>NC_134353.1:428765612-429403112 GCF_048569485.1 Anomaloglossus baeobatrachus
GGAGCTAGAAATAGGGTTAGTCCAGCAGTTAAAGTTAGGTTAAGCCAGAATTTTACGGTTTAGGTTGAACCAGAGGTGAGGATTAGGGTTGGGTCATGGGTTAAGGCTAGGGTTAGGGTTAGACCACGAATTAGTAATAGAGTTAAAACAGGAGTTAGGTTCAGACCAGGAAACAGAAATAGGGTTAGTCCAGCAGTTAAACTTAGGATATCCTAGTATTTAAGGTTTAGGTTAAGCCAGAGGTGAGGATTAGGGTTGGGTCCTGGGTTAAGGCTAGGGTTAGGGTTAGACCATGGGTTAGAAATAGAGTTAAAAAAGGAGTTGGGTTCAGACCAGGAGCTAGAAACAGGGTTAGTCCAGCAGTTAAAGTTAGGTTATCCCAGTATTTAAGGTTTAGGTTAAGTCAGAGTTGAGGATTAGGGTTGGGTCCTGGGTTAAGGATAGGGTTAGAGTTAGACCATGGGTTAGGAATAGAGTTAAAACAGGAGTTATGGTCAGACCATGAGCTAGAAATAGTTTTATATTAGCAGTTAAAGTTAGGTTATCCCAGTATTTAAGGTTTAGATTAAGACAGAGGTGAGGATTAGGGTTGGGTCCTGGGTTAAGGCTAGGGTTAGGGTTATACCATGGGTTAGAAATAGAGTTATAGCAGGAGTTAGGGTCAGACCAGGGGCTAGAAATATGGTTAGTCCAACAGTTAAACTTAAGTTAAGCCAGAATTTAAGGTTTAGGTTAAGCCAGAGGTGAGGATTAGGGTTGGGTCCTGGGTAAAGGCTAGGGTTAGGGTTACACCATGGGATAGGAATAAAGTTAAAGCAGGAGTTAGGGTCAGAACATGGGCTTGAAATAGTGTTAGTCCAGCAGTTAAACTTAGGTTAAGCCAGAATTTAAGGTTTAGGTTAAGCCAGAGGTGAGGATGAAGGTTGGGTCTTAGGTTAAGGCTAGGGTTAGGGTTAGACCTTGGGTTAGGAATAGAGTTAAAACAGGAGTTAGGGTCAAACCAGGAGCTAGAAATAGGGTTAGTCCAGCAGTTAAAGTTAGGTTAAGCCAGAATTTTACGGTTTAGGTTGAACCAGAGGTGAGGATTAGGGTTGGGTCATGGGTTAAGGCTAGGGTTAGGGTTAGACCACGAATTAGTAATAGAGTTAAAACAGGAGTTAGGTTCAGACCAGGAAACAGAAATAGGGTTAGTCCAGCAGTTAAACTTAGGATATCCTAGTATTTAAGGTTTAGGTTAAGCCAGAGGTGAGGATTAGGGTTGGGTCCTGGGTTAAGGCTAGGGTTAGGGTTAGACCATGGGTTAGAAATAGAGTTAAAACAGGAGTTGGGTTCAGACCAGGAGCTAGAAACAGGGTTAGTCCAGCAGTTAAAGTTAGGTTATCCCAGTATTTAAGGTTTAGGTTAAATCAGAGGTGAGGATTAGGGTTGGGTCCTGGGTTAAGGATAGGGTTAGAGTTAGACCATGGGTTAGGAATAGAGTTAAAACAGGAGTTATGGTCAGACCAGGAGCTAGAAATAGTTTTAGATTAGCAGTTAAAGTTAGGTTATCCCAGTATTTAAGGTTTAGATTAAGACAGAGGTGAGGATTAGGGTTGGGTCCTGGGTTAAGGCTAGGGTAAGGGTTATACCATGGGTTAGAAATAGAGTTATAGCAGGAGTTAGGGTCAGACCAGGGGCTAGAAATATGGTTAGTCCAACAGTTAAACTTAAGTTAAGCCAGAATTTAAGGTTTAGGTTAAGCCAGAGGTGAGGATTAGGGTTGGGTCCTGGGTAAAGGCTAGGGTTAGGGTTACACCATGGGATAGGAATAAAGTTAAAGCAGGAGTTAGGGTCAGAACATGGGCTTGAAATAGTGTTAGTCCAGCAGTTAAACTTAGGTTAAGCCAGAATTTAAGGTTTAGGTTAAGCCAGAGGTGAGGATGAAGGTTGGGTCTTAGGTTAAGGCTAGGGTTAGGGTTAGACCATGGGTTAGGAATAGAGTTAAAACAGGAGTTAGGGTCAAACCAGGAGCTAGAAATAGGGTTAGTCCAGCAGTTAAAGTTAGGTTAAGCCAGAATTTTACGGTTTAGGTTGAACCAGAGGTGAGGATTAGGGTTGGGTCATGGGTTAAGGCTAGGGTTAGGGTTAGACCACGGATTAGTAATAGAGTTAAAACAGGAGTTAGGTTCAGACCAGGAAACAGAAATAGGGTTAGTCCAGCAGTTAAACTTAGGATATCCTAGTATTTAAGGTTTAGGTTAAGCCAGAGGTGAGGATTAGGGTTGGGTCCTCGGTTAAGGCTAGGGTTAGGGTTAGACCATGGGTTAGAAATAGAGTTAAAACAGGAGTTGGGTTCAGACCAGGAGCTAGAAACAGGGTTAGTCCAGCAGTTAAAGTTAGGTTATCCCAGTATTTAAGGTTTAGGTTAAGTCAGAGGTGAGGATTAGGGTTGGGTCCTGGTTTAAGGATAGGGTTAGAGTTAGGCCATGGGTTAGGAATAGAGTTAAAACAGGAGTTATGGTCAGACCAGGAGCTAGAAATAGGTTTAGATTAGCAGTTAAAGTTAGGTTATCCCAGTATTTAAGGTTTAGATTAAGACAGAGGTGAGGATTAGGGTTGGGTCCTGGTTAAGGCTAGGGTTAGAGTTACACCATTAATTAGGAATGGAGTTAAAGCAGGAGTTAGGGTCAGACCAGGGTCTAGAAATAGGATTAGTCCAGCAGTTAATCTTAGGTTAAGCCACAATTTAAGGTTTCGGTTAAGCCAGAGGTGAGGATTAGGGTTGGGTCCTGGGTTAAGGCTAGGGTTAGGGTTATACCATGAGTTAGAAATAGAGTTATAGCAGGAGTTAGGGTCAGACCAGGGGCTAGAAATATGGTTAGTCCAACAGTTAAACTTAGGTTAAGCCAGAATTTAAGGTTTAGGTTAAGCAAGAGGTGAGGATTAGGGTTGGGTCCTGGGTAAAGGCTAGGGTTAGGGTTACACCATAGGATAGGAATAAAGGTAAAGCAGGAGTTAGGGTCAGAACATGGGCTTGAAATAGTGTTAGTCCAGCAGTTAAACTTAGGTTAAGCCAGAATTTAAGGTTTAGAATAAGCCAGAGGTGGGGATTAAGGTTGGGTCTTAGGTTAAGGCTAGGGTTAGGGTTAGACCATGAGTTAGGAATAGAGTTAAAACAGGAGTTAGGGTCAAACCAGGAGCTAGAAATAGGGTTAGTCCAGCAGTTAAAGTTAGGTTAAGCAAGAATTTTACGGTTTAGGTTAAGCCAGAGGTGAGGATTAGGGTTGGGTTATGGGTTAAGGCTAGGGTTAGGGTTAGACCACGGATTAGTAATAGAGTTAAAACAGGAGTTAGGGTCAGACCAGGAGCTAGAAATAGGTTTAGATTAGCAGTTAAAGTTAGGTTATCCCAGTATTTAAGGTTTAGATTAAGACAGAGGTGAGGATTAGGGTTGGGTCCTGGGTTAAGGCTAGGGTTAGGGTTATACCATGGGTTAGAAATAGAGTTATAGCAGGTGTTAGGGTCAGACCAGGGGCTAGAAATATGGTTAGTCCAACAGTTAAACTTAAGTTAAGCCAGAATTTAAGGTTTAGGTTAAGCCAGAGGTGAGGATTAGGGTTGGGTCCTGGGTAAAAGGCTAGGGTTAGGGTTACACCATGGGATAGGAATAAAGTTAAAGCAGGAGTTAGGGTCAGAACATGGGCTTGAAATAGTGTTAGTCCAGCAGTTAAACTTAGGTTAAGCCAGAATTTAAGGTTTAGGTTAAGCCAGAGGTGAGGATGAAGGTTGGGTCTTAGGTTAAGGCTAGGGTTAGGGTTAGACCATGGGTTAGGAATAGAGTTAAAACAGGAGTTAGGGTCAAACCAGGAGCTAGAAATAGGGTTAGTCCAGCAGTTAAAGTTAGGTTAAGCCAGAATTTTACGGTTTAGGTTGAACCAGAGGTGAGGATTAGGGTTGGGTCATGGGTTAAGGCTAAAGTTGGGGTTAGACCACGGATTAGTAATAGAGTTAAAACAGGAGTTAGGTTCAGACCAGGAAACAGAAATAGGGTTAGTCCAGCAGTTAAACTTAGGATATCCTAGTATTTAAGGTTTAGGTTAAGCCAGAGGTGAGGATTAGGGTTGGGTCCTGGGTTAAGGCTAGGGATAGGGTTAGACTATGGGTTAGGAATAGAGTTAAAACAGGAGTTGGGTTCAGACCAGGAGCTAGAAACAGGGTTAGTCCAGCAGTTAAAGTTAGGTTATAACAGTATTTAAGGTTTAGATTAAGTCAGAGGTGAGGATTAGGGTTGGGTCCTGGTTTAAGGATAGGATTAGAGTTAGGCCATGGGTTAGGAATAGAGTTAAAACAGGAGTTATGGTCAGACCAGGAGCTAGAAATAGGTTTAGATTAGCAGTTAAAGTTAGGTTATCCCAGTATTTAAGGTTTAGATTAAGACAGAGGTGAGGATTAGGGTTGGGTCCTGGTTAAGGCTAGGGTTAGAGTTACACCATTAATTAGGAATGGAGTTAAAGCAGGAGTTAGGGTCAGACCAGGGGCTAGAAATATGGTTAGTCCAACAGTTAAACTTAGGTTAAGCCAGAATTTAAGGTTTAGGTTAAGCCAGAGGTGAGGATTAGGGTTGGGTCCTGGGTAAAGGCTAGGGTTAGGGTTACACCATGGGATAGGAATAAAGTTAAAGCAGGAGTTAGGGTCAGAACATGGGCTTGAAATAGTGTTAGTCCAGCAGTTAAAGTTAGGTTAAGCCAGAATTTTACGGTTTAGGTTAAGCCAGAGGTGAGGATTAGGGTTGGGTTATGGGTTAAGGCTAGGGTTAGGGTTAGACCACAGGTTAGTAATAGAGTTAAAACAGGAGTTAGGGTCAGACCAGGAAACAGAAATAGGGTTAGTCCAGCAGTTAAACTTAGGTTATCCTTGTATTTAAGGTTTAGGTTAAGCCAGAGGTGAGGATTAGGGTTGGGTCCTGGGTTAAGGCTAGGGTTAGGGTTAGACCATGGGTTAGGAATAGAGTTAAAACAGGAGTTGGGTTCAGACCAGGAGCTAGAAACAGGGTTAGTCCAGCAGTTAAAGTTAGGTTATCCCAGTATTTAAGGTTTAGGTTAAGTCAGAGGTGAGGATTAGGGTTGGGTCCTGGGTTAAGGATAGGGTTAGAGTTAGACCATGGGTTAGAAATAGAGTTAAAACAGGAGTTATGGTCAGACCAGGAGATAGAAATAGGTTTAGATTAGCAGTTAAAGTTAGGTTATCCCAGTATTTAAGGTTTAGATTAAGACAGAGGTGAGGATTAGGGTTGGGTCCTGGGTTAAGGCTAGGGTTAGGGTTATACCATGGGTTAGAAATAGAGTTAAAGCAGGAGTTAGGGTCAAACCAGGAGCTAGAAATAGGGTTAGTCCAGCAGTTAAAGTTAGGTTAAGCCAGAATTTTACGGTTTAGGTTAAACCAGAGGTGAGGATTAGGGTTGGGTTATGGGTCAAGGCTAGGGTTAGGGTTAGACCACGGATTAGTAATAGAGTTAAAACAGGAGTTAGGGTCAGACCAGGAAACAGAAATAGGGTTAGTCCAGCAGTTAAACTTAGGTTATCCTAGTATTTAAGGTTTAGGTTAAGTCAGAGGTGAGGATTAGGGTTGGGTCCTGGGTTAAGGCTAGGGTTAGGGTTAGACCATGGGTTAGGAATAGAGTTAAAACAGGAGTTGGGTTCAGACCAGGAGCTAGAAACATGGTTACTCCAGCAGTTAAAAGTAGGTTATCCCAGTATTTAAGATTTAGGTTAAGTCAGAGGTGAGGATTAGGGTTGGGTCCTGGTTTAAGGATAGGGTTAGAGTTAGACCAAGGGTTAGGAATAGAATTAAACAGGAGTTATGGTCAGACCAGGAGCTAGAAATAGGTTTAGGTTAGCAGTTAAAGTTAGGTTATCCCAGTATTTAAGGTTTAGATTAAGACAGAGGTGAGGATTAGGGTTGGGTCCTGGTTAAGGCTAAGGTTAGGGTTACACCATTAATTAAGAATGGAGTTAAAGCAGGAGTTAGGGTCAGACCAGGGTCTAGAAATAGGATTAGTCCAGCAGTTAAACTTAGGTTAAGACACAATTTAAGGTTTAGGTGAAGCCAGAGGTGAGGATTAGGGTTTGGTTATGGGTTAAGGCTAGGGTTAGGGTTAGACCACCTATTAGTAATAGAGTTAAAACAGGAGTTAGGGTCAGACCAGGAAACAGAAATAGGGTTAGTCCAGCAGTTAAACTTAGGTTATCCTAGTATTTAAGGTTTAGGTTAAGCCAGAGGTGAGGATTAGGGTTGGGTCCTGGGTTAAGGCTAGGGTTAGGGTTAGACCATGGGTTAGGAATAGAGTTAAAACAGGAGCTGGGTTCAGACCAGGAGCTAGAAACAGGGTAGTCCAGCAGTTAAAGTTAGGTTATCCCAGTATTTAAGGTTTAGGTTAAGTCAGAGGTGTGGATTAGGGTTGGGTCCTGGGTTAAGGATAGGGTTAGAGTTAGACCATGGGTTAGGAATAGAGTTAAAACAGGAGTTATGGTCAGACCAGGAGCTAGAAATAGGTTTAGATTAGCAGTTAAAATTAGGTTATCCCAGTATTTAAGGTTTAGATTAAGACAGAGGTGAGGATTAGGGTTGGGTCCTGGTTAAGGCTAGGGTTGGGGTTACACCATTAATTAGGAATGGAGTTAAAGCAGGAGTTAGGGTCAGACCAGGGTCTAGAAATAGGATTAGTCCAGCAGTTAAACTTAGGTTAAGCCACAATTTAAGGTTTCGGTTAAGCCAGAGGTGAGGATTAGGGTTGGGTCCTGGGTTAAGGCTAGGGTTAGGGTTATACCATGGGTTAGAAATAGAGTTATAGCAGGAGTTAGGGTCAGACCAGGGGCTAGAAATATGGTTAGTCCAACAGTTAAACTTAGGTTAAGCCAGAATTTAAGGTTTAGGTTAAGCCAGAGGAGAGGATTAGGGTTGGGTCCTGGGTAAAGGCTAGGGTTAGGGTTACACCATGGGTTAGGAATAGAGTTAAAGCAGGAGTTAGGGTCAGACCAGGGGCTAGAAATATGGTTAGTCCAACAGTTAAACTTAGGTTAAGCCAGAATTTAAGGATTAGGTTAAGCCAGAGGTGAGGATTAAGGTTGGGTCTCAGGTTAAGGCTAGGGTTAGGGTTAGACCATGGGTTAGGAATAGAGTTAAAACAGGAGTTAGGGTGAAACCAGGAGCTAGAAATAGGGTTAGTCCAGCAGTTAAAGTTAGGTTAAGCCAGAATTTTACGGTTTAGGTTAAACCAGAGGTGAGGATTCGGGTTGGGTTATGGGTTAAGGCTAGGGTTAGGGTTAGACCCCGGATTAGTAATAGAGTTAATACAGGAGTTAGGGTCAGACAAGGAAACAGAAATAGGGTTAGTCCAGCAGTTAAACTTAGGTTATCCTAGTATTTAAGGTTTTGGTTAAGCCAGAGGTGAGGATTAGGGTTGGGTCCTGGGTTAAGGCTAGGGTTAGGGTTAGACCATGGGTTAGGAATAGAGTTAAAACAGGAGTTGGGTTCAGACCAGGAGCTAGAAACATGGTTAGTCCAGCAGTTAACGTTAGGTTATCCCAGTATTTAAGGTTTAGGTTAAGTTAGAGGTGAGGATTAGGGTTGGGTCCTGGTTTAAGGATAGGGTTAGAGTTAGACCATGGGTTAGGAATAGAATTAAAACAGGAGTTATGGTCAGACCAGGAGCTAGAAATAGGTTTAGATTAGCAGTTAAAGTTAGGTTATCCCAGTATTTAAGATTTGGATTAAGACAGAGGTGAGGATTAGGGTTGGGTCCTGGTTAAGGCTAGGGTTAGGGTTACACCATTAATTAAGAATGGAGTTAAAGCAGGAGTTAGGGTCAGACCAGGGTCTAGAAATAGGATTAGTCCAGCAGTTAAACTTAGGTTAAGACACAATTTAAGGTTTCGGTTAAGCCAGAGGTGAGGATTAGGGTTTGGTCCTTGGTTAAGGCTAGGGTTGGGGTTATACCATGGGTTAGAAATAGAGTTATAGCAGGAGTTAGGGTCAGACCAGGGGCTAGAAATATGATTAGTCCAACAGTTAAACTTAGGTTAAGCCAGAATTTAAGGTTTAGGTTAAGCCAGTGGTGAGGATTAGGGTTGGGTCCTGGGTAAAGGCTAGGGTTAGGGTTACACAATGGGATAGGAATAAAGTTAAAGCAGGAGTTAGGGTCAGAACATGGGCTTGAAATAGGGTTAGTCCAGCAGTTAAACTTAGGTTAAGCCAGAATTTAAGGATTAGGTTAAGCCAGAGGTGAGGATTAAGGTTGGGTCTCAGGTTAAGGCTAGGGTTAGGGTTAGACCATGGGTTAGGAATAGAGTTAAAACAGGAGTTAGGGTGAAACCAGGAGCTAGAAATAGGGTTAGTCCAGCAGTTAAAGTTAGGTTAAGCCAGAATTTTACGGTTTAGGTTAAACCAGAGGTGAGGATTCGGGTTGGGTTATGGGTTAAGGCTAGGGTTAGGGTTAGACCACGGATTAGTAATAGAGTTAATACAGGAGTTAGGGTCAGACAAGGAAACAGAAATAGGGTTAGTCCAGCAGTTAAACTTAGGTTATCCTAGTATTTAAGGTTTTGGTTAATCCAGAGGTGAGGATTAGGGTTGGGTCCTGGGTTAAGGCTAGGGTTAGGGTTAGACCATGGGTTAGGAATAGAGTTAAAACAGGAGTTGGGTTCAGACCAGGAGCTAGAAACATGGTTAGTCCAGCAGTTAAAGTTAGGTTATCCCAGTATTTAAGGTTTAGGTTAAGTTAGAGGTGAGGATTAGGGTTGGGTCCTGGTTTAAGGATAGGGTTAGAGTTAGACCATGGGTTAGGAATAGAATTAAAACAGGAGTTATGGTCAGACCAGGAGCTAGAAATAGGTTTAGATTAGCAGTTAAAGTTAGGTTATCCCAGTATTTAAGATTTGGATTAAGACAGAGGTGAGGATTAGGGTTGGGTCCTGGTTAAGGCTAGGGTTAGGGTTACACCATTAATTAAGAATGGAGTTAAAGCAGGAGTTAGGGTCAGACCAGGGTCTAGAAATAGGATTAGTCCAGCAGTTAAACTTAGGTTAAGACACAATTTAAGGTTTCGGTTAAGCCAGAGGTGAGGATTAGGGTTTGGTCCTTGGTTAAGGCTAGGGTTGGGGTTATACCATGGGTTAGAAATAGAGTTATAGCAGGAGTTAGGGTCAGACCAGGGGCTAGAAATATGATTAGTCCAACAGTTAAACTTAGGTTAAGCCAGAATTTAAGGTTTAGGTTAAGCCAGTGGTGAGGATTAGGGTTGGGTCCTGGGTAAAGGCTAGGGTTAGGGTTACACAATGGGATAGGAATAAAGTTAAAGCAGGAGTTAGGGTCAGAACATGGGCTTGAAATAGGGTTAGTCCAGCAGTTAAACTTAGGTTAAGCCAGAATTTAAGGATTAGGTTAAGCCAGAGGTGAGGATTAAGGTTGGGTCTCAGGTTAAGGCTAGGGTTAGGGTTAGACCATGGGTTAGGAATAGAGTTAAAACAGGAGTTGGGTTCAGACCAGGAGCTAGAAACAGGGTTAGTCCAGCAGTTAAAGTTAGGTTATCCCAGTATTTAAGGTTTAGGTTAAGTCAGAGGTGAGGATTAGGGTTGGGTCCTGGGTTAAGGATAGGGTTAGAGTTAGACCATGGGTTAGGAATAGAGTTAAAACAGGAGTTATGGTCAGACCAGGAGCTAGAAATAGGTTTAGATTAGCAGTTAAAGTTAGGTTATCCCAGTATTTAAGGTTTAGATTAAGACAGAGGTGAGGATTAGGGTTAAGTCCTGGGTTAAGGCTAGGGTTAGGGTTATACCATGGGTTAGAAATAGAGTTATAGCAGGAGTTAGGGTCAGACCAGGGGCTAGAAATATGGTTAGTCCAACAGTTAAACTTAGGTTAAGCCAGAATTTAAGGTTTAGGTTAAGCCAGAGGTGAGGATTAGGGTTGGGTCCTGGGTAAAGGCTAGGGTTAGGGTTACACCATGGGATAGGAATAAAGTTAAAGCAGGAGTTAGGGTCAGAACATGGGCTTGAAATAGTGTTAGTCCAGCAGTTAAACTTAGGTTAAGCCAGAATTTAAGGTTTAGGTTAAGCCAGAGGTGAGGATTAAGGTTGGGTCTTAGGTTAAGGCTAGGGTTAGGGTTAGACCATGGGTTAGGAATAGAGTTAAAACAGGAGTTAGGGTCAAACCAGGAGCTAGAAATAGGGTTAGTCCAGCAGTTAAAGTTAGGTTAAGCCAGAAATTTACGGTTTAGGTTAAACCAGAGGTAAGGATTAGGGTTGGGTTATGGGTTAAGGCTAGGGTTAGGGTTAGACCACGGATTAGTAATAGAGTTAAAACAGGAGTTAGGGTCAGACCAGGAAACAGAAATAGGGTTAGTCCAGCAGTTAAACTTAGGTTATCCTAGTATTTAAGGTTTAGGTTAAGCCAGAGGTGAGGATTAGGGTTGGGTCCTGGGTTAAGGCTAGGGTTAGGGTTAGACCATGGGTTAGGAATAGAGTTAATACAGGAGTTGGGTTCAGACCAGGAGCTAGAAACATGGTTACTCCAGCAGTTAAAAGTAGGTTATCCCAGTATTTAAGGTTTAGGTTAAGTCAGAGGTGAGGATTAGGGTTGGGTCCTGGTTTAAGGATAGGGTTAGAGTTAGACCATGGGTTAGGAATAGAATTAAAACAGGAGTTATGGTCAGACCAGGAGCTAGAAATAGGTTTAGGTTAGCAGTTAAAGTTAGGTTATCCCAGTATTTAAGGTTTAGATTAAGACAGAGGTGAGGATTAGGGTTGGGTCCTGGTTAAGGCTAAGGTTAGGGTTACACCATTAATTAAGAATGGAGTTAAAGCAGGAGTTAGGGTCAGACCAGGGTCTAGAAATAGGATTAGTCCAGCAGTTAAACTTAGGTTAAGACACAATTTAAGGTTTCGGTTAAGCCAGAGGTGAGGATTAGGGTTTGGTCCTGGGTTAAGGCTAGGGTTAGGGTTATACCATGGGTTAGAAATAGAGTTATAGCAGGAGTTAGGGTCAGACCAGGGGCTAGAAATATGGTTAGTCCAACAGTTAAACTTAGGTTAAGCCAGAATTTAAGGTTTAGGTTAAGCCAGAGGAGAGGATTAGGGTTGGGTCCTGGGTAAAGGCTAGGGTTAGGGTTACACCACGGGTTAGGAATAAAGTTAAAGCAGGAGTTAGGGTCAGAACATGGGCTTGAAATAGGGTTAGTCCAGCAGTTAAACTTAGGTTAAGCCAGAATTTAAGGATTAGGTTAAGCCAGAGGTGAGGATTAAGGTTGGGTCTCAGGTTAAGGCTAGGGTTAGGGTTAGACCATGGGTTAGGAATAGAGTTAAAACAGGAGTTAGGGTGAAACCAGGAGCTAGAAATAGGGTTAGTCCAGCAGTTAAAGTTAGGTTAAGCCAGAATTTTACGGTTTAGGTTAAACCAGAGGTGAGGATTCGGGTTGGGTTATGGGTTAAGGCTAGGGTTAGGGTTAGACCACGGATTAGTAATAGAGTTAATACAGGAGTTAGGGTCAGACAAGGAAACAGAAATAGGGTTAGTCCAGCAGTTAAACTTAGGTTATCCTAGTATTTAAGGTTTTGGTTAAGCCAGAGGTGAGGATTAGAGTTGGGTCCTGGGTTAAGGCTAGGGTTAGGGTTAGACCATGGGTTAGGAATAGAGTTAAAACAGGAGTTGGGTTCAGACCAGGAGCTAGAAACATGGTTAGTCCAGCAGTTAAAATTAGGTTATCCCAGTATTTAAGGTTTAGGTTAAGTTAGAGGTGAGGATTAGGGTTGGGTCCTGGTTTAAGGATAGGGTTAGAGTTAGACCATGGGTTAGGAATAGAATTAAAACAGGAGTTATGGTCAGACCAGGAGCTAGAAATAGGTTTAGATTAGCAGTTAAAGTTAGGTTATCCCAGTATTTAAGATTTGGATTAAGACAGAGGTGAGGATTAGGGTTGGGTCCTGGTTAAGGCTAGGGTTAGGGTTACACCATTAATTAAGAATGGAGTTAAAGCAGGAGTTAGGGTCAGACCAGGGTCTAGAAATAGGATTAGTCCAGCAGTTAAACTTAGGTTAAGACACAATTTAAGGTTTCGGTTAAGCCAGAGGTGAGGATTAGGGTTTGGTCCTTGGTTAAGGCTAGGGTTGGGGTTATACCATGGGTTAGAAATAGAGTTATAGCAGGAGTTAGGGTCAGACCAGGGGCTAGAAATATGATTAGTCCAACAGTTAAACTTAGGTTAAGCCAGAATTTAAGGTTTAGGTTAAGCCAGTGGTGAGGATTAGGGTTGGGTCCTGGGTAAAGGCTAGGGTTAGGGTTACACAATGGGATAGGAATAAAGTTAAAGCAGGAGTTAGGGTCAGAACATGGGCTAGAAATAGGATTAGTCCAGCAGTTAAAATTAGGTTAAGTCAGAATTTTACGGTTTAGGTTAAGCCAGAGGTGAGGATTAGGGTTGGGTTATGGGTTAAGGCTAGGGTTAGGGTTAGACCACGGATTAGTAATAGAGTTAAAACAGGAGTTAGGGTCAGACCAGGAAACAGAAATAGGGTTAGTCCAGCAGTTAAACTTAGGTTATCCTTGTATTTAAGGTTTAGGTTAAGCCAGAGGTGAGGATTAGGGTTGGGTCCTGGGTTAAGGCTAGGGTTAGGGTTAGACCATGGGTTAGGAATAGAGTTAAAACAGGAGTTGGGTTCAGACCAGGAGCTAGAAACAGGGTTAGTCCAGCAGTTAAAGTTAGGTTATCCCAGTATTTAAGGTTTAGGTTAAGTCAGAGGTGAGGATTAGGGTTGGGTCCTGGGTTAAGGATAGGGTTAGAGTTAGACCATGGGTTAGGAATAGAGTTAAAACAGGAGTTATGGTCAGACCAGGAGCTAGAAATAGGTTTAGATTAGCAGTTAAAGTTAGGTTATCCCAGTATTTAAGGTTTAGATTAAGACAGAGGTGAGGATTAGGGTTGGGTCCTGGGTTAAGGCTAGGGTTAGGGTTATACCATGGGTTAGAAATAGAGTTATAGCAGGAGTTAGGGTCAGACCAGGGGCTAGAAATATGGTTAGTCCAACAGTTAAACTTAGGTTAAGCCAGAATGTAAGGTTTAGGTTAAGCCAGAGGTGAGGATTAGGGTTGGGTCCTGGGTAAAGGCTAGGGTTAGGGTTACACCATGGGATAGGAATAAAGGTAAAGCAGGAGTTAGGGTCAGAACATGGGCTTGAAATAGTGTTAGTCCAGCAGTTAAACTTAGGTTAAGCCAGAATTTAAGGTTTAGGTTAAGCCAGAGGTGAGGATTAAGGTTGGGTCTTAGGTTAAGGCTAGGGTTAGGGTTAGACCATGGGTTAGGAATAGAGTTAAAACAGGAGTTAGGGTCAAACCAGGAGCTAGAAATAGGGTTAGTCCAGCAGTTAAAGTTAGGTTAAGCCAGAAATTTACGGTTTAGGTTAAACCAGAGGTAAGGATTAGGGTTGGGTTATGGGTTAAGGCTAGGGTTAGGGTTAGACCACGGATTAGTAATAGAGTTAAAACAGGAGTTAGGGTCAGACCAGGAAACAGAAATAGGGTTAGTCCAGCAGTTAAACTTAGGTTATCCTAGTATTTAAGGTTTAGGTTAAGCCAGAGGTGAGGATTAGGGTTGGGTCCTGGGTTAAGGCTAGGGTTAGGGTTAGACCATGGGTTAGGAATAGAGTTAATACAGGAGTTGGGTTCAGACCAGGAGCTAGAAACATGGTTACTCCAGCAGTTAAAAGTAGGTTATCCCAGTATTTAAGGTTTAGGTTAAGTCAGAGGTGAGGATTAGGGTTGGGTCCTGGTTTAAGGATAGGGTTAGAGTTAGACCATGGGTTAGGAATAGAATTAAAACAGGAGTTATGGTCAGACCAGGAGCTAGAAATAGGTTTAGGTTAGCAGTTAAAGTTAGGTTATCCCAGTATTTAAGGTTTAGATTAAGACAGAGGTGAGGATTAGGGTTGGGTCCTGGTTAAGGCTAAGGTTAGGGTTACACCATTAATTAAGAATGGAGTTAAAGCAGGAGTTAGGGTCAGACCAGGGTCTAGAAATAGGATTAGTCCAGCAGTTAAACTTAGGTTAAGACACAATTTAAGGTTTCGGTTAAGCCAGAGGTGAGGATTAGGGTTTGGTCCTGGGTTAAGGCTAGGGTTAGGGTTATACCATGGGTTAGAAATAGAGTTATAGCAGGAGTTAGGGTCAGACCAGGGACTAGAAATATGATTAGTCCAACAGTTAAACTTAGGTTAAGCCAGAATTTAAGGTTTAGGTTAAGCCAGAGGTGAGGATTAGGGTTGGGTCCTGGGTAAAGGCTAGGGTTAGGGTTAAACCATGGGATAGGAATAAAGTTAAAGCAGGAGTTAGGGTCAGAACATGGGCTTGAAATAGTGTTAGTCCAGCAGTTAAACTTAGGTTAAGCCAGAATTTAAGGTTTAGGTTAAGCCAGAGGTGAGGATTAGGGTTGAGTTATGGGTTAAGGCTAGGGTTAGGGTTAGACCACGGATTAGTAATAGAGTTAAAACAGGAGTTAGGGTCAGACCAGGAAACAGAAATAGGGTTAGTCCAGCAGTTAAACTTAGGTTATCCTAGTATTTAAGGTTTAGGTTAAGCCAGAGGTGAGGATTAGGGTTGGGTCCTGGGTTAAGGCTAGGGTTAGGGTTAGACCATGGGTTAGGAATAGAGTTAAAACAGGAGTTGGGTTCAGACCAGGAGCTAGAAACATGGTTACTCCAGCAGTTAAAAGTAGGTTATCCCAGTATTTAAGGTTTAGGTTAAGTCAGAGGTGAGGATTAGGGTTGGGTCCTGGTTTAAGGATAGGGTTAGAGTTAGACCATGGGTTAGGAATAGAATTAAAACAGGAGTTATGGTCAGACCAGGAGCTAGAAATAGGTTTAGGTTAGCAGTTAAAGTTAGGTTATCCCAGTATTTAAGGTTTAGATTAAGACAGAGGTGAGGATTAGGGTTGGGTCCTGGTTAAGGCTAAGGTTAGGGTTACACCATTAATTAAGAATGGAGTTAAAGCAGGAGTTAGGGTCAGACCAGGGTCTAGAAATAGGATTAGTCCAGCAGTTAAACTTAGGTTAAGACACAATTTAAGGTTTCGGTTAAGCCAGAGGTGAGGATTAGGGTTTGGTCCTGGGTTAAGGCTAGGGTTAGGGTTATACCATGGGTTAGAAATAGAGTTATAGCAGGAGTTAGGGTCAGACCAGGGGCTAGAAATATGATTAGTCCAACAGTTAAACTTAGGTTAAGCCAGAATTTAAGGTTTAGGTTAAGCCAGAGGTGAGGATTAGGGTTGGGTCCTGGGTAAAGGCTAGGGTTAGGGTTACACCATGGGATAGGAATAAAGTTAAAGAAGGAGTTAGGGTCAGAACATGGGCTTGAAATAGTGTTAGTCCAGCAGTTAAACTTAGGTTAAGCCAGAATTTAAGGTTTAGGTTAAGCCAGAGGTGAGGATTAGGGTTGGGTTATGGGTTAAGGCTAGGGTTAGGGTTAGACCACGGATTAGTAATAGAGTTAAAACAGGAGTTAGGGTCAGACCAGGAAACAGAAATAGGGTTAGTCCAGCAGTTAAACTTAGGTTATCCTAGTATTTAAGGTTTAGGTTAAGCCAGAGGTGAGGATTAGGGTTGGGTCCTGGGTTAAGGCTAGGGTTAGGGTTAGACCATGGGTTAGGAATAGAGTTAAAACAGGAGTTGGGTTCAGACCAGGAGCTAGAAACATGGTTACTCCAGCAGTTAAAAGTAGGTTATCCCAGTATTTAAGGTTTAGGTTAAGTCAGAGGTGAGGATTAGGGTTGGGTCCTGGTTTAAGGATAGGGTTAGAGTTAGACCATGGGTTAGGAATAGAATTAAAACAGGAGTTATGGTCAGACCAGGAGCTAGAAATAGGTTTAGGTTAGCAGTTAAAGTTAGGTTATCCCAGTATTTAAGGTTTAGATTAAGACAGAGGTGAGGATTAGGGTTGGGTCCTGGTTAAGGCTAGGTTAGGGTTATACCATTAATTAAGAATGGAGTTAAAGCAGGAGTTAGGGTCAGACCAGGGTCTAGAAATAGGATTAGTCCAGCAGTTAAACTTAGGTTAAGACACAATTTAAGGTTTCGGTTAAGCCAGAGGTGAGGATTAGGGTTGGGTCCTGGGTTAAGGCTAGGGTTAGGGTTATACCATGGGATAGAAATAGAATTATAGCAGGAGTTAGGGTCAGACCAGGGGCTAGAAATATGGTTAGTCCAGCAGTTAAAGTTAGGTTATCCCAGTATTTAAGGTTTAGGTTAAGTCAGAGGTGTGGATTAGGGTTGGGTCCTGGGTTAAGGATAGGGTTAGAGTTAGACCATGGGTTAGGAATAGAGATAAAACAGGAGTTATGGTCAGACCAGGAGCTAGAAATAGGTTTAGATTAGCAGTTAAAATTAGGTTATCCCAGTATTTAAGGTTTAGATTAAGACAGAGGTGAGGATTAGGGTTGGGTCCTGGTTAAGGCTAGGGTTCGGGTTACACCATTAATTTGGAATGGAGTTAAAGCAGGAGTTAGGGTCAGACCAGGGTCTAGAAATAGGATTAGTCCAGCAGTTAAACTTAGGTTAAGCCACAATTTAAGGTTTCGGTTAAGCCAGAGGTGAGGATTAGGGTTGGGTCCTGGGTTAAGGCTAGAGTTAGGGTTATACTATGGGTTAGAAATAGAGTTATAGCAGGAGTTAGGGTCAGACCAGGGGCTAGAAATATGGTTAGTCCAACAGTTAAACTTAGGTTAAGCCAGAATTTAAGGTTTAGGTTAAGCCAGAGGTGAGGATTAAGGTTGGGTCTTGGGTTAAGGCTAGGGTTAGGGTTAGACCATGGGTTAGGAATAGAGTTAAAACAGGAGTTAGGGTCAAACCAGGAGCTAGAAATAGGGTTAGTCCAGCAGTTAAAGTTAGGTTAAGCCAGAATTGTACGGTTTAGGTTAAACCAGAGGTGAGGATTAGGGTTGGGTCATGGGTTAAGGCTAGGGTTAGGGTTAGACCACGGATTAGTATTAGAGTTAAAACAGGAGTTAGGGTCAGACCAGGAAACAGAAATAGGGTTAGTCCAGCAGTTAAACTTAGGTTATCCTAGTATTTAAGGTTTAGGTTAAGCCAGAGGTGAGGATTAGGGTTGAGTCCTGGGTTAAGGCTAGGGTTGAACGATGGGTTAGGAATAGAGTTAAAACAGGAGTTGGGTTCAGACCAGGAGCTAGAAACTGGGTTAGTCCAGCAGTTAAAGTTAGGTTATCCCAGTATTTAAGGTTTAGGTTAACTCAGAGGTGAGGATTAGGGTTGGGTCCTGTGTGACGGGGTGTACATCAGAGCAAAGAGAGACAACAGGCCGAGGATGATCCAACAGGTTTACTAACAGGAATACAGGAACAGCACACGACAAGTCCAAATAAAACAGATTCGGGGGCACCTCCCGATAATCCAAAGTGCCAGATCACAACGTAATAGTCCTTTTCAGAGTCCCAGAAATCCCACACAATCCACTGGACGGCGAGGTCTGTCCGCAGATTCAGATCTCGCTCCCTTCCTCTTCAAAAACTCAACTCCCAACTGCATTTAGAAACAGGAGTGAATTGTTTGAGCTCGTGGGCCCGCCCCTCAAGGGTAGGGGTCTATGCAATGGTTGGGCCCACTAGAAGATTCTAGAAGGTTGGCTCCGAGATGTCTACAGGTTTGTGTAGTTGGCGTTATCCACTGCTTACCAAACAATGAGAAGTTCCCCTGGCTGTGTGGACAAGAGATAATTGCATTATGGGCCCAGAGACACAGGAGATGGGGGGAAGGTATGGTTACTTACATCCCAAGACATTTCAAAGTGTTCAGTAAGTACAACCAAAGGAAAGTGACATCACATCCTGACATAGTATTACAGCAAATACAGTGAGAAGGTAAAATACATCATGACAATTCCTTCCCCTCCCAACTTGTGTACGTACTAGGGACCTCTACAGGTCGCTGGTTAAGTACACGCAGGCATGGCTGACAGGACTCAAGGCTCCTCTTGCCTGAACAGTCCATCTGCATTTTGGTGTTGGCTGCCCCTTCTATATTGTATGGTAAAGTTATAGGGCTGCAGAGCCAGGCTCCATCGCAGTAAGCGTCCATTGTCCCCAGAGACTCTGTTCAGCCAGGTGAGGGGATTGTGATCAGTAACCACAGTGAATTCCCGTCCATACAGATACAGCCGTAGTTTCTTAAGGGCCCACACTACAGCCAGACATTCCTTCTCAACAGTTGCATAGGCCACTTCTCGGTCCAGCAGTTTCCGGCTGAGATAGGCGATGGGGTGCTCCTCCCCGGCTGCATTCACCTGGCTGAGGACAGCTCCCAGTCCATAAGCAGAGGCATCCGTTTGCACAATGAATCTCCTCTTGTAGTCTGGAGCAGCCAGGACAGGATCGCAGATCAAAGCATCCTTCAGCCGGTTAAAAGCCTCATCACAGGCTGGAGTCCAGATCACCAGCCGGGGCATTGTTTTCTTGGTCAGGTCGGTAAGAGGCTTGGCCACAGTACTGAAATGAGAAACAAATTTTCGGTAATAACTGGCAGTGCCCAGAAAAGCCATAACTTGTTTCTTAGTTTGGGGTACAGGCCAGTCTCTAATAGCCTGGATTTTGGCAGGCTCAGGTCGGAGCTTCCCTCCTCCCACTCTATGTCCTAGGTACTGGACTTCCCCCATCCCCAATTGGCATTTATCGGGTCGAATAGTTAGGCCGGCTGCAAGAATCAGGTCCAAAATAATGGCTACTTGATTCAGATGTTCCTCCCATGTGTGGCTGAAGACGGCGATATCATCCAAGTAGGCACAAGCAAAGTCATCACATCCCCGGAGGATCTGATCCACCATTCTCTGGAAGGTGGCCGGGGCATTTTTCATTCCAAAAGGCATGCTTAGAAATTCATACAGACCAAAGGGGGTTATAAAAGCGGACCGTTCTCTCCCTTCGTCCGTTAGAGGGATCTGCCAGTATCCCTTACTGAGATCCAAGGTAGTGACATATCGGGACCCAGCCAGTCGGTCTAGAAGTTCGTCAATACGAGGCATTGGGTAAGGATCGCTGACGGTATGGTTGTTTAGTCGCCGATAGTCCACACAAAATTGAGTACTCCCATCCTTCTTGGGTACTAACACCACAGGGGAGGCCCAAGGGCTATGGGAGGCCTGGATTACCCCAAGCTGTAACATCTCCTCCAGTTCGTGCTGCATGGTGTTTCGAACTGATTCAGGTACCCGGTAAGGAGCCAGTTGTATGGGACGGATGCCCTGAGTGTCCACATGATGTTGGGTGACGGTGGTTCGACCTGGTTGGGATGAGAAAGCAGCCCGTCTCTGTTGAAGCACTTCCAGCATCTGGATTTTCTGTAAGGAGTCCAGGTAATCTCCCAGGGGAACCTGTTCCACAGTGGATGGGGCTCTCGCTGCTTCCACGAGATCAGGTAGAGAGTCCTCATCCTCTTGACCATCTTCTGAAGCCAACCGACAGCTTGCTATCATTGGAATGTTCCGGTCATGGTACTCCTTAATCATATTCACATGGACAGTCTTTTGCCTTAGCCCCTGATCATCTAAAGCAAGAAGGTAATTGGTATCATTCAGTTTTCTGAGAACCCGGAAGGGACCCTCCCATGTGGTCTGCAGTTTATTCTGCCGATGGGGAACAATCATTAAGACTTGTTGTCCTTCTACAAACTCCCGATAGCGTGCGTTACGGTCATACCATGTCTTCTGTCTGGTTTGAGCCATACGCAAATGACTCTGTGCAAAACTAGCAAGTTGGGCCAAGGTTTCTCGCAGCTTTAGGACATAAGGGACAACAGGGGTTCCTGTATCTTCAACTTGCCCCTCCCAGTATTCCTTGAGCAGGGTTAAGGGTCCTCGGACCTTTCTTCCATAGAGTAGTTCAAAGGGGGAGAACCCAGTGGACTCCTGGGGAACTTCCCGATAGGCAAACAAGAGATGGGGTAGGTACTTCTCCCAGTCTGAATCTCGGTCCGTGAAGGCCCTCAGCATATTCTTCAGAGTGCCGTTGAATCATTCACAAAGTCCATTTGTTTGGGGATGATACGGGGTCGTTCGGATCGCTCGTACTCCACAGGTGCGCCACAGACACTGGACCAACTCTGACATAAACTGGGAGCCTTGGTCCGACAAGATCTCACTGGGGAATCCTACTCTGGTAAAAATAATAACCAAGGCCTCGGCCACCTTGGCTGCAGAGATACTTGACAAGGCCACGGCTTCTGGATATCGGGTGGCGTAGTCCACAACAGTGAGAATGTACTGCTTTCCAGATTTACTTGGTTTAGCCAGAGGTCCAATGATATCAACAGCTACTCTTTGAAAGGGTTCTTCTATTATAGGGAGCGGTTGCAGGGGTGCCTTTGGGTGATCTCCGGGTCGCCCTCTACGCTGACATATGTCACAAGTTCGGCAGAAATGCGCCACTGCTTGGGAAATCCCCGGCCAATAAAAAGTTTGAGTCAATCGTCTCTCGGTGCGGGTTTTGCCTTGATGGCCAGCCGTAGGAATGTCATGAGCCAGGTGTAATAGGGGAATTCTGTACTTCTGAGGAACAATCAGCTGTTTGCTATAAGTCCAGGGCTTATCTAGGGAGTCGGCATTGGCAACCCGATACAGAAGTCCATTTTCTCTGATAATTCTTTCTCCGTTTTCCCCTAGCTGCCCTATTTCAGCCCGAGTTCTAAAACTAGCAAGGGTGGGGTCAGTCTCTACTTCTTGTCTAAACTGAACTTTATCCCAAGTAACATTCATATTATCCCCACAAGAAGAATCACTCACCGGCTGTAAAGGCAGTTCTGGTGGCCTCAGTTCCATGGATGGGTTGTACACGTCCACATGGGCTGCTCTCTTGGCTTGACTTCTGGTTACCGCACCGACAAAGTGGCAATGAAGATTCCCCACATCATTTCCTAGAAGAACGTCTGCAGGGAGGCCGCTCATCACACCGACCACACATTGTTTTGCCCCAAAGCCATAATCCAGGGTCACACTCGCTCTTGGAATATATCTCTGGGTACCTCCTGCCAGTTCAATGGCAATTCCTGGTCCCTTTTGAATTGCTTGTGGTTGAATTACTCGGGGATCGGCTATGGTGAGGAAAGCCCCAGTGTCACGGAAGCCAACAACTTTTTGGCCATCCAGCACGACCTCCTGTAGATGTTTGTCCTGAAGATCAGAAGAACAGGTGGCTGGAGCTCGCACCCCATAGACTCCGGGTAGGGGAGCCAGGATATCTGAGTCACTTGGCAAGTCATCAGGCACAGAATCCAGCTCTTCTCCTGGTGAAGGTGTCTGTAGGTAATGAACAGGCAAAGGCGGTCTGTAGCTGTTCTGTCTACGAACACCTGGACATTGGAATTGCATGTGCCCAGGCTGCCCACATCCATAACATCTGCGCTCTGGGATTCTTCCTCCGCGTCGTATTCCCAAAGGTGGAGCATGAGTAATGCGAGGCACAGTCACACGAAGGTCCCCATGAGTTGACGGTCTAGGGTTATGGTGAACATTGGGGCCAGAAGGACCAGGGGCCACCAGCGTTGGGGGGTTGGTGTTTTTTTTCTCACTGGGTAGTAGTTTTTTCCACTGAGGCTTGATGGTGAGAGCCTCATCAGCTAGAGCTGCAGCTTCCTCCACAGTGGCTGGTCTCCTTTCACGCACCCATTCCCGGATCTCAGCGGGGCACTTGAAGTAAAACTGCTCTTTTAGGAGGACCTGGAGGACGGTCTCCAAGGTTAAGGCCTCCTCTGCCTCCAACCAACGATGCCACAGATGTTTGAGTTTGTGGGCATACATCTTGAAGGACACTTCCTCATCACATGCTAGAGTACGGAACTGAGTCCTGTAAGTGTCTGGCGTTACAGCATAATGTTCTAGAATAGTCTGTTTAATATCCGCATACTCACAGTTCCACCGAGGGTCCATAGCTCTATAGGCTGCAGCAGCTCCACCCTCTAAGAGCCCAACCAGATGCCGGACGCGCTCCCTTTCTGGGACTTCCATTAATCGACACTGATGCTCAAAGTCCTGGAAGAAGCCCTCAATGTCACCAGCAGCCTCATTAAACTGCTTGAAGTCTTTGCGGGACACTCTGGGAAGTTCCCTCATGATGAGTGCTGGGGTTACAGTCTGTCTGGAACCTCTCGCGGCTTCCACAGCGAGCTGCTTATCCAGCAATGCCATCTCCTCCATCCTGCGCTCCTTCTCTTCAGCTCCACGCATGGCCTCCCTCTTATCTTCTATGGTGGCCTCATCTCCAAGCAGTGCCATCTTTTCCTTGTACCACACAACCCATTGACTTTTTTGGGTATTCACCTCCGGCTCCCGTCTTTGCTCCCCTTGCTGTGGAAATTGTTCCTCGGTGCCATCTTGCAGGCAAGCGTGTTCCAATGCCTCAATTAGTTGCTCCTTAGAGAGTCCTTTGTAGCCGACACCTAATTCACGGGCCTTTGTTTGTAGACTCGCCACAGTCCAGTTCCTGTATCCTGAGGTTCTGGTTTCAGACGTCGATTGGCTGTTGTCCTCCATTTCTTCTGCTCTGATCCCGCCGCTGCCACCAGTTTGTGACGGGGTGTACATCAGAGCAAAGAGAGACAACAGGCCGAGGATGATCCAACAGGTTTACTAACAGGAATACAGGAACAGCACACGACAAGTCCAAATAAAACAGATTCGGGGGCACCTCCCGATAATCCAAAGTGCCAGATCACAACGTAATAGTCCTTTTCAGAGTCCCAGAAATCCCACACAATCCACTGGACGGCGAGGTCTGTCCGCAGATTCAGATCTCGCTCCCTTCCTCTTCAAAAACTCAACTCCCAACTGCATTTAGAAACAGGAGTGAATTGTTTGAGCTCGTGGGCCCGCCCCTCAAGGGTAGGGGTCTATGCAATGGTTGGGCCCACTAGAAGATTCTAGAAGGTTGGCTCCGAGATGTCTACAGGTTTGTGTAGTTGGCGTTATCCACTGCTTACCAAACAATGAGAAGTTCCCCTGGCTGTGTGGACAAGAGATAATTGCATTATGGGCCCAGAGACACAGGAGATGGGGGGAAGGTATGGTTACTTACATCCCAAGACATTTCAAAGTGTTCAGTAAGTACAACCAAAAGAAAGTGACATCACATCCTGACATAGTATTACAGCAAATACAGTGAGAAGGTAAAATACATCATGACATCCTGGTTTAAGGATAGGGTTAGAGTTAGACCATGGGTTAGGAATAGAGTTAAAACAGGAGTTATGGTCAGACAAGGAGCTAGAAATAGGTTTAGATTAGCAGTTAAAGTTAGGTTATCCCAGTATTTAAGGTTTAGATTAAGACAGAGGTGAGGATTAGGGTTTGGTCCTGGTTAAGGCTAGGGTTAGGGTTACACCATTAATTAGGAATGGAGTTAAAGCAGGAGTTAGGGTCAGACCAGGGTCTAGAAATAGGATTAGTACAGCAATTAAACTTAGGTTAAGACACAATTTAAGGTTTCGGTTAAGCCAGAGGTGAGGATTAGGGTTTGGTCCTGGGTTAAGGCTAGGGTTAGGGTTATACCATGGGTTAGAAATAGAGTTATAGCAGGAGTTAGGGTCAGACCAGGGGCTAGAAATATGATTAGTCCAACAGTTAAACTTAGGTTAAGCCAGAATTTAAGGTTTAGGTTAAGCCAGAGGTGAGGATTAGGGTTGGGTCCTGGATAAAGGCTAGGGTTAGGGTTACACCATGGGATAGGAATAAAGTTAAAGCAGGAGTTAGGGTCAGAACATGGGCTTGAAATACTGTTAGTCCAGCAGTTAAACTTAGGTTAAGCCAGAATTTAAGGTTTAGGTTAAGCCAGAAGTGAGGATTAGGGTTGGGTTATGGGTTAAGGCTAGGGTTAGGGTTAGACCATGGGTTAGGAATAGAGTTAAAACAGGAGTTAGGGTCAGACCAGGAAACAGAAATAGGGTTAGTCCAGCAGTTAAACTTAGGTTATCCTAGTATTTAAGGCTTAGGTTAAGCCAGAGGTGAGGATTAGGGTTGGGTCCTGGGTTAAGGCTAGGGTTAGGGTTAGACCATGGGTTAGGAATAGAGTTAAAACAGGAGTTGGGTTCAGACCAGGAGCTAGAAACAGGGTTAGTCCAGCAGTTAAAGTTAGGTTATCCCAGTATTTAAGGTTTAGGTTAAGTCAGAGGTGTGGATTAGGGTTGGGTCCTGGGTTAAGGATAGGGTTAGAGTTAGACCATGGGTTAGGAATAGAGTTAAAACAGCAGTTATGGTCAGACCAGGAGCTAGAAATAGGTTTAGATTAGCAGTTAAAATTAGGTTATCCCAATATTTAAGGTTTAGATTAAGACAGAGGTGAGGATTAGGGTTGGGTCCTGGTTAAGGCTAGGGTAAGGGTTACATTATTAATTAGGAATGGAGTTAAAGCAGGAGTTAGGGTCAGACCAGGGTCTAGAAATAGGATTAGTCCAGCAGTTAAACTTAGGTTAAGCCACAATTTAAGGATTCGGTTAAGCCAGAGGTGAGGATTAGGGTTGGGTCCTGGGATAAGGCTAGGGTTAGGGTTATACCATGGGTTAGAAATAGAGTTATAGCAGGAGTTACGGTCAGACCAGGGGCTAGAAATATGGTTAGTCCAACAGTTAAACTTAGGTTAAGCCAAAATTTAAGGTTTAGGTTAAGCCAGAGGAGAGGATTACGGTTGGGTCCTGGGTAAAGGCTAGGGTTAGGGTTACACCATGGGTTAGGAATAGAGTTAAAGCAGGAGTTAGGGTCAGAACATGGGCTTGAAATAGGGTTAGTCCAGCAGTTAAACTTAGGTTAAGCCAGAATTTAAGGTTTAGGTTAAGCCAGAGGTGAGGATTAAGGTTGGGTCTTGGGTTAAGGCTAGGGTTAGGGTTAGACCATGGGTTAGGAATACAGTTAAAACAGGAGTTAGGGTCAAACCAGGAGCTAGAAATAGGGTTAGTCCAGCAGTTAAAGTTAGGTTAAGCCAGAATTTTACGGTTTAGGTTAAACCAGAGGTGAGGATTAGGGTTGGGTCATGGGTTAAGGCTAGGGTTAGGGTTAGACCACGGATTAGTAATAGAGTTAAAACAGGAGTTAGGGTCAGACCAGGAAACAGAAATAGGGTTAGTCCAGCAGTTAAAGTTAGGTTATCCTATTTAAGTATTTAAGGTTTAGATTAGGCCAGAGGTGAGGATTAGGGTTGGGTCCTGGGTTAAGGCTAGGGTTAGACCATGGGTTAGGAATAGAGTTAAAACAGGAGTTAGGGTCAGACCAGGAAACAGAAATAGCGTTAGTCCAGCAGTTAAAGTTAGGTTATCCTAGTATTTAAGGTTTAGATTAAGCCAGAGGTGAGGATTAGGGTTGGGTCCTGGGTTAAGGCTAGGGTCAGACCATGGGTTAGGAATAGAGTTAAAACAGGAGTTGGGTTCAGACCAGGAGCTAGAAACAGGGTTAGTCCAGCAGTTAAAGTTAGGTTATCCCAGTATTTAAGGTTTAGGTTAAGTCAGAGGTGAGGATTAGGGTTGGGTCCTGGTTTAAGGATAGGGTTAGAGTTAGACCATGGGTTAGGAATAGAGTTAAAACAGGAGTTATGGTCAGACCAGGAGCTAGAAATAGGTTTAGATTAGCAGTTAAAGTTAGATTATCCCAGTATTTAAGGTTTAGATTAAGACAGAGGTGAGGATTAGGGTTGGGTCCTGGTTAAGGCTAGGGTTAGGGTTACACCATTAATTAGGAATGGAGTTAAAGCAGGAGTTAGGGTCAGACCAGGGTCTAGAAATAGGATTAGTCCAGCAGTTAAACTTAGGTTAAGCCACAATTTAAGGTTTCGGTTAAGCCAGAGGTGAGGATTAGGGTTGGGACTTGGGTTAAGGCTAGGGTTAGGGTTATATCATGGGTTAGAAATAGAGTTATAGCAGGAGTTAGGGTCAGACCAGGGGCTAGAAATATGGTTAGTCCAACAGTTAAACTTAGGTTAAGCCAGAATTTAAGGTTTAGGTTAAGCCAGAGGTGAGGATTAGGGTTGGGTTATGGGTTAAGGCTAGGGTTAGGGTTAGACCACGGATTAGTAATAGAGTTAAAACAGGAGTTAGGGTCAGACCAGGAAACAGAAATAGGGTTAGTCCAGCAGTTAAACTTAGGTTATCCTAGTATTTAAGGTTTAGGTTAAGCCAGAGGTGAGGATTAGGGTTGGGTCCTGGGTTAAGGCTAGGGTTAGGGTTAGACCATGGGTTAGGAATAGAGTTAAAACAGGAGTTGGGTTCAGACCAGGAGTTAGAAATAGGTTTAGATTAGCAGTTAAAGTTAGGTTATCCCAGTATTTAAGGTTTAGATTAAGACAGAGGTGGGGATTAGGGTTGGGTCCTTGGTTAAGGCTAGGGTTAGGGTTATACCATGGGTTAGAAATAGAATTATAGCAGGAGTTAGGGTCAGACCAGGGGCTAGAAATATGGTTAGTCCAACAGTTAAACTTAGGTTAAGCCAGAATTTAAGGTTTAGGTTAAGCCAGAGGTAAGGATTAGGGTTGGCTCCTGGGTAAAGGCTAGGGTTAGGGTTACACCATGGGATAGGAATAAAGTTAAAGCAGGAGTTAGGGTCAGAACATGGGCTTGAAATAGTGTTAGTCCAGCAGTTAAACTTAGGTTAAGCCAGAATTTAATGTTTAGGTTAAGCCAGAGGTGAGGATTAAGGTTGGGTCTTGGGTTAAGGCTACGGTTAGGGTTAGACCATGGGTTAGGAATAGAGTTAAAACAGGAGTTAGGGTCAAACCAGGAGCTAGAAATAGGGTTAGTCCAGCAGTTAAAGTTAGGTTAAGCCAGAATTTTACGGTTTAGGTTAAGCTAGAGGTGAGGATTAGAGTTGGGTTATGGGTTAAGGCTAGGGTTAGGGTTAGACCAAGGGTTAGTAATGGAGTTAAAACAGGAGTTAGGGTCAGACCAGGAAACAGAAATAGGGTTAGTCCAGCAGTTAAACTTAGGTTATCCTAGTATTTAAGGTTTAGGTTAAGCCAGAGGTGAGGATTATGGTTGGGTCCCGGGTTAAGGCTAGGGTTAGGGTTAGACCATGGGTTAGGAATAGAGTTAAAACAGGAGTTGGGTTCAGACCAGGAGTTAGAAACAGGGTTAGTCCAGCAGTTAAAGTTAGGTTATCCCAGTATTTAAGGTTTAGGTTTAGTCAGAGGTGAGGATTAGGGTTGGGTCCTGGGTTAAGGATAGGGTTAGAGTTAGACCATGGGTTAGGAATAGAGTTATAACAGGAGTTATGGTCAGACCAGGAGCTAGAAATAGGTTTAGATTAGCAGTTAAAGTTAGATTATCCCAGTATTTAAGGTTTAGATTAAGACAGAGGTGGGGATTAGGGTTGGGTCCTGGGTTAAGGCTAGGGTTAGGGTTATACCATGGGTTAGAAATAGAGTTATAGCAGGAGTTAGGGTCAGACCAGGGGCTAGAAATATGGTTAGTCCAACAGTTAAACTTAGGTTAAGCCAGAATTTAAGGTTTAGGTTAAGCCAGAGGTGAGGATTAGGGTTGGGTCCTGGGTAAAGGCTAGGGATAGGGTTACACCATGGGATAGGAATAAAGTTAAAGCAGGAGTTAGGGTCAGAACATGGGCTTGGAATAGTGTTAGTCCAGCAGTTAAACTTAGGTTAAGCCAGAATTTAAGGTTTAGGTTAAGCCAGAGGTGAGGATTAAGGTTGGGTCTTAGGTTAAGGCTAGTGTTAGGGTTAGACCATGGGTTAGGAATAGAGTTAAAACAGGAGTTAGGGTCAAACCAGGAGCTAGAAATAGGGTTAGTCCAGCAGTTAAAGTTAGGTTAAGCCAGAATTTTACGGTTTAGGTTAAACCAGAGGTGAGGATTAGGGTTGGGTTATGGGTTAAGGCTAGGGTTAGGGTTAGACCACGGATTAGTAATAGAGTTAAAACAGGAGTTAGGGTCAGACAAGGAAACAGAAATAGGGTTAGTCCAGCAGTTAAACTTAGGTTATCCTAGTATTTAAGGTTTTGGTTAAGCCAGATGTGAGGATTAGGGTTGGGTCCTGGGTTAAGGCTAGGGTTAGGGTTAGACCATGGGTTAGGAATAGAGTTAAAACAGGAGTTGGGTTCAGACCAGGAGTTAGAAACAGGGTTAGTCCAGCAGTTAAAGTTAGGTTATCCCAGTATTTAAGGTTTAGATTAAGACAGAGGTGAGGATTAGGGTTGGGTCCTGGTTAAGGCTAGGGTTAGGGTTACACCATTAATTAGGAATGGAGTTAAAGCAGGAGGTAGGGTCAGACCAGGGTCTAGAAATAGGATTAGTCCAGCAGTTAAACTTAGGTTAAGCCACAATTTAAGGTTTCGGTTAAGCCAGAGGTGAGGATTAGGGTTGGGTCCTGGGTTAAGGCTAGGGTTAGGGTTATACCATGGGTAAGAAATAGAGTTGTAGCAGGAGTTAGGGTCAGACCAGGGGCTAGAAATATGGTTAGTCCAACAGTTAAACTTAGGTTAAGCCAGAATTTAGGGTTTAGGTTAAGCCAGAGGTGAGGATTAAGGTTGGGTCTTAGGTTAAGGCTAAGGTTAGGGTTAGACCATGGATTAGGAATAGAGTTAAAACAGGAGTTAGGGTCAAACCAGGAGCTAGAAATAGGGTTAGTCCAGCAGTTAAAGTTAGGTTAAGCCAGAATTTTACGGTTTAGGTTAAACCAGAGGTGAGGGCTAGGGTTGGGTCATGGGTTAAGGCTAGGGTTAGGGTTAGACCACGGATTAGTAATAGAGTTAAAACAGGAGTTAGGGTCAGACCAGGAAACAGAAATAGGGTTAGTCCAGCAGTTAAAGTTAGGTTATCCTAGTATTTAAGGTTTAGATTAAGCCAGAGGTGAGGATTAGGGTTGGGTCCTGGGTTAAGGCTAGGGTTAGACCATGGGTTAGGAATAGAGTTAAAACAGGAGTTGGGTTCAGACCAGGAGCTAGAAACAGGGTTAGTCCAGCAGTTAAAGTTAGGTTATCCCAGTATTTAAGGTTTAGGTTAAGTCAGAGGTGAGGATTAGGGTTGGGTCCTGGTTTAAGGATAGGGTTAGAGTTAGACCATGGGTTAGGAATAGAGTTAAAACAGGAGTTATGGTCAGACCAGGAGCTAGAAATAGGTTTAGATTAGCAGTTAAAGTTAGGTTATCCCAGTATTTAAGGTTTAGATTAAGACAGAGGTGAGGATTAGGGTTGGGTCCTGGTTAAGGCTAGGGTTAGGGTTACACCATTAATTAGGAATGAAGTTAAAGCAGGAGTTAGGGTCAGACCAGGGTCTAGAAATAGGATTAGTCCAGCAGTTAAACTTAGGTTAAGCCACAATTTAAGGTTTCGGTTAAGCTAGAGGTGAGGATTAGGGTTGGGTCCTGGGTTAAGGCTAGGGTTAGGGTTATACCATGGGTTAGAAATAGAATTATAGCAGGAGTTAGGGTCAGACCAGGGGCTAGAAATATGGTTAGTCCAACAGTTAAACGTAGGTTAAGCCAGAATTTAAGGTTTAGGTTAAGCCAGAGGTGAGGATTAGGTTTGGGTCCTGGGTAAAGGCTAGGGTTAGGGTTACACCATGGGATAATAATAAAGTTAAAGCAGGAGTTAGGGTCAGAACATGGGCTTGAAATAGTGTTAGTCCAGCAGTTAAACTTAGGTTAAGCCAGAATTTAAGGTTTAGGTTAAGCCAGAAGTGAGGATTAAGGTTGGGTCTTGGGTTAAGGCTAGGGTTAGGGTTAGACCATGGGTTAGGAATAGAGTTAAAACAGGAGTTAGGGTCAAACCAGGAGCTAGAAATAGGGTTAGTCCAGCAGTTAAAGTTAGGTTAAGCCAGAATTTTACGGTTTAGGTTAAACCAGAGGTGAGGGCTAGGGTTGGGTTATGGGTTAAGGCTAGGGTTAGGGTTAGACAACGGATAAGTAATAGAGTTAAAACAGGAGTTAGGGTCAGACCAGGAAACAGAAATAGGGTTAGTCCAGCAGTTAAAGTTAGGGTATCCTAGTATTTAAGGTTTAGATTAAGCCAGAGGTGAGGATTAGGGTTGGGTCCTGGGTTAAGGCTAGGGTTAGACCATGGGTTAGGAATAGAGTTAAAACAGGAGTTATGGTCAGACCAGGAGCTAGAAATAGGTTTAGATTAGCAGTTAAAGTTAGGTTATCCCAGTATTTAAGGTTTAGATTAAGACAGAGGTGAGGATTAGGGTTGGGTCCTGGTTAAGGCTAGGGTTAGGGTTACACCATTAATTAGGAATGGAGTTAAAGCAGGAGGTAGGGTCAGACCAGGGTCTAGAAATAGGATTAGTCCAGCAGTTAAACTTAGGTTAAGCCACAATTTAAGGTTTCGGTTAAGCCAGAGGTGAGGATTAGGGTTGGGTCCTGGGTTAAGGCTAGGGTTAGGGTTATACCATGGGTTAGAAATAGAGTTGTAGCAGGAGTTAGGGTCAGACCAGGGGCTAGAAATATGGTTAGTCCAACAGTTAAACTTAGGTTAAGCCAGAATTTAGGGTTTAGGTTAAGCCAGAGGTGAGGATTAAGGTTGGGTCTTAGGTTAAGGCTAAGGTTAGGGTTAGACCATGGATTAGGAATAGAGTTAAAACAGGAGTTAGGGTCAAACCAGGAGCTAGAAATAGGGTTAGTCCAGCAGTTAAAGTTAGGTTAAGCCAGAATTTTACGGTTTAGGTTAAACCAGAGGTGAGGGCTAGGGTTGGGTCATGGGTTAAGGCTAGGGTTAGGGTTAGACCACGGATTAGTAATAGAGTTAAAACAGGAGTTAGGGTCAGACCAGGAAACAGAAATAGGGTTAGTCCAGCAGTTAAAGTTAGGTTATCCTAGTATTTAAGGTTTAGATTAAGCCAGAGGTGAGGATTAGGGTTGGGTCCTGGGTTAAGGCTAGGGTTAGACCATGGGTTAGGAATAGAGTTAAAACAGGAGTTGGGTTCAGACCAGGAGCTAGAAACAGGGTTAGTCCAGCAGTTAAAGTTAGGTTATCCCAGTATTTAAGGTTTAGGTTAAGTCAGAGGTGAGGATTAGGGTTGGGTCCTGGTTTAAGGATAGGGTTAGAGTTAGACCATGGGTTAGGAATAGAGTTAAAACAGGAGTTATGGTCAGACCAGGAGCTAGAAATAGGTTTAGATTAGCAGTTAAAGTTAGGTTATCCCAGTATTTAAGGTTTAGATTAAGACAGAGGTGAGGATTAGGGTTGGGTCCTGGTTAAGGCTAGGGTTAGGGTTACACCATTAATTAGGAATGAAGTTAAAGCAGGAGTTAGGGTCAGACCAGGGTCTAGAAATAGGATTAGTCCAGCAGTTAAACTTAGGTTAAGCCACAATTTAAGGTTTCGGTTAAGCTAGAGGTGAGGATTAGGGTTGGGTCCTGGGTTAAGGCTAGGGTTAGGGTTATACCATGGGTTAGAAATAGAATTATAGCAGGAGTTAGGGTCAGACCAGGGGCTAGAAATATGGTTAGTCCAACAGTTAAACGTAGGTTAAGCCAGAATTTAAGGTTTAGGTTAAGCCAGAGGTGAGGATTAGGTTTGGGTCCTGGGTAAAGGCTAGGGTTAGGGTTACACCATGGGATAGGAATAAAGTTAAAGCAGGAGTTAGGGTCAGAACATGGGCTTGAAATAGTGTTAGTCCAGCAGTTAAACTTAGGTTAAGCCAGAATTTAAGGTTTAGGTTAAGCCAGAAGTGAGGATTAAGGTTGGGTCTTGGGTTAAGGCTAGGGTTAGGGTTAGACCATGGGTTAGGAATAGAGTTAAAACAGGAGTTAGGGTCAAACCAGGAGCTAGAAATAGGGTTAGTCCAGCAGTTAAAGTTAGGTTAAGCCAGAATTTTACGGTTTAGGTTAAACCAGAGGTGAGGGCTAGGGTTGGGTTATGGGTTAAGGCTAGGGTTAGGGTTAGACAACGGATAAGTAATAGAGTTAAAACAGGAGTTAGGGTCAGACCAGGAAACAGAAATAGGGTTAGTCCAGCAGTTAAAGTTAGGGTATCCTAGTATTTAAGGTTTAGATTAAGCCAGAGGTGAGGATTAGGGTTGGGTCCTGGGTTAAGGCTAGGGTTAGACCATGGGTTAGGAATAGAGTTAAAACAGGAGTTATGGTCAGACCAGGAGCTAGAAATAGGTTTAGATTAGCAGTTAAAGTTAGGTTATCCCAGTATTTAAGGTTTAGATTAAGACAGAGGTGAGGATTAGGGTTGGGTCCTGGTTAAGGCTAGGGTTAGGGTTACACCATTAATTAGGAATGGAGTTAAAGCAGGAGTTAGGGTCAGACCAGGGTCTAGAACTAGGATTAGTCCAGCAGTTAAACTTAGGTTAAGCCACAATTTAAGGTTTCGGTTAAGCCAGAGGTGAGGATTAGGGTTGGGTCCTGGGTTAAGGCTAGGGTTAGGGTTATACCATGGGTTAGAAATAGAGTTATAGCAGGAGTTAGGGTAAGACCAGGGGCTAGAAATATGGTTAGTCCAACAGTTAAACTTAGGTTAAGCTAGAATTTAAGGTGTAGGTTAAGCCAGAGGTGAGGATTAGGGTTTTGTCCTGGGTAAAGGCTAGGGTTAGGGTTACACCATGGGATAGGAATAAAGTTAAAGCAGGAGTTAGGGTCAGAACATGGGCTTGAAATAGGGTTAGTCCAGCAGTTAAACTTAGGTTAAGCCAGAATTTAAGGTTTAAGTTAAGCCAGAGGTGAGGATGAAAGTTGGGTCTTAGGTTAAGGCTAGGGTTAGGGTTAGACCATGGGTTAGGAATAGAGTTAAAACAGGAGTTAGGGTCAAACCAGGAGCTAGAAATAGAGTTAGTCCAGCAGTTAAAGTTAGGTTAAGCCAGAATTTTACGGTTTAGGTTAAGCCAGAGGTGAGGATTAGGGTTGGGTTATGGGTTAAGGCTAGGGTTAGGGTTAGACCACGAATTAGTAATAGAGTTAAAACAGGAGTTAGGGTCAGACCAGGAAACAGAAATAGGGTTAGTCCAGCAGTTAAACTTAGGTTATCCTAGTATTTAAGGTTTAGGTTAAGCCAGAATTTTACGGTTTAGGTTAAACCAGAGGTGAGGATTAGGGTTGGGTTATGGGTTAAGGCTAGGGTTAGGGTTAGACCACGGATTAGTAATAGAGTTAAAACAGGAGTTAGGGTCAGACCAGGAAACAGAAATAGGGTTAGTCCAGCAGTTAAACTTAGGTTATCCTGGTATTTAAGGTTTAGGTTAAGCCAGTGGTGAGGATTAGGGTTGGGTCCTGGGTTATGGGTTAAGGCTAGGGTTAGGGTTAGACCACGGATTAGTAATAGAGTTAAAACAGGAGTTAGGGACAGACCAGGAAACAGAAATAGGGTTAGTCCAGCAGTTAAACTTAGGTTATCCTGGTATTTAAGGTTTAGGTTAAGCCAGTGGTGAGGATTAGGGTTGGGTCCTGGGTTAAGGCTAGGGTTAGGGTTAGACCATGGGTTAGGAATAGAGTTAAAACAGGAGTTGGGTTCAGACCAGGAGCTAGAAACATGGTTAGTCCAGCAGCTAAAGTTAGGTTATCCCAGTATTTAAGGTTTAGGTTAAGTCAGAGGTGAGGATTAGGGTTGGGTCCTGGTTTAAGGATAGGGTTAGAGTTAGACCATGGGTTAGGAATAGAATTAAAACAGGAGTTATGGTCAGACCAGGAGCTAGAAATAGGTTTAGATTAGCAGTTAAAATTAGGTAATCCCAGTATTTAAGGTTTAGATTAAGACAGAGGTGAGGATTAGGGTTGGGTCCTGGTTAAGGCTACAGTTAGGGTTACACCATTAATTAGGAATGGAGTTAAAGAAGGAGTTAGGGTCAGACCAGGGTCTAGAAATAGGATTAGTCCAGCAGTTAAACTTAGGTTAAGCCACAATTTAAGGTTTCAGTTAAGCCAGAGGTGAGGATTAGGGTTGGGTCCTGGGTTAAGGCTAGGGTTAGGGTTATACCATGGGTTAGAAATAGAGTTATAGCAGGAGTTAGGGTCAGACCAGGGGCTAGAAATATGGTTAGTCCAACAGATAAACTTAAGTTAAGCCAGAATTTAAGGTTTAGGTTAAGCCAGAGGAGAGGATTAGGGTTGGGTCCTGGGTAAAGGCTAGGGTTAGGGTTACACCATGGGTTAGGAATAGAGTTAAAGCAGGAGTTAGGGTCAGAACATGGGCTTGAAATAGGGTTAGTCCGGCAGTTAAACTTAGGTTAAGCCAGAATTTAAGGTTTAGGTTAAGCCAGAGGTGAGGATTAAGGTTGGGTCTTGGGTTAAGGCTAGGGTTAGGGTTAGACCATGGGTTAGGAATAGAGTTAAAACAGGAGTTAGGGTCAAACAAGGAGCTAGAAATAGGGTTAGTCCAGCAGTTAAAGTTAGGTTAAGCCAGAATTTTACGGTTTAGGTTAAACCAGAGGTGAGGATTAGGGTTGGGTCATGGGTTAAGGCTAGGGTTAGGGTTAGACCACGGATTAGTAATAGAGTTAAAACAGGAGTTAGGGTCAGACCAGGAAACAGAAATAGGGTTAGTCCAGCAGTTAAAGTTAGGTTATCCTAGTATTTAATGTTTAGGTTAAGCCAGAGGTGAGGATTAGAGTTGGGTCATGGGTTAAGGCTAGGGTTAGGGTTAGACCATGGGTTAGGAATAGAGTTGAAACAGGAGTTGGGTTCAGACCAGGAGCTAGAAACAGGGTTAGTCCAGCAGTTAAAGTTAGGTTATCCCAGTATTTAAGGTTTAGGTTAAGTCAGAGGTGAGGATTAGGGTTGGGTCCTGGGTTAAGGCTAGGGTTAGGGTTAGACCATGGGTTAGGAATAGAGTTAAAACAGGAGTTGGGTTCAGACCAGGAGCTAGAAACAGGGTTAGTCCAGCAGTTAAAATTAGGTTATCCCAGTATTTAAGGTTTAGGTTAAGTCAGAGGTGAGGATTAGGGTTGGGTCCTGGTTAAGGATAGGGTTAGAGTTAGACCATGGGTTAGAAATAGTGTTAAAACAGGAGTTATGGTCAAACAAGGAGCTAGAAATAAGGTTAGTCCAGCAGTTAAAGTTAGGTTAAGCCAGAATTTTACGGTTTAGGTTAAACCAGAGGTGAGGATTAGGGTTTGGTCATGGGTTAAGGCTAGGGTAAGGGTTAGACCACGGATTAGTAATAGAGTTAAAACAGGAGTTAGGGTCAGACCAGGAAACAGAAATAGGGTTAGTCCAGCAGTTAAAGTTAGGTTATCCTACTATTTAAGGTTTAGGTTAAGCCAGAGGTGAGGATTAGGGTTGGGTCCTGGGTTAAGGCTAGGGTTAGGGTTAGACCATGGGTTAGGAATAGAGTTGAAACAGCAGTTGGGTTCAGACCAGGAACTAGAAACAGGGTTAGTCCAGCAGTTAAAGTTAGGTTATCCCAGTATTTAAGGTTTAGGTTAAGTCAGAGGTGAGGATTAGGGTTGGTTCCTGGGTTAAGGCTAGGGTTAGGGTTAGACCATGGGTTAGGAATAGAGTTAAAACAGGAGTTGGGTTCAGACCAGGAGCTAGAAACAGGGTTAGTCCAGCAGTTAAAGTTAGGTTATCCCAGTATTTAAGGTTTAGGTTAAGTCAGAGGTGAGGATTAGGGTTGGGTCCTGGGTTAAGGCTAGGGTTAGGGTTAGACCATGGGTTAGGAATAGAGTTAAAACAGGAGTTGGTTTCAGACCAGGAGCTAGAAACAGGGTTAGTCCAGCAGTTAAAGTTAGGTTATCCCAGTATTTAAGGTTTAGGTTAAGTCAGAGGTGAGGATTAGTGTTGGGTCCTGGGTTAAGGATAGGGTTAGAGTTAGACCATGGGTTAGGAATAGAGTTAAAACAGGAGTTATGGTCAGACCAGGAGCTACAAATAGGTTTAGATTAGCAGTTAAAGTTAGTTTATCCCAGTATTTAAGGTTTAAATTAAGACAGAGGTGAGGATTAGGGTTGGGTCCTGGTTAAGGCTAGGGTTAGGGTTACACCATTAAATAGGAATGGAGTTAAAGCAGGAGTTAGGGTCAGACCAGGGTCTAGAAATAGGATTAGTCCAGCAGTTAAACTTAGGTTAAGCCACAATTTAAGGTTTCGGTTAAGCCAGAGGTGAGGATTAGGGTTGGGTCCTGGGTTAAGGCTAGGGTTAGGGTTATACCATGGGTTAGAAATAGAGTTATAGCAGGAGTTAGGGTCAGACCAGGGGCTAGAAATATCGTTAGTCCAACAGTTAAACTTAGGTTAAGCCAGAATTTAAGGTTTAGGTTAAGCCAGAGGAGAGGATTAGGGTTGGGTCCTGGGTAAAGGCTAGGGTTAGGGTTACACCATGGGTGTACCATTAAATAGGAATGGAGTTAAAGCAGGAGTTAGGGTCAGACCAGGGTCTAGAAATAGGATTAGTCCAGCAGTTAAAGTTAGGTTAAGCCAGAATTTTACGGTTTAGGTTAAACCAGAGTTGAGGATTAGCGTTGCGTCATGGGTTAAGGCTAGGGTTAGGGTTAGACCACGGATTAGTAATAGAGTTAAAACAGGAGTTAGGGTCAGACCAGGAAACAGAAATAGGGTTAGTCCAGCAGTTAAAGTTAGGTTATCCTACTATTTAAGGTTTAGGTTAAGCCAGAGGTGAGGATTAGGGTTGGGTCCTGGGTTAAGGCTAGGGTTAGGGTTAGACCATGGGTTAGGAATAGAGTTGAAACAGCAGTTGGGTTCAGACCAGGAACTAGAAACAGGGTTAGTCCAGCAGTTAAAGTTAGGTTATCCCAGTATTTAAGGTTTAGGTTAAGTCAGAGGTGAGGATTAGGGTTGGTTCCTGGGTTAAGGCTAGGGTTAGGGTTAGACCATGGGTTAGGAATAGAGTTAAAACAGGAGTTGGGTTCAGACCAGGAGCTAGAAACAGGGTTAGTCCAGCAGTTAAAGTTAGGTTATCCCAGTATTTAAGGTTTAGGTTAAGTCAGAGGTGAGGATTAGGGTTGGGTCCTGGGTTAAGGCTAGGGTTAGGGTTAGACCATGGGTTAGGAATAGAGTTAAAACAGGAGTTGGTTTCAGACCAGGAGCTAGAAACAGGGTTAGTCCAGCAGTTAAAGTTAGGTTATCCCAGTATTTAAGGTTTAGGTTAAGTCAGAGGTGAGGATTAGTGTTGGGTCCTGGGTTAAGGATAGGGTTAGAGTTAGACCATGGGTTAGGAATAGAGTTAAAACAGGAGTTATGGTCAGACCAGGAGCTACAAATAGGTTTAGATTAGCAGTTAAAGTTAGTTTATCCCAGTATTTAAGGTTTAAATTAAGACAGAGGTGAGGATTAGGGTTGGGTCCTGGTTAAGGCTAGGGTTAGGGTTACACCATTAAATAGGAATGGAGTTAAAGCAGGAGTTAGGGTCAGACCAGGGTCTAGAAATAGGATTAGTCCAGCAGTTAAACTTAGGTTAAGCCACAATTTAAGGTTTCGGTTAAGCCAGAGGTGAGGATTAGGGTTGGGTCCTGGGTTAAGGCTAGGGTTAGGGTTATACCATGGGTTAGAAATAGAGTTATAGCAGGAGTTAGGGTCAGACCAGGGGCTAGAAATATCGTTAGTCCAACAGTTAAACTTAGGTTAAGCCAGAATTTAAGGTTTAGGTTAAGCCAGAGGAGAGGATTAGGGTTGGGTCCTGGGTAAAGGCTAGGGTTAGGGTTACACCATGGGTGTACCATTAAATAGGAATGGAGTTAAAGCAGGAGTTAGGGTCAGACCAGGGTCTAGAAATAGGATTAGTCCAGCAGTTAAAGTTAGGTTAAGCCAGAATTTTACGGTTTAGGTTAAACCAGAGTTGAGGATTAGCGTTGCGTCATGGGTTAAGGCTAGGGTTAGGGTTAGACCACGGATTAGTAATAGAGTTAAAACAGGAGTTAGGGTCAGACCAGGAAACAGAAATAGGGTTAGTCCAGCAGTTAAAGTTAGGTTATCCTACTATTTAAGGTTTAGGTTAAGCCAGAGGTGAGGATTAGGGTTGGGTCCTGGGTTAAGGCTAGGGTTAGGGTTAGACCATGGGTTAGGAATAGAGTTGAAACAGCAGTTGGGTTCAGACCAGGAACTAGAAACAGGGTTAGTCCAGCAGTTAAAGTTAGGTTATCCCAGTATTTAAGGTTTAGGTTAAGTCAGAGGTGAGGATTAGGGTTGGTTCCTGGGTTAAGGCTAGGGTTAGGGTTAGACCATGGGTTAGGAATAGAGTTAAAACAGGAGTTGGGTTCAGACCAGGAGCTAGAAACAGGGTTAGTCCAGCAGTTAAAGTTAGGTTATCCCAGTATTTAAGGTTTAGGTTAAGTCAGAGGTGAGGATTAGGGTTGGGTCCTGGGTTAAGGCTAGGGTTAGGGTTAGACCATGGGTTAGGAATAGAGTTAAAACAGGAGTTGGTTTCAGACCAGGAGCTAGAAACAGGGTTAGTCCAGCAGTTAAAGTTAGGTTATCCCAGTATTTAAGGTTTAGGTTAAGTCAGAGGTGAGGATTAGTGTTGGGTCCTGGGTTAAGGATAGGGTTAGAGTTAGACCATGGGTTAGGAATAGAGTTAAAACAGGAGTTATGGTCAGACCAGGAGCTACAAATAGGTTTAGATTAGCAGTTAAAGTTAGTTTATCCCAGTATTTAAGGTTTAAATTAAGACAGAGGTGAGGATTAGGGTTGGATCCTGGTTAAGGCTAGGGTTAGGGTTACACCATTAAATAGGAATGGAGTTAAAGCAGGAGTTAGGGTCAGACCAGGGTCTAGAAATAGGATTAGTCCAGCAGTTAAACTTAGGTTAAGCCACAATTTAAGGTTTCGGTTAAGCCAGAGGTGAGGATTAGGGTTGGGTCCTGGGTTAAGGCTAGGGTTAGGGTTATACCATGGGTTAGAAATAGAGTTATAGCAGGAGTTAGGGTCAGACCAGGGGCTAGAAATATCGTTAGTCCAACAGTTAAACTTAGGTTAAGCCAGAATTTAAGGTTTAGGTTAAGCCAGAGGAGAGGATTAGGGTTGGGTCCTGGGTAAAGGCTAGGGTTAGGGTTACACCATGGGTGTACCATTAAATAGGAATGGAGTTAAAGCAGGAGTTAGGGTCAGACCATGGTCTAGAAATAGGATTAGTCCAGCAGTTAAAGTTAGGTTAAGCCAGAATTTTACGGTTTAGGTTAAACCAGAGTTGAGGATTAGCGTTGCGTCATGGGTTAAGGCTAGGGTTAGGGTTAGACCACGGATTAGTAATAGAGTTAAAACAGGAGTTAGGGTCAGACCAGGAAACAGAAATAGGGTTAGTCCAGCAGTTAAAGTTAGGTTATCCTACTATTTAAGGTTTAGGTTAAGCCAGAGGTGAGGATTAGGGTTGGGTCCTGGGTTAAGGCTAGGGTTAGACCATGGGTTAGGAATAGAGTTGAAACAGCAGTTGGGTTCAGACCAGGAACTAGAAACAGGGTTAGTCCAGCAGTTAAAGTTAGGTTATCCCAGTATTTAAGGTTTAGGTTAAGTCAGAGGTGAGGATTAGGGTTGGTTCCTGGGTTAAGGCTAGGGTTAGGGTTAGACCATGGGTTAGGAATAGAGTTAAAACAGGAGTTGGGTTCAGACCAGGAGCTAGAAACAGGGTTAGTCCAGCAGTTAAAGTTAGGTTATCCCAGTATTTAAGGTTTAGGTTAAGTCAGAGGTGAGGATTAGGGTTGGGTCCTGGGTTAAGGCTAGGGTTAGGGTTAGACCATGGGTTAGGAATAGAGTTAAACCAGGAGTTGGTTTCAGACCAGGAGCTAGAAACAGGGTTAGTCCAGCAGTTAAAGTTAGGTTATCCCAGTATTTAAGGTTTAGGTTAAGTCAGAGGTGAGGATTAGTGTTGGGTCCTGGGTTAAGGATAGGGTTAGAGTTAGACCATGGGTTAGGAATAGAGTTAAAACAGGAGTTATGGTCAGACCAGGAGCTACAAATAGGTTTAGATTAGCAGTTAAAGTTAGGTTATCCCAGTATTTAAGGTTTAAATTAAGACAGAGGTGAGGATTAGGGTTGGGTCCTGGTTAAGGCTAGGGTTAGGGTTACACCATTAAATAGGAATGGAGTTAAAGCAGGAGTTAGGGTCAGACCAGGGTCTAGAAATAGGATTAGTCCAGCAGTTAAACTTAGGTTAAGCCACAATTTAAGGTTTCGGTTAAGCCAGAGGTGAGGATTAGGGTTGGGTCCTGGGTTAAGGCTAGGGTTAGGGTTATACCATGGGTTAGAAATAGAGTTATAGCAGGAGTTAGGGTCAGACCAGGGGCTAGAAATATCGTTGATCCAACAGTTAAACTTAGGTTAAGCCAGAATTTAAGGTTTAGGTTAAGCCAGAGGAGAGGATTAGGGTTGGGTCCTGGGTAAAGGCTAGGGTTAGGGTTACACCATGGGTGTACCATTAAATAGGAATGGAGTTAAAGCAGGAGTTAGGGTCAGACCAGGGTCTAGAAATAGGATTAGTCCAGCAGTTAAAGTTAGGTTAAGCCAGAATTTTACGGTTTAGGTTAAACCAGAGTTGAGGATTAGCGTTGCGTCATGGGTTAAGGCTAGGGTTAGGGTTAGACCACGGATTAGTAATAGAGTTAAAACAGGAGATAGGGTCAGATCAGGAAACAGAAATAGGGTTAATCCAGCAGTTAAAGTTAGGTTATCCTAGTATTTAAGGTTTAGGTTAAGCCAGAGGTGAGGATTAGGGTTGGGTCCTGGGTTAAGGCTAGGGTTAGGGTTAGACCATGGGTTAGGAATAGAGTTGAAACAGGAGTTGGGTTCAGACCAGGAGCTAGAAACAGGTTTAGTCCAGCAGTTAAAGTTAGATTATCCCAGTATTTAAGGTTTAGGTTAAGTCAGAGGTGAGGATTAGGGTTGGGTCCTGGTTTAAGGATAGGGTTAGAGTTAGACCATGGGTTAGGAATAGAGTTAAAACAGGAGTTATGGTCAGACCAGGAGCTAGAAATAGGTTTAGATTAGCAGTTAAAGTTAGGTTATCCCAGTATTTAAGGTTTAGATTAAGACAGAGGTGAGGATTAGGGTTGGGTCCTGGTTAAGGCTAAGGTTATGGTTACACCATTAATTAGGAATGGAGTTAAAGCAGGAGTTAGGGTCAGACCAGGGTCTAGAAATAGGATTAATCCAGCAGTTAAACTTAGGTTAAGCCACAATTTAAGGTTTCGGTTAAGCCAGAGGTGAGGATTAGGGTTGGGTCCTGGGTTAAGGCTAGGGTTAGACCATGGGTTAGGAATAGAGTTAAAACAGGAGTTGGGTTCAGACCAGGAGCTAGAAACAGGGTTAGTCTAGCAGTTAAAGTTAGGTTATCCCAGTATTTAAGGTTTAGGTTAAGTCAGAGGTGAGGATTAGGGTTGGGTCCTGGGTTAAGGATAGGGTTAGAGTTAGACCATGGGTTAGGAATAGAGTTAAAACAGGAGTTATGATCAGACCAGGAGCTAGAAATAGGTTTAGATTAGCAGTTAAAGTTAGGTTATCCCAGTATTTAAGGTTTAGATTAAGACAGAGGTGAGGATTAGGGTTGGGTCCTGGGTTAAGGCTAGGGTTAGGGTTATACCATGGGTTAGAAATAGAGTTATAGCAGGAGTTAGGGTCAGACCAAGGGCTAGAAATATGGTTAGTCCAACAGTTAAACTTAGGTTAAGCCAGAATTTAAGGTTTAGGTTAAGCCAGAGGTGAGGACTAAGGTTGGGTCTTAGGTTAAGGCTAGGGTTAGGGTTAGACCATGGGTTAGGAATAGAGTTAAAACAGAAGTTAGGGTCAAACCAGGAGCTAGAAATAGGGTTAGTCCAGCAGTTAAAGTTAGGTTAAGCCAGAATTTTACGGTTTAGGTTAAACCAGAGGTGAGGATTAGGGTTGGGTTATGGGTTAAGGCTAGGGTTAGGGTTAGACCACGGATTAGTAATAGAGTTAAAACAGGAGTTAGGGTCAGACCAGGAAACAGAAATAGGGTTAGTCCAGCAGTTAAAGTTAGGTTATCCTAGTATTTAATGTTTAGGTTAAGCCAGAGGTGAGGATTAGAGTTGGGTCATGGGTTAAGGCTAGGGTTAGGGTTAGACCATGGGTTAGGAATAGAGTTGAAACAGGAGTTGGGTTCAGACCAGGAGCTAGAAACAGGGTTAGTCCAGCAGTTAAAGTTAGGTTATCCCAGTATTTAAGGTTTAGGTTAAGTCAGAGGTGAGGATTAGGGTTGGGTCCTGGGTTAAGGCTAGGGTTAGGGTTAGACCATGGGTTAGGAATAGAGTTAAAACAGGAGTTGGGTTCACACCAGGAGCTAGAAACAGGGTTAGTCCAGCAGTTAAAATTAGGTTATCCCAGTATTTAAGGTTTAGGTTAAGTCAGAGGTGAGGATTAGGGTTGGGTCCTGGTTAAGGATAGGGTTAGAGTTAGACCATGGGTTAGAAATAGTGTTAAAACAGGAGTTATGGTCAGACCAGGAGCTAGAAATAGGTTTAGATTAGCAGTTAAAGTTAGGTTATCCCAGTATTTAAGGTTTAGATTAAGACAGAGGTGAGGATTAGGGTTGGGTCCTGGTTAAGGCTAGGGTTAGGGTTACACCATTAATTAGGAATAGAGTTAAAACAGAAGTTAGGGTCAAACCAGGAGCTAGAAATAGGGTTAGTCCAGCAGTTAAAGTTAGGTTAAGCCAGAATTTTACGGTTTAGGTTAAACCAGAGGTGAGGATTAGGGTTTGGTCATTGTGACGGGGTGTACAGCAGAGCAAGGAGAGACAACAGGCCGAGGAACGATCCAACAGGTTTATTCACAAGAACACTGGAACAGCACACGATAAGTCCACGTAAAACAGATTCGGGGGCCCTTCCCGACAATCCTCGGACCGGATTACAAAGCAATCGTCCTTACAGTAGTCCAAAGAGTTCCACACAATCCCACGGGCCGCCACACAGGCCTAGCTCCGTCCGTGTCCACAGCCACCCAGGCTGGAGCTCCTGCTCCCTTCAAGTTTCAGCTCAGCTCTGAAGTTACAAAAAGGGAAATGCATTGTCTGTGCTCCTTGACCAGCCCACCATGTTCAGGGGGTGGGGGTCACACATCCTATCATCAATGGTTTGGTCCATCACAGGGCTCCGATATGTCTGCCAGCCACAGTAGATGAAGGGATCCCCTGCTGTGCAGAACAATGACTATTCCTTCACTGGCCAATTCAATTACAGATTAGATACACAACTCTGGAAAGAAGAGGACAGGCTATTTACATAATCACATTAGATGCCAAGACTACAATTGTATGAGAGAGACACATTGATCAGTAGCTCCCCCAAGAAAATACATGAATTACAACTAATACAACCAGGGAAATATGCATATCATGACATAGTATCACAGCATATACAGTGAGAGGGTAAATTACATCTTCACAATCCCTCCCCCTCCCAACTTGTGTACGTACTAGGGACCTCTACAGGTCACTGGTTAAGTACACACAGGCAGAGCGTTACTTACATGTGGCTTCATGCAGCCACGAATTGGCATCGTAGCTCTCCCACATCATTGCCCAGGAGAACAGCTGCAGGCAGACCACCCATCACCCCAACCACACATCGCTTGACCCCAAAACCAAAGTTCAGATCCACAGTGGCTGTGGGAATAGTCCTCCATTGTCCACCAGCCAGTTCAATAACAATCCCAGGTCCTCTATGGATTGCCTCAGGCCGAACCACTCGGGGATCAGCCAGTGTGAGGAAAGCACCCGAGTCACAAAATCCAACAAGTCTCTGTCCATCCAGCACAACCTCCTGCAAGTGCTTACCTCGATGAGCAGAAGTCGTCATAACTGCGGGTCGCACCCCGTAAACTCCTGGTGGTGCAACATGGGGGGCTGAGTCACTAGGCCAGTCCTCACATAACGGTGCCACATCTTCCTCCATGGCACTGGGCTGTAAATAATTAACAATCCGATTGGGCGCAGGATCAGTCCTCATTTGAACAGCTGGGCAGGAGACTTGCCGATGCCCTGGCTGTCCACATTGATAGCATCTGAGCTGGGTCTCCCTCCATCCAAGGCGTCCTCTTGGGTAAGGGGTAGGGGAACTTGGAGGCCGGCTCCCACCTGAAGGTGCTGTAGGGGTTTGAGGATGATTCCTCCATGGCCTGGCTGGGCATGAGGCCTGCAAATGCCCGGGATGCCTACAAACATAACACCTGCGCTCTGTTACTTCCTCTCCCCGGCGTATTCCAGAAAGTGCAGTAGAAGCAACTGGAGGCACATTAACACGGGTATCAACATGTGGTGGCTTAGAGGAACGGGGAACAATGGGGACAGAATAACTGGGGGCATCCGGTGTTGTGGAGCTGTTAGGCGTCTCTCCATCCTCCAACAGAACCCTCCACTGAGGCTTGATGGTGAGAGCCTCATCAGCTAGAGCAGCAGCTTCCTCCACTGTCGCTGGTTTTCTCTCACGCACCCATTCCCGGATCTCAGCGGGGCACTGGGCAAAGAATTGTTCTTTTAGGATGACCTGCAGGAAGGTCTCCCAAGATAAGGCCTCCTCTGCCTCCAGCCAGCGATTACATATTTGTTTGAGTCTATGAGCATATATCTTAAAAGACACTTCCCCATCACAGGCTAAAGCACGGAACTGAGTCCTGTAAGTGTCTGGGGTCACAGCATAATGTTTTAGAATAGTCTGTTTAATCTCCGCATACTCACAGTTCCACCGAGGGTCCATAGCTCTATAGGCTTCAGCAGCTCCCCCCTCTAGGAGCCCAACCAGATGCCGGACGCGCTCCCTTTCTGGGACTTCCATTAATCGACACTGATGCTCAAAGTCCTGGAAGAAGCCCTCAATGTCACCAGCAGCCTCATTAAACTGCTTGAAGTCTTTGCGGGACACTCTGGGAAGTTCCCTCATGATGGGTGCTGGGGTTACAGTCTGTCTGGAACCTCTCGCGGCTTCCACAGCGAGCTGCTTATCCAGCAATGCCATCTCCTCCATCCTGCGCTCCTTCTCTTCAGCTCCACGCATGGCCTCCCTCTTATCTTCTATGGTGGCCTCATCTCCAAGCAGTGCCATCTTTTCCTTGTACCACACAATCCATTGACTTTTTTGGGTATTTACCTCCAGCTCCCGTGTTTCCTCCCTTTGCTGTGAGGATCCTTCCTCCACGTCATTTTGTGAGCAGACTCCTTCTAGCGCCTCAATCAGCTGCTCCTTGGAGAGTCCTTTGAAACGAACTCCTACTTCACGGGCCTTTGATTGCAGGCTCCCCAAAGTCCAGGTCTTGTACTCTGCAGTGCTGGTTCCTGATGTTGAGCCATTGTCCTCCATTCCTTCTGCTCTGATCCCACTGCTGCCACCAGTTTGTGACGGGGTGTACAGCAGAGCAAGGAGAGACAACAGGCCGAGGAACGATCCAACAGGTTTATTCACAAGAACACTGGAACAGCACACGATAAGTCCACGTAAAACAGATTCGGGGGCCCTTCCCGACAATCCTCGGACCGGATTACAAAGCAATCGTCCTTACAGTAGTCCAAAGAGTTCCACACAATCCCACGGGCCGCCACACAGGCCTAGCTCCGTCCGTGTCCACAGCCACCCAGGCTGGAGCTCCTGCTCCCTTCAAGTTTCAGCTCAGCTCTGAAGTTACAAAAAGGGAAATGCATTGTCTGTGCTCCTTGACCAGCCCACCATGTTCAGGGGGTGGGGGTCACACATCCTATCATCAATGGTTTGGTCCATCACAGGGCTCCGATATGTCTGCCAGCCACAGTAGATGAAGGGATCCCCTGCTGTGCAGAACAATGACTATTCCTTCACTGGCCAATTCAATTACAGATTAGATACACAACTCTGGAAAGAAGAGGACAGGCTATTTACATAATCACATTAGATGCCAAGACTACAATTGTATGAGAGAGACACATTGATCAGTAGCTCCCCCAAGAAAATACATGAATTACAACTAATACAACCAGGGAAATATGCATATCATGACATAGTATCACAGCATATACAGTGAGAGGGTAAATTACATCTTCACAGTCATGGGTTAAGGCTAGGGTAAGGGTTAGACCACGGATTAGTAATAGAGTTAAAACAGGAGTTAGGGTCAGACCAGGAAACAGAAATAGGGTTAGTCCAGCAGTTAAAGTTAGGTTATCCTACTATTTAAGGTTTAGGTTAAGCCAGAGGTGAGGATTAGGGTAGGGTCCTGGGTTAAGGCTAGGGTTAGGGTTAGACCATGGGTTAGGAATAGAGTTGAAACAGCAGTTGGGTTCAGACCAGGAGCTAGAAACAGGGTTAGTCCAGCAGTTAAAGTTAGGTTATCCCAGTATTTAAGGTTTAGGTTAAGTCAGAGGTGAGGATTAGGGTTGGTTCCTGGGTTAAGGCTAGGGTTAGGGTTAGACCATGGGTTAGGAATAGAGTTAAAACAGGAGTTGGGTTCAGACCAGGAGCTAGAAACAGGGTTAGTCCAGCAGTTAAAGTTAGGTTATCCCAGTATTTAAGGTTTAGGTTAAGTCAGAGGTGAGGATTAGGGTTGGGTCCTGGGTTAAGGCTAGGGTTAGGGTTAGACCATGGGTTAGGAATAGAGTTAAAACAGGAGTTGGTTTCAGACCAGGAGCTAGAAACAGGGTTAGTCCAGCAGTTAAAGTTAGGTTATCCCAGTATTTAAGGTTTAGGTTAAGTCAGAGGTGACGATTAGTGTTGGGTCCTGGGTTAAGGATAGGGTTAGAGTTAGACCATGGGTTAGGAATAGAGTTAAAACAGGAGTTATGGTCAGACCAGGAGCTAGAAATAGGTTTAGATTAGCAGTTAAAGTTAGGTTATCCCAGTATTTAAGGTTTAAATTAAGACAGAGGTGAGGATTAGGGTTGGGTCCTGGTTAAGGCTAGGGTTAGGGTTACACCATTAAATAGGAATGGAGTTAAAGCAGGAGTTAGGGTCAGACCAGGGTCTAGAAATAGGATTAGTCCAGCAGTTAAACTTAGGTTAAGCCACAATTTAAGGTTTCGGTTAAGCCAGAGGTGAGGATTAGGGTTGGGTCCTGGGTTAAGGCTAGGGTTAGGGTTATACCATGGGTTAGAAAAAGAGTTATAGCAGGAGTTAGGGTCAGACCAGGGGCTAGAAATATCGTTAGTCCAACAGTTAAACTTAGGTTAAACCAGAATTTAAGGTTTAGGTTAAGCCAGAGGAGAGGATTAGGGTTGGGTCCTGGGTAAAGGCTAGGGTTAGGGTTACACCATGGGTGTACCATTAAATAGGAATGGAGTTAAAGCAGGAGTTAGGGTCAGACCAGGGTCTAGAAATAGGATTAGTCCAGCAGTTAAAGTTAGGTTAAGCCAGAATTTTACGGTTTAGGTTAAACCAGAGTTGAGGATTAGCGTTGCGTCATGGGTTAAGGCTAGGGTTAGGGTTAGACCACGGATTAGTAATAGAGTTAAAACAGGAGATAGGGTCAGATCAGGAAACAGAAATAGGGTTAGTCCAGCAGTTAAAGTTAGGTTATCCTAGTATTTAAGGTTTAGGTTAAGCCAGAGGTGAGGATTAGGGTTGGGTCCTGGGTTAAGGCTAGGGTTAGGGTTAGACCATGGGTTAGGAATAGAGTTGAAACAGGAGTTGGGTTCAGACCAGGAGCTAGAAACAGGTTTAGTCCAGCAGTTAAAGTTAGATTATCCCAGTATTTAAGGTTTAGGTTAAGTCAGAGGTGAGGATTAGGGTTGGGTCCTGGTTTAAGGATAGGGTTAGAGTTAGACCATGGGTTAGGAATAGAGTTAAAACAGGAGTTATGGTCAGACCAGGAGCTAGAAATAGGTTTAGATTAGCAGTTAAAGTTAGGTTATCCCAGTATTTAAGGTTTAGATTAAGACAGAGGTGAGGATTTGGGTTGGGTCCTGGTTAAGGCTAAGGTTATGGTTACACCATTAATTAGGAATGGAGTTAAAGCAGGAGTTAGGGTCACACCAGGGTCTAGAAATAGGATTAGTCCAGCAGTTAAACTTAGGTTAAGCCACAATTTAAGGTTTCGGTTAAGCCAGAGGTGAGGATTAGGGTTGGGTCCTGGGTTAAGGCTAGGGTTAGGGTTAGACCATGGGTTAGGGATAGAGTTAAAACAGGAGTTGGGTTCAGACCAGGAGCTAGAAACAGGGTTAATCCAGCAGTTAAAGTTAGGTTATCCCAGTATTTAAGGTTTAGGTTAAGTCAGAGGTGAGGATTAGGGTTGGGTCCTGGGTTAAGGATAGGGTTAGAGTTAGACCATGGGTTAGGAATAGAGTTAAAACAGGAGTTATGATCAGACCAGGAGCTAGAAATAGGTTTAGATTAGCAGTTAAAGTTAGGTTATCCCAGTATTTAAGGTTTAGATTAAGACAGAGGTGAGGATTAGGGTTGGGTCCTGGGTTAAGGCTAGGGTTAGGGTTATACCATGGGTTAGAAATAGAGTTATAGCAGGAGTTAGGGTCAGACCAAGGGCTAGAAATATGGTTAGTCCAACAGTTAAACTTAGGTTAAGCCAGAATTTAAGGTTTAGGTTAAGCCAGAGGCGAGGATTAAGGTTGGGTCTTAGGTTAAGGCTAGGGTTAGGGTTAGACCATGGGTTAGGAATAGAGTTAAAACAGGAGTTAGGGTCAAACCAGGAGCTAGAAATAGGGTTAGTCCAGCAGTTAAAGTTAGGTTAAGCCAGAATTTTACGGTTTAGGTTAAACCAGAGGTGAGGATTAGGGTTGGGTTATGGGTTAAGGCTAGGGTTAGGGTTAGACCACGGATTAGTAATAGAGTTAAAACAGGAGTTAGGGTCAGACCAGGAAAGAGAAATAGGGTTAGTCCAGCAGTTAAACTTAGGTTATCCTAGTATTTAAGGTATAGGTTAAGCCAGAGGTGAGGATTAGGGTTGGGTCCTGGGTTAAGGCTAGGGTTAGGGTTAGAGCATGGGTTAGGAATAGAGTTAAAACAGGAGTTGGGTTCAGACCAGGAGCTAGAAACAGGGTTAGTCCAGCAGTTAAAGTTAGGTTATCCCAGTATTTAAGGTTTAGGTTAAGTCAGAGGTGAGGATTAGTGTTGGGTCCTGGGTTAAGGATAGGGTTAGAGTTAGACCATGGGTTAGGAATAGAGTTAAAAAAGGAGTTGTGGTCAGACCAGGAGCTACAATTAGGTTTAGATTAGCAGTTAAAGTTAGGTTATCCCAGTATTTAAGGTTTAGATTAAGACAGAGGTGAGGATTAGGGTTGGGTCCTGGTTAAGGCTAGGGTTAGGGTTACACCATTAATTAGGAATGGAGTTAAAGCAGGAGTTAGGGTCAGACCAGGGTCTAGAAATAGGATTAGTCCAGCAGTTAAACTTAGGTTAAGCCACAATTTAAGGTTTCGGTTAAGCCAGAGGTGAGGATTAGGGTTGGGTCCTGGGTTAAGGCTAGGGTTAGGGTTATACCATGGGTTAGAAATAGAGTTATAGCAGGAGTTAGGGTCAAACCAGGGGCTAGAACAATGGTTAGTCCAACGGTTAAACTTAGGTTAAGCCAGAATTTAAGGTTTAGGTTAAGCCAGAGGAGAGGATTAGGGTTGGGTCTTGGGTAAAGGCTAGGGTTAGGGTTACACCATGGGTTAGGAATAGAGTTAAAGCAGGAGTTAGGGTCAGAACATGGGCTTGAAATAGGGTTAGTCCAGCAGTTAAACTTAGGTTAAGCCAGAATTAAAGGTTTAGGTTAAGCCAGAGGTGAGGATTAGGGTTGGGTCATGGGTTAAGGATAGGGTTAGAGTTAGACCATGGGTTAGGAATAGAGTTAAAACAGGAGTTATGGTCAGACCAGGAGCTAGAAATAGGTTTAGATTAGCAGTTAAAGTTAGGTTATCCCAGTATTTAAGGTTTAGATTAAGACAGAGGTGAGGATTTGGGTTGGGTCCTGGTTAAGGCTAAGGTTATGGTTACACCATTAATTAGGAATGGAGTTAAAGCAGGAGTTAGGGTCACACCAGGGTCTAGAAATAGGATTAGTCCAGCAGTTAAACTTAGGTTAAGCCACAATTTAAGGTTTCGGTTAAGCCAGAGGTGAGGATTAGGGTTGGGTCCTGGGTTAAGGCTAGGGTTAGGGTTAGACCATGGGTTAGGGATAGAGTTAAAACAGGAGTTGGGTTCAGACCAGGAGCTAGAAACAGGGTTAATCCAGCAGTTAAAGTTAGGTTATCCCAGTATTTAAGGTTTAGGTTAAGTCAGAGGTGAGGATTAGGGTTGGGTCCTGGGTTAAGGATAGGGTTAGAGTTAGACCATGGGTTAGGAATAGAGTTAAAACAGGAGTTATGATCAGACCAGGAGCTAGAAATAGGTTTAGATTAGCAGTTAAAGTTAGGTTATCCCAGTATTTAAGGTTTAGATTAAGACAGAGGTGAGGATTAGGGTTGGGTCCTGGGTTAAGGCTAGGGTTAGGGTTATACCATGGGTTAGAAATAGAGTTATAGCAGGAGTTAGGGTCAGACCAAGGGCTAGAAATATGGTTAGTCCAACAGTTAAACTTAGGTTAAGCCAGAATTTAAGGTTTAGGTTAAGCCAGAGGCGAGGATTAAGGTTGGGTCTTAGGTTAAGGCTAGGGTTAGGGTTAGACCATGGGTTAGGAATAGAGTTAAAACAGGAGTTAGGGTCAAACCAGGAGCTAGAAATAGGGTTAGTCCAGCAGTTAAAGTTAGGTTAAGCCAGAATTTTACGGTTTAGGTTAAACCAGAGGTGAGGATTAGGGTTGGGTTATGGGTTAAGGCTAGGGTTAGGGTTAGACCACGGATTAGTAATAGAGTTAAAACAGGAGTTAGGGTCAGACCAGGAAACAGAAATAGGGTTAGTCCAGCAGTTAAACTTAGGTTATCCTAGTATTTAAGGTATAGGTTAAGCCAGAGGTGAGGATTAGGGTTGGGTCCTGGGTTAAGGCTAGGGTTAGGGTTAGAGCATGGGTTAGGAATAGAGTTAAAACAGGAGTTGGGTTCAGACCAGGAGCTAGAAACAGGGTTAGTCCAGCAGTTAAAGTTAGGTTATCCCAGTATTTAAGGTTTAGGTTAAGTCAGAGGTGAGGATTAGTGTTGGGTCCTGGGTTAAGGATAGGGTTAGAGTTAGACCATGGGTTAGGAATAGAGTTAAAAAAGGAGTTGTGGTCAGACCAGGAGCTACAATTAGGTTTAGATTAGCAGTTAAAGTTAGGTTATCCCAGTATTTAAGGTTTAGATTAAGACAGAGGTGAGGATTAGGGTTGGGTCCTGGTTAAGGCTAGGGTTAGGGTTACACCATTAATTAGGAATGGAGTTAAAGCAGGAGTTAGGGTCAGACCAGGGTCTAGAAATAGGATTAGTCCAGCAGTTAAACTTAGGTTAAGCCACAATTTAAGGTTTCGGTTAAGCCAGAGGTGAGGATTAGGGTTGGGTCCTGGGTTAAGGCTAGGGTTAGGGTTATACCATGGGTTAGAAATAGAGTTATAGCAGGAGTTAGGGTCAAACCAGGGGCTAGAACAATGGTTAGTCCAACGGTTAAACTTAGGTTAAGCCAGAATTTAAGGTTTAGGTTAAGCCAGAGGAGAGGATTAGGGTTGGGTCTTGGGTAAAGGCTAGGGTTAGGGTTACACCATGGGTTAGGAATAGAGTTAAAGCAGGAGTTAGGGTCAGAACATGGGCTTGAAATAGGGTTAGTCCAGCAGTTAAACTTAGGTTAAGCCAGAATTAAAGGTTTAGGTTAAGCCAGAGGTGAGGATTAGGGTTGGGTCATGGGTTAAGGCTAGGGTTAGGGTTAGACCAAGGATTAGTAATAGAGTTAAAACAGGAGTTAGGGTCAGACCAGGAAACAGAAATAGGGTTAGTCCAGCAGTTAAACTTAGGTTATCCTAGTATTTAAGGTTTAGATTAAGACAGAGGTGAGGATTAGGGTTGGGTCCTGGTTAAGGCTAGGGTTAGGGTTACACCATTAATTAGGAATGGAGTTAAAGCAGGAGTTAGGGTCAGACGAGGGTCTAGAAATAGGATTAGTCCAGCAGTTAAACTTATGTTAAGCCACAATTTAAGGTTTCGGTTAAGCCAGAGGTGAGGATTAGAGTTGGGTCCTGGGTTAAGGCTAGGGTTAGGGTTATACCATGGGTTAGAAATAGAGTTATAGCAGGAGTTAGGGTCAGACCAGGGGCCAGAAATATGGTTAGTCCAACAGTTAAACTTAGGTTAAGCCAGAATTTAAGGTTTAGGTTAAGCCAGAGGTGAGGATTAGGGTTGGGTCCTGGGTAAAGGCTAGGGTTAGGGTTAAACCATGAGATAGGAATAAAGTTAAAGCAGGAGTTAGGGTCAGAACATGGGCTTGAAATAGGGTTAGTCCAGCAGTTAAACTTAGGTTAAGCCAGAATTTAAGGTTTAGGTTAAGCCAGAGTTGAGGATTAAGGTTGGGTCTTAGGTTAAGGCTAGGGTTAGGGTTAGACCATGGGTTAGGAATAGAGTTAAAACAGGAGTTAGGGTAAAACCAGGAGCAAGAAATAGGGTTAGTCCAGCAGTTAAAGTTAGGTTAAGCCAGAATTTTACGGTTTAGGTTAAACCAGAGGTGAGGATTAGGGTTGGGTCATGGGTTAAGGCTAGGGTTAGGGTTAGACCACGGATTAGTAATAGAGTTAAAACAGGAGTTAGGGTCAGACCAGGAAACAGAAATAGGGTTAGTCCAGCAGTTAAACTTAGGTTATCCTAGTATTTAAGGTTTAGGTTAAGCCAGAGGTGAGGATTAGGGTTGGGACCTGGGTTAAGGCTAGGGTTAGGGTTAGACCATGGGTTAGGAAAAGAGTTAAAACAGGAGTTGGGTTCAGACCAGGAGCTAGAAACAGGGTTAGTCCAGCAGTTAAAGTTAGGTTATCCCAGTATTTAAGGTTTAGGTTAAGTCAGAGGTGAGGATTAGGGTTGGGTCCTGGTTTAAGGATAAGGTTAGAGTTAGACCATGGGTTAAGAATAGAATTAAAACAGGCGTTATGGTCAGACCAGGAGCTAGAAATAGGTTTAGATTAGCAGTTAAAGTTAGGTTATCCCAGTATTTAAGGTTTAGATTAAGACAGAGGTGAGGATTAGGGTTGGGTCCTGGTTAAGGCTAGGGTTAGGGTTACACCATTAATTAGGAATGGAGTTAAAGCAGGAGTTAGGGTCAGACCAGGGTCTAGAAATAGGATTAGTCCAGCAGTTAAACTTAGGTTAAGCCACAATTTAAGGTTTCGGTTAAGCCAGAGGTGAGGATTACGGTTGGGTCCTGGGTTAAGGCTAGGGTTAGGGTTATACCATGGGTTAGAAATAGAGTTATAGCAGGAGTTAGGGTCAGACCAGGGGCTAGAAATATGATTAGTCCAACAGTTAAACTTAGGTTAAGCCAGAATTTAAGGTTTAGGTTAAGCCAGAGGTGAGGATTAGGGTTGGGTCCTGGGTAAAGGCTAGGGTTAGGGTTACACCATGGGATAGGAATAAAGTTAAAGCAGGAGTTAGGGTCAGAACATGGGCTTGAAATAGTGTTAGTCCACCTGTTAAACTTAGGTTAAGCCAGAATTTAAGGTTTAGGTTAAGCCAGAGGTGAGGATTAAGGTTGGGTCTTAGGTTAAGGCTAGGGTTAGGGTTAGACCATGGGTTAGGAATAGAGTTAAAACAGGAGTTAGGGTCAAACCAGGAGCTAGAAATAGGGTTAGTCCAGCACTTAAAGTTAGGTTAAGCCAGAATTGTACGGTTTAGGTTAAACCAGAGGTGAGGATTAGGGTTGGGTTATGGGTTAAGGCTAGGGTTAGGGTTAGACCACGGATTAGTAATAGAGTTAAAACAGGAGTTAGGGTCAGACCAGGAAACAGAAATAGGGTTAGTCCAGCAGTTAAACTTAGGTTATCCTAGTATTTAAGGTTTAGGTTAAGCCAGAGGTGAGGATTAGGGTTGGGTCCTGGGTTAAGGCTAGGGTTAGGGTTAGACCATGGGTTAGGAATAGAGTTAAAACAGGAGTTGGGTTCAGACCAGGAGCTAGAAACAGGGTTAGTCCAGCAGTTAAAGTTAGGTTATCCCAGTATTTAAGGTTTAGGTTAAGTCAGAGGTGAGGATTAGGGTTGTGTCCTGGTTTAAGGATAGGGTTAAAGTTAGACCATGGGTTAGGAATAGAGTTAAAACAGGAGTTATGGTCAGACCAGGAGCTAGAAATAGGTTTAGATTAGCAGTTAAAGTTAGGTTATCCCAGTTTTTAAGGTTTAGATTAAGACATAGGTGAGGATTAGGGTTGGGTCCTGGTTAAGGCTAGAGTTAGGGTTACACCATTAATTAGGAATGGAGTTAAAGCAGGAGTTAGGGTCAGACGAGGGTCTAGAAATAGGATTAGTCCAGCAGTTAAACTTATGTTAAGCCACAATTTAAGGTTTCGGTTAAGCCAGAGGTGAGGATTAGAGTTGGGTCCTGGGTTAAGGCTAGGGTTAGGGTTATACCATGGGTTAGAAATAGAGTTATAGCAGGAGTTAGGGTCAGACCAGGGGCCAGAAATATGGTTAGTCCAACAGTTAAACTTAGGTTAAGCCAGAATTTAAGGTTTAGGTTAAGCCAGAGGTGAGGATTAGGGTTGGGTCCTGGGTAAAGGCTAGGGTTAGGGTTAAACCATGAGATAGGAATAAAGTTAAAGCAGGAGTTAGGGTCAGAACATGGGCTTGAAATAGGGTTAGTCCAGCAGTTAAACTTAGGTTAAGCCAGAATTTAAGGTTTAGGTTAAGCCAGAGTTGAGGATTAAGGTTGGGTCTTAGGTTAAGGCTAGGGTTAGGGTTAGACCATGGGTTAGGAATAGAGTTAAAACAGGAGTTAGGGTAAAACCAGGAGCAAGAAATAGGGTTAGTCCAGCAGTTAAAGTTAGGTTAAGCCAGAATTTTACGGTTTAGGTTAAACCAGAGGTGAGGATTAGGGTTGGGTCATGGGTTAAGGCTAGGGTTAGGGTTAGACCACGGATTAGTAATAGAGTTAAAACAGGAGTTAAGGTCAGACCAGGAAACAGAAATAGGGTTAGTCCAGCAGTTAAAGTTAGGTTATCCTAGTATTTAAGGTTTAGGTTAAGCCAGAGGTGAGGATTAGGGTTGGGTCCTGGGTTAAGGCCAGGGTTAGGTCTAGACCATGGGTTAGGAATAGAGTTAAAACAGGAGTTGGGTTCAGACCAGGAGCTAGAAACAGGGTTAGTCCAGCAGTTAAAAATAGGTTATCCCAGTATTTAAGGTTTAGGTTTAGTCAGAGGTGAGGATTAGGGTTGGGTCCTGGATTAAGGATAGGGTTAGAGTTAGACCATGGGTTAGGAATAGAGTTAAAACAGGAGTTATGGTCAGACCAGGAGCTAGAAATAGGTTTAGATTAGCAGTTAAAGTTAGGTTATCCCAGTATTTAAGGTTTAGATTAAGACAGAGGTGAGGATTAGGGTTGGGTCCTGGTTAACGCTAGGGTTAGGGTTACACCATTAATTAGGAATGGAGTTAAAGCAGGAGTTAGGGTCAGACCAGGGTCTAGAAATAGGATTAGTCCAGCAGTTAAACTTAGGTTAAGCCACAATTTAAGGTTTCGGTTAAGCCAGAGGTGAGGATTAGAGTTGGGTCCTGGGTTAAGGCTAGGGTTAGGGTTATACCATGGGTTAGAAATAGAGTTATAGCAGGAGTTAGGGTCAGACCAGGGGCCAGAAATATGGTTAGTCCAACAGTTAAACTTAGGTTAAGCCAGAATTTAAGGTTTAGGTTAAGCCAGAGGTGAGGATTAGGGTTGGGTCCTGGGTAAAGGCTAGGGTTAGGGTTAAACCATGAGATAGGAATAAAGTTAAAGCAGGAGTTAGGGTCAGAACATGGGCTTGAAATAGGGTTAGTCCAGCAGTTAAACTTAGGTTAAGCCAGAATTTAAGGTTTAGGTTAAGCCAGAGTTGAGGATTAAGGTTGGGTCTTAGGTTAAGGCTAGGGTTAGGGTTAGACCATGGGTTAGGAATAGAGTTAAAACAGGAGTTAGGGTAAAACCAGGAGCAAGAAATAGGGTTAGTCCAGCAGTTAAAGTTAGGTTAAGCCAGAATTTTACGGTTTAGGTTAAACCAGAGGTGAGGATTAGGGTTGGGTCATGGGTTAAGGCTAGGGTTAGGGTTAGACCACGGATTAGTAATAGAGTTAAAACAGGAGTTAGGGTCAGACCAGGAAACAGAAATAGGGTTAGTCCAGCAGTTAAACTTAGGTTATCCTAGTATTTAAGGTTTAGGTTAAGCCAGAGGTGAGGATTAGGGTTGGGACCTGGGTTAAGGCTAGGGTTAGGGTTAGACCATGGGTTAGGAAAAGAGTTAAAACAGGAGTTGGGTTCAGACCAGGAGCTAGAAACAGGGTTAGTCCAGCAGTTAAAGTTAGGTTATCCCAGTATTTAAGGTTTAGGTTAAGTCAGAGGTGAGGATTAGGGTTGGGTCCTGGTTTAAGGATAAGGTTAGAGTTAGACCATGGGTTAAGAATAGAATTAAAACAGGCGTTATGGTCAGACCAGGAGCTAGAAATAGGTTTAGATTAGCAGTTAAAGTTAGGTTATCCCAGTATTTAAGGTTTAGATTAAGACAGAGGTGAGGATTAGGGTTGGGTCCTGGTTAAGGCTAGGGTTAGGGTTACACCATTAATTAGGAATGGAGTTAAAGCAGGAGTTAGGGTCAGACCAGGGTCTAGAAATAGGATTAGTCCAGCAGTTAAACTTAGGTTAAGCCACAATTTAAGGTTTCGGTTAAGCCAGAGGTGAGGATTACGGTTGGGTCCTGGGTTAAGGCTAGGGTTAGGGTTATACCATGGGTTAGAAATAGAGTTATAGCAGGAGTTAGGGTCAGACCAGGGGCTAGAAATATGATTAGTCCAACAGTTAAACTTAGGTTAAGCCAGAATTTAAGGTTTAGGTTAAGCCAGAGGTGAGGATTAGGGTTGGGTCCTGGGTAAAGGCTAGGGTTAGGGTTACACCATGGGATAGGAATAAAGTTAAAGCAGGAGTTAGGGTCAGAACATGGGCTTGAAATAGTGTTAGTCCACCTGTTAAACTTAGGTTAAGCCAGAATTTAAGGTTTAGGTTAAGCCAGAGGTGAGGATTAAGGTTGGGTCTTAGGTTAAGGCTAGGGTTAGGGTTAGACCATGGGTTAGGAATAGAGTTAAAACAGGAGTTAGGGTCAAACCAGGAGCTAGAAATAGGGTTAGTCCAGCACTTAAAGTTAGGTTAAGCCAGAATTGTACGGTTTAGGTTAAACCAGAGGTGAGGATTAGGGTTGGGTTATGGGTTAAGGCTAGGGTTAGGGTTAGACCACGGATTAGTAATAGAGTTAAAACAGGAGTTAGGGTCAGACCAGGAAACAGAAATAGGGTTAGTCCAGCAGTTAAACTTAGGTTATCCTAGTATTTAAGGTTTAGGTTAAGCCAGAGGTGAGGATTAGGGTTGGGTCCTGGGTTAAGGCTAGGGTTAGGGTTAGACCATGGGTTAGGAATAGAGTTAAAACAGGAGTTGGGTTCAGACCAGGAGCTAGAAACAGGGTTAGTCCAGCAGTTAAAGTTAGGTTATCCCAGTATTTAAGGTTTAGGTTAAGTCAGAGGTGAGGATTAGGGTTGTGTCCTGGTTTAAGGATAGGGTTAAAGTTAGACCATGGGTTAGGAATAGAGTTAAAACAGGAGTTATGGTCAGACCAGGAGCTAGAAATAGGTTTAGATTAGCAGTTAAAGTTAGGTTATCCCAGTTTTTAAGGTTTAGATTAAGACATAGGTGAGGATTAGGGTTGGGTCCTGGTTAAGGCTAGAGTTAGGGTTACACCATTAATTAGGAATGGAGTTAAAGCAGGAGTTAGGGTCAGACGAGGGTCTAGAAATAGGATTAGTCCAGCAGTTAAACTTATGTTAAGCCACAATTTAAGGTTTCGGTTAAGCCAGAGGTGAGGATTAGAGTTGGGTCCTGGGTTAAGGCTAGGGTTAGGGTTATACCATGGGTTAGAAATAGAGTTATAGCAGGAGTTAGGGTCAGACCAGGGGCCAGAAATATGGTTAGTCCAACAGTTAAACTTAGGTTAAGCCAGAATTTAAGGTTTAGGTTAAGCCAGAGGTGAGGATTAGGGTTGGGTCCTGGGTAAAGGCTAGGGTTAGGGTTAAACCATGAGATAGGAATAAAGTTAAAGCAGGAGTTAGGGTCAGAACATGGGCTTGAAATAGGGTTAGTCCAGCAGTTAAACTTAGGTTAAGCCAGAATTTAAGGTTTAGGTTAAGCCAGAGTTGAGGATTAAGGTTGGGTCTTAGGTTAAGGCTAGGGTTAGGGTTAGACCATGGGTTAGGAATAGAGTTAAAACAGGAGTTAGGGTAAAACCAGGAGCAAGAAATAGGGTTAGTCCAGCAGTTAAAGTTAGGTTAAGCCAGAATTTTACGGTTTAGGTTAAACCAGAGGTGAGGATTAGGGTTGGGTCATGGGTTAAGGCTAGGGTTAGGGTTAGACCACGGATTAGTAATAGAGTTAAAACAGGAGTTAAGGTCAGACCAGGAAACAGAAATAGGGTTAGTCCAGCAGTTAAAGTTAGGTTATCCTAGTATTTAAGGTTTAGGTTAAGCCAGAGGTGAGGATTAGGGTTGGGTCCTGGGTTAAGGCCAGGGTTAGGTCTAGACCATGGGTTAGGAATAGAGTTAAAACAGGAGTTGGGTTCAGACCAGGAGCTAGAAACAGGGTTAGTCCAGCAGTTAAAAATAGGTTATCCCAGTATTTAAGGTTTAGGTTTAGTCAGAGGTGAGGATTAGGGTTGGGTCCTGGATTAAGGATAGGGTTAGAGTTAGACCATGGGTTAGGAATAGAGTTAAAACAGGAGTTATGGTCAGACCAGGAGCTAGAAATAGGTTTAGATTAGCAGTTAAAGTTAGGTTATCCCAGTATTTAAGGTTTAGATTAAGACAGAGGTGAGGATTAGGGTTGGGTCCTGGTTAACGCTAGGGTTAGGGTTACACCATTAATTAGGAATGGAGTTAAAGCAGGAGTTAGGGTCAGACCAGGGTCTAGAAATAGGATTAGTCCAGCAGTTAAACTTAGGTTAAGCCACAATTTAAGGTTTCGGTTAAGCCAGAGGTGAGGATTAGAGTTGGGTCCTGGGTTAAGGCTAGGGTTAGGGTTATACCATGGGTTAGAAATAGAGTTATAGCAGGAGTTAGGGTCAGACCAGGGGCCAGAAATATGGTTAGTCCAACAGTTAAACTTAGGTTAAGCCAGAATTTAAGGTTTAGGTTAAGCCAGAGGTGAGGATTAGGGTTGGGTCCTGGGTAAAGGCTAGGGTTAGGGTTAAACCATGAGATAGGAATAAAGTTAAAGCAGGAGTTAGGGTCAGAACATGGGCTTGAAATAGGGTTAGTCCAGCAGTTAAACTTAGGTTAAGCCAGAATTTAAGGTTTAGGTTAAGCCAGAGTTGAGGATTAAGGTTGGGTCTTAGGTTAAGGCTAGGGTTAGGGTTAGACCATGGGTTAGGAATAGAGTTAAAACAGGAGTTAGGGTAAAACCAGGAGCAAGAAATAGGGTTAGTCCAGCAGTTAAAGTTAGGTTAAGCCAGAATTTTACGGTTTAGGTTAAACCAGAGGTGAGGATTAGGGTTGGGTCATGGGTTAAGGCTAGGGTTAGGGTTAGACCACGGATTAGTAATAGAGTTAAAACAGGAGTTAAGGTCAGACCAGGAAACAGAAATAGGGTTAGTCCAGCAGTTAAAGTTAGGTTATCCTAGTATTTAAGGTTTAGGTTAAGCCAGAGGTGAGGATTAGGGTTGGGTCCTGGGTTAAGGCCAGGGTTAGGTCTAGACCATGGGTTAGGAATAGAGTTAAAACAGGAGTTGGGTTCAGACCAGGAGCTAGAAACAGGGTTAGTCCAGCAGTTAAAAATAGGTTATCCCAGTATTTAAGGTTTAGGTTTAGTCAGAGGTGAGGATTAGGGTTGGGTCCTGGATTAAGGATAGGGTTAGAGTTAGACCATGGGTTAGGAATAGAGTTAAAACAGGAGTTATGGTCAGACCAGGAGCTAGAAATAGGTTTAGATTAGCAGTTAAAGTTAGGTTATCCCAGTATTTAAGGTTTAGATTAAGACAGAGGTGAGGATTAGGGTTGGGTCCTGGTTAACGCTAGGGTTAGGGTTACACCATTAATTAGGAATGGAGTTAAAGCAGGAGTTAGGGTCAGACCAGGGTCTAGAAATAGGATTAGTCCAGCAGTTAAACTTAGGTTAAGCCACAATTTAAGGTTTCGGTTAAGCCAGAGGTGAGGATTAGGGTTGAGTCCTGGGTTAAGGCTAGGGTTAGGGTTATACCATGGGTTAGAAATAGAGTTATAGCAGGAGTTAGGGTCAGACCAGGGGCCAGAAATATGGTTAGTCCAACAGTTAAACTTAGGTTAAGCCAGAATTTAAGGTTTAGGTTAAGCCAGAGGTGAGGATTAGGGTTGGGTCCTGGGTAAAGGCTAGGGTTAGGGTTACACCATGGGATAGGAATAAAGTTAAAGCAGGAGTTAGGGTCAGAACATGGGCTTGAAATAGTGTTAGTCCAGCAGTTAAACTTAGGTTAAGCCAGAATTTAAGGTTTAGGTTAAGCCAGAGGTGAGGATTAAGGTTGGGTCTTAGGTTAAGGCTAGGGTTAGGGTTAGACCATGGGTTAGGAATAGAGTTAAAACAGGAGTTAGGGTCAAACCAGGAGCTAGAAATAGGGTTAGTCCAGCAGTTAAAGTTAGGTTAAGCCAGAATTTTACGGTTTAAGTTAAACCAGAGGTGAGGATTAGGGTTGGGTTATGGGTTAAGGCTAGGCTTAGGGTTAGACCACGGATTAGTAATAGAGGTAAAACAGGAGTTAGGGTCAGACCAGGAAACAGAAATAGGGTTAGTCCAGCAGTTAAACTTAGGTTATCCTAGTATTTAAGGTTTAGATTAAGCCAGAGGTGAGGATTAGGGTTGGGTCCTGGGTTAAGGCTAGGGTTAGGGTTAGACCATGGGTTAGGAATAGAGTTAAAACAGGAGTTAGAGTCAGACCAGGAAACAGAAATAGGGTTAGTCCAGCAGTTAAACTTAGGTTATCCTAGTATTTAAGGTTTAGGTTAAGTCAGAGGTGAGGATTAGGGTTGGGTCCTGGTTTAAGGATAGGGTTAGAGTTAGACCATGGGTTAGGAATAGAGTTAAAACAGGAGTAATGGTCAGACCAGGAGCTAGAAATAGGTTTAGATTAGCAGTTAAAGTTAGGTTATCCTAGTATTTAAGGTTTAGATTAAGACAGCGGTGAGGATTAGGGTTGGGTCCTGGTTAAGGCTAGGGTTAGGGTTACACCATTAATTAGGAATGGAGTTAAAGCAGGAGTTAGGGTCAGACCAGGGTCTAGAAATAGGATTAGTCCAGCAGTTAAACTTAGGTTAAGCCACAATTTAAGGTTTCGGTTAAGCCAGAGGTGAGGATTAGAGTTGGGTCCTGGGTTAAGGCTAGGGTTAGGGTTATATCATGGGTTAGAAATAGAGTTATAGCAGGAGTTAGGGTCAGACCAGGGGCTAGAAATATGGTTAGTCCAACAGTTAAACTTAGGTTAAGCCAGAATTTAAGGTTTAGGTTAAGCTAGAGGTGAGGATTAGGGTTGGGTCCTGGGTAAAGGCTAGGGTTAGGGTTAAACCATGAGATAGGAATAAAGTTAAAGCAGGAGTTAGGGTCAGAACATGGGCTTGAAATAGGGTTAGTCCAGCAGTTAAACTTGGGTTAAGCCAGAATTTAAAGTTTAGGTTAAGCCAGAGGTGAGGATTAAGGTTGGGTCTTAGGTTAAGGCTAGGGTTAGGGTTAGACCATGGGTTAGGAATAGAGTTAAAACAGGAGTTAGGGTAAAACCAGGAGCTAGAAATAGGGTTAGTCCAGCAGTTAAAGTTAGGTTAAGCCAGAATTTTACGGTTTAGGTTAAACCAGAGGTGAGGCTTAGGGTTGGGTCATGGGTTAAGGCTAGGGTTAGGGTTAGACCACGGATTAGTAATAGAGTTAAAACAGGAGTTAGGGTCAGACCAGGAAACAGAAATAGGGTTAGTCCAACAGTTAAAGTTAGGTTATCCTAGTATTTAAGGTTTAGGTTAAGCCAGAGGTGAGGATTAGGGTTGGGTCCTGGGTTAAGGCTAGGGTTAGGGTTAGACCATGGGTTAGGAATAGAGTTAAAACAGGAGTTGGGTTCAGACCAGGAGCTAGAAACAGGGTTAGCTCAGCAGTTAAAGTTAGGTTATCCCAGTATTTAAGGTTTAGGTTTAGTCAGAGGTGAGGATTAGGGTTGGGTCCTGGTTTAAGGATAGGGTTAGAGTTAGACCATGGGTTAGGAATAGAGTTAAAACAGGAGTTATGGTCAGACCAGGAGCTAGAAATAGGTTTAGATTAGCAGTTAAAGTTAGGTTATCACAGTATTTAAGGTTTAGATTAAGACAGAGGTGAGGATTAGGGTTGGGTCCTGGTTAAGGCTAGGGTTAGGGTTACACCATTACTTAGGAATGGAGTTAAAGCAGGAGTTAGGGTCAGACCAGTGTCTAGAAATAGGATTAGTCCAGCAGTTAAACTTAAGTTAAGCCACAATTTAAGGTTTCGGTTAAGCCAGAGGTGAGGTTTAGGGTTGGGTCCTTGGTTAAGGCTAGGGTTAGGGTTATACCATGGGTTAGAAATAGAGTTATAGCAGGAGTTAGGGTCAGACCAGGGGCTAGAAATATGGTTAGTCCAACAGTTAAACTTACGTTAAACCAGAATTTAAGGTTTAGGTTAAGCCAGAAGTCAGGATTAGGGTTGGGTCCTGGGTAAAGGCTAGGGTTAGGGTTACACCATGGGATAGGAATAAAGTTAAAGCAGGAGTTAGGGTCAGAACAAGGGCTTGAAATAGTGTTAGTCCAGCAGTTAAACTTAGGTTAAGCCAGAATTTAAGGTTTAGGTTAAGCCAGAGGTGAGGATTAAGGTTGGGTCTTAGGTTAAGGCTAGGGTTGGACCATGGTTTAGGAATAGAGTTAAAACAGGAGTTAGGGTCAAACCAGGAGCTAGAAATAGGGTTAGTCCAGCAGTTAAAATTAGGCTAAGCCAGAATTTTACGGTTAAGGTTAAACCAGAGGTGAGGATTAGGGTTGGGTTATGGGTTAAGGCTAGGGTTAGGGTTAGACCACGGATTAGTAATAGAGTTAAAACAGGAGTTAGGGTCAGACCAGGAAACAGAAATAGGGTTAGTCCAGCAGTTAAACTTAGGTTTTCCTAGTATTTAAGGTTTAGGTTAAGCCAGAGGTGAGGATTAGGGTTGGGTCCTGGGTTAAGGCTAGGGTTAGGGTTAGACCATGGGTTAGGAATAGAGTTAAAACAGGAGTTGGGTTCAGACCAGGAGCTAGAAACAGGGTTAGTCCAGAAGTTAAAGTTAGGTTATCCCAGTATTTAAGGTTTAGGTTAAGTCAGAGGTGAGGATTAGCGTTGGGTCCTGGGTTAAGGATAGGGTTAGAGTTAGACCATGGGTTAGGAATAGAGTTAAACAGGAGTTATGGTCAGACCAGGAGCTAGAAATAGGTTTAGATTAGCAGTTAAAGTTAGGTTATCCCAGTATTTAAGGTTTAGATTAAGACAGAGGTGAGGATTAGGGTTGGGTCCTGGTTAAGTCTAGGGTTATGGTTACACCATTAATTAGGAATGGAGTTAAAGCAGGAGTTAGGGTCAGACCAGGGTCTAGAAATAGGATTAGTCCAGCACATAAACTTAGGTTAAGCCACAATTTAAGGTTTCGGTTAAGCCATAGGTGAGGATTGGGGTTGGGTACTGGGTTAAGGCTAGGGTTAGGGTTATACCATGGGTTAGAAATAGAGTTATAGCAGGAGTTAGGGTCAGACCAGGGGCTAGAAATATGGTTAGTCCAACAGTTAAACTTAGGTTAAGCCAGAATTTTACGGTTTAGGTTAAGCCAGAGGTGAGAATTAGGGTTGGGTTATGGGTTAAGGCTAGGGTTAGGGTTAGACCACGGATTAGTAATAGAGTTAAAACAGGAGTTAGGGTCAGACCAGGAAACAGAAATAGGGTTAGTCCAGCAGTTAAACTTAGGTTATCCTAGTATTTAAGGTTTAGGTTAAGCTAGAGGTGAGGATTAGGGTTGGGTCCTGGGTTAAGGCTAGGGTTAGGGTTAGACCATGGGTTAGGAATAGAGTTAAAACAGGAGTTGGGTTCAGACCAGGAGCTAGAAACAGGGTTAGTCCAGCAGTTAAAGTTAGGTTATCCCAGTATTTAAGTATTAGGTTAAGTCAGAGGTGAGGATTAGGGTTGGGTCCTGGGTTAAGGATAGGGTTAGAGTTAGACCATGGGTTAGGAATAGAGTTAAAACAGGAGTTATGGTCAGACCAGGAGCTAGAAATAGGTTTAGATTAGCAGTTAAAGTTAGGTTATCCCAGTATTTAAGGTTTAGATTAAGACAGAGGTGGGGATTAGGGTTGGGTCCTGGGTTAAGGGTAGGGTTAGGGTTATACCATGGGTTAGAAATAGAGTTATAGCAGGAGTTAGGGTCAGACCAGGGGCTAGAAATATGGTTATTCCAACAGTTAAACTTAGGTTAAGCCAGAATTTAAGGTTTAGGTTAAGCCAGAGGTGAGGATTAGGGTTGGGTCCTGGGTAAAGGCTAGGGTTAGAGTTACACCATGGGATAGGAATAAAGTTAAAGCAGGAGTTAGGGTCAGAACATGGGCTTGAAATAGTGTTAGTCCAGCAGTTAAACTTAGGTTAAGCCAGAAATTAAGGTTTAGGTTAAGCCAGAGGTGAGGATTAAGGTTGGGTCTTAGGTTAAGGCTAGGGTTAGGGTTAGACCATGGGTTAGGAATAGAGTTAAAACAGGAGTTAGGGTCAAACCAGGAGCTAGAAATAGGGTTAGTCCAGCAGTTAAAGTTAGGTTAAGCCAGAATTTTTCGGTTTAGGTTAAACCAGAGGTGAGGGCTAGGGTTGGGTCATGGGTTAAGGCTAGGGTTAGGGTTAGACCACGGATTAGTAATAGAGTTAAAACAGGAGTTAGGGTCAGACCAGGAAACAGAAATAGGGTTAGTCCAGCAGTTAAAGTTAGGTTATCCTAGTATTTAAGGCTTAGATTAAGCCAGAGGTGAGGATTAGGGTTGGGTCCTGGGTTAAGGCTAGGGTTAGACCATGGGTTAGTAATAGAGTTAAAACAGGAGTTGGGTTCAGACCAGGAGCTAGAAACAGGGTTAGTCCAGCAGTTAAAGTTAGGTTATCCCAGTATTTAAGGTTTAGGTTAAGTCAGAGGTGAGGATTAGGCTTGGGTCCTGGTTTAAGGATAGGGTTAGAGTTAGACCATGGGTTAGGAATAGAGTTAAAACAGGAGTTATGGTCAGACCAGGAGCTAGAAATAGGTTTAGATTAGCAGTTAAAGTTAGGTTATCCCAGTATTTAAGGTTTAGATTAAGACAGAGGTGAGGATTAGGGTTGGGTCCTGGTTAAGGCTAGGGTTAGGGTTACACCATTAATTAAGAATGGAGTTAAAGCAGGAGTTAGGGTCAGACCAGGGTCTAGAACTAGGATTAGTCCAGCAGTTAAACTTAGGTTAAGCCACAATTTAAGGTTTCGGTTAAGCCAGAGGTGAGGATTAGGGTTGGGTCCTGGGTTAAGGCTAGGGATAGGGTTATACCATGGGTTAGAAATAGAGTTATAGCAGGAGTTAGGGTCAGACCAGGGGCTAGAAATATGGTTAGTCCAACAGTTAAACTTAGGTTAAGCTAGAATTTAAGGTTTAGGTTAAGCCAGAGGTGAGGATTAGGGTTTGGTCCTGGGTAAAGGCTAGGGTTAGGGTTACACCATGGGATAGGAATAAAGTTAAAGCAGGCGTTAGGGTCAGAACATGGGCTTGAAATAGGGTTAGTCCAGCAGTTAAACTTAGGTTAAGCCAGAATTTCAGGTTTAAGTTAAGCCAGAGGTGAGGATGAAAGTTGGGTCTTAGGTTAAGGCTAGGGTTAGGGTTAGACCATGGGTTAGGAATAGAGTTAAAACAGGAGTTAGGGTCAAACCAGGAGCTAGAAATAGGGTTAGTCCAGCAGTTAAAGTTAGGTTAAGCCAGAATTTTACGGTTTAGGTTAAGCCAGAGGTGAGGATTAGGGTTGGGTTATGGGTTAAGGCTAGGGTTAGGGTTAGACCACGGATTAGTAATAGAGTTAAAACAGGAGTTAGGGTCAGACCAGGAAACAGAAATAGGGTTAGTCCAGCAGTTAAACTTAGGTTATCCTAGTATTTAAGGTTTAGGTTAGGCCAGAGGTGAGGATTAGGGTTGGGTCCTGGGTTAAGGCTAGGGTTAGGGTTAGACCATGGGTTAGGAATAGAGTTAAACCAGGAGTTGGGTTCAGACCAGGAGTTAGAAACAGGGTTAGTCCAGCAGTTAAAGTTAGGTTATCCCAGTATTTAAGGTTTAGGTTAAGTCAGAGGAGAGGATTAGGGTTGGGTCCTGGGTTAAGGATAGGGTTAGAGTTAGACCATGGGTTAGGAATAAAGTTAAAACAGGAGTTATGGTCAGACCAGGAGCTAGAAATAGGTTTAGATTAGCAGTTAAAGTTAGGTTATCCCAGTATTTAAGGTTTAGGTTAAGCCAGAGGTGAGGATTAGGGTTGGGTCCTGGGTAAAGGCTAGGGTTAGGGTTACACCATGGGATAGGAAAAAAGTTAAAGCAGGAGTTAGGGTCAAACCAGGAGCTAGAAATAGGGTTAGTCCAGCAGTTAAAGTTAGGTTAAGCCAGAATTGTACGGTTTAGGTTAAACCAGAGGTGAGGATTAGGGTTGGGTCATGAGTTAAGGCTAGGGTTAGGATTAGACCATGGGTTAGGAATAGAGTTAAAACAGGAGTTAGGGTCAAACCAGGAGCTAGATATAGGGTTAGTCCAGCAGTTAAAGTTAGGTTAAGCCAGAATTTTACGGTTTAGGTTGAACCAGAGGTGAGGATTAGGGTTGGGTCATGGGTTAAGGCTAGGGTTAGGATTAGACCATGGGTTAGGAATAGAGTTAAAACAGGAGTTAGGGTCAGACCAGGAAACAGAAATAGGGTTAGACCAGCAGTTAAACTTAGGTGATCCTAGTATTTAAGGTTTAGGTTAACCCAGAGGTGAGGATTAGGGTTGGGTCCTGGGTTAAGGCTATTGTTAGGATTAGACCATGAATTAGGAATAGAGTTAAAACAGGAGTTGGGTTCAGACCAGGAGCTAGAAACAGGGTTAGTCCAGCAGTTAAATCTTAGGTTAAGCCACAATTTAAGGTTTCGGTTAAGTCAGAGATGAGGATTAGTGTTGGTTCCTGGGTTAAGGATAGGGTTAGAGTTAGACCATGGGTTAGGAATAGAGTTAAAACAGGAGTTATGGTCAGACCAGGAGCTAGAAATAGGTTTAGATTAGCAGTTAAAGTTAGGTTATCCCAGTATTTAAGGTTTAGATTAAAACAGAGGTGAGGATTAGGGTTGGGTCCTAGTTAAGGCTAGGGTTAGGGTTACACCATTAATTAGGAATGGAGTTAAAGCAAGAGTTAGGGTCAGACCAGGGTCTAGAAATAGGATTAGTCCAGCAGTTAAACTTAGGTTAAGCCACAATTTAAGGTTTCGGTTAAGCCAGAGGTGAGGATTAGGGTTGGGTCCTGGGTTAAGGCTAGGGTTAGGGTTATACCATGGGTTAGAAATAGAGTTATAGCAGGAGTTAGGGTCAGACCAGGGGCTATAAATATGGTTAGTCCAACAGTTAAACTTAGGTTAAGCCAGAATTTAAGGTTTAGGTTAAGCCAGAGGTGAGGATTAGGGTTGGGTCCTGGGTTAAGGCTATTGTTAGGATTAGACCATGAGTTAGGAATAGAGTTAAAACAGGAGTTGGGTTCAGACCAGGAGCTAGAAACAGGGTTAGTCCAGCAGTTAAACTTAGGTTAAGCCACAATTTAAGGTTTCGGTTAAGCCAGAGGTGAGGATTAGGGTTTGGTCCTGGGTTAAGGCTAGGGTTAGGGTTATACCATGGGTTAGAAATAGACATATAGCAGGAGTTAGGGTCAGACCAGGGGCTAGAAATATGGTTAGTCCAACAGTTAAACTTGGGTTAAGCAAGACTTTAAGGTTTAGGTTAAGCCAGAGGTGAGGAATAAAGTTGGGTCTTAGGTTAAGGCTAGGGTTAGGGTTAGACCATGGGTTAGGAATAGAGTTAAAACAGGAGTTAGGGTCAAACCAGGAGCTAGAAATATGGTTAGTCCAACAGTTAAACTTAGGTTAAGCCAGAATTTAAGGTTTAGGTTAAGCCAGAGGTGAGGATTAGGGTTGGGTCCTGGGTAAAGGCTAGGGTTAGGGTTACACCATGGGATAGGAATGAAGTTAAAGCAGTAGTTAGGGTTAGAACATTGGCTTGAAATAGTGTTAGTCCAGCAGTTAAACTTAGGTTAAGCCAGAATTTAAGGTTTAGGTTAAGCCAGAGGTGAGGATTAAGGTTGGGTCTTAGGTTAAGGCTAGGGTTAGGGTTAGACCATAGGTTAGGAATAGAGTTAAAACAGGAGTTATGGTCAAACCAGGAGCTAGATATAGGGTTAGTCCAGCAGTTAAATTTAGGTTAAGCCAGAATTTTACGGTTTAGGTTAAACCAGAGGTGAGGATTAGGGTTGGGTTATGGGTTAAGGCTAGGGTTAGGGTTAGACCACGGATTAGTAATAGAGATAAAACAGGAGTTAGGGTCAGACCAGGAAACAGAAATAGGGTTAGTCCAGCAGTTAAACTTAGGTTATCCTAGTATTTAAGGTTTAGGTTAAGCCAGAGGTGAGGATTAGGGTTGGGTCCTGGGTTAATTCTAGGGTTAGGGTTAGACCATGGGTTAGGAATAGAGTTAAAACAGGAGTTGGGTTCAGACCAGGAGCTAGAAACAGGGTTAGTCCAGCAGTTAAAGTTAGGTTATCCCAGTATTTAAGGTTTAGGTTAAGTCAGAGGTGAGGATTAGTGTTGGGTCCTGGGTTAAGGATAGGGTTAAAGTTAGACCATGGGTTAGGAATAGAGTTAAAACAGGAGTTATGGTCAGACCAGGAGCTAGAAATAGGTTTAGATTAGCAGTTAAAGTTAGGTTATCCCAGTATTTAAGGTTTAGATTAAGACAGAGGTGAGGATTGGGGTTGGGTCCTGGTTAAGGCTAGGGTTAGGGTTACACCATTAATTAGGAATGGAGTTAAAGCAGGAGTTAGGGTCAGACCAGGGTCTAGAAATAGGATTAGTCCAGCAGTTAAACTTAGGTTAAGCCACAATTTAAGGTTTCGGTTAAGCCAGAGGTGAGGATTAGGGTTGGGTCCCTGGTTAAGGCTAAGGTTAGGGTTATACCATGGGTTAGAAATAGAGTTATAGCAGGAGTTAGGGTCAGACCAGGGGCTAGAAATATGGTTAGTCCAACAGATAAACTTAAGTTAAGCCAGAATTTAAGGTTTAGGTTAAGCCAGAGGAGAGGATTAGGGTTGGGTCCTGGGTAAAGGCTAGGGTTAGGGTTACACCATGGGTTAGGAATAGAGTTAAAGCAGGAGTTAGGGTCAGAACATGGGCTTGAAATAGGGTTAGTCCAGCAGTTAAAGTTAGGTTAAGCCAGAATTTTACGGTTTAGGTTAAACCAGAGGTGAGGATTAGGGTTGGGTCATGGGTTAAGGCTAGGGTTAGGGTTAGACCACGGATTAGTAATAGAGTTAAAACAGGAGTTAGGGTCAGACCAGGAAACAGAAATATGGTTAGTCCAGCAGTTAAAGTTAGGTTATCCTAGTATTTAATGTTTAGGTTAAGCCAGAGGTGAGGATTAGAGTTGGGTCATGGGTTAAGGCTAGGGTTAGGGTTAGACCATGGGTTAGGAATAGAGTTGAAACAGGAGTTGGGTTCAGACCAGGAGCTAGAAACAGGGTTAGTCCAGCAGTTAAAGTTAGGTTATCCCAGTATTTAAGGTTTAGGTTAAGTCAGAGGTGAGGATTAGGGTTGGGTCCTGGGTTAAGGCAAGGGTTAGGGTTAGACCATGGTTTAGGAATAGAGTTAAAACAGGAGTTGGGTTCAGACCAGGAGCTAGAAAAAGGGTTAGTCCAGCAGTTAAAGTTAGGTTATCCCAGTATTTAAGGTTTAGGTTAAGTCAGAGGTGAGGATTAGGGTTGGGTCCTGGTTAAGGATAGGGTTAGAGTTAGACCATGGGTTAGAAATAGTGTTAAAACAGGAGTTATGGTCAGACCAGGAGCTAGAAATAGGTTTAGATTAGCAGTTAAAGTTAGGTTATCCCAGTATTTAAGGTTTAGATTAAGACAGAGGTGAGGATTAGGGTTGGGTCCTGGTTAAGGCTAGGGTTAGGGTTACACCATTAATTAGGAATGGAGTTAAAGCAGGAGTTAGGGTCAGACCAGGGTCTAGAAATAGGATTAGTCCAGCAGTTAAACTTAGGTTAAGCCACAATTTAAGGTTTCGGTTAAGCCAGAGGTGAGGATTAGGGTTGGGTCCTGGGTTAAGGCTAGGGTTAGGGTTATACCATGTGTTAGAAATAGAGTTATAGCAGGAGTTAGGGTCAGACCAGGGGCTAGAAATATGGTTAGTCCAACAGTTAAACTTAGGTTAAGCCAGAATTTAAGGTTTGGGTTAAGCCAGAGGTGAGGATTAGTGTTGGGTCCTGGGTAAAGGCTAGGGTTAGGGTTACACCATGGGATAGGAATAAAGTTAAAGCAGGAGTTAGGGTCAGAACATGGGCTTGAAATAGGGTTGGTCCAGCAGTTACACTTAGGTTAAGCCAGAATTTAAGGTTTAGGTTAAGCCAGAGGTGAGGATTAAGGTTGGGTCTTAGGTTAAGGCTAGGGTTAGGGTTAGACCATGGGTTAGGAATAGAGTTAAAACAGGAGTTAGGGTCAAACTAGGAGCTAGAAATAGGGTTAGTCCAGCAGTTAAAATTAGGTTAAGCCAGAATTTTACGATTTAGGTTAAACCAGAGGTGAGGATTAGGGTTGGGTCATGGGTTAAGGCTAGGGTTAGGGTTAGACCATGGGTTAGGAATAGAGTTAAAACAGGAGTTAGGGTCAAACCAGGAGCTAGAAATAGGGTTAGTCCAGCAGTTAAAGTTAGGTTAAACCAGAATTTTACGGTTTAGGTTAAACCAGAGGTGAGGATTAGGGTTGGGTCATGGATTAAGGCTAGGGTTAGGGTTAGACCACGGATTAGTAATAGAGTTAAAACAGGAGTTAGGGTCAGACCAGGAAACAGAAATAGGGTTAGTCCAGCAGTTAAAGTTAGGTTATCCTAGTATTTAAGGTTTAGGTTAAGCCAGAAGTGAGGATTAGGGTTGGGTCCTGGGTTAAGGCTAGGGTTAGGGTTAGACCATGGGTTAGGAATAGAGTTAAAACAGGAGTTGGGTTCAGACCAGGAGCTAGAAACAGGGTTAGTCCAGCAGTTAAAGTTAGGTTATCCCAGTATTTAAGGTTTAGGTTAAGTCAGAGGTGAGGATTAGGGTTGTGTCCTGGTTTAAGGATAAGGTTAGAGTTAGACCATGGGTTAGGAATAGAGTTAAAACAGGAGTTATGGTCAGACCAGGAGCTAGAAATAGGTTTAGATTAGCAGTTAAAGTTAGGTTATCCCAGTTTTTAAGGTTTAGATTAAGACATAGGTGAGGATTAGGGTTGGGTCCTGGTTAAGGCTAGGGTTAGGGTTACACCATTAATTAGGAATGGAGTTAAAGCAGGAGTTAGGGTCAGACGAGGGTCTAGAAATAGGATTAGTCCAGCAGTTAAACTTAGGTTAAGCCACAATTTAAGGTTTCGGTTAAGCCAGAGGTGAGGATTAGGGTTGGGTCCTGGGTTAAGGCTAGGGTTAGGGTTATACCATGGGTTAGAAATAGAGTTATAGCAGGAGTTAGGGTCAGACCAGGGGCTAGAAATATGGTTAGTCCAGCAGTTAAACTTAGGTTAAGCCAGAATTTAAGGTTTAGGTTAAGCCAGAGGTGAGGATTAGGGTTGGGTCCTGGGTTAAGGCTAGGGTTAGGGTTAGACCATGGGTTAGGAATAGAGTTAAAACAGGAGTTGGGTTCAGACCAGGAGCTAGAAACAGGGTTAGTCCAGCAGTTAAAGTTAGGTTATCCCAGTATTTAAGGTTTAGGTTTAGTCAGAGGTGAGGATTAGGCTTGGGTCCTGGTTTAAGGATAGGGTTAGAGTTAGACCATGGGTTAGGAATAGAGTTAAAACAGGAGTTATGGTCAGACCAGGAGCTAGAAATAGGTTTAGATTAGCAGTTAAAGTTAGGTTATCCCAGTTTTTAAGGTTTAGATTAAGACATAGGTGAGGATTAGGGTTGGGTCCTGGTTAAGGCTAGGGTTAGGGTTACACCATTAATTAGGAATGGAGTTAAAGCAGGAGTTAGGGTCAGAACATGGGCTTGAAATACTGTTAGTCCAGCAGTTAAACTTAGGTTAAGCCAGAATTTAAGGTTTAGGTTAAGCCAGAGGTGAGGATTAAGGTTGGGTCTTAGGTTAAGGCTAGGGTTAGGGTTAGACCATGGGTTAGGAATAGAGTTAAAACAGGAGTTAGGGTCAAACCAGGAGCTAGAAATAGGGTTAGTCCAGCAGTTAAAATTAGGTTAAGCCAGAATTTTACGGTTTAGGTTAAACCAGAGGTGAGGATTAGGGTTGGGTCATGGGTTAAGGCTAGGGTTAGGGTTAGACCACGGATTAATAATAGAGTTAAGACAGGAGATAGGGTCAGACCAGGAAACAGAAATAGGGTTAGTCCAGCAGTTAAAGTTAGGTTATCCTAGTATTTAAGGTTTAGGTTAAGCCAGAGGCGAGGATAAGGGTTGGGTCCTGGGTTAAGGCTAGGGTTAAGGTTAGACCATGGGTTAGGAATAGAGTTAAAACAGGAGTTGGGTTCAGACCAGGAGCTAGAAACAGGGTTAGTCCAGCAGTTAAAGTTAGGTTATCCCAGTATTTAAGGTTTAGGTTAAGTCAGAGGTGAGGATTAGGGTTGTGTCGTGGTTTAAGGATAGGGTTAGAGTTAGACCATGGGTTAGGAATAGAGTTAAAACAGGAGTTATGGTCAGACCAGGAGCTAGACATAGGTTTAGATTAGCAGTTAAAGTTAGGTTATCCCAGTTTTTAAGGTTTAGATTAAGACATAGGTGAGGATTAGGGTTGGGTCCTGGTTAAGGCTAGCGTTAGGGTTACACCATTAATTAGGAATGGAGTTAAAGCAGGAGTTAGGGTCAGACGAGGGTCTAGAAATAGGATTAGTCCAGCAGTTAAACTTAGGTTAAGCCACAATTTAAGGTTTCGGTTAAGCCAGAGGTGAGGATTAGAGTTAGGTCCTGGGTTAAGGCTAGGGTTAGGGTTATACCATGGGTTAGAAATAGAGTTATAGCAGGAGTTAGGGTCAGACCAGGGGCTAGAAATATGGTTAGTCCAACAGTTAAACTTAGGTTAAGCCAGAATTTAAGGTTTAGGTTAAGCCAGAGGTGAGGATTAGGGTTGGGTCCTGGGTATAGGCTAGGGTTAGGGTTAAACCATGAGATAGGAATAAAGTTAAAGCAGGAGTTAGGGTCAGAACATGGGCTTGAAATAGGGTTAGTCCAGCAGTTAAACTTAGGTTAAGCCAGAATTTAAGGTTTAGGTTAAGCCAGAGGTGAGGATTAAGGTTGGGTCTTAGGTTAAGGCTAGGGTTAGGGTTAGACCATGGGTTAGGAATAGAGTTAAAACAGGAGTTAGGGTAAAACCAGGAGCTAGAAATAGGGTTAGTCCAGCAGTTAAAGTTAGGTTAAGCCAGAATTTTACGGTTTAGGTTAAACCAGAGGTGAGGATTAGGGTTGGGTCATGGGTTAAGGCTAGGGTTAGGGTTAGACCACGGATTAGTAATAGAGTTAAAATAGGAGTTAGGGTCAGACCAGGAAACAGAAATAGGGTTAGTCCAGCAGTTAAAGTTAGGTTATCCTAGTATTTAAGGTTTAGGTTAAGCCAGAGGTGAGGATTAGGGTTGGGTCCTGGGTTAAGGCTAGGGTTAGGGTTAGACCATGGGTTAGGAATAGAGTTAAAACAGGAGTTGGGTTCAGACCAGGAGCTAGAAACAGGGTTAGTCCAGCAGTTAAAGTTAGGTTATCCCAGTATTTAAGGTTTAGATTAAGACAGAGGTGAGGATTAGGGTTGGGTCCTGGTTAAGGCTAGGGTTAGGGATACACCATTAATTAGGAATGGAGTTAAAGCAGGAGTTAGGGTCAGACCAGGATCTAGAAATAGGATTAGTCCAGCAATTAAACTTAGGTTAAGCCACAATTTAAGGTTTCGGTTAAGCCAGAGGTGAGGATTAGGGTTGGGTCCTGGGTTAAGGCTAAGGTTAGGGTTATACCATGGGTTAGAAATAGAGTTATAGCAGGAGTTAGGGTCAGACCAGGGGCTAGAAATATGGTTAGTCCAACAGTAAAACTTAGGTTAAGCCAGAATTTAAGGTTTAGGTTAAGCCAGAGGTGAGGATTAGGGTTGGGTCCTGGGTAAAGGCTAGGGTTAGGGTTACACCATGGGATAGGAATAAAGTTAAAGCAGGAGTTAGGGTCAGAACATCGGCTTGAAATAGTGTTAGTCCAGCAGTTAAACTTAGGTTAAGCCAGAATTTAAGGTTTAGGTTAAGCCAGAGGTGAGGATTAAGGTTGGGTCTTAGGTTAAGGCTAGGGTTAGGGTTAGACCATGGGTTAGGAATAGAGTTAAAACAGGAGTTAGGGTCAAACCAGGAGCTAGAAATAGGGTTAGTCCAGCAGTTAAAGTTAGGTTAAGCCAGAATTTTACGGTTTAGGTTAAACCAGAGGTGAGGATTAGGGTTGGGTTATGGGTTAAGGCTAGGGTTAGGGTTAGACCACGGATTAGTAATAGAGTTAAAACAGGAGTTAGGGTAAGACCAGGAAACAGAAATAGGGTTAGTCCAGCAGTTAAACTTAGGTTATCCTAGTATTTAAGGTTTAGGTTAAGCCAGAGGTGAGGATTAGGGTTGGGTCCTGGGTTAAGGCTAGGGTTAGGGTTAGATCATGGGTTAGGAATAGAGTTAAAACAGGAGTTGTGGTCAGACCAGGAGCTGGAAATAGGTTTAGATTAGCAGTTAAAGTTAGGTTATTCCAGTATTTAAGGTTTAGATTAAGACAGAGGTGAGGATTAGGGTTGGGTCCTGGTTAAGGCTAGGGTTAGGGTTACACCATTAATTAGGAATGGATTTAAAGCAGGAGTTAGGGTCAGACCAGTGTCTAGAGATAGGATTAGTCCAGCAGTTAAACTTAGGTTAAGCCACAATTTAAGGTTTCGGTTAAGCCAGAGGTGAGGTTTAGGGTTGGGTCCTTGGTTAAGGCTAGGGTTAGGGTTATACCATGGGTTAGAAATAGAGTTATAGCAGGAGTTAGGGTCAGACCAGGGGCTAGAAATATGGTTAGTCCAACAGTAAAACTTAGGTTAAGCCAGAATTTAAGGTTTAGGTTAAGCCAGAGGTGAGGATTAGGGTTGGGTCCTGGGTAAAGGCTAGGGTTAGGGTTACACCATGGGATAGGAATAAAGTTAAAGCAGGAGTTAGGGTCAGAACATGGGCTTGAAATAGTGTTAGTCCAGCAGTTAAACTTAGGTTAAGCCAGAATTTAAAGTTTAGGTTAAGCCAGAGGTGAGGATTAAGGTTGGGTCTTAGGTTAAGGCTAGGGTTAGACCATGGTTTAGGAATAGAGTTAAAACAGGAGTTAGGGTCAAACCAGGAGCTAGAAATAGGGTTAGTCCAGCAGTTAAAGTTATGTTAAGCCAGAATTTTACGGTTAAGGTTAAACCAGAGGTGAGGATCAGGGTTGGGTTATGGGTTAAGGCTAGGGTTAGGGTTAGACCACGGATTAGTAATAGAGTTAAAACAGGAGTTAGGGTCAGACCAGGAAACAGAAATAGGGTTAGTCCAGCAGTTAAACTTAGGTTATCCTAGTATTTAAGGTTTAGGTTAAGCCAGAGGTGAGGATTAGGGTTGAGTCCTGGGTTAAGGCTAGGGTTAGGGTTAGACCATGGGTTAGGAATAGAGTTAAAACAGGAGTTGGGTTCAGACCAGGAGCTAGAAACAGGGTTAGTCCAGCAGTTAAAGTTAGGTTATCCCAGTATTTAAGGTTTAGGTTAAGTCAGTGGTGAGGATTAGGGTTGGATCCTGGGTTAAGGATAGGGTTAGAGTTAAACCATGGGTTAGGAATAGAGTTAAAACAGGAGTTATGGTCAGACCAGGAGCTAGAAATAGGTTTAGATTAGCAGTTAAAGTTAGGTTATCCCAGTATTTAAGGTTTAGATTAAGACAGAGGTGAGGATTAGGGTTGGGTCCTGGTTAAGTCTAGGGTTAGGGTTACACCATTAATTAGGAATGGAGTTAAAGCAGGAGTTAGGGTCAGACCAGGGTCTAGAAATAGGATTAGTCCAGCACATAAACTTAGGTTAAGCCACAATTTAAAGTTTCGGTTAAGCCAGAGGTGAGGATTAGGGTTGGGTCCTGGGTTAAGGGTAGGGTTAGGGTTATACCATGGGTTAGATATAGAGTTATAGCAGGAGTTAGGGTCAGACCAGGGGCTAGAAATATGGTTAGTCCAACAGTTAAACTTAGGTTAAGCCAGAATTTAAGGTTTAGGTTAAGCCAGAGGTGAGGATTAGGGTTGGGTCCTGGGTAAAGGCTAGGGTTATGGTTACACCATGGGATAGGAATAAAGTTAAAGGAGGAGTTAGGGTGAGAACATGGGCTTGAAATAGTGTTAGTCCAGCAGTTAAACTTAGGTTAAGACAGAATTTAAGGTTTAGGTTAAGCCAGAGGTGAGGATTAAGGTTGGGTCTTAGGTTAAGGCTAGAGTTAGGGTTAGACCATGGGTTAGGAATAGAGTTAAAACAGGAGTTGGGGTCAAATCAGGAGCTAGAAATATAGTGAGTCCAGCAGTTCAAGTTAGGTTAAGCCAGAATTTTACGGTTTAGGTTAAACCAGAGGTGAGGATTAGGGTTGGGTTATGGGTTAAGGATAGGGTTAGGGTTAGACCACGGATTAGTAATAGAGTTAAAACAGGAGTTAGGGTCAGACCAGGAAACAGAAATAGGGTTAGTCCAGCAGTTAAACTTAGGTTATCCTAGTATTTAAGGTTTAGGTTAAGCCAGAGGTGAGGATTAGGGTTGGGTCCTGGGTTAAGGCTAGGGTTAGGGTTAGACCATGGGTTAGGAATAAAGTTAAAACAGGAGTTGGGCTCAAACCATGAGCTAGAAATAGGGTTAGTCCAGCAGTTAAAGTTAGGTTATCCCAGTATTTAAGGTTTAGGTTTGGTTTAGGCAAGAAATGAGGATTAGGATTGAGTCCTGGGTTAAGGTTAGGGTTAGGGTTAGACCTTGGGTTTGGAACAGAGTTAAAACAGGAGTTAGGGTCAGACCAGGAGCTAGAAATAGTGTTAGTCCAGCAGTTAAAGTTAGGTTATCCCAGTATTTAAGGTTTAGGTTAAGCCAGAGGTGAGGATTAGGGTTGGGTCCTGGGTTAAGGCTAGGGTTAAGGTTAGACCATGGGTTAGGAATAGAGTTAAAACATTAGTTGGGTTCAGACCAGGAGCTAGAAACAGGGTTGGTCCAGCAGGTAAAGTTAGGTTATCCCAGTATTTAAGGTTTAGGTTAAGTTAGAGGTGAGGATTAGGGTTGGGTCCTGGGTTAAGGATAGGGTTAGAGTTGGACCATGGGTTAGGAATAGAGTTAAAACAGGAGTTATGGTCAGACCAGGAGCTAGAAATAGGTTTAGATTAGCAGTTAAAGTTAGGTTATCCCAGTATTTAAGGTTTAGATTAAGACAGAGGTGAGGATTAGGGTTGGGTGCTGGTTAAGGCTAGGGTTAGGGTTACACCATTAATTAGGAATGGAGTTAAAGCAGGAGTTAGGGTCAGACCAGGGTCTAGAAATAGGGTTAGTCCAGCAGTTAAACTTAGGTTAAGCCACAATTTAAGGTTTCGGTTAAGCCAGAGGTGAGGATTAGGGTTGGGTCCTGGGTTAAGGCTAGGGTTAGGGTTATACAATGGGTTAGAAATAGAGTTATAGCAGGAGTTAGGGTCAGTCCAGGGGCTAGAAATATGGTTAGTCCAACAGTTAAACTTAGGTTAAGCCAGAATTTAAGGTTTAGGTTAAGCCAGAGGAGAGGATTAGGGTTGGGTCCTGGGTAAAAGCTAGCGTTAGGGTTACACCATGGGTTAGGAATAGAGTTAAAGCAGGAGTTAGGGTCATAACATGGGCTTGAAATAGGGTTAGTCCAGCAGTTAAACTTAGGTTAAGCCAGAATTTAAGGTTTAGGTTAAGCCAGAGGTGAGGATTAAGGTTGGGTCTTGGTTAAGGCTAGGGTTAGGGTTAGACCATGTGTTAGGAATAGAGTTAAAACAGGAGTTAGGGTCAAACCAGGAGCTAGAAATAGGGTAAGTCCAGCAGTGAAAGTTAGGTTAACCCAGAATTTTACGGTTTAGGTTAAACCAGAGGTGAGGATTAGGGTTGGGTCATGGGTTAAGGCTAGGGTTAGGGTTAGACCATGGGTTAGGAATAGAGTTAAAACAAGAGTTGCGTTCAGACCAGGAGCTAGAAACAGGGTTAGTCCAGCAGTTAAAGTTAGTTTATCCCAGTATTTAAGGTTTAGGTTAAGTCAGAGGTGAGGATTAGGGTTGGGTCCTGGGTTAAGGATAGGGTTAGAGTTAGACCATGGGTTAGGAATAGAGTTAAAACAGGAGTTAGGGTCAAACCATGAGCTAGAAATAGGGTTAGTCCAGCAGTTAAAGTTAGGTTATCCCAGAATTTAAGGTTTAGGTTTGGGTTATGCCAGAAATGAGGATTAGGATTGAGTCCTGGGTTAAGGTTAGGGTTAGGGTTAGACCTTGGGTTAGGAACAGAGTTAAAACAGGCATTAGGGTCAGACCAGGAGCTAGAAATAGGGTTAGTCCAGCAGTTAAAGTTAGGTTATCCCAGTATATAAGGTTTAGGTTAAGCCAGAGGTAAGGATTAGGGTTGGGTGCTGGTTAAGGCTAGGGTTAGGGTTACACCATTAATTAGGAATGGAGTTAAAGCAGGAGTTAGGGTCAGACCAGGAGCTAGAAGTAGGGTTAGTCCAGCAGTTAAAGTTAGGTTAAGCCAGAATTTTACGGTTTAGGTTAAACCAGAGGTGAGGATTAGGGTTGGGTCATGGCTTAAGGCTAGGGTTAGGGTTAGACCACGGATTAGTAATAGAGTTAAAACAGGAGTTAGGGTCAGACCAGGAAACAGAAATAGGGTTAGTCCAGCAGTTAAAGTTAGGTTATCCTAGTATTTAAGGTTTAGGTTAAGCCAGAGGTGAGGATTAGGGTTGGGTCCTGGGTTAAGGCTAGGGTTAGGGTTAGACCATAGGTTAGGAATAGAGTTAAAACAGGAGTTGGATTCAGACCAGGAGCTAGAAAAAGGGTTAGTCCAGCAGTTAAAGTTAGGTTATCCCAGTATTTAAGGTTTAGGTTAAGTCAGAGGTGAGGATTAGGGTTGGGTCCTGGTTTAAGGATAGGGTTAGAGTTAGACCATGGGTTAGGAATAGAGTTAAAACAGGAGTTATGGTCAGACTAAAAGCTAGAAATAGGTTTAGATTAGCAGTTAAAGTTAGGTTATCCCAGTATTTAAGGTTTAGATTAAGACAGAGGTGAGGATTAGGGTTGGGTCCTGGTTAAGCCTAGGGTTAGGGTTACACCATTAATTAGGAATGGAGTTAAAGCAGGAGTTAGAGTCAGACCAGGGTCTAGAAATAGGATTAGTCCAGCAGTTAAACTTAGGTTAAGCCACAATTTAAGGTTTCGGTTAAGCCAGAGGTGAGGATTTGGGTTGGGTCCTGGGTTAAGGCTAGGGTTAGGGTTATACCATGGGTTAGAAATAAAGTTATAGCAGGAGTTAGGGTCAGACCAGGGGCTAGAAATAAGGTTAGTCCAACAGTTAAACTTAGGTTCAGCCAGAGTTTAAGGTTTAGGTTAAGCCAGAGGTGAGGATTAGGGTTAGGTCCTGGGTAAAGGTTAGGGTTACACCATGGTTTAGGAATAAAGTTAAAGCAGGAGTTAGGGTCAGAACATGGGCTTGAAATAGGGTTAGTCCAGCAGTTAAACTTAGGTTAAGCCAGAATTTAAGGTTTAGGTTAAGCCAGAGGTGAGGATTAAGGTTGGGTCTTGGGTTAAGGCTAGGGTTAGGGTTAGACCATGGGTTAGGAATAGAGTTAAAACAGGAGTTAGGGTCAAACCATGAGCTAGAAATAGGGTTAGTCCAGCAGTTAAAGTTAGGTTATCCCAGAATTTAAGGTTTAGGTTTCGGTTATGCCAGAAATGAGGATTAGAATTGATTCCTGGGTTAAGGTTGGGGTTAGGGTTAGACCTTGGGTTAAGAACAGGGTTAAAACAGGTGTTAGGGTCAGACCAGGAGCTAGAAATAGGGTTAGTCCAGCAGTTAAAGTTAGGTTATCCCAGTATATAAGGTTTAGGTTAAGCCAGAGGTGAGGATTAGGGTTGGGTGCTGGTTAAGGCTAGGGTTAGGGTTACATTATTAATTGGGAATGGAGTTAAAGCAGGAGTTATGGTCAGACCAGGAGCTAGAAATAGGGTTAGTCCAGCAGTTAAAGTTAGGTTAGGCCAGAATTTTACGGTTTAGGTTAAACCAGAGGTGAGGATTGGGGTTGGGTCATGGGTTAAGGCTAGGGTTAGGGTTAGACCACGGATTAGTAATAGAGTTAAAACAGGAGTTAGGGTCAGACCAGGAAACAGAAATAAGGTTAGTCCAGCAGTTAAAGTTAGGTTATCCTAGTATTTAAGGTTTAGGTTAAGCCAGAGGTGAGGATTAGGGTTGGGTCCTGGGTTAAGGCTAGGGTTAGGGTTAGACCATAGGTTAGGAATAGAGTTAAAACAGGAGTTGGGTTCAGACCAGGAGCTAGAAACAGGGTTAGTCCAGCAGTTAAAGTTAGGTTATCCCATTATTTAAGGTTTAGGTTAAGTCAGAGGTGAGGCTTAGGGTTGGTTCCTGGTTTAAGGATAGGGTTAGAGTTAGACCATAGGTTAGGAATAGAGTTAAAACAGGAGTTATGGTCAGACTAGGAGCTAGAAATAGGTTTAGATTAGCAGTTAAAGTTAGGTTATCCCAGTATTTAAGGTTTAGATTAAGACAGAGGTGAGGATTAGGGTTGGGTCCTGGTTAAGGCTAGGGTTAGGGTTACACCATTAATTAGGAATGGAGTTAAAGCAGTAGTTAGAGTCAGACCAGGGTCTAGAAATAGGATTAGTCCAGCAGTTAAACTTAGGTTAAGCCACAATTTAAGGTTTCGGTTAAGCCAGAGGTAAGGATTTGGGTTGGGTCCTGGGTTAAGGCTAGGGTTAGGGTTATACCATGGGTTAGAAATAAAGTTATTGCAGGAGTTAGGGTCAGACCAAAGGCTAGAAATATGGTTAGTCCAACAGTTAAACTTAGGTTAAGCCAGAGTTTAAGGTTTAGGTCAAGCCAGAGGTGAGGATTAGGGTTAGGTTCTGGGTAAAGGTTAGGATTACACCATGGGTTAGGAATAAAGTTAAAGCAGGAGTTAGGGTCAGAACATGGGCTTGAAATAGGGTTAGTCCAGCAGTTAAACTTAGGTTAAGCCAGAATTTAAGGTTTCGGTTAAGCCAGAGGTGAGGCTTAAGGTTGGGTCTGGGGTAAAGGCTAGGGTTAGGGTTAGACCATGGGTTAGGAATAGAGTTAAAACAGGAGTTAGGGTCAAACCATGAGCTAGAAATAGGGTTAGTCCAGCAGTTAAAGTTAGGTTATCGCAGAATTTAAGGTTTAGGTTTGGGTTATGCCAGAAATGAGGATTAGGATTGAGTCCTGGGTTAAGGTTAGGGTTAAGGTTAGACCTTGGGTTGGGAACAGAGTTAAAACAGGCGTTAGGGTCAGACCAGGAGCTTGAAATAGGGTTAGTCCAGCAGTTAAAGTTAGGTTATCCCAGTATTTAAGGTTTAGGTTAAGCCAGAGGTGAGGATTAGGGTTGGGTGCTGGTTAAGGCTAGGGTTAGGGTTACACCATTAATTAGGAATGGAGTTAAAGCAGGAGTTAGGGTCAGACCAGGAGCTAGAAATAGGGTTAGTCCAGCAGTTAAAGTTAGGTTAAGCCAGAATTTTACGGTTTAGGTTAAACCAGAGGTGAGGATTAGGGTTGGGTCATGGGTTAAGGCTAGGGTTAGGGTTAGACCACGGATTAGTAATAGAGTTAAAACAGGAGTTAGGGTCAGACCAGGAAACAGAAATAGGGTTAGTCCAGCAGTTAAAGTTAGGTTATCCTAGTATTTAAGGTTTAGGTTAAGCCAGAGGTGAGGATTAGGGTTGGGTCCTGGGTAAAGGCTAGGGTTAGGGTTATACCATGGGATAGGAATAAAGTTAAAAAAGGAGTAAGGGTCAGAACATGGGCTTGAAATAGTGTTAGTCCAGCAGTTAAACTTAGGTTAAGCCAGAATTTAAGGTTTAGGTTAAGCCAGAGGTGAGGATTAATGTTGGGTATTAGGTTAAGGCTAGGGTTAGGGTTAGACCATGGGTTAGGAATAGAGTTAAAACAGGAGTTAGGGTCAAACCAGGAGCTAGAAATAAGGTTAGTCCAGCAGTTAAACTTAGGTTAAGCCAGAATTTTACGGTTTAGGTTAAACCAGAGGTGAGGATTAGGGTTGGGTTATGGGTTTAGGCTAGGGTTAGGGTTAGACCACGGATTAGTAATAGAGTTAAAACAGGAGTTAGGGTCAGACCAGGAAACAAAAATAGGGTTAGTCCAGGTTATCCTAGTATTTAAGGTTTAGGTTAAGACAGAGGTGAGGATTAGGGTTGGGTCCTGGGTTAAGGCTAGGGTTAGGGTTAGACCATAGGTTAGGAGTAGAGTTAAAACAGGAGTTTGGTTCAGACCAGGAGCTAGAAAAAGGGTTAGTCCAGCAGTTAAAGTCAGGTTATCCCAGTATTTAAGGTTTAGGTTAAGTCAGAGGTGAGGATTAGGGTTGGGTCCTGGTTTAAGGATAGGGTTAGAGTTAGACCATGGGTTAGGAATAGAGTTAAAACAGGAGCTATGGTCAGACCAGGAGCTAGAAATAGGTTTAGATTAGCAGTTAAAGTTAGGTTAACCCAGTATTTAAGGTTTAGATTAAGACAGAGGTGAGGATTAGGGTTGGGTCCTGGTTAAGGCTAGGGTTAGGGTTACACCATTAATTAGGAATGGAGTTAAAGCAGGAGATAGGGTCAGACCAGGGTCTAGAAATAGGTTTAGATTAGCAGTTAAAGTTAGGTTAAGCCACAATTTAAGGTTTCGGTTAAGCCAGAGGTGAGGATTAGGGTTGGGTCCTGGGTTAAGGCTAGGGTTAGGGCTATACCATGGGTTAGAAATAGAGTTATAGCAGGAGTTAGGGTCAGACCAGGGGCTAGAAATATGGTTAGTCCAACAGTTAAACTTAGGTTAATCCAGAATTTAAGGTTTAGGTTAAGCCAGAGGTGAGGATTAGGGTTGGGTCCTGGGTAAAGGCTAGGGTTAGGGTTACACCATGGGATAGGAATAAAGTTAAAGCAGGAGTTAGGTTCAGAACATGGGCTTGAAATAGTGTTAGTCCAGCAGTTAAACTTAGGTTAAGCCAGAATTTAAGGTTTAGGTTAAGCCAGAGGTGAGGATTAATGTTGGGTGTTAGGTTAAGGCTAGGGTTAGGGTTAGACCATGGGTTAGGAATAGAGTTATAACAGGAGTTAGGGTCAAACCAGGAGCTAGAAATAGGGTTAGTCCAGCAGTTAAAGTTAGGTTAAGCCAGAATTTTACGGTTTAGGTTAAACCAGAGGCGAGGATTAGGGTTGGGTTATGGGTTAAGGCTAGGGTTAAGGTTAGACCACAGATTAGTAATAGAGTTAAAACAGGAGTTAGGGTCAGACCAGGAAACAGAAATAGGGTTAGTCCAGCAGTTAAACTTAGGTTATCCCAGTATTTAAGGTTTAGATTAAGACAGAGGTGAGGATTAGGGTTGGGTTCTGGTTAAGGCTAGGGTTAGGGTTACACCATTAATTAGGAATGGAGTTAAAGCAGGAGTTAGGGTCAGACCAGGATCTAGAAATAGGATTAGTCCAGCAGTTGAACTTAGGTTAAGCCACAATTTAAGGTTTCGGTTAAGCCAGAGGTGAGGATTAGGGTTGGGTCCTGGGCTAAGGCTAGGGTTAGGGTTATACCATGGGTTAAAAATAGAGTTATAGCAGGAGTTAGGGTCAGACCAGGGGCTAGAAATATGGTTAGTCCAACAGTTAAACTTAGGTTAAGCCAGAATTTAAGGTTTAGGTTAAGCCAGAGGTGAGGATTAGGGTTGGGTCCTGGGTTAAGGCTAGGGTTAGGGTTAGACCATGGGTTAGGAATAGAGTTAAAACAGGAGTTGGGTTCAGACCAGGAGCTAGAAACAGGGTTAGTCCAGCAGTTAAAGTTAGGTTATCCCAGTATTTAAGGTTTAGGTTAAGTCAGAGGTGAGGATTAGGGTTGGGTCCTGGTTTAAGGATAGGGTTAGAGTTAGACCATGGGTTAGGAATAGAGTTAAAACAGGAGTTATGGTCAGACCAGGAGCTAGAAATAGGTTTAGATTAGCAGTTAAAGTTAGGTTATCCCAGTATTTAAGGTTTAGATTAAGACAGAGGTGAGGATTAGGGTTGGGTCCTGGTTAAGGCTAGGGTTAGGGTTACACCATTAAATAGGAATGGAGTTAAAGCAGGAGTTAGGGTCAGACCAGGGTCTAGAAATAGGATTAGTCCAGCAGTTAAACTTAGGTTAAGCCACAATTTAAGGTTTCGGTTAAGCCAGAGGTGAGGATTAGGGTTGGGTCCTGGGTTAAGGCTAGGGTTAGGGTTATACCATGGGTTAGAAATAGAGTTATAGCAGGAGTTAGGGTCAGACCAGGGGCTAGAAATATGGTTAGGTCAACAGTTAAACTTAGGTTAATCCAGAATTTAAGGTTTAGGTTAAGCCAGAGGTGAGGATTAAGGTTGGGTCTTAGGTTAAGGCTAGGGTTAGGGTTAGACCATGGGTTAGGAATAGAGTAAAAACAGGAGTTAGGGTCAAACCAGGAGCTAGAAATAGGGTTAGTCCAGCAGTTAAAGTTAGGTTAAGCCAGAATTTTACGGTTTAGGTTAAACCAGAGGTGAGGATTAGGGTTGGGTTATGGGTTAAGGCTAGGGTTAGGGTTAGAACACGGATTAGTAATAGAGTTAAAACAGGAGTTAGGGTCAGACCAGGAAACAAAAATAGGGTTAGTCCAGCAGTTAAACTTAGGTTATCCTAGTATTTAAGTTTTAGGTTAAGCCAGAGGTGAGGATTAGGGTTGGGTCCTGGGTTAAGGCTAGGGTTAGGGTTAGACCATGGGTTAGGAATAGAGTTAAAACAGGAGTTGGGTTCAGACCAGGAGCTAGAAACAGGGTTAGTCCAGCAGTTAAAGTTAGGTTATCCCAGTATTTAAGGTTTAGGTTAAGTCAGAGGTGAGGATTAGGGTTGGGTCCTGGTTTAAGGATAGGGTTAGAGTTAGACCATGGGTTAGGAATAGAGTTAAAACAGGAGTTATGGTCAGACCAGGAGCTAGAAATAGGTTTAGATTAGCAGTTAAACTTAGGTTAAGCCAGAATTTAAGGTTTAGGTTAAGCCAGAGGTGAGGATTAGGGTTGGGTCCTGGGTTAAGGCTAGGGTTAGGGTTATACTATGGGTTAGGAATAGAGTTAAAGCAGGAGTTAGGGTCAGAACAGGGGCTTGAAATAGGGTTAGTCCAGCAGTTAAAGTTAGGTTATTCCAGTATTTAAGGTTTAGGTTAAGTCAGAGGTGAGGATTAGGGTTGGGTCCAGGGTTAAGGCTAGGGTTAGGGTTAGACCATGGGTTTGTAATAGAGTAAAAGCAGGAGTTAGTTTAAAACTAGGGGCTAGAAATAGGGTTAGTTCAGCAGTTTAACCTAGGTTAAGCCAGAATTTAAGGTTAAGTTTAAGACAGAGGTGATGATTAGGGTTGGGCTCTGAGTTAAGGCTAGGGTTAGGGTTAGACCATGGGTTAGTAATAGAGTTTATAACAGGAGTTAGGGTCAGACCAGGAGCTAGAAATAGGGTTAGTCAAGCAGTTAAAGTTAAATTATCCCAGTATTTAAATTTTAAGTTAAGTCAGATCTGAGGATTAGGGTTGGGTCCTGGGTTAAGTCTAGGGTTAGGGTTAAACCATAGGTTAGGAATAGAGTAAAAACAGGAGTTAGGGTCAGACCAGAAGCTAGAAATAGGTTTAGTCCAGCAGTTTAACCTAGGTTAAGCCAAAATTTAAGCTTTAGGTTAAGCCAGAGTTGAGGATTAGGTTATTGTCCTGGTTAAGGCTAGGGTTAGGGATAGACCATGGGTTAGGAAAAGAGTTAAAACAGGAGTTAGGGTCAGACCAGGAGCTAGAAATAGGTTAGTCCAGCAGTTAAAGTTAGGTTATCCCAGAATTTACGGGTTATGTTTATGTTAGGCTAGAGGTGAAGATTAGGGATGAGTCTTGGGTTAAGACTAGGGTTGGGGTTGGACCATGGGTTAGGAATAGAGTAAAAATAGGAGTTAATTTAAATCTAGGGGCTAGAAATAGGGTTAGTCCAGCAGTTTAACCTAGGTTAAACCAGAATTTAGGTTTTAGGTTAAGCCAGAGGTGGGGATTAGGGTTGGGTCTTGGGTTAAGGCTAGGGTTAGGGTTACATCATTAATTAGGAATAAAGTTAAAGCAGGAGTTAGGGTCAGACCAGGGGCTTGAAATAGGGTTAATCCAGCAGTTAAACTTAGGTTAAGCCAGAATTTAAGGTTTAGGTTAAGCCAGAGATGGGGATTAGGGTTGGGTCTTGGGTTAAGGCTAGGGATAGGGATAGACCATGGGTTAGGAAAAGAGTTAAAACAGGAGTTAGGGTCAGACCAGGAGCTAGAAATAGGTTTAGATTAGCAGTTAAAGTTAGGTTATCACAGTATTTAAGGTTTAGATTAAGACAGAGGTGAGGATTAGGGTTGGGTCCTGGTTCAGGATAGGGTTAGGGTTACACTATTAATTAGGAATGGAGTTAAAGCAGGAGTTAGGGTCAGACCAGGGTCTAGAAATAGGGTTAGTCCAGCAGTTAAACTTAGGTTAAGCCACAATTTAAGGTTTCGGTTAAGCCAGAGGTGAGGATTAGGGTTGGGTCCTGGGTTAAGGCTAGGGTTAGGGTTATACCATGGGTTAGCAATAGAGTTAAAACAGGAGTTAGGGTCAAACCAGGAGCTAGAAATAGGTGTAGTCCAGCAGTTAAACTTAGGTTAAGCCAGAATTTAAGGTTTAGTTTAAGCCAGAGGTGAGGATTAAGGTTGGGTCTTGGGTTAAGGCTAGGGGTAGGGTTAGACCATGGGTTAGGAATAGAGTTAAAACAGGAGTTAGGGTCAAACCAGGAGCTAGAAATAGGGTTAGTCCAGCAGTTAAAGTTAGGTTAAGCCAGAATTTTACGGTTTAGGTTAAACCAGAGGTGAGGATTAGGGTTGGGTCATGGGTTAAGGCTAGGGTTAGAGTTAGACCACGGGTTAGTAATAGAGTTAAAACAGGAGTTAGGGTCAGACCAGGAGCTAGAAATAGGAATAGTCCAGCAGTTAAAGTTACGTTATTCCAGTATTTAAGGTTTAGGTTAAGTCAGAGGTGAGGATTAGGGTTGGGTCCTGGGTTAAGGCTAGGGTTAGGGTGAGACCATGGGTTAGGAATAGAGTAAAGCAGGAGTTAGTTTAAAACTAGGGTCTAGAAATAGGGTTAATCCAGCAGTTTAACCTTGGTTAAGCAGGAATTTAAGGTTAAGTTTAAGACAGAGGTGATGATTAAGTTTGGGCTCTGAGTTAAGGCTAGGGTTAGGGTTAAACCATGGGTTAGCAATAGAGTTAAAACATGAGTTAGGGTCAGACCAGGAGCTAGAAATAGGGTTAGTGCAGCAGTTAAATTTAGGTTATCCCTGTATTTAAATTTTAGATTAAGTCAGAGACGAGGATTAGGGTTGGGTCCTGGGTTAAGTCTAGGGTTATGGTTAAACCATAGGTTAGGAATGGAGTAAAAACAGGAGTTAGGGTCAGACCAGAAGCTAGAAATAGGTTTAGTCCAGCAGTTTAACCTAGGTTAAGCCAAAATTTAAGGTTTAGCTTAAGCCAGAGGTGAGGATTAGGGTAGGGTCCTGGTTAAGGCTAGGGTTAGGGATAGACCATGGGTTAGAAAAAGAGTTAAAACAGGAGTTAGGGTCAGACCAGGAGCTAGAAATAAGTTAGTCCAGCAGTTAAAGTTAGGTTATCCCAGAATTTAGGGTTTAGGTTTAGGTTAGGCTAGAGGTGAAGATTAGGGATGAGTCTTGGGTTAAGGCTAGGGTTGGGGTTGGACCATGGGTTAGGAATAGAGTAAAAATAGGCGTTAATTTAAAACTAGGGGCAAGAAATAGGGTTAGTCCAGCAGTTTAACCTAGGTTAAACCAGAATTTAAGGTTTAGGTTAAGCCAGAGGTGAGGATTAGGGTTGGGTTTTGGGTTAAGGCTAGGGTTAGGGTTACACCATTAATTATGAATAGAGTTAAAGCAGGAGTTAGGGTCAGACCAGGGGCTTGAAATATGGTTAATCCAGCAGTTAAACTTAGGTTAAGCCAGAATTTAAGGTTTAGGTTAAGCCAGAGATGGAGATTAGGGTTGGGTCTTGGGTTAAGGCTAAGGTTAGGGATAGACCATGGGTTAGGAAAAGAGTTAAAACAGGAGTTACGGTCAGACCAGGAGCTAGAAATAGGGTTAGTCCAGCAGTTAAAGTTAGGTTATCCCAGTATTGAAAGTTTAGGTTATGTCAGAGGTGAGGATTAGGGTTGGGTCCTGGGTTAAGGCTAGGGTTAGGGTTAGACCATGGGTTAGGAATAGAGTTAAAACAGGAGTTAGGGTCAGACCAGGAGCTAGAAATAGAATTAGTCTTGTAGTTAAAGTTAGGTTATCCCAGAACTTAAGGTTTAGGTTTGGGTTAGGCCAGGGGTGAGGATTGGGGTTGAGTCCTGGGTTAAGGCTACAGTTAGGGTTACACCATGGGTTAGGAATAGAGTAAAAACAGGAGTTAGTTTAAAATTAAAGGCTAGAAATAGGGTTAGTCCAGCAGTTTAACCTAGGTTTAGCCAGAATTTAAGGTTTAGGTTAAGTTAGAGGTGAGTATTGGGGTTGGGTCCTGGGTTAAGGCTAGGATTAGGGTTACACCATGGGTTAGGAAAAGAGTTAAAGCAGGAGTTAGGGTCAGACCAGTGGCTAGAAATAGGGTTAGTCCAGCAGTTAAAGATTTTCAGATTTAGGTTTGTTTTAGGCCAGAGGTAAGGATTAGGGTTAAGTCCTGGGTTAAGGCTAGGGTTAGGGTTAGACCATGGGTTAGGAATAGAGTTAAAACAGGAGTTAGGGTCAGACCAGGGGCTAGAAATAGGGATATTCCAGCAGTTAAACTTAGGTTAAGGCAGAATTAAAGGTTTAGGTTAAGCCAGAGGTGAGGATTAGGGTTATGCCATGGGTTAAGGCTAGGGTTAGGGTTAGATCATGGGTTAGGAATAGAGTAAAAACAGGAGTTAGGGTCAGACCAGGGCCTAGAAATAGGGTTTGTCCAGCATTTTAATCTACGTTAAGCCAGAATTTAAGGTTTAGATTAAGCCAGAAGTGAGGATTAGAGTTGGGTCCTGGGTTAAGGCTAGGGTTAGGGTTAGAAAAACCAAAAAGAAAAATACTCCTAAAACCAATATTTTATTAAAGTAAAGTATTAAAAATGCTCAGAGATATAGAGCATAATAACTCTTATATTATAAAAAGTCTTTTATTGGTCACGTGAAGTGAGTGGGAGGACAAGAAGTGTACAAACCAGCTAGTGAGGGAAGGGGCTATTGTTATCTCAGCGTTTATAGGTGAGCCCTAGGTAGCATGGCTCCAGATTTTTCTAAAAATAGAATAAATAGCCTATTATTCTTAGGGATATATCGGATTGGTCTCTCCCTCCCTTATAGCTACCTACCAGCGGAGGTGCACCTTAAGGTATTGGGTACCCCCCGCTCCTCGTCGGCTTTCCCTAAGCTGTCCCTTTGACCCGCAAGTCGCAAAAGACCCACCACCAAGAATAAAAGTGCACAGTAGTCAATAGGTCATTGTCAAAAATTGGTTACCTAGAAAAATTGGTAACCATGATACAACTTATCCTTAAATAAGGAAAGAAAAGGCAATACGAACTACTATATAGTATATTTTTTTGCCTCAAAAAATGGGAATCCATACACAGTTTTTTCCTATGCTCTTAATGCTATAATAGCCAATTTTCACTGTGCATATATATATTTTCATGCACAGTTAAAGATGATATTGAGATACCAATGTACCAATGATGTATAAAGATAACAACATATAATCCCAGCAGGGAATTAATCTGCTGAGGAACTGGTAACAATCCAAAATCCCAATAGGATGATATTAAGATACCAATGTACCAATGATGCATAGAAATAACAACATATAATCCCAGCAGGGAACTTATCTGCTGAGGTCACTGGTAACAATCCACAATCCCGACGCGTTTCCCCCCTAAGAATCTTATCTTAGGGGTTCATCAGGGGAAGAAGAACCAAGGATTTCATTATATCCGAATACATCAATTTCATAGGTTTTTGTATCTAGATAGAAAAAGAGATTGATTTCCCATAAGTTAGGACATACAATGACATCCAAGGAATAAAAAACAAAAAAACATGCATTCTCAATGGGATAATAAGTACAAAAATATATATTTTAAATACCTTAGTAAGTTTGGCTTTCGTAATGTAAACAGACCGACATCAGTGGCCTAAGATGAAAGGCAAGTCATCTGGCAAGTATTCCCAGTTCATCCTCTAGGTACAATGACCATGGTGTACTGAGACGCAAAGCAGTACAGCCATCTCTAAAGTGTCTATTTATGTGTGAAGGCCAGCTACCGCTATAAAGGTACTTCCTGTCCTCGTGGCAGATAACCGGAAATGGCCGCAATGCAAAAAATCGTATTACGAGGACCACATGGCCAAACCGGAAGTGAAGACAGAGGCGTGAGGCGTCACTTCCGCTCCCGCGTATAAAGGTATAGGCGGACTGATGCCAGTAAACTCGCGGTAAATCCCGCTATCTGCACCTGTAATAGGCGGACCACGCGGTCACACAGGAAGTGACATCGTCAATATCGGACGTCACCTCCGCTCCTGCGACGAGGACCATCGGCCAAAACGGAAACGGCATTGGAGTCATCAGACGCCACTTCCGCTTCTGCGCGAAAAAAGCATCAGTCAAGTCGGAAGTGACATCGGAACTACCAGACGTCACTTCTGCTCCTGTATAGAGAGGAGGGAACCGATCCTGCTATTTACGCGGTAAATACCGCTATCTATACCATAGTAGGCAGAACCAAAAATCGCAAAGGCGAGCCACTAATATAGCCTGATCACATGCAAATGATTCTATATGGCTAGTAAACCCAAAACTGGCCTAAAGCGAACAAAGTATTGTAGACACATTGCCATTGATTATGAATAATAAAAGACAGGGAATACCTCAAAACGTGTCTCATACCACCATAGAGATTAGTGTTAGAATATGGGGCTTAAAAAGAGGAACAAATAATAATAATGAAAGCCTAATTAACGCCACAGTTGCCATAAGTGATAGAAAGGTAATGGAATAAAAATGAGAATGCATGTTGACTATATGTCAGCACAAGGAATAAACTTAATAGAGTAAATACTCCAAAAGCGCTAAACTCAAACCTGGCTATATAGATAATTAAACCTCTCAGGAGTATAGCAGAGGCTAGAGCAACCTGAAAAGACCCAACTAAAAAAACCTTAAAGGGGAGGAAATGTGGAGGAATAAATGGAGATGGCAAAACGACCAGACAGAGGAACTGGCCAAATGTCCTAGATAAAACTAGTATAACTCAAAACCTCATTGAGGCCCTTCGGATGCACCGTATCAAGAAGAAAGGTCCACCGGGCTTCCCTCTGCAGTATTTTGTTGTCCCAGTTACCCCTCCTGGTTGGCATCGGAACGGCCTCAATTCCCTGAAAACGAATGCTTTTGGGATCCCCCTGATCACAGTTGTTGACGTGTCTGGCTATAGGTGTGTCGCGTTTATGGGCAATATCGCCCAAATGCTCCCCAATACGGACGCGAAATTGGCGTCTAGTCTTCCCGATGTAACTAAGTGGGCATTTGCATGTACACCTATAAACCAGACCCTCCGTTCGGCAATTCATAAAGTCCCTGATATAGAACACCCTTCCTGATTCCAAATTAGTAAATGTTTTGCTTTGATCGATGTATGCGCAAAATTTACAAGAACCACATTTAAAGGTGCCACATGGTTTCCTATCAAGCCACGTGCCAGATGATTTTTCTGGTACAAAGAGGCTGTGTACCAGATGGTCTTTGATCGTCTTGCCTCTCCTATAAGTGACACTGGGGTAGGAGGTAATAAAATCACTCAGGTCAGGGTCCGATGTTAATATTCCCCAGTGCTTTCTAAGAATATGCATGATTTTGGTATTTTGATCATCATATGACCCGATCAACCTGGTGATTTGTTCCTGTTCACGTTTAGGTTTAGTGACTAACAGTGTGGCTCTCCTTTGGTCCCGAGCAGACTCATATGCCGACCTAATAACAGAGTCAGGGTATCCTCTATCCCTAAAATTGTTCCCTAGGCTCCCAGATTTTTGGTGAAAGTCCTGAAGTGATGAGCAGTTTCTCCTAAGACGGAGGAACTGCCCTTTAGGGATACCTCTCCGTAGGGCAACAGGGTGATAGCTCTCCCACCTTAGCAGGCTGTTAGTCGCTGTCGGCTTGCGATAGATCGTAGTGCCCAGAGTACCATCCCTATTTTTCGTAAGGAGGATATCAAGGAAGGGCAATCTATCACCCCCCACCTCGCATGTGAACCTAAGTCCAAGGTTGTTGTCATTGAGGTGTGCCACAAAATCAAGGAAAGAGTCTGCTCCCCCTCTCCATAGAACGAGGATGTCATCTATGTAACGCCCCCAGAACAATATCTGGGGGTTCCAGATGACATCCTCGTCCCCGAATACCACTACATCCTTCCACCAGCCCAGGTACATGTTCGCATAGGTGGGAGCACAGGGGCTCCCCATTGCGGTGCCCCTGAGCTGGTGGTAGAATTTGTTATGGAAAATGAAATAGTTATGAGTGAGTATATACATGAGGAGTTTGAGGATAAAAGAGTTGTGCTCCCTATATTGTATCCCCCTCGTCTCCAAATAATAACTTACAGCCCTTACACCTATCTCGTGCGGTATACAGCTGTAAAGCTGCTCGACGTCGATGGATGTAAGGATCGTGTCATCATCCACCTGTATACCGTCGAGTTTGCTAAGGAGATCTGATGTGTCCCTTATGAAGGATGGCTGTATGTTGACAAAATTCCTAAGGACCTTGTCCAGATAAATACTTGGATTTTGCCCCATAGCGTCAATGCCTGACACTGTAGGGCGACCCTTAAGCGGGTCAAGGCCCTTGTGGATCTTAGGGGTAGAGTAGAAGGTAGCAATTGTACACTCCTTAGGAACAAGGAAGTCCATCTCATCCTTGGAAATAAGACCCTTCTCAAAACCCTCATGTACAATCTCAACCAGGGCAACCTTGAATTTGGGGGTCGGGTCTGCTGGTAAAACAGCATAGGTGTCTTTATCTGATAGTAGCTGGAGACATAACCGACGGTATTTTTCTGTATCCATGATAACAATGTTGCCCCCTTTATCGGAGGGCTTTATCGTTATGGATTGATTTGCATCAAGTGTTAATAATGCTTCTCTCTCAGTTTGTGTGAGATTGTCTCTGGTACTATTAAAGCCTGGATTGATCTTACGAATTTCCTTAGTTACCAATGTAGAGAAGATGTCTATGCTAGTGCATTCGGTTGGCGGTGGCATCTTCCTATTTTTTGGTCTCAAACCGGTGAAAGGGCCCCTGCCAGTATAACTACTATCAGTCTCTGCTAAGCCAGCCAGAAGTCTGACGTCTGGGAGGATGTTAAGGGGAATCCCCAATCGGTGGCATTCATCAAGGTCATTGTGTCTAAAATGTTTCCTCCAACGGAGCTTCCTCAAAAATAATTCAAGATCCTTGACCCACACAAACGCGTCAAAGCGTGTAGTCGGGACAAAGGATAATCCATAGCTCAAAACTCTTTCCTCCATAGCCGATAGCTTATGGCTAGAGAGATTGACAATCTGCTGACCCTCTGTCTGACCCCTAGTTACCACTTCTTTGGTTTTCTGTTGTATCTTTTCCGAACTGGGTAGGGGTCCCTTGTGCCTAAAAAATTGTTCTGTTGTGCAGAAGAAGATGACGGAACAGAGGAAATAGGTGATTCCAAGAATGAGGCCTGTCCCCCCCTTGGTAAATCTTGATTTCCATAGTGGGGTCTGTCCCCTGAGGTACCACATCCTCTAGTCCCCCGTCCAGTGGAGTAAGTACCACCCCTGCCTCTATTAGCGTTTCTCTCCCTAGATCGATTTTCAGAATCAGAGAGATCAGAGGAGGAGATATCCTCTACCCTTTCTGTAATGCTGAAAGCCCTTTTCTGCTTAAAATCCTCCAGATCTCTAATAAAGTGCTTATGTTTGCGACTTTTTAAATTAAGTTGGTATTTTTCGACTGCACCTTGTAGTGCCAATTCTTTTATCTGGAAGTCAGATTCAGTCTTAAAGTTAAGGGCTTCCTCTCTTAGGGTATTGAGATGCTTACTAGTATCCTCAAGTCTCTTTCTCTCCTCTTCCAGGAGGATGTTCATGAAACGGAGTGAAGAGGCTAGTGACTCCTCTTCCCACCTCTTAAGAAGCAGGGTTGTTCTCACTCTTTCTGCTGGGACAAGTTTAATTCTCAGTCCTCTGGGCACTATACTGTTTTTAATATAGTGCTCCAGGGACTGTACTTCCCACCAGCTTTTGGCGTTGTCAATGTATGCTGTTTGTAAATCTGAGAAGACAGTTCTAAGGTTTCTTTTTGTTGAGTCTGATATCTCGAGGTTTTTATCAGAAAAAACCTCCTCAGCGTCGCTGATCCAATGGTTGCTATTGGGAGCCCCTGAGAGGAAGCCAGCCATATCAATTAACAACCAGAAATAATAAAGACAAGGAGTGTTCGTGAAGAAAAACCAAAAAGAAAAATACTCCTAAAACCAATATTTTATTAAAGTAAAGTATTAAAAATGCTCAGAGATATAGAGCATAATAACTCTTATATTATAAAAAGTCTTTTATTGGTCACGTGAAGTGAGTGGGAGGACAAGAAGTGTACAAACCAGCTAGTGAGGGAAGGGGCTATTGTTATCTCAGCGTTTATAGGTGAGCCCTAGGTAGCATGGCTCTAGATTTTTCTAAAAATAGAATAAATAGCCTATTATTCTTAGGGATATATCGGATTGGTCTCTCCCTCCCTTATAGCTACCTACCAGCGGAGGTGCACCTTAAGGTATTGGGTACCCCCCGCTCCTCGTCGGCTTTCCCTAAGCTGTCCCTTTGACCCGCAAGTCGCAAAAGACCCACCACCAAGAATAAAAGTACACAGTAGTCAATAGGTCATTGTCAAAAATTGGTTACCTAGAAAAATTGGTAACCATGATACAACTTATCCTTAAATAAGGAAAGAAAAGGCAATACGAACTACTATATAGTATATTTTTTTGCCTCAAAAAATGGGAATCCATACACAGTTTTTTCCTATGCTCTTAATGCTATAATAGCCAATTTTCACTGTGCATATATATATTTTCATGCACAGTTAAAGATGATATTGAGATACCAATGTACCAATGATGTATAAAGATAACAACATATAATCCCAGCAGGGAATTAATCTGCTGAGGTACTGGTAACAATCCAAAATCCCAATAGGATGATATTAAGATACCAATGTACCAATGATGCATAGAAATAACAACATATAATCCCAGCAGGGAACTTATCTGCTGAGGTCACTGGTAACAATCCACAATCCCGACGCGTTTAGGGTTAGGGTTAGACCATGGGTTATGAATAGAGTTAAAACAGGAGTTAGGGTCAGACCAGGAGCAAGAAATAGGGTTAGTCCAGCAGTTAAAGTTAGGTTATACCAGTATTGAAGGTTTAGGTTTGGGTTAGGCCAGGGGTGAGATTAGGGTTGAGTCCTGGGTTAAGGCTAGGGTTAGGGTTAGACCATGGGTTAGGAATAGAGTTAAAACAGGAGTTAGGGTCAGACCAGGAGCTAGAAATAGAATTAGTCTTGTAGTTAAAGTTAGGTTATCCCAGAACTTAAGGTTTAGGTTTGGGTTAGGCCAGGGGTGAGGATTGGGGTTGAGTCCTGGGTTAAGGCTACAGTTAGGGTTACACCATGGGTTAGGAATAGAGTAAAAACAGGAGTTAGTTTAAAATTAAAGGCTAGAAATAGGGTTAGTCCAGCAGTTTAACCTAGGTTTAGCCAGAATTTAAGGTTTAGGTTAAGTTAGAGGTGAGTATTGGGGTTGGGTCCTGGGTTAAGGCTAGGATTAGGGTTACACCATGGGTTAGGAAAAGAGTTAAAGCAGGAGTTAGGGTCAGACCAGTGGCTAGAAATAGGGTTAGTCCAGCAGTTAAAGATTTTCAGATTTAGGTTTGTTTTAGGCCAGAGGTAAGGATTAGGGTTAAGTCCTGGGTTAAGGCTAGGGTTAGGGTTAGACCATGGGTTAGGAATAGAGTTAAAACAGGAGTTAGGGTCAGACCAGGGGCTAGAAATAGGGATATTCCAGCAGTTAAACTTAGGTTAAGGCAGAATTAAAGGTTTAGGTTAAGCCAGAGGTGAGGATTAGGGTTATGCCATGGGTTAAGGCTAGGGTTAGGGTTAGATCATGGGTTAGGAATAGAGTAAAAACAGGAGTTAGGGTCAGACCAGGGCCTAGAAATAGGGTTTGTCCAGCAGTTTAATCTACGTTAAGCCAGAATTTAAGGTTTAGATTAAGCCAGAAGTGAGGATTAGAGTTGGGTCCTGGGTTAAGGCTAGGGTTAGGGTTAGAAAAACCAAAAAGAAAAATACTCCTAAAACCAATATTTTATTAAAGTAAAGTATTAAAAATGCTCAGAGATATAGAGCATAATAACTCTTATATTATAAAAAGTCTTTTATTGGTCACGTGAAGTGAGTGGGAGGACAAGAAGTGTACAAACCAGCTAGTGAGGGAAGGGGCTATTGTTATCTCAGCGTTTATAGGTGAGCCCTAGGTAGCATGGCTCCAGATTTTTCTAAAAATAGAATAAATAGCCTATTATTCTTAGGGATATATCGGATTGGTCTCTCCCTCCCTTATAGCTACCTACCAGCGGAGGTGCACCTTAAGGTATTGGGTACCCCCCGCTCCTCGTCGGCTTTCCCTAAGCTGTCCCTTTGACCCGCAAGTCGCAAAAGACCCACCACCAAGAATAAAAGTGCACAGTAGTCAATAGGTCATTGTCAAAAATTGGTTACCTAGAAAAATTGGTAACCATGATACAACTTATCCTTAAATAAGGAAAGAAAAGGCAATACGAACTACTATATAGTATATTTTTTTGCCTCAAAAAATGGGAATCCATACACAGTTTTTTCCTATGCTCTTAATGCTATAATAGCCAATTTTCACTGTGCATATATATATTTTCATGCACAGTTAAAGATGATATTGAGATACCAATGTACCAATGATGTATAAAGATAACAACATATAATCCCAGCAGGGAATTAATCTGCTGAGGAACTGGTAACAATCCAAAATCCCAATAGGATGATATTAAGATACCAATGTACCAATGATGCATAGAAATAACAACATATAATCCCAGCAGGGAACTTATCTGCTGAGGTCACTGGTAACAATCCACAATCCCGACGCGTTTCCCCCCTAAGAATCTTATCTTAGGGGTTCATCAGGGGAAGAAGAACCAAGGATTTCATTATATCCGAATACATCAATTTCATAGGTTTTTGTATCTAGATAGAAAAAGAGATTGATTTCCCATAAGTTAGGACATACAATGACATCCAAGGAATAAAAAACAAAAAAACATGCATTCTCAATGGGATAATAAGTACAAAAATATATATTTTAAATACCTTAGTAAGTTTGGCTTTCGTAATGTAAACAGACCGACATCAGTGGCCTAAGATGAAAGGCAAGTCATCTGGCAAGTATTCCCAGTTCATCCTCTAGGTACAATGACCATGGTGTACTGAGATGCAAAGCAGTACAGCCATCTCTAAAGTGTCTATTTATGTGTGAAGGCCAGCTACCGCTATAAAGGTACTTCCTGTCCTCGTGGCAGATAACCGGAAATGGCCGCAATGCAAAAAATCGTATTACGAGGACCACATGGCCAAACCGGAAGTGAAGACAGAGGCGTGAGGCGTCACTTCCGCTCCCGCGTATAAAGGTATAGGCGGACTGATGCCAGTAAACTCGCGGTAAATCCCGCTATCTGCACCTGTAATAGGCGGACCACGCGGTCACACAGGAAGTGACATCGTCAATATCGGACGTCACCTCCGCTCCTGCGACGAGGACCATCGGCCAAAACGGAAACGGCATTGGAGTCATCAGACGCCACTTCCGCTTCTGCGCGAAAAAAGCATCAGTCAAGTCGGAAGTGACATCGGAACTACCAGACGTCACTTCTGCTCCTGTATAGAGAGGAGGGAACCGATCCTGCTATTTACGCGGTAAATACCGCTATCTATACCATAGTAGGCAGAACCAAAAATCGCAAAGGCGAGCCACTAATATAGCCTGATCACATGCAAATGATTCTATATGGCTAGTAAACCCAAAACTGGCCTAAAGCGAACAAAGTATTGTAGACACATTGCCATTGATTATGAATAATAAAAGACAGGGAATACCTCAAAACGTGTCTCATACCACCATAGAGATTAGTGTTAGAATATGGGGCTTAAAAAGAGGAACAAATAATAATAATGAAAGCCTAATTAACGCCACAGTTGCCATAAGTGATAGAAAGGTAATGGAATAAAAATGAGAATGCATGTTGACTATATGTCAGCACAAGGAATAAACTTAATAGAGTAAATACTCCAAAAGCGCTAAACTCAAACCTGGCTATATAGATAATTAAACCTCTCAGGAGTATAGCAGAGGCTAGAGCAACCTGAAAAGACCCAACTAAAAAAACCTTAAAGGGGAGGAAATGTGGAGGAATAAATGGAGATGGCAAAACGACCAGACAGAGGAACTGGCCAAATGTCCTAGATAAAACTAGTATAACTCAAAACCTCATTGAGGCCCTTCGGATGCACCGTATCAAGAAGAAAGGTCCACCGGGCTTCCCTCTGCAGTATTTTGTTGTCCCAGTTACCCCTCCTGGTTGGCATCGGAACGGCCTCAATTCCCTGAAAACGAATGCTTTTGGGATCCCCCTGATCACAGTTGTTGACGTGTCTGGCTATAGGTGTGTCGCGTTTATGGGCAATATCGCCCAAATGCTCCCCAATACGGACGCGAAATTGGCGTCTAGTCTTCCCGATGTAACTAAGTGGGCATTTGCATGTACACCTATAAACCAGACCCTCCGTTCGGCAATTCATAAAGTCCCTGATATAGAACACCCTTCCTGATTCCAAATTAGTAAATGTTTTGCTTTGATCGATGTATGCGCAAAATTTACAAGAACCACATTTAAAGGTGCCACATGGTTTCCTATCAAGCCACGTGCCAGATGATTTTTCTGGTACAAAGAGGCTGTGTACCAGATGGTCTTTGATCGTCTTGCCTCTCCTATAAGTGACACTGGGGTAGGAGGTAATAAAATCACTCAGGTCAGGGTCCGATGTTAATATTCCCCAGTGCTTTCTAAGAATATGCATGATTTTGGTATTTTGATCATCATATGACCCGATCAACCTGGTGATTTGTTCCTGTTCACGTTTAGGTTTAGTGACTAACAGTGTGGCTCTCCTTTGGTCCCGAGCAGACTCATATGCCGACCTAATAACAGAGTCAGGGTATCCTCTATCCCTAAAATTGTTCCCTAGGCTCCCAGATTTTTGGTGAAAGTCCTGAAGTGATGAGCAGTTTCTCCTAAGACGGAGGAACTGCCCTTTAGGGATACCTCTCCGTAGGGCAACAGGGTGATAGCTCTCCCACCTTAGCAGGCTGTTAGTCGCTGTCGGCTTGCGATAGATCGTAGTGCCCAGAGTACCATCCCTATTTTTCGTAAGGAGGATATCAAGGAAGGGCAATCTATCACCCCCCACCTCGCATGTGAACCTAAGTCCAAGGTTGTTGTCATTGAGGTGTGCCACAAAATCAAGGAAAGAGTCTGCTCCCCCTCTCCATAGAACGAGGATGTCATCTATGTAACGCCCCCAGAACAATATCTGGGGGTTCCAGATGACATCCTCGTCCCCGAATACCACTACATCCTCCCACCAGCCCAGGTACATGTTCGCATAGGTGGGAGCACAGGGGCTCCCCATTGCGGTGCCCCTGAGCTGGTGGTAGAATTTGTTATGGAAAATGAAATAGTTATGAGTGAGTATATACATGAGGAGTTTGAGGATAAAAGAGTTGTGCTCCCTATATTGTATCCCCCTCGTCTCCAAATAATAACTTACAGCCCTTACACCTATCTCGTGCGGTATACAGCTGTAAAGCTGCTCGACGTCGATGGATGTAAGGATCGTGTCATCATCCACCTGTATACCGTCGAGTTTGCTAAGGAGATCTGATGTGTCCCTTATGAAGGATGGCTGTATGTTGACAAAATTCCTAAGGACCTTGTCCAGATAAATACTTGGATTTTGCCCCATAGCGTCAATGCCTGACACTGTAGGGCGACCCTTAAGCGGGTCAAGGCCCTTGTGGATCTTAGGGGTAGAGTAGAAGGTAGCAATTGTACACTCCTTAGGAACAAGGAAGTCCATCTCATCCTTGGAAATAAGACCCTTCTCAAAACCCTCATGTACAATCTCAACCAGGGCAACCTTGAATTTGGGGGTCGGGTCTGCTGGTAAAACAGCATAGGTGTCTTTATCTGATAGTAGCTGGAGACATAACCGACGGTATTTTTCTGTATCCATGATAACAATGTTGCCCCCTTTATCGGAGGGCTTTATCGTTATGGATTGATTTGCATCAAGTGTTAATAATGCTTCTCTCTCAGTTTGTGTGAGATTGTCTCTGGTACTATTAAAGCCTGGATTGATCTTACGAATTTCCTTAGTTACCAATGTAGAGAAGATGTCTATGCTAGTGCATTCGGTTGGCGGTGGCATCTTCCTATTTTTTGGTCTCAAACCGGTGAAAGGGCCCCTGCCAGTATAACTACTATCAGTCTCTGCTAAGCCAGCCAGAAGTCTGACGTCTGGGAGGATGTTAAGGGGAATCCCCAATCGGTGGCATTCATCAAGGTCATTGTGTCTAAAATGTTTCCTCCAACGGAGCTTCCTCAAAAATAATTCAAGATCCTTGACCCACACAAACGCGTCAAAGCGTGTAGTCGGGACAAAGGATAATCCATAGCTCAAAACTCTTTCCTCCATAGCCGATAGCTTATGGCTAGAGAGATTGACAATCTGCTGACCCTCTGTCTGACCCCTAGTTACCACTTCTTTGGTTTTCTGTTGTATCTTTTCCGAACTGGGTAGGGGTCCCTTGTGCCTAAAAAATTGTTCTGTTGTGCAGAAGAAGATGACGGAACAGAGGAAATAGGTGATTCCAAGAATGAGGCCTGTCCCCCCCTTGGTAAATCTTGATTTCCATAGTGGGGTCTGTCCCCTGAGGTACCACATCCTCTAGTCCCCCGTCCAGTGGAGTAAGTACCACCCCTGCCTCTATTAGCGTTTCTCTCCCTAGATCGATTTTCAGAATCAGAGAGATCAGAGGAGGAGATATCCTCTACCCTTTCTGTAATGCTGAAAGCCCTTTTCTGCTTAAAATCCTCCAGATCTCTAATAAAGTGCTTATGTTTGCGACTTTTTAAATTAAGTTGGTATTTTTCGACTGCACCTTGTAGTGCCAATTCTTTTATCTGGAAGTCAGATTCAGTCTTAAAGTTAAGGGCTTCCTCTCTTAGGGTATTGAGATGCTTACTAGTATCCTCAAGTCTCTTTCTCTCCTCTTCCAGGAGGATGTTCATGAAACGGAGTGAAGAGGCTAGTGACTCCTCTTCCCACCTCTTAAGAAGCAGGGTTGTTCTCCCTCTTTCTGCTGGGACAAGTTTAATTCTCAGTCCTCTGGGCACTATACTGTTTTTAATATAGTGCTCCAGGGACTGTACTTCCCACCAGCTTTTGGCGTTGTCAATGTATGCTGTTTGTAAATCTGAGAAGACAGTTCTAAGGTTTCTTTTTGTTGAGTCTGATATCTCGAGGTTTTTATCAGAAAAAACCTCCTCAGCGTCGCTGATCCAATGGTTGCTATTGGGAGCCCCTGAGAGGAAGCCAGCCATATCAATTAACAACCAGAAATAATAAAGACAAGGAGTGTTCGTGAAGAAAAACCAAAAAGAAAAATACTCCTAAAACCAATATTTTATTAAAGTAAAGTATTAAAAATGCTCAGAGATATAGAGCATAATAACTCTTATATTATAAAAAGTCTTTTATTGGTCACGTGAAGTGAGTGGGAGGACAAGAAGTGTACAAACCAGCTAGTGAGGGAAGGGGCTATTGTTATCTCAGCGTTTATAGGTGAGCCCTAGGTAGCATGGCTCTAGATTTTTCTAAAAATAGAATAAATAGCCTATTATTCTTAGGGATATATCGGATTGGTCTCTCCCTCCCTTATAGCTACCTACCAGCGGAGGTGCACCTTAAGGTATTGGGTACCCCCCGCTCCTCGTCGGCTTTCCCTAAGCTGTCCCTTTGACCCGCAAGTCGCAAAAGACCCACCACCAAGAATAAAAGTACACAGTAGTCAATAGGTCATTGTCAAAAATTGGTTACCTAGAAAAATTGGTAACCATGATACAACTTATCCTTAAATAAGGAAAGAAAAAGCAATACGAACTACTATATAGTATATTTTTTTGCCTCAAAAAATGGGAATCCATACACAGTTTTTTCCTATGCTCTTAATGCTATAATAGCCAATTTTCACTGTGCATATATATATTTTCATGCACAGTTAAAGATGATATTGAGATACCAATGTACCAATGATGTATAAAGATAACAACATATAATCCCAGCAGGGAATTAATCTGCTGAGGTACTGGTAACAATCCAAAATCCCAATAGGATGATATTAAGATACCAATGTACCAATGATGCATAGAAATAACAACATATAATCCCAGCAGGGAACTTATCTGCTGAGGTCACTGGTAACAATCCACAATCCCGACGCGTTTAGGGTTAGGGTTAGACCATGGGTTATGAATAGAGTTAAAACAGGAGTTAGGGTCAGACCAGGAGCAAGAAATAGGGTTAGTCCAGCAGTTAAAGTTAGGTTATACCAGTATTGAAGGTTTAGGTTTGGGTTAGGCCAGGGGTGAGATTAGGGTTGAGTCCTGGGTTAAGGCTAGAGTTAGGGTTAGACCATGGGTTAGGAATAGAGTGAAAACAGGAGTTAGTTTAAAATTAAGGGCTAAAAATAGGGTTAGTCCAGCAGTTTAACCTAGGTTTAGCCAGAATTTTAAGGTTTAGGTTAAGTTAGAGGTGAGGATTGGGGTTGGGTCCTGGATTAAGGCTAGGATTAGGGTTACACTATGAGTTAGGAAAAGAGTTAAAGCAGGAGTTAGGGTCAGACCAGGGGCTAGAAATAGGGTTAGTCCAGCAGTTAAACTTAGGTTAAACCAAAATTAAAGGTTTAGGTTAAGCCAGAGGTGAGGATTATGGTTATGCCATGGGTTAAGGCTAGGGTTAGGGTTGGACCATGGGTTAGTAATAGAGTTAAACCACGAGTTAGGGTCAGACTAGGAGCTAGAAATAGGGTTAGTCCAGCAGTTAAAGTTAGGTTATCCCAGAATTTAAGGTTTAGGTTTGGGTTAGGCCAGAGGTGAGGATTAGAGTTAAAACAGGAGTTAGGGTCAGACCACGAGCTAGAAATAGGGTTAGTCCAGCAGTTAAAGTTACGTTAACCCAGTATTGAAGGTTTAGGTTAAGTCAGAGGTGAGGATTAGGGTTGGGACCTGGGTTAAGGCTGGGTTGGGGTTAGACCATGAGTTAGTAATAGAGATAAAACAGGAGTTAGGGTCAGACCATGAGCAAGAAATAGGGTTAGTCCAGCAGTTAAAAATTTTAAGATTTAGGTTTGTTTTAGGCCAGAGGTGAGGATTAGGGTTAAGTCCTGGGTTAAGGCTAGGGTTAGGGTTAGACCATGGGTTAGGAATAGAGTTAAAACAGGAGTTAGGGTCAGACAAGGAGCTAGAAATAGGGTTAGTCCAGCAGTTAAAGTTAGCTTATCCCAGAATTTAAGGTTTAGGTTAAGTCAGAGGTGAGGATTAGGGTTGGGTCCTGGGTTAAGACTAGGGTTAGGGTTAGACCATGGGTTAGGAATAGAGTTAAAACAGGAGTTAGGATCAGACCAGGAGCTAGAAATAGAGTTAGTCTTGCAGTTAAAGTTAGGTAATCCCAGAACTTAAGGTTTAGGTTTGGGTTAGACCAGGGGTGAGGATTAGGGTTGAGTCCTGGGTTAAGGCTAGAGTTAGGCTTACACGATGGGTTAGGAATAGAGTAAAAACAGGAGTTAGTTTAAAAATAAAGGCTAGAAATAGGGTTAGTCCAGCAGTTTAACCTAGGTTTAGCCAGAATTTAAGGTTTAGGTTAAGTTAGAGGTGAGGATTGTGGTTGGGTCCTGCGTTAAGGCTTGGATTAGGGTTACACCATGGGTTAGGAAAAGAGTTAAAGCAGGAGTTAGGGTCAGACCAGTGACTAGAAATAGGGTTTGTCCAGCAGATAAACTTAGGTTAAGCCAGAATTAAAGGTTTAGATTAAGCCAGAGGTGAGGATTAGGGTTATGCCATGGGTTAAGGCTAGGGTTAGGGTTGGACCATGGGTTAGTAATAGAGTTAAAACACGAGTTAGGGTCAGACTAGTAGCTAGAAATAGGGTTAGTCCAGCAGTTAAAATTAGGTTATCCCAGAATTTAAGGTTTGGGTTAGGCCAGAGGTGAGGATTAGAGCTAAAACAGGAGTTAGGGTCAGACTACGGGCTAGAAATAGGGTTAGTCCAGCAGTTAAAGTTAGGTTATCCCAGTATTGAAGGTTTAGCTTAAGTCAGAGGTGAGGATTAGGGTTGGATCCTGGGTTAAGGCTAGGGTTAGGGTTTAGACCATGAGTTAGTAATAGAGTTAAAACAGGAGTTAGGGTCAGACCACGAGCTAGAAATAGGGATATTCCAGCAGTTAAACTTAGGTTAAGCCAGAGGTGAGGATTAGGGTTATGCCATGGGTTAAGGCTAGGGTTATGGTTAGACCATGGGTTAGGAATAGAGTAAAAACAGGAGTTAGGGTCAGACCAGGGCCTAGAAATAGGGTTTGTCCAGCAGTTTAATCTAGGTTAAGTGAGAATTTAAGGTTTAGATTAAGCCAGAGGTGAGGATTAGAGTTGGGTCCTGAGTTAAGGCTAGGGTTAGGGTTAGACCATGAGTTATGAATAGAGTTAAAACAAGAGTTAGGGTCAGACCAGGAGGAAGAAATAGGGTTAGTCCAGCAGTTAAAGTTAGGTTATCCCAGTATTGAAGGTTTAGGTTTGGGTTAGGCCAGGGGTGAGATTAGGGTTGAGTCCTGGGTTAAGGCTAGAGTTAGGGTTAGACCATGGGTTAGGAATAGAGTAAAGCAGGAGTTAGTTTAAAATTAAGGGCTAAAAATAGGGTTAGTCCAGCAGTTTAACCTAGGTTTAGCCAGAATTTTAAGGTTTAGGTTAAGTTACAGGTGAGGATTGGGGTTGGGTCCTGGATTAAGGCTAGGATTAAGGTTACACTATGAGTTAGGAAAAGAGTTAAAGCAGGAGTTAGGGTCAGACCAGGGGCTAGAAATAGTGTTAGTCCAGCAGTTAAACTTAGGTTAAGCCAGAATTAAAGATTTAGGTTAAGCCAGAGGTGAGGATTATGGTTATGCCATGGGTTAAGGCTAGGGTTAGGGTTGGACCATGTGTTAGTAATAGAGTTAAAACACGAGTTAGGGTCAGACCACGAGCTAGAAATAGGGTTAGTCCAGCAGTTAAAGTTAGGTTAACCCAGTATTGAAGGTTTAGGTTAAGTCGAGGTGAGGATTAGGGTTGGGTCCTGGGTTAAGGCTAGGGTTGGGGTTAGACCATGAGTTAGTAATAGAGTTAAAACAGGAGTTAGGGTCAGACCATGAGCTAGAAATAGGGTTAGTCCAGCAGTTAAAGTTAGGTTATCCCTGTATTTAAGGTTTAGGTTAGGTCAAAGGTGAGGATTAGGGTTGGGTCCTGGGTTAACGCTAGGGTTAGGGTTAGACCATGGGTTAGGAATAGAGTAAAAACAGGAGTTAGTTTAGAAATAGGGGCTAGAAATAGGGTTTTCCAGCAGTTTAACCTAGGTTAAGCCAGAATTTAAGGTTTAGATTAAGCCAGAGGTGAGGATTAGAGTTGGGTCCTGGGTTAAGGTTAGACCATGGGTTATGAATAGAGTTAAAACAGGAGTTAGGGTCAGACTAGGAGCAAGAAATAGGGTTAGTCCAGCAGTTAAATTAAGGTTATCCCAGTATTGAAGGTTTAGGTTAGGCCAGGGGTGAGGATTAGGGTTGAGTCCTGGGTTAAGGCTAGAGTTAGGGTTACACCATGGGTTAGGAATAGAGTAAAAACAGGAGTTAGTTTAAAATTAGGGGCTAGAAATAGGGTTAGTCCAGCAGTTTAACCTAGGTTTAGCCAGAATTTAAGGTTTAGGTTAAGTTAGAGGTGAGGATTGGGGTTGGATCCTGGGTTAAGGCTAGGATTAGGGTTACACCATGGGTTAGGAAAAGAGTTAAAGCAGGAGTTAGGGTCAGACCAGGGGCTAGAAAAAGGGATAGTCCAGCAGTTAAATTTAGTTTAAGCCAGAATTAAAGGTTTTGCTTAAGCCAGAGGTGAGGATTAGGGTTATGCCATGTGTTAAGGCTAGGTTTAGGGTTGGACCATGGGTTAGTAATAGAGTTAAAACACGAGTTAGGGTCAAACTAGGAGCTAGAAATAGGGTTAGTTTAGCAGTTAAAGTTAGGTTATCCCAGAATTTAAGTTTTAGGTTTGGGTTAGGCCAGAGGTAAGGATTAGAGTTAAAACAGGAGTTAGGGTCAGACCATGAGCTAGAAATAGGGTTAGTCCAGCAGTTACAGTTAGGTTATCCCAGTATTGAAGGTTTAGGTTAAGTCAGAGGTGAGGATTAGAGTTGGGTCCTGGGTAAAGGCTAGGGTTAGGGTTAGACCATTAGTTAGTAATAGAGTTAAAACAGGAGTTAGGGTCAGACCACGAGCTAGAAATAGGGTTAGTAAAGCAGTTAAAGATTTTAAGATTTAGGTTTGTTTTAGGCCAGAGGTGAGGATTAGGGTTAAGTCCTAGGTTAAGGCTAGGGTTAGGGTTATACCATGGGTTAGGAATAGAGTTAAAACAGGAGTTAAAATCTGACCAAGAGCTAGAAATAGGGTTAGTCCAGCAGTTAAAGTTAGCTTATCCCAGAATTTAAGGTTTAGGTTAAGTCAGAGGTGAGGATTAGGGTTGGGTCCTGGGTTAAGGCTAGAGTTAGGGTGAGACCATGGTTTAGGAATAGAGTTAAAACAGGAGTTAAGGTCAGACCAGGAGCTAGAAATAGGGTTAGTCCAGCAGTTAAAGTTAGGTTATCCCAGGATTTAAGGTTTAGGTTTGGGTTAGGCCAGAGGTGAGGATTAGGGATGAGTCCTGGGTTAAGGATAGGGTTAGGGTTAGACCATGGGTTAGGTACAGAGTTAAAACAGGAGTTAGTATCAGACCAAGAGCTAGAAACAGGGTTAATCCAGCAGTTACACTTAGGTTAAGCCAGACTTTAAGGTTTAGGTTAAGCCAGAGGTGAGGATTAGCGTTGGGTCCTGGGTTGAGGCTAGGGTTAGGGTTAGACCATGGGTTAGGAATAGAGTTAAAACAGGAGTTAGGGTCAGACCACGAGCTAGAAATAGGGTTAGTCCAGCAATTTAATTTAGGTTATCCCAGAATTTAAGATTTAGGTTTGGGTTAGGCCAAAGGTGAGGATTAGGGTTGAGTCCTGGGTTAAAGTTAAGGTTAGGGTTAGACCATGGGTTAGGAATAGAGTAAAAACAGTTGTTAGTATAAAACTATTGGCTATTAATAGGCTTAGTCCAGCAGTTTAACCTGGGTTAAGCCAGAATTTAAGGTTTCGGTTAAGACAGAGGAGAGGATTAGTGTTGGGTCCTGAGTTAAGGCTAGGGTTAGGGTTAGACCATGGGTTATGAATAGAGTTAGAACAGGAGCTAGAAATATAGTTAGTCTGGCAGTTAAAGTTACGTTATCCCAGTATTTAAGGTTTAGGTTAGGTCTTAGGTGAGGATTAGGGTTGGGTCCTTGGTTAAGGCTATGGTTAGGGTTAGACCATGGGTTAGGAATAGAGTAAAAACAGGAGTTAGTTTAAAATTAGGGGCTAGAAATAGGGTTAGTACAGCAGTTTAACCTAGGTTTAGCCAGAATTTAAGGTTTAGGTTAAGTTAGAGGTGAGGATTGGGGTTGGGTCCTGGGTTGGGGCTAGGATAAGGGTTACGCCATGGGTTAGGAAAAGAGTTAAAGCAGGAGTTAAGGTCAGACCAGGGGCTAGAAATAGGGATAGTCCAGCAGTTAAACTTAGTTTAAGCCAGAATTAAAGGTTTTGGTTAAGCCAGAGGTGAGGATTAGGGTTATACCATGGGTTAAGGCTAGGGTTAGGGTTGGACCATGGGTTAGTAATAGATTTAAAACACGAGTTAGGGTCAGACTAGAAATAGGGTTAGTCCAGCAGTTAAAGTTAGGTTATCCCAGAATTTAAGGTTTAGGTTTGGGTTAGGCCAGAGGTGAGGATTAGAGTTAAAACAGGAGTTAGGGTCAGGCCACGAGCTAGAAATAGGGTTAGTCCAGCAGTTACAGTTAGGTTATCCCAGTATTGAAGGTTTAGGTTAAGTCAGAGGTGAGGATTAGAGTTGGGTCCTGGGTTAAGGCTAGGGTTAGGGTTAGACCATTAGTTAGTAATAGAGTTAAAACAGGAGTTAGGGTCAGACCACGAGCTAGAAATAGGGTTAGTAAAGCAGTTAAAGATTTTAAGATTTAGGTTTGTTTTAGGCCAGAGGTGAGGATTAGGGTTAAGTCCTGGGTTAAGGCTAGGGTTAGGGTTAGACCATGGGTTATGAATAGAGTTAGAACAGGAGCTAGAAATATAGTTACTCTGGCAGTTAAAGTTACGTTATCCCAGTATTTAGGGTTATACCATGGGTTAGGAATAGAGTTAAAACAGGAGTTAGAGTCTGACCAAGAGCTAGAAATAGGGTTAGTCCAGCAGTTAAAGTTAGCTTAGGATTAGGGTTGGGTCCTGGGTTAAGGCTAGGGTTAGGGTTAGACCGTGGGTTAGTAATAGATTTAAAACAGTAGTTAGGGTCAGACCATGAGCTAGAAATAGGGTTAGTCCAGCAGTTAAAGTTAGGTAAGCCCAGTATTTAAGGTTTAATTTAAGTCAAAGATGAGGTTTAGGGTTGGGTCCTGGGCTAAGGCTAGGGTTAGGGTTAGACCATGGGTTAGGAATAGAGTTAAAACAGGAGTTAGGGTCAAACCATGAGCTAGAACTAGGGTTAGTCCAGCAGTTAAAGTTAGGTTATCCCAGAATTTAAGGTTTAGGTATGGGTTAGGCCAGAGGTAAAGAGTAGGGTTGAGTCCTGGGTGAAGGCTAGGGTTAGGATTAGACCATGGGTTAGGAATAGAGTAAAAACAGGAGTTAGTTTAAAACTAGGGGCTAGAAATAGGGTTTGTCCAGCAGTTTAACCTAGGTTAAGCCAGAATTTAAGGTTTAGATTAAGCCAGAGGTGAGGATTAGAGTTGGGTCCTGGGTTAAGGCTAGGGTTAGGGTTAGACCATGGGTTATGAATAGAGTTAAAACAGGAGTTAGGGTCAGACCAGGAGCAAGAAATAGGGTTAGTCCAGCAGTTAAAGTTAGGTTATTTTAGTATTTAAGGTTTAGGTTAAATCAGAGGTGAGGATTAGGGTTGGGTCCTGGGTTCAGGCTAGGGTTAGGGTTACACCATGGGATGGGGATAGAGTTAAAGCAGGAGTTAATTTCACACCAGGAGCTAGAAATAGCGTTAGTCTAGCAGTTAAACTTAGCTTAAGCCAGAATTTAAGGTTTAGGTTAGGCCAGAGGTGAGGATTAGGGATGAGTCCTGGGTTAAGGTTAGGGTTAAAGTTACACCCTAGGTTAGGAATAGAGTTAAAACAGGAGTTAGTTTAAAACAAGGGGCTAGAAATAGGGTTAGTCCAGCAGTTTAACCTAGGTTAAGCCAGAATTAGGATTAGGGTTGGGTCCTGGGTTAAGGCTAGGGTTAGGGTTAGACCATGGGTTAGGAATAGAGTTAAGACAGCAGTTAGGGTCAGACCACGAGCTAGAAATAGGGTTAGTCCAGCAGTTAAATTTAGGTTATCCCAGAATTTATGATTTAGGTTTGGGTTAGGCCAAAGGTGAGGATTAGGGTTGAGTCCTGGGTTAAAGCTAAGGTTAGGGTTAGACCATGGGTTAGGAATAGAGTAAAAACAGTTGTTAGTATAAAACTATTGGCTATTAATAGGCTTAGTCCAGCAGTTTAACCTAGGTTAAGCCAGAATTTAAGGTTTCGGTTAAGACAGAGGGGAGGATTAGTGTTGGGTCCTGAGTTAAGGCTAGGGTTAGGGTTAGACCATGGGTTATGAATAGATTTAGAACAGGAGCTAGAAATATAGTTAGTCTGGCAGTTAAAATTACGTTATCCCAGTATTTAAGGTTTAGGTTAGGTCAGAGGTGAGGATTAGGGTTGGGTCCTTGGTTAAGGCTATGGTTAGGGTTAGACCATGGGTTAGGTATAGAGCTAAAACAGGAGTTAGAGTCAGACCAAGAGCTAGAAACAGGGTTATTCCAGCAGTTAAAGTTAGGTTATCACAGATTTTAAGGTTTACGTTTGGGTTAAGCTAGAGGTGAGGATTAGGGTTTGAGTCCTGGGTTAAGGCTAGGGTTAAGGTTAGACCATGGGTTAGGAATAGAGTAAAAACAGGAGTTAGTTTAAAACTAGGGGCTAGGAATAGGGTTAGTCCAGCAGTTTAACCTAGGTTAAGCTCAGAATTCAAAGTTTAGATTAAGCAAGAGGTGAGGATTACAGTTGGGTCCTGGGTTAAGGCTAGGGTTAGGGTTAGACCATGGGTTAGGAAAAGAGTTAAAACCAGAGTTAGGGTCAGACCAGGAGATAGAAATAGGGTTAGTCCAGCAGTTAGTCCAGCAGTTAGACCATGGGTTAGTTATAGAGCTAAAACAGGAGTTAGAGTCAGAGCAAGAGCTAGTGTGGCGCCCTGGACCAGCCAGGGGCCACAGAGAACAACACCAACACACCTCTTACTCCCGGTCAAGCACACCGAAGTCAGACACAAAACCCTTGTTGCCTTCCTCAAGGAGCTGATGTCCACACAAGGGGGTGGAGCCAGGCGGTTGGTGTCCGCCCACCGAGGAGTTCACAGTCCTGGAGGAGGGAAAACAGTCAGTTTAGCTGGAGAGGTGAAAGTGAGAGGAAGGAAAGTGGCAGTTGAGCAATCGGAAGTTTGTCCGGGTGTGTGGCCCGGACGGAGCAGCAAGGTTGGCAGACGGTGGTGACCGTCTAGAGGAGTGGCCTATCGGAGTGTACCGCAAGGACCGTGGACGGGCGGTGGCCCGGCGGTACCGGACCGGTACACAAAGAGAAGTCAGCACCATCTGGCAGAGCTTACGGACCCCGGCAAGGCTAGGAGTCGCCGTGAATTTGCCAAATTCGTTGGCGAAGGGAACCTCCTGGATTTCCCAGCGGTCAAGTCTCGAAAGAAGGCAACAGTCCAACCAGGAGAGGGAGACACAGCCACAGCCAAGGCAACCGTTTTCCAGGGCCAGAGCCTGCGGGCAAAAGGGGCTCCTCCGGCCCATATCCAAGTCGGGGAGCGGGTTACTGCTGGGAACCCATTGGAACCGTTACACTATATAGGTGAAGGGAAAGGCAGTCACCATCAACCTTCCGGGAGAAACAACCGCAGCCGTCTGTGGGACCCGTCCATTCAGCTGTGTGTTTTACCGAGAACTGTGTCCTCATCATTGGCTGGGTGAGTACCACCGTGCCGTACGGCATAGTGCTGCCCCTGCGACCCTGCACCTCACCAGGCCCCGCAACCCGCCTACCATCCATCCCTACCTACCCCCTCACCGGGCCCCGGGACAACCAACCCCCCTACCCACGGAGGGGAGAACTAACATCAAAGCTGCTCCCTGTCACCGCTCCCGGGATCCCCGTCCAGAGCAGCGGTGGTGTCACAACCTCACCACAACCGTGGGTGGCGTCACGGACAATATCTAAAATCCCCACAATTAAAATCCCCTTTTCACTCACAGGCGAGGAACGCCGCTCGAGTCCCCGGGATTCGGCCCACCGCTTGAGCCACCACCGAGCAGCAGCAGCAGCAGCCGGACCCGAGCAGTGGGAGAGCGCAGTGTCACCTCCTCCTCCCATGACAACTTGGCGTCACGAACAGGATCTTACCGCTCTGCCGTTTGGTAGAGGTGCGCCTTGTGACCGCCGGAGGTGTCCGGCCGAAAATTTGGAGAAGCTGCCATCTTGGGCGCGAAGAATTCCCGCTCGAGCGTCTTCTCGAGTAGTGGAGGCGCGAAGGCCAAAACCACGCCCCTGTAGAGGAGGAGCCGGAAAGACACTAAGGGGGACGGAAACAAGATGTCTGCGCCCGACGGAGCTGCTGGAAGAGCGGCAGACGCAGCCGTGGGAGCACCCGCAGATGGGAATGGGGTGGCCCAGGTCCCGGCCGCGCTGGCGGGGGGGCGCCGCGTCCCCAGCTCTCGCTCAGGTGATGCCGTTCTCTTTGCCCTGTGTGCCCGGAGCTGCCTGGCTACTGCAGTACGATGGGAAGCCTGATGCCTTGCAGGTTTTCCAGAAAAAACGTAGTCCGCTACTGGAAGTGTACCCCCTGACGGATAAGCAACGTGCAGCGCTAGTGCTGGGGCAGCTAACCGGCGCGGCTGAGCAAGAGGCGGAGACCTGGGCCGAGGGGGACCGGTCCTCTGTAGCCACCATTTTTGAAAGCTGCAGACTTCCTTTGAGACCCGTACCGAGGCAGAGTTGCGGATGCAGTTCTACCAATGCCGACAACGGCCCACAGATAGCATTCGGGACTATGCCCTGCGCCTGCAAACCGCACTCCGCACACTGAAACGGGTGGATACCATCAACAGTGTGGACAGTAACAAAATGTTAAGTGAGCAGTTTGTGCAGGGGATGAGGTCTTCAGAGGACCGCCAACAGCTTCGGCTGTGGGCCCTAGAACACCCTGACGTGGACTTTGCCGTATTAAAGAAACGGGCCATCAAAGCTCTGCAACCCCCCGCATTTGAAGCTCCTGAGCCAGCCCCGTGGCTGGTTGAGACTGCTCCCGTCGTTGTGGCCCCTACCCCACCAGCACCTCCAGTGCCTGCAACCCCAAGCGGAACGATGGAAGAGCTCGCTGCTCAAGTTCGCCACATGGATGGGGACCTCGCTAAGATTCTCGCCGCACTCCAGCCTCTGACTAGATCCCAGGCTCCGGCGAAGATGCAGCTCGCCGACAGCCCTGAGGACGTCCCCTGGATGCAGCGGAGAAGGGCCAATGACTCACGGAATGGGCCCTCAATCTGTTACAGGTGCAGCAAACCCGGCCACTACTCCCGACGGTGTCCGTTAAACGAGCAACCCCTGGGGCCACGGGCCAATCCTCAGGAGTAGAACCCCATGGCCCCCCAGACTGGAGGGACCGGTACATCGGGGCCCGGCCCATCATCCCCGTGGCTGTGGATGGCATACCGGTGATGGCTCTCCTGGACACTGGATCACAGGTAACCACCATACCATACACACTGTATCAACGGTATTGGGAAAAAGACGAGCTGGCTCCCCCAGATGCCAGTATAACACTGATTGCTGCTGATGGACTCCCATTGACCCAAGTGGGATACAAACAAGTGGCCATGACTGTGGGGCGTGCTGAAATACAACACCAGGGTATGATTGTGATAATGAATGAACCTAGTGATTATAACCCAAAGGTAGTGCTAGGGACCAACGTGATGGAGCACTATATGAGTGACGTGCTGACCCTACTGCAGCAGCTGGCCGCCATAGCGTGGGGAGACGACAGAGAGCTGTGCAGCGTGAGATCCGAGCCTTGATGTACTGCCAACATGTGAACTCGACAGGAGGAGAGATTGGTGGGGTGAGAGTGATGGATTTTGCCCCTTTGATTGTGCCTCCCAGGAGCGAGATGATGATTTGGTGTAGGGCAGCGGTAGGGCCCCAGGGGCGTGACTACCCCGCAATGATAGAGCCCATGCCCTCTGAACACTGGCCCACAGTAATGGCCGCCCGAGGGGTGGTAGATGTAAAGAAGGGGGGAGTGCCCGTGAGGGTGCTGAACTGCGGGGAGGAAGAAGTCAGGCTTCCCCGGTACGCTACCCTTGCCAAGTTGTTCACCTTGGATCCCCACACCATCCACGAGGCTATTCCCCCAACCTCACCACCTACTGCCAGCACTCACCCATCCCAAGGGGAGTAAGACGAGTGGTGTCGACAGCTACACGTAGGCACTGACGATACCCCTACACACCACAAAAAAGGGGTATACCGGGTGGTACGGGAGTATGACCGGGTTTTTAGCAAACATCCCCTAGACTTTGGGCTGATTAAAGGGGTTCAACACCATATCCCCACCGGTGAGCATCCCCCTATCAAAGAGAGGTACAGGCCTATTCTCCCTGCACACTACCAATGTGCCAAGGATATGTTGAGAAACATGAAGGAGGCAGGGGTTATTAGGGACAGCTGTAGTCCCTGGGCCGCCCCGTTGGTACTGGTTAAGAAGAAGCATGGCACCATGCAGATGTGTGTGGATTACCGAAAAATTACCAGATAACACATAAGGACGCTTACCCTCTGCCCCGTATTGAAGAATCTCTGGCTGCGCTGAGAACCGCTAATTACTTTTCCACCCTTGACCTCACCAGGGGGTACTGGCAGGTTGCTGTGGCACCAGAAGACCGAGAGAAGACTGCATTTGCTACCCCTATGGGACTCTGCGAGTTTAATAGCATGTCGTTCGGGCTGTGCAATGCCCCTGGAACCTTCCAAAGGCTGATGGAATGATGTCTGGGACATCTAAACTTTGAGACCATCCTGCTGTACCTGGATGATGTGATTGTATACTCCCAGACATATGAAGCCCACCTGGAGCACCTAGCTGAGGTGTTCGCGTCCCTTGCCAAATATGGGAGGAAGCTGAAGCCCTCAAAATGTCATCTGCTGAAACCCAGAGTGCAGTACCTAGGGCATGTGGTCGGTGCAGAGGGTGTCGCCCCTGACCCCGAGAAAATCACCGCCATTCAGGACTGGCCGAGGCCGACCACGGTGAAGGAGGTGAGGCAGTTCCTGGGTCTGGTGGGGTATTACCGTCGCTTCATCAAGGGGTACACGAAGATGGCTGCCCCCATGCAAGACCTCCTCGTGGGACAGACCAAAGGTGGTAGACCCCTAGGAGCCCCACTGGTGTGGGAGGAAAGGCATGAGGAATCCTTCCGTCAGCTGAGAGCGGCCCTGACCGGCGAAGAAATCCTAGCATACCCCGATTACAACCACCCCTTCATCCTTTACACCGATGCCAGCAATGTAGGATTAGGGGCAGTCCTATCCCAGGTCCAAGACGGAAAAGAAAAAGTGATTGCTTATGCTAGCCGAAGGCTTTGACCGACTGAGAGGAACCCCGAGAACTACAACTCTTTCAAGCTGGAACTCCTGGCACTGGTGTGGGCTATCACCGAGCGGTTTCGCCACTACCTGGCAGCAGCTAAGTTTACCGCTTTCACGGATAATAACCCGCTGACCCACCTGGACACCGCCAAGCTGGGCGCGTTGGAACAGCGGTGGGTGGCTAGGCTAGCCAACTACGATTTCACCATCAAGTAAAGGGCCGGCCGTGCCAACATTAATGCTGATGCACTCTCTCGGATGCCTCACTTGTTGGAAGAAGGGCCTGAGGATGACGACCTCAAAGAGATTGAGCTGCCCGCATTTCATCAGCCGCCGGCTGAAAAGGTGCATGTCTATCAACAACGGGTAAACCTGGACCCGCTGCCCAGCCAGGAGTGGCAAGAAGCTCAGGACCAGGCACCCGCTGTTCGCTTAGTCAAGATCTTGGTGGAACAAGGCGCTGCTGAAATAGACACTGCCGCCCCAGGTGAAGCCCAACGCCTGTGGCGAGAACGGACCTGGCTGTATCTACACCAGGGGAAGTTGTACCGTGAGCTCATTAACCCGAAGACTCATGAGAAAATCCGCCAGCTGGTGATTCCCCAAGCTAACGTACCCACCGTCCTACAAGCGTACCATGATGGTGCTGGACACTTCGGATGGAAGAAACTGGAAATGCTGTTGAGAGAGCAGTTCTACTGGAGTGGAATGCGGGAATCTGTAGAGGCCTGGTGCCGAGAGTGTGGCCCTTGCACGCTGAGAAGGAAGGACGAGGCCAGCAAGAAGGCGCCCCTACACCCGATCGTTACACATCAACCGCTGGAGCTGGTCGCCCTGGACCATGTAAGGCTCACCCCCAGCCGAAGTGGGTACACCTACTCTCTAACCATTGTAGACCACTATTCAAGGTTCATGGTGGTTGCCCCAGTCAAAGACCTAACTGGCCGTACCGCCGCTAGAGAACAACCACCCCTTCACCACCCCCAGGCTTATTTCTGCCGAACACATGGATACCCTGAGAAGGTGCTTACTGATCAAGGCCCGGCCTTTGAAGCGGAGGTGTTTCATGAGTTATGTCAGTTGTACGGCTGCAAGAAGATCCGGACCACGCCTTACCATGCCCAAACAAACGGCATGTGTGAAAAGATGAACCACCTGGTCCTGGGCCTCCTCAAGACGTTGCCGCTAGAAGAGCGGAACCTGTGGCCGGAGAAGCTACCTGACTTGGTCGATATGTACAACAATATCCCTTCCAGCTCCACGAAATGCAACCCAGCATACCTGAGGAGGGCTCGCCCCGGCCGGATACCGGTGGATCTGGACATGGGATTGGAAGCCCCAGAAGCACTCCCTTCGACAGCTGAATGGGACACTCGGCGGAGGGTGCAGTACCGACAGATTCAGGAATATGTTGAGAAGAACTTTACAGTTAGAGCAGTCAGACTGTGGAATACCCTACCACAAGAGGTAGTAATGGCAGATACTATAACAGCTTTCAAAAAAGGGCTGGATGATTTCCTCAGTACACACAACATTGTTGGTTATAAATGACTTAGTGACCAAATGTAGAACTGGTGGAGGAAGGTTGAACTAGATGGACCTAGGTCTTTTTTCAACCTTAGTAACTATGTAACTATGTAACTATGTAACTTGAGTCGGAGTCGGGAACAACAGGAACAGCGCTTCAATCAGAAGGCGTCTGCTGGTCCTTTCCAGCCTGGAGATGTAGTGCTGAAGCGAAAGAGGAGGACCCACAAGCTGGATGATCAATGGGAGCAAACCCCATATGTCATACAGCCCACAGGATGGGAAGATGGGAAGGCCTACCAGATCAGTCGTGACCAAGGGGGCACTTTGGCCACGGTTTCCCGGGACCATCTAAAGAGGTGCCCACTAGCACTGAGGGCAGCGGCTGAAGCTCCGGTTCCTAATCCGGCGGAGAAGGCAAAAGAGGTAATCCACACCGTGATGGGTGACTTCCCAGCAGACTGGCCTACACAGAATGGCGCAGTGATTCTTCCAGTGATACTGTTCCCACAATCCGTGGATGAGGAAGTGATGGAAGTGGTCGACCATGAGCCATTGCCCAGGGATGAACCTATACCTAGCTCCCCTTTGCCTCCGCCTGCCCCACATGATAGCAGGGGAGAGGACTCGATTGTTCCCTCTGCCCCACTGCCTGTCACCACTGACCCCGGACCCCGGAGGTCCACTTGTCCCAACCTAGGTGCACCCCCACTTAGGTACAGGGAAACTACTATTTAAAAGGGGGGGAAACTTTGTGTGTTAAAAGTACCGTTTGAAAAAGAATGATAAGTGAATGATTACCATGAAGTTACCTGATTTACTAACCGTGATTGAAAACCGATCGTTGCCGGCAACTGGTCCCCGTTGGGACCCCCTTTACACTTTTGCATAAGGAACTCCTTATGAACAGGCCCGAGAACTAGCAGGGCAACCACAAACTTGTGGCTTGTAAATAAATATTTTGTTGGCTTTACCGTGACCGCCTCCGGAGAGGCAGATTGGAGGAAGGGCCCGCAGTGGAGTAGGCTGGGGCCCAGCCACCACCAGAACCGGTGGCGATCCTCTGGAGGGGTTCGGGGGTCCCCATGGACGCGGGTCCCATGAAAAGGACAGAACCCGCTCGGGCAACTTGGTGCAGGACTTGAGTCAAGGGGTGCTGCCCATTTGCTTAGGGGCAGCATCAGGGCCAGGTTGCTTGGGTGGGAGAGAGCGGAAGCCGTACCGTTGGCAACGTTTAAGTAAGAGTACCTACCGATGTGGGAAGATGTTATTTTACTTGTAATGTGTTACCGTTTTTTTCTATTTTTCAGTTGTGAAAATAAAACCGGTGATGGACGGGCAGCCCGCGGACAGTCTGCATTTAACTAAGGGGAAATGTGGCGCCCTAGACCAGTCAGGGGCCACAGAGAACAACACCAACACACCCCACACTCCCGGTCAGGCACACCGAAGTCAGACACAAAACCCTTGTTGCCTTCCTCCAGGGGCTGATGTCCACACCAGGGGGTGGATCCAGGCGGTTGGTCTCCGCCCACCGAGGAGTTCACAGTCCTGGAGGAGGGAAAACAGTCAGTTTAGCTGGAGAGGTGAAAGTGAGAGGAAGGAAAGTGGCAGTTGAGCAATCTGAAGTTGGTCCGGGTGTGTGGCCCGGACGGAGCAACAAGGTTGGCAGACGGTGGTGACCGTCTGCAGGAGTGGCCTATCGGAGTGTACCGCAAGGACCGTGGATGGGCGGTGGACCGGCGGTACCGGACCGGTACACAAAGAGAAGTCAGCACCATCTGGCTGGGGCTTATGGACCCCGGCAAGGCTAGGAGTCGCCGTGAATTTGCCAAATTCGTTGGCGAAGGGAATCTCCTGGGTTTCCCAGCGGCCAAGTCCCGAAAGAAGGCAACAGTCCAACCAGGAGATGGAGACACAGCCACCGCCAAGGCAACCGTTTTCCAGGGCCAGAGCCTGCGGACAAAAGGGGCTCCTCCGGCCCATATCCAAGTCGGGGAGCGGGTTACCGCTGGGAACCCATTGGAACCGTTACACTACATAGGTGCAGGGAAAGGCAGTCACCATCAACCTGCCGGGAGAAACAACCGCAGCCGTCTGTGGGACCCGTCCATCCAGCCGTGTGTTTTACCGAGAACTGTGTCCTCATCATTGGCTGGGTGAGTACCACCGTGCCGTGAGGCACAGCGCTGCCCCTGTGACCCTGCACCTCAACAGGCCCCGCAACCCGCCTGCCATCCATCCCTACCTACCCCCTCACCGGGTCCTGGGACAACCAACCCCCTTACCCACGGAGGGGAGAATTAACATCAAAGCTGCTCCCTGTCACCGCTCCCGGGATCCCCATCCAGAGCAGCGGTGGTGTCACAACCTCACCACAACCGTGGGTGGCGTCACGGACAATATCTAAAATCCCCACAATCAAAATCCCCTTTTCACTCACGGGCGAGGAACGCCGCTAGAGTCCCCGGGATCCGGCCCACCGCTGGAGTCACCACCGAGCAGCAGCAGCCGGACCCGAGCAGAGGGAGAGCGCAGCGTCACCTCCTCCTCCCGCGACACTAGAAACAGGGTTATTCCAGCAGTTAAAGTTAGGTTATCCCAGAATTTAAGGTTTACGTTTGGATTAAGCCAGAGGCGAGGATTAGGGTTGAGTCCTGGGTTACAGTTAGAGTTAGGGTTAGACCATGGGTTAGGAATAGAGTTAAAACAGGAGTTAAGGTCAGACCAGGAGATAGAAATAGGGTTAGTCCAGCAGTTAACGTTAAGTTAAGCCAGAATTTAAGGTTTAGGTTAAGCCAAAGGTGAGGATTAGGATTGAGTCCTGGGTTTAGGCTAGGGTTAGGGTTAGGGTTAGACCATGGGTTAGTAATAGAGTAAAAACAGGAGTTAGGGTCAGACCACGAGCTAGAAATAGGGTTAGTCCAGCAGTTAAAGTTAGTTTATCCCAGAATTTGAGGTTTAGGTTTGGGTTAGGCCAGAGCTGAGGATTAGGGTTGAGTCCTGGGTTTAGGTTAGGGTTAGGGTTAGACCATGGGTTAGGAATAGAGTAAAAACAGGAGTTAGTTTAAAACTAGGGGCTAGAAATAGGGTTAGTCCAGCAGTTTAACCTAGGTTAAGCCAGAATATAAGGTTTAGATTAACCCAGAGGTGAGGATTAGGGTTAGGTCATGGGTTAAGGCTAGGGTTAGGGTTACACCACGTGTTAGGAATAGAGTTAAAACAGGAGTTAGGGTGAGACCAGGAGCTAGAAATAGGGTTATTCCAGCAGTTAAAGTTAGGTTATCCCAGTATTTAAAGTTTAGGATAAGTTAGAGGTGTGGATTAGGGTTGGGTCCTGGGTTAAGGCTAGGGTTAGGGTTAGACTATGGGTTAGGATTAGAGTTAAAACAGGAGTTAGGGTCAGACCAGGAGCTAGAAATAGGGTAGTCATGCAGTTAAAGTTAGGTTATCCCAGTATTTAAGGTTTAGGTTAGGTCAGAGGTGAGAATTAGGGTTGGGTCCTGGGTTAAGACTAGAGTTAGCGTTAGACCATGGGTTAGGATTAGAGTTAAAACCAGAGGTGAGGATTAGGGATGAGTCCTGTGTTAAGGCTAAGGTTAGGGTTTGACCATGGGTTAGGAATACAGTTAAAACAGGAGTTAGGGTCAGACAAGGAGCTAGAAATAGGGTTAATCCAGCAGTTAAAGTTAGGTTAAGCCAGAATTTAAGCTTTAGCTTAAGCCGTAGGTGAGGATTAGAGTTGGGTCCTGGGTTAAGGCTAAGGTTAGGGTTAGACCATGGGTTAGTAATAGAGTTAAAACAGGAGTTAGGGTCAGACCACGAGCTAGAAAAAGGGTTAGTCCAGCAGTTAAAGTTAAGTTATCCCAGAATTTAAGGTTTAGGTTTGGGTTAGGGAAGAGGTGATGATTAGGGTTGAGTCCTGGGTTAAGGTTAGGAATAGGGTTAGACCATGGGTTAGGAATAGACTTAAAACAGGAGTTAGGGTCAGACCAGGAATTAGAAATAGGGTTAGTCCAGCAGTTAAAGTTAGGTTATCCCAGAATTTAAGGTTAAGGTTTGGGTTAGGCCAGAGGTGAGGATTAGGGTTGAGTCATGGGTTAAGGCTAGGGTTAGGGTTAGACCATGGGTTAGTAATAGAGTAAAAACAGGAGTTAGGATCAGACCACGAGCTAGAAATAGGGTTAGTCCAGCAGTTAAAGTTAGCTTATCCCAGAATTTAAGGTTTAGGTTTGGGTTAGGCCAGAAGTGAGGTTTAGGGTTGAGTCCTGGGTTAAGGTTAGGGTTACGGTTAGACCATGGGTTAGGAATAGAGTAAAAACAGGAGTTAGTTTAAAACTAGGGGCTAATAATTTAAGGCTTAGTTTAAGACAGAGGTGAGGATTAGGGTTGGGTGCTGGGTTAAGGCTAGGGTTAGGGTTAGACCACGTGTTAGGAATAGAGTTAAAACAGGAGTTAGAGTGAGACCAGGAGCTAGAAAAAGGGTTAATCCAGCAGTTAAATTTAGGTTATCCCAGTATTTAAGGTTTAGATTAAGTGAGAGGTGTGGATTAGGGGTGGGTACTGGGTTAAGCCTAGGGTTAGGGTTAGACTATGGGTTAGGAATAGAGTTAAAACAGGAGTTAGGTTCAGACCAGATGCTAGAAATAGGGTTAGTCCAGCAGTTAAAGTTAGGTTATCCCAGAAATTAAGGTTTAGGTTTGGGTTAGGCCAGAGGTGAGGATTAGGGTTGAGTCCTGGGTTAAGGTTAGAGTTAGGGTTAGACCATGGGTTAGGAATAGAGTTAAAACAGGATTTAGGGTCAGAGCAGGAGCTAGAAATAGGGTTAGTCCAGCAGTTAAAGTTAGGTTAAGCCACAATGTAAGGTTTAGGTAAAGCCATAGGTGAGAATTAGGATTGAGTTCTGGGTTAAGGCTAGGGTTAGGGTTAGACCATGGGTTAGTAATAGAGTAAAAACAAGAGTTAGGGTCAGACCACGAGCTGAAAATAGGGTTAGTCCAGCAGTTAAAGTTAGTTTATCCCAGAATTTAAGGTTTAGGTTTGGGTTAGGCCAGAGGTGAGGATTAGGGATGAGTCCTGTGTTAAGGCTAGGGTTAGGGTTAGACCATGGGTTAGTAATAGAGTTAAAACAGGAGTTAGGGTCAGACCACGAGCTAGAAATAGGGTTAGTCTAGCAGTTAAAGTTAGGTTATCCCAGAATTTAAGGTTTGGGTTAGGCCAGAGGTGATGATTAGGGTTGAGTCCTGGGTTAAGGTTAGGGATAGGGTTAGACCATGGGTTAGGAATAGACTTAAAACAGGAGTTAGGTTCAGACCAGGAATTAGAAATAGGGTTAGTCCAGCAGTTAAAGTTAGGTTATCCCAGAATTTAAGGTTAAGGTTTGGGTTAGGCCAGAGGTGAGAATTAGGGTTGAGTCATGGGTTAAGGCTAGGGTTATGGTTAGACCATGGGTTAGTAATAGAGTTAAAACAGGAGTTAGGGTCAGACCACGAGCTACAAATAGGGTTAGTCCAGCAGTTAAAGTTAGGTTATCCCAGAATTTAAGGTTTAGGTTTGGTTTAGGCTAGAGGTGAGGTTTAGGGTTGAGTCCTGGGTTAAGGTTAGGGTTACGGTTAGACCATGGGTTAGGAATAGAGTAAAAACAGGAGTTAGTTTAAAACTAGGGGCTAATATTGGGTTAGTCCAGCAGTTTAAGATAGTTTAATCCAGAATTTAAGGCTTAGTTTAAGACAGAGGTGAGGATTAGGGTTGGGTGCTGGGTTAAGGCTAGGGTTAGGGTTAGACCACGTGTTAGGAATAGAGTTAAAACAGGAGTTAGCGTGAGACCAGGAGCTAGAAATAGGGTTAATCCAGCAGTTAAATTTAGGTTATCCCAGTATAAAAGGTTTAGGTTAAGTCAGAGGTGTGGATTAGGGGTGGGTCCTGGGTTAAGCCTAGGGTTAGGGTTAGACTATGGGTTAGGAATAGAGTTAAAACAGGAGTTAGGTTCAGACCAAATGCTAGAAATAGGGTTAGTCCAGCAGTTAAAGTTAGGTTATCCCAGAATTTAAGGTTTAGGTTTGGGTTAGGCCAGAGGTGAGGATTAGGGTTGAGTCCTGGGTTAAGGTTAGAGTTAGGGTTAGACCATGGGTTAGGAATAGAGTTAAAACAGGATTTAGGGTCAGACCAGGAGCTAGAAATAGGGTTAGTCCAGCAGTTAAAGTTAGGTTAAGCCACAATGTAAGGTTTAGGTTAAGCCATAGGTGAGAATTAGGATAGAGTTCTGGGTTAAGGCTAGGGTTAGGGTTAGACCATGGATTAGTAATAGAGTAAAAACAAGAGTTAGGGTCATACCACGAGCTAGAAATAGGGTTAGTCCAGCAGTTAAAGTTAGTTTATCCCAGAATTTAAGGTTTAGGTTTGGGTTAGGCCAGAGGTGAAGATTAGGGTTGAGTCCTGGGTTTAGGTTAGAGTTAGGGTTAGACCATGGGTTAGGAATAGAGTAAAAACAGGAGTTAGTTTAAAACAAGGGGCTAGAAATAGGGTTAGTCCAGCAGTTTAACCTAGGTTAAGCCAGAATATAAGGTTTAGATTAACCCAGAGGTGAGGATTAGGGTTGGGTCCTGGGTTAAGGCTAGGGTTACGGTTTGATCAAGTGTTAGGAATAGAGTTAAAACAGGAGTTAGGGTCAGACCAGGAGCTAGAAATAGGGTTAATCCAGCATTTAAAGTTAGGTTATCCCAGTATTTAAAGTTTAGGTTAAGTCAGAGGTGTGGATTTGGGTTGGGTCCTGGGTTAAGGCTACGGTTAGGGTTAGACTATGGGTTTGGAATAGAGTTAAAGCAGGAGTTAGGGTCAGACCAGGAGCTAGAAATAGGGTTAGTCATGCAGTTAAAGTTTGGTTATCCCAGTATTTAAGGTTTAGGTTAGGTCAGAGGTGAGAATTAGGGTTGGGTCCTGGGTTAAGACTAGAGTTAGCGTTAGACCATGGGTTAGGATTAGAGTTAAAACAGGAGTTAGTGTCAAACCAGGAGCTAGAAATAGGGTTAGTCCAGCAGTTAAAGTTAGGTTATCCTAGAATTTAAGGTTTAGGTTTGGGTTAGGCGAGAGGTGAGGAGTAGGGATGAGGCTTGGGTTAAGGCTAGGGTTAGGGTTAGACCATGGGTTAGGAATAGAGTAAAGACAGGAGTTAGTTTAAAACTAAAGGCTAGAAATAAGGTGAGTCCAGCAGTTTAACCTAGGTTAAGCCATAATTTAAGGTTTAGGTTAAGCCAGAGGTGAGGATTAGGGTTGGGTCCTGGTTAAGGCTAGGGTTAGGGTTAGACCATGGGTTAGGAATAGAGTTAAAGCAGGAGTTAGGGTCAGACCACGAGCTAGAAATAGGGTTAGTCCAGCAGTTAAAGTTAGGTTAAGCCAGAATTTAAGGTTTAGCTTAAGCCTTAGGTGAGGATTAGGGTTGGGTCATGGGTTAAGGCTAGGGTTAGGGTTAGACCATGGGTTAGTAATAAAGTAAAAACAGGAGTTAGGGTATGTGCGCACTAGGCGTTTTTTTCACGCTGCGTTTTTATGTGCGTTTTTGTCTAAAAAACGCACCCGCGGCTAAAAAAACGCGGCAAAAACGCATGCGTTTTTGCCGCGATTTGGTGCGTTTTTTGCTGCGTTTTTGCTCACTGCGTTTTTAATCAGTGCACAATGCCATTAAAGATTGTTGATGAAAAAAAAAAAAAAAAAGGTCTGATGTCATTTCCTTCTTCAAAATGTTCATTGTATGCAGGAGAGCAGACAGCAGCTGCAGAACTACAAGTCTCAGCATCCTCCATTCACTAGTGTATGCAGGAGAGCAGACAGCAGCTGTAGAACTACAAGTCTCAGCATCCTCCATCCACTAGTGTATGCAGGAGAGCAGACAGCAGCTGCAGAACTACAAGTCTCAGCATCCTCCATTCACTAGTGTATGCAGGAGAGCAGACAGCAGCTGCAGAACTACAAGTCTCAGCATCCTCCATTCACTAGTGTATGCAGGAGAGCAGACAGCAGCTGCAGGACTACAAGTCTCAGCATCCTCCATTCACTAGTGAATGCAGGAGAGCAGACAGCAGCTGCAGGACTACAAGTCTCAGCATCCTCCATTCACTAGTGTATGCAGGAGAGCAGACAGCAGCTGCAGAACTACAAGTCTCAGCATCCTCCATTCACTAGTGTATGCAGGAGAGCAGGCAGCAGCTGCAGAACTACAAGGCTCAGCAGCCTCCATCCAGGACTGTATGCAGTTTTTTGCCCAAAAAGAAAAAAAAATGACATGGGCTTCGCCATATTTTTCTATGCTAGCCGGGTACAGCAGGCAGATACGGGCTGCCCCCAACCCCCAGCTGCCTATTTGTACCTGGCTGGGAACCAAAAATATAGAGAAGCCCTTTTTTTTTAATTATTTCATGAAATAATTAAAAAAAAAAAAATGACGTGGGCTTCGCCTAATTTTTGAGTCCAGCCGGGTACAACTAGGCAGCTGGGGATTGGAATCCACAGTGCAGGGTGCCCATGCTTTCTGGGCACCCCCACTGCGAATTGCAGTCCGCAGCCACCCCAGAAAATGGCGCTTTCATAGAAGCGCCATCTTCTGGCGCTGTATCCAACTCTTCTAGCTGCCCTGATGCCGGGTGGCTAGCTAGGTAATAATATACAGCTAGCCCTAACTCCATTATCAGCTAGCCCTAAGCCCGAAATTCATGGTGTCACGCCAATATTAGGCATGGCCACCATGAATTTCTAGTAATGATAAAAAAAAAACACAACACACAGAAAAATATTTTTATTAGAAATAAAACACAACACAATTAGTGACTCCATCTTTATTGAAATTAACCCCCCTCCGCAGTAATCCTGGGTCAGGGTCCCGCGCCATCCAATCCGGATCCAATATCATCTGATCGGTTTGCTGGAAGGCAAAGCGATCAGATGATGTGTCAGGTTCAAAAGCCTGAATCACATCACACATCAGCTGATTGTATAAAAGCCGGTTATACAATCAGCTGATGCATCAGTAGAAAAAAAAAAATAATAATACTCACTTATGTGCTGATGACCGGCAGCTCCTGGAGCGATCGATTGGACAGGAGTCTGATCCCGTCCGATCGCTGCAGCAGCTGCCGGTAATCAGCTGATCCAGCTGATGAAGCCCCCTGACGGCAGGATCAGCTGATAGCCGGCTGGGCAGGAAAAAGCCGGCGAGACTACGATCAGCTGATGCGTCAGGTGACTGCATCAGGTGATCCCTCGCCAGGTCCTGCAAGCAAGGTCCTGCCGGCCGGGGAGACTGCACACAGCCAGAGCGGCGGTACCGGGAGGAGATGGGAGCGGGCATTGCACCGGACCCTGCAGACAGGTGAGTATATATGACATTTTTTTATTTTTCTACTGTTCACTTTGGTTTTCGCCGCTGCCTCCACCTCCCGCCCAGACATGGCGCCGCACGGAGCTGACATGCACAGGACGGGAGGTGGAGGCAGCGGTGACGGTACCGGGAGGATTCATGCTTCTGTGTTTACCAACAGAAGGAATCCTCTTCCTGTACACGTCACTGTAGTGCCCACCCCTTGCGTGTATAGCTGCGTTTTTAGTCATAGAAACGCGGCTATATGCGTTTTTCATTGCGTTTTTAACATCTCATTGAATTCAATGAGTGAAAAACGCAGTGAAAAACGCAGAAATAATTGACATGCTGCGTTTTTGTGGTCACCACAAAAACGCAGCTAAAAAAAAACGCTGTGTGGGGACAGCACTTATGAAAACCCATTGACATTGCTGGGGAAGCAATGTCACTGCGTTTTCACCACAAAAACGCGGTAAAAAACGCCGCTAAAAACGCGGCAAAAACGCCTAGTGCGCACAAGGCCTTAGGGTCAGACCACGAGCTAGAAATAGGGTTAGTCCAGCAATTAAAGTTAGGTTATCCCAGAATTTAAGGTTTAGGTTTGGGTTAGGCCAGAGGTGGTGATTAGGGTTAGACCATGGGTTAGTAATAGAGTAAAAACAGGAGTTAGGGTCAGACCACGAGCTAGAAATAGGGTTAGTCCAGTAGTTAAAGTTAGGTTATCCCAGTATTTAAGGTTTAGGTTTGGGTTAGGCCAGAGGTGAGGTTTAGGGTTGAGTCCTGGGTTAAGGTTAGGGTTAGGAATAGCGTAAAAACAGGAGTTAGTTTAAAACTAGGGGCTAATAATAGGGTTAGTCCAGCAGTTTAACATAGTTTAAACCAGAATTTAAGGCTTAGTTTAAGACAGAGGTGAGGATTAGGGTTGGGTGCTGGGTTAAGGCTAGGGTTAGGGTTAGACCACGTGTTAGGAATAGAGTTAAAACAGGAGTTAGAGTGAGACCAGGAGCTAGAAAAAGGGTTAATCCAGCAGTTAAATTTAGGTTATCCCAGTATTTAAGGTTTAGGTTAAGTCAGAGGTGTGGATTAGGGGTGGGTCCTGGGTTAAGGCTAGGGTTAGGGTTAGACTATGGGTTAGGAATAGAGTTAAAACAGGATTTAGGGTCAGACAAGGAGCTAGAAATAGGGTTAGTCCAGCAGTTAAAGTTAGGTTAAGCCACAATGTAAGGTTTAGGTTAAGCCATAGGTGAGAATTAGGATTGAGTTCTGGGTTAAGGCTAGGGTTAGGGTTAGACCATGGGTTAGTAATAGAGTAAAAATAAGAGTTAGGGTCAGACCACGAGCTAGAAATAGGGTTAGTTCAGCAGTTAAAGTTAGTTTATCCCAGAATTTAAGGTTTAGGTTTGGGTTAGGCCAGAGGTGAGGATTAGGGTTGAGTCCTGGGTTTAGGTTAGAGTTAGGGTTAGACCATGGACTAGGAATAGAGTAAAAACAGGAGTTAGTTTAAAACAAGGGTCTAGAAATAGGGTTAAGTACGCCTACGTCTGAGTAAATTAAACATTGACAAATCCCCAGGGCCAGATGGCATTCATCCACGAATATTGAGGGAATTGAGCTCCGTAATCGACAGACCGCTGTATCTCATCTTTTTAGACTCACTTGTAACAGGGTTGGTGCCTCAGGATTGGAGGATTGCTGATGTGGTACCGATATTTAAGAAAGGTAAGAGGGTAGATCCAGGCAACTACCGTCCAGTAAGCCTGACATCAGTAGTATGCAAAGTTTTTGAGGGCATTTTAAGGGATGACATGCAAAAATATATTGCAGAAAATAATATGATAACTGACAAACAGCATGGATTCATGAAAGATAAGTCGTGTCTAACCAACCTGTTGGGGTTCTATGAGGGGGTAAGTTCAAACCTGGATATTGGTAATGCAGCTGATGTGATTTATTTGGACTTTGCAAAGGCATTTGATACTGTACCACATAATAGCCTTATACTAAAGCTCCAGAAGCAAGGACTAGGGGACACAATATGCAACTGGGTAAGGAATTGGCTAAAAGATAGGAAACAAAGAGTAGTCATAAATGGTACATTCTCTAAATGGGCTATAGTCAGCAGTGGGGTGCCGCAGGGATCTGTGCTTGGACCGATTCTTTTTACTCTCTTTATTAATGACCTTGTGGATGGGATTGATAGTACAGTGTCAGTCTTTGCCGATGACACCAAACTATGTAGGAAATTAAAAACTGACCTGGATAGTACAATATTACAAAAAGATCTGGATAAGATGTCAGAATGGGCAGATATTTGGCAAATGAGATTTAATGTTGATAAATGTAAAGTAATGCACCTAGGACGGAGTAATCCTATAGCTGCGTATACATTAAATGGAAGTAAACTCGGGACTACAGAACAGGAGAAGGACTTGGGTGTTCTCATTACAAATAAGCTGAGCAGCAGCACTCAATGTCAAGCAGCAGCTGCTAAAGCAAACAAGATTTTAGGGTGTATAAAAAGAGAGATTAGATCCCGTGATCCCAACGTATTGTTACCCCTCTATAAATCACTTGTAAGGCCACATCTGGAATACGGGATCCAGTTTTGGGCTCCACATTTTAAAAAGGACATTCAGAAGTTAGAGTCAGTTCAAAGGCGGGCAACTAGACTATTACAAGGAATGGAAGGCCTCCCATATGATGAGAGGTTGAAAAAGTTAGATATGTTTAGCTTAGAAAGAAGACGTCTCAGAGGAGATCTCATTTATATGTATAAATACATGTGTGGTCAATATAAAGGACTGGCACATGACTTATTTCTTCCGAAGACAGTACTAAGGACCAAGGGGCACTCACTGCGAGTGGAAGAAAAGCGATTCCGACACCTAAATAGGAAAGGGTTCTTTACAGTTAGATCAGTCAGACTGTGGAATGCCCTACCACAAGAGGTAGTAATGGCAGATACTATAACAGCTTTTAAAAAAGGGCTGGATGATTTCCTCAGTACACAAAACATTGTTGGTTATAAATGACTTAGTGACTAAATGTAGAACTGGTGGAGGAAGGTTGAACTAGATGGACCTAGGTCTTTTTTCAACCTAAGTAACTATGTAACTATGTAACTATGTTAGTCCAGCAGTTTAACCTAGGTTAAGCCAGAATATAAGGTTTAGATTAACCCAGAGGTGAGGATTAGGGTTGGGTCCTGGGTTAAGGCTACGGTTACGGTTTGATCAAGTGTTAGGAATAGAGTTAAAACAGGAGTTAGGTTGAGACCAGGAGCTAGAAATAGGGTTAGTCATGCAGTTAAAGTTAGGTTATCCCAGTATTTAAGGTTTAGGTTAGGTCAGAGGTGAGAATTAGGATTGGGTTCTGGGTTAAAACTAGAGTTAGCGTTAGACCATGGGTTAGAATTAGAGTTAAAACAGGAGTTAGGGACAGACCAGGAGCTATAAATAGTTTTTTTCCAGCAGTAAAAGTTAGGTTATCCCAGAATTTAAGATTTAGGTTTGGGTTAGACCAGAGGTGAGGATTTGGGATGAGGCTTGGGTTAAGGCTAGGGTTAGGGTTAGACCATGGGTTAGGAATAGAGTAAAGACAGGAGTTAGTTTCAAACTAGGGGCTAGAAATAGGGTTAGTCCAGCAGTTTAACCTAGGGTAAGCAATAATTTAAGGTTTAGGTTAAGCCAGAGGTGAGGATTAGGGTTGGGTCCTGGGTTAAGGCTAGGGTTAGGATTACACCACGGGTTAGGAATAGAGTTAAAGCAGGAGTTAGGGTCAGACCAGGAGCTAGAAATAGGGTTAGTCCAGCAGTTAAATTTAGGTTATCCGAGAATTTAAGGTTTAGGTTTGGGTTAGGCCAGAGTGAGGATTAGGGATGAGTCCTGTGTTAAGGCTAGGGTTAGGGTTACACCATGGGTTATGAATACAGTTAAAACAGGAGTTAGGGTCAGACAAGGAGCTAGAAATAGGGTTAGTCCAGCAGTTAAAGTTAGGTTAAGCCAGAATTTAAGCTTTAGCTTAAGCCGTAGGTGAGGATTAGGGTTGGGTCATGGGTTAAGGCTAGGGTTAGGGTTGGACCATGGGTTAGTAATAGAGTTAAAACAGGAGTTAGGGTCAGACCACGAGCTAGAAATAGGGTTAGTCCAGCAGTTAAAGTTAGGTTATCCCAGAATTTAAGGTTTAGGTTTGGGTTAGGCCAGAGGTGATGATTAGGGTTGAGTCCTGGGTTAAGGTTAGGGATAGGGTTAAACCATGGGTTAGGAATAGACTTAAAACAGGACTTAGGGTCAGACCAGGAATTAGAAATAGGGTTAGTCCAGCAGTTAAAGTTAGTTTATCCCAGAATTTAAGGTTTAGGTTTGGGTTAGGCCAGAGCTGAGGATTAGGGATAAATCCTGGTTTAAGGCTAGGGTTAGGGTTAGACCATGGGTTAGGAATAGAGTAAAAACAGGAGTTCGTTTAAAACTAGGGGCTAGAAATAGGGTTATTCCAGCAGTTTAATAGTTTAATAGAGTTTAAGCCAGAATTAAAGGTTTAGTTTAAGACAGAGGTGAGGATTAGGGTTGGGTCCCTGGTTAAGGTTAGGGTTAGGGTTACATCATGGGTTAGGAATAGAGTTAAAGCAGGAGTTAGGGTCTGACCAGGGGGCTAGAAATAGGGTTAGTCCAGCAGTTAAACTTTGGTTAAGCCAGAATTTAAGGTTTAGGTTAAGCCAGAGGTGAGGATTATGGTTGGGTCTTGGGTTAAGGCTAGGGTTAGGGTTAGACCATGGTTTAGTAATAGAGTTAAACAGGAGTTAGGGTCAGACCAGGTGCAAGAAATAGGGTTAGTCCAGCAGGTAAAGTTAGGTTATCCCAGAATTTAGGGCTTAGGTTAAGTCATAGGTGAGGATTAGAGTTGGGTCCTGGGTTAAGGCTAGGGTTAGGGGTACACCAAGGGTTAGGAATAGAGTTAAAGCAGGAGTTAGGGTCAGACCAGTGGCTAGAAAAAGGGTTAGTCCAGCAGTTAAACTTAGGTTAAGCCAGAATTTAAGGTTTAGGTTAAGCCAGAGGTGAGGGATAGGGTTGGGTATAGGGTTAAGGCTACGGTTAGGATAGACCATGGGTTAGTAATAGAGTTAAAAAAGGATTTAGGGTCAGACCAGGAGCTAGAAATAGGGTTAGTCCAGCAGTTAAAGCTAGATTATCCCAGAAATTAAGGTTTAGGTTTGGGTTAGGCCAGAGGTGGGGATTAGGGTTAAGTCCTGGATTAAGGCTAGGGTTAGGGTTACACCATGGGTTAGGAATAGAGTTAAAGCAGGAGTTAGAGTCGGACCAGGAGCTAGAAATAGGGTTAGTCCAGCAGTTAAAGTTAGGTTAAGCCAGAATTTAAGGTTTAGATTAAGCGAGATGTGAGGAATAGGGTTCAGTCCTAAGTTATGGCTAGGGTTAGGGTTAGACCATGGGTTAGGAATATAATTAAAACAGGAGTTAGGGTCAGACCAGGAGCTAGAAATAGGTCTATTCCAGCAGTTAAAGATATGTTATACCAGAATTTAAGGTTTAGGTTTGGGTTAGGCCAGAGGTGAGGATTAGGGTTGAGTCATGGGTTAAGGTTAGGGTTAGGCCATGGGTTAGGAATAGAGTTAAAACAGGAGTTAGTTTAAAACTAGGGGCTAGAAATAGGGTTAGTCCAGCAGTTAAACCTAGGTTAAGCCAGAATATAAGGTTTAGATTAACCCAGAGGTGAGGATTAGGGTTGGGTGCTGGGTTAAGGCTGGGGTTAGGGTTAGACCACGTGTTAGAAATAGAGTTAAAACAGGAGTTAGAGTGAGACCAGGAGCTAGAAATAGGGTTAATCCAGCAGTTAAAGTTAGGTTATCCCAGTATTTAAGGTTTAGGTTAAGTCAGAGGTATGGATTAGGGCTGGGTCCTGGGTTAAGGCTAGACTTAGGGTTAGACTATGGGTTAGGAATAGAGTTAAAACAGGAGTTAGGTTCAGACCAGATGCTAGAAATAGGGTTAGTCCAGCAGTTAAAGTTAGGTTATCCCAGAATTTAAGGTTTAGGTTTGGGTTAGGCCAGAGGTGAGGATTAGGGTTGAGTCCTGGGTTAAGGTTACAGTTAGGGTTAGACCATGGGTTAGGAATAGAGTTAAAACAGGAATTAGGGTCAGACCAGGAGCTAGAAATAGGGTAGTACAGCAGTTAAAGTTAGGTTAAGCCAGAATTTAACGTTTAGGTTAAGCCATAGGTGAGGATTAGGATTGAGTCCTGGGTTAAGGCTAGGGTTAGGGTTAGACCGTGGGTTAGTAATAGAGTAAAAACAGGAGTTAGGGTCAGACCTTGAGCTAGAAATAGGGTTAGTCCAGCAGTTAAAGTTAGTTTATCCCAGAATTTTTTAGGTTTAGGTTTGGGTTAGGCCACAGGTGAGGATTAGGGTTGAGTCCTGGGTTTAGGTTAGGGTTAGACCATGGGTTAGGAATAGAGTAAAAACAGGAGTTAGTTTAAAACTAGGGGCTAGAAATAGGGTTAGTCCAGCAGTTTAACCTAGGTTAAGCCAGAATATAGGGTTTAGATAAACCCAGAGGTGAGGATGAGGGTTGGGTCCTGGGTTAAGGCTAGGGTTAGGGTTACACCCTGGGTTAGGAATAGAGTTAAAGCAGGAGTTAGGGTCAGATCAGGGGCTAGAAATAGGGTTAGTCCAGCACTTAAACTTAGGTTAAGCCAGAATTTAAGGTTTAGGTTAAGCCAGAGGTGAGGATTAGGGTTGGGTCCTGGGTTAAGGCTAGGGTTGAGGTTAGACCATTGGTTAGTAATAGAGTTAAAACAGGAGTTGGGGTCAGACCATGAGCTAGAAATAGGGTTAGTCCAGCAGTTAAAGTTAGGTTATCCCAGAATTTAAGGTTTAGGTTTGCGTTAGGCCAGAGGTGAGGATTAGGGATGAGGCTTGGGTTACGGCTAGGGTTAGGGTTAGACCATGGGTTAGGAATAGAGTAAAGACAGGAGTTAGTTTCAAACTAGGGGCTAGAAACAGCGTTAGTCCAGCAGTTTAACCTAGGTTAAGCCATATTTAAGGTTTAGGTTAAGCCAGAGGTGAGGATTAGGGTTGGGTCCTGGGTTAAGGCTAGGGTTAGGATTACACCATGGGTTAGGAATAGAGTTAAAACAGGAGTAAGGGTCAGACCAGGAGCTAGAAATAGGGTTAGTCCAGCAGTTAAAGTTAGGTTATAACAGAATTTAAGGTTTAGGTTTGGGTTAGGCAGAGGTGAGGATTAGGGAAGAGTCCTGTGTTAAGGCTAGGGTTAGGGTTAGACCATGGGTTAGGAATAGAGTTAAAACAGGAGTTAGGGTCAGACCAGGAGCTAGAAATAGGGTTAGTCCAGCAGTTAAAGTTAGGTTAAGCCAGAATTTAAAGTTTAGCTTAAGCCGTAGGTGAAGATTAGGGTTGGGTCATGGGTTAGGGCTAGGGTTAGGGTTAGACCATGGGTTAGTAATAGAGTTAAAACAGGAGTTAGGGTCAGACCACGAGCTAGAAATAGGGTTAGTCCAGCAGTTAAAGTTAGGATATCCCAGTATTTAAGGTTTAGGTTTGGGTTAGGCCAGAGGTGATGATTAGGGTTGAGTCCTGGGTTAAGGTTAGGGATAGGGTTAGACCATGGGTTAGGAATAGACTTAAAACAGGAGTTAGGGTCAGACCAGGAATTAGAAATAGGGTTAGTCCAGCAGTTAAAGTTAGGATATCCCAGTATTTAAGGTTTAGGTTTGGGTTAGGCCAGAGGTGAGGATTAGGGTTTGGTCCTGGGTTAAGGTTAGGGTTAGGGTTAGACCATGGGTTAGTAATAGAGTTAAAACAGGAACTAGGGTCAGACCACAAGCTAGAAATAGGGTTAGTCCAGCAGTTAAAGTTAGGTTATCCCAGAATTTAAGGTTAAGGTTTGGGTTAGGCCAGAGGTGAGGATTAGGTTTGAGTCATGGGTTAAGGTTAGGGTAAGACCATGGGTTAGGAATAGAGTTAAAACAGGAGTTAGTTTAAAACTAGGGGCTAGAAATAGGGTTAGTCCAGCAGTTAAACCTAGGTTAAGCCAGAATATAAGGTTTAGATTAACCCAGAGGTGAGGATTAGGGTTGGGTGCTGGGTTAAGGCTAGGGTTAGGGTTAGACCATGGGTTAGTAATAGAGTTTAAACAGGAGTTAGGGTCAGACCAGGAGCTACAAATAGGGTTAGTTCAGCAGTTAAAGTTAGGTTATCACAGAATTTAAGGTTTAGGTTTGGGTTAGACCAGAGGTGAGGATTAGGGATGAGTCCTGGTTTAAGGCTAGGGTTAGGGTTAGACCATGGGTTAGGAATAGAGTAAAAACAGGAGTTAGTTTAAAACTAGGGGCTAGAAATAGAGTTATTCCAGCAGTTTAACATAGTTTAAGCCAGAATTTAAGGTTTAGTTTAAGACAGAGGTGAGGATTAGGGTTGGGTCCCTGGTTAGGGCTAGGGTTAGGGTTACATCATGGGTTAGGAATAGAGTTAAAGCAGGAGTTAGGGTCAGACCAGGGTCTAGAAATAGGGTTAGTCCAGCAGTTAAACTTTGGTTAAGCCAGAATTGAAGGTTTAGGTTAAGCCAGAGGTGAGGATTATGGTTGGGTCCTGGGTTAAGGCTAGGGTTAGGGTTAGACTATGGGTTAGTAATAGAGTTAAACAGGAGTTAGGGTCAGACCACGAGCTAGAAATAGTATTAGTCCAGGAGTTAAAGTTAGGTTATCCCAGAATTTAAGATTTAGGTTTGGGTTAGGCCAGAGGTGAGGATTAGGGTTGAGTCCTGGGTTAAAGCTAAGGTTAGGGTTAGACCATGGGTTGGGAATAGAGTAAAAACAGTTATTAGTATAAATCTATTGGCTATTAATAGGCTTAGTCCAGCAGTTTCACCTAGGTTAAGCCAGAATTTAAGGTTTAGGTTAAGACAGATGTGAGGATTAGGGTTGGGTCCTGAGTTAAGGCTAGGGTAAGGGTTAGACCATGGGTTAGGATTAGAGTTAGATCAGGAGTTGTAGTCAGACCAGGAGCTAGAAATATAATTAGACCAGCAGTTAAAGTTAGGTTATCCCAGTATTTAAATTTTAGGTTAAGTCATAGGTGAGGATTAGGGTTGGGTCCTGGGTTAAGGCTGGGGTTTGGGTTAGACCATGGGTTAGGAATAGAGTTAAAACAGGAGTTAGGGTTAGACTAGGAGCTAGAAATAGGGTTAGTCCAGCAGTTAAAGTTAGCTTATCCCAGACTTTAAGGTTTAGGTTTGGGTTAGGCCAGAGGTGAGGATTAGGGTTGAGTCCTGGGTTAAGGATAGGGTTAGGGTTACACCATGGGTTAGGAATAGAGTTAAAGCATGAGTTAGGGTCAGACCATGGGCTAGAAATAGGGTTAGTCCAGCAGTTAAAGTTAGGTTATAACAGAATTTAAGGTTTAGGTTTGGGTTAGGCAGAGGTGAGGATTAGGGAAGAGTCCTGTGTTAAGGCTAGGGTTAGGGTTAGACCATGGGTTAGGAATAGAGTTAAAACAGGAGTTAGGGTTAGACTAGGAGCTAGAAATAGGGTTAATCCAGCAGTTAAAGTTAGGTTATCCCAGTATTTAAGGTTTAGGTTAAGTCAGAGGTATGGATTAGGGCTGGGTCCTGGGTTAAGGCTAGGCTTAGGGTTAGACTATGGGTTAGGAATAGAGTTAAAACAGGAGTTAGGTTCAGACCAGATGCTAGAAATAGGGTTAGTCCAGCAGTTAAAGTTAGGTTATCCCAGAATTTAAGGTTTAGGTTTGGGTTAGGCCAGAGGTGAGGATTAGGGTTGAGTCCTGGGTTAAGGTTACAGTTAGGGTTAGACCATGGGTTAGGAATAGAGTTAAAACAGGAATTAGGGTCAGACCAGGAGCTAGAAATAGGGTAGTAAAGCAGTTAAAGTTAGGTTAAGCCAGAATTTAACGTTTAGGTTAAGCCATAGGTGAGGATTAGGATTGAGTCCTGGGTTAAGGCTAGGGTTAGGGTTAGACCGTGGGTTAGTAATAGAGTAAAAACAGGAGTTAGGGTCAGACCTTGAGCTAGAAATAGGGTTAGTCCAGCAGTTAAAGTTAGGTTATCCCAGAATTTAAGGTTTAGGTTTGCGTTAGGCCAGAGGTGAGGATTAGGGATGAGACTTGGGTTACGGCTAGGGTTAGACCATGGGTTAGGAATAGAGTAAAGACAGGAGTTAGTTTCAAACTAGGGGCTAGAAATAGGGTTAGTCCAGCAGTTTAACCTAGGTTAAGCCAGAATATAGGGTTTAGATAAACCCAGAGGTGAGGATGAGGGTTGGGTCCTGGGTTAAGGCTAGGGTTAGGGTTAGACCCCGTGTTAGGAATAGAGCTAAAATAGGAGTTAGGGTGAGACTAGGAGCTAGAAATAGGGTTAGTCCAGCAGTTAAAGTTAGGTTATCCCAGAATTTAAGGTTTAGGTTTGCGTTAGGCCAGAGGTGAGGATTAGGGATGAGACTTGGGTTACGGCTAGGGTTAGGGTTAGACCATGGGTTAGGAATAGAGTAAAGACAGGAGTTAGTTTCAAACTAGGGGCTAGAAACAGCGTTAGTCCAGCAGTTTAACCTAGGTTAAGCCATATTTAAGGTTTAGGTTAAGCCAGAGGTGAGGATTAGGGTTGGGTCCTGGGTTAAGGCTAGGGTTAGGATTACACCATGGGTTAGGAATAGAGTGAAAACAGGAGTAAGGGTCAGACCAGGAGCTAGAAATAGGGTTAGTCCAGCAGTTAAAGTTAGGTTATAACAGAATTTAAGGTTTAGGTTTGGGTTAGGCAGAGGTGAGGATTAGGGAAGAGTCCTGTGTTAAGGCTAGGGTTAGGGTTAGACCATGGGTTAGGAATAGAGTTAAAACAGGAGTTAGGGTCAGACCAGGAGCTAGAAATAGGGTTAGTCCAGCAGTTAAAGTTAGGTTAAGCCAGAATTTAAAGTTTAGCTTAAGCCGTAGGTGAAGATTAGGGTTGGGTCATGGGTTAGGGCTAGGGTTAGGGTTAGACCATGGGTTAGTAATAGAGTTAAAACAGGAGTTAGGGTCAGACCACGAGCTAGAAATAGGGTTAGTCCAGCAGTTAAAGTTAGGATATCCCAGTATTTAAGGTTTAGGTTTGGGTTAGGCCAGAGGTGATGATTAGGGTTGAGTCCTGGGTTAAGGTTAGGGATAGGGTTAGACCATGGGTTAGGAATAGACTTAAAACAGGAGTTAGGGTCAGACCAGGAATTAGAAATAGGGTTAGTCCAGCAGTTAAAGTTAGGATAACCCAGTATTTAAGGTTTAGGTTTGGGTTAGGCCAGAGGTGAGGATTAGGGTTTGGTCCTGGGTTAAGGTTAGGGTTAGGGTTAGACCATGGGTTAGTAATAGAGTTAAAACAGGAACTAGGGTCAGACCACAAGCTAGAAATAGGGTTAGTCCAGCAGTTAAAGTTAGGTTATCCCAGAATTTAAGGTTAAGGTTTGGGTTAGGCCAGAGGTGAGGATTAGGTTTGAGTCATGGGTTAAGGTTAGGGTAAGACCATGGGTTAGGAATAGAGTTAAAACAGGAGTTAGTTTAAAACTAGGGGCTAGAAATAGGGTTAGTCCAGCAGTTAAACCTAGGTTAAGCCAGAATATAAGGTTTAGATTAACCCAGAGGTGAGGATTAGGGTTGGGTGCTGGGTTAAGGCTAGGGTTAGGGTTAGACCATGGGTTAGTAATAGAGTTTAAACAGGAGTTAGGGTCAGACCAGGAGCTACAAATAGGGTTAGTTCAGCAGTTAAAGTTAGGTTATCACAGAATTTAAGGTTTAGGTTTGGGTTAGACCAGAGGTGAGGATTAGGGATGAGTCCTGGTTTAAGGCTAGGGTTAGGGTTAGACCATGGGTTAGGAATAGAGTAAAAACAGGAGTTAGTTTAAAACTAGGGGCTAGAAATAGAGTTATTCCAGCAGTTTAACATAGTTTAAGCCAGAATTTAAGGTTTAGTTTAAGACAGAGGTGAGGATTAGGGTTGGGTCCCTGGTTAGGGCTAGGGTTAGGGTTACATCATGGGTTAGGAATAGAGTTAAAGCAGGAGTTAGGGTCAGACCAGGGTCTAGAAATAGGGTTAGTCCAGCAGTTAAACTTTGGTTAAGCCAGAATTTAAGGTTTAGGTTAAGCCAGAGGTGAGGATTATGGTTGGGTCCTGGGTTAAGGCTCGGGTTAGGGTTAGACTATGGGTTCGTAATAGAGTTAAACAGGAGTTAGGGTCAGACCACGAGCTAGAAATAGTATTAGTCCAGGAGTTAAAGTTAGGTTATCCCAGAATTTAAGATTTAGGTTTGGGTTAGGCCAGAGGTGAGGATTAGGGTTGAGTCCTGGGTTAAAGCTAAGGTTAGGGTTAGACCATGGGTTGGGAATAGAGTAAAAACAGTTATTAGTATAAATCTATTGGCTATTAATAGGCTTAGTCCAGCAGTTTCACCTAGGTTAAGCCAGAATTTAAGGTTTAGGTTAAGACAGATGTGAGGATTAGGGTTGGGTCCTGAGTTAAGGCTAGGGTAAGGGTTAGACCATGGGTTAGGATTAGAGTTAGATCAGGAGTTGTAGTCAGACCAGGAGCTAGAAATATAATTAGACCAGCAGTTAAAGTTAGGTTATCCCAGTATTTAAATTTTAGGTTAAGTCATAGGTGAGGATTAGGGTTGGGTCCTGGGTTAAGGCTAGGGTTTGGGTTAGACCATGGGTTAGGAATAGAGTTAAAACAGGAGTTAGGGTTAGACTAGGAGCTAGAAATAGGGTTAGTCCAGCAGTTAAAGTTAGCTTATCCCAGACTTTAAGGTTTAGGTTTGGGTTAGGCCAGAGGTGAGGATTAGGGTTGAGTCCTGGGTTAAGGATAGGGTTAGGGTTACACCATGGGTTAGGAATAGAGTTAAAGCATGAGTTAGGGTCAGACCATGGGCTAGAAATAGGGTTAGTCCAGCAGTTTAACCTAGGTTAAGACAAAATTTAAGGTTTAGGGTACGCCAGAGGTGAGGATTAGGGATGGGGCCTGGTTAAAGCTAGGGTTAGGGTTAGACCATGGGTTAGGAATAGAGTTAAAGTATGAGTTAGGGTCAGACCATGGGCTAGAAATAGGGTTAAGTGATAAAGTAACGAAGACCTCGCTTCACCTCTTGTAGGTGCTCAGGAGAAAAATAGACTATCATTAGAGGTTAACTCCGGCACACTACCACTTTCCCATATGCCCAAAAAAAAAAAACCGAAGAATACAGTTGTTGGATGTCAAAATCCTTTTCTCTTATTTTATTAGTGCCAAAAAGTGAAAAAAGTGCTGTACAATTGTCCGCCAGGAATCGACGTTTCGGCTAGCAAGCCTTCATCAGGTCGGACAGGCTGAATACATTATTTACAAGTGAGAAAACAAAACAAAAGAAAAGAGATAAATTAATAACATTGAATGGACATATTGGTCAGGGTACAGAAGGCAAAAATAGGAACGACAAAGATCATGGGTAATGACAGAAACATAGGAGCAAGGGTACAACATACGTAGATTGGAACATTGAAACACTGTATATTTAAATAAACGGAACCTCATAGGTGTAGTAGCAATATCACAAGGTAGCAAGGTAGAAGTGAGACACAAGTGCTTATGGAGTGACCGTACAGCGCACATGGCAAGGACGCTCACCTTGACTAATAATGAGATGGCAACATGGTAAAAATGCAGGATAGCTGAAAAAATGTGGAGCCCTCCGTTTGGAGATAGCTGAGGGGAAAAAAAGGTAAAAGGGGTGAGGGAATTTATATTGGCAGAAGAAAAGCACAAAGGAGGAGAATAGAAGGTAGTGGTTGCTTCGACATACCCTGTGTCAGAAGCCGTAAAAAGCCCCGGGAGATATTTGGTATGTTGGATCCTAAGAGGTCATTGAATCATGACCAGGGAGGTTTGAAATAGAGAGCGTTCGGTCTATCTATAAGGACAAGAAAATGGGAAATGACCTACTGGGCTGGGTAATATTTATGCATTGATAGGTGCTCCCATTTAAGAGGTGAACTATTAGTTACCTTGACGGTCAGCTATACCTCTTAGGTGTCTTGGTATATTAGGCCAAGGTGGCAACCATGTGTGTCCCAGGGGAATGGCAGCTCCTGCAGTGGGATGTTAATATCTAAGGTTCCAATAAGAAACCAGGTTAACGAGGCAACTGTTGCTATGCAAAGATAGTGAGTATGGTAAAATACAATATTACCTATTAGCTCTGGTAGTATAGCCTAAAAAAGGATCGCTGCGGCTCAAAGTATATCAGTCAGTGACTTTTATGGAAGAAAAGCGGTTCCAGTGGTATGAAACAGACGTCACAGGTTCACATATAGGAGTCAGGATGGTATGCCTGATTGGGAATCTGTAGCATCGAAGGGATAATATGAGAATAGCATTATCAACAATACAGAGTAAAGATTTAGTAACAGAGAGAAATTGCAAAGGGGTTACCTAGTGATTTATTGAGAAAGGTACTATGGTAGAGGTTACCCAAAACGGACCGCTCCTGTAGTGGGGAGTCAAAGTCCAGAATTCATCCTGGTAATCAGGGTGATATGTCTGACCGCTGCTTATAGCTGTGTAAAAAAGAATTGAAGAATAGTTAAGTAAGAGAAAAAGAGTATGAAATAGAGAGGGAGACGAGGAAGAAAAGGGTTACCTAGTGACTCTGAGGGATATGGCCTGGAGGAAAGTTCGTTGGCCCTGGAGAGAGTCAGATCTAGCTGACCAGGAAGAGAGGAGGGGAGATAGTGAAGTAAGAGAATGGTAAGTTCGTATAATACATTGGTGGTATAAGTGTGGTAATGTCTCGATGAGCCACCTTACCATGTGCCAGTGGTGCCGCAGAGTTGGATCGCACGTCCTGTGAAGTGAAAAGAATGGAGGAGAAGCGTCTATTTAACCACGAGCATGCTGCGACGTAACTTCCGGTTTTCGTGCGGAATGGTGCATGCTGGGAACCGGCGTCCTGCGCATGCGCAAGTGACTTCCAATGGTGGAGATGGTGAGCGCGTCACTGCCGCTAGGTGGAACGCAGTAGTGGAGCCATGGAACGCACATGTGACAAGCATGTGACAAGGAGGGCGTGTTAGTGAGTCACATGACCGTGTTGGTAGTGGATCCGGACCCGGTTTACACATTTCGGTGCAGGAGTGAGTGACATGCTGGTTTATCATTGTCACGCAATGGTATTAGTTCTGTAGGGCAGAAAGAAGGAGTTAGAATACAATGTAGAAGAATAATCACATAATCAATATCGTATGTACACTGAGGTTAATACAATAGGAGAATTATGAGAACGCAATGAATCAATAGGTCTTTACATCATAAGGAAAACAATGAATCAACGGTTTAATTTGGCATAATTTTATGAATCACTGATAAGAGGTGAGTCGGAGATAGAAACTTGGGATGCCTAAGATGAAACATGCATGTGTGTGACCAAGGTGTACATACAGTAAGGATATGTTAATGGTAATATCAATGCAATTGATTCTTTATCTCCTAATATAAAGGAGGGGGGGGGGGGAAAGAAAAAGCCACAAAATGGATATGAAGATGGAATTATGTTTTGTGAGGGGACCGTACTTCAGTTTAAAATTATGAAAAAAAGGGGAACCAGCACGATCTGAAATTGGCATGCATCATATAAAAAGTGAAAATTCACAAATTTATTCCAACTGTACTATAATAAAAAAATGAGATTTTTAGCAAATAATTGATCAATTTTTTGAGCCACCCCTGCCAACGTCACGGCAAATCTCAATAGGGGGGTCCTACTCTACATTCTGTATTTCATGTGCCATGCGGCCTCCTAGATAAAGTTAAAAGCAGAACCATAATGGAGCACACATACCTGCAACCTGTATATAGCCGCTTCCATGTTGCAAAAAAGGCACTTGTGGATAGAGACCAGCCCAGGTCCCAGCATGTGGAGCAAGCCCTACACATACCAGGACTATATCAGAACTGATCCTCCCAGTGTCAAAAAGCAACCATTGATAAAGGCGGACCAGATCCAAGAATGGTGCTTAATTAGCATTGCCTGTGGAAAGGGGTGAGGTAACTGAGTCTGAACAGCTACCAACAGGAGGAATATATTGCAAGCCAAAATCAGGCGTGCATGGTATGGTGTTGGTCAGACACCAGATTTGTAGCATAACTACGGTCAAAACAGAGAAAAAAAGGGGAACCAGCACGATCTGAAATTGGCATGCATCATATAAAAAGTGAAAATTCACAAATTTATTCCAACTGTACTATAATAAAAAAATGAGATTTTTAGCAAATAATTGATCAATTTTTTGAGCCACCCCTGCCAACGTCACGGCAAATCTCAATAGGGGGGTCCTACTCTACATTCTGTATTTCATGTGCCATGCGGCCTCCTAGATAAAGTTAAAAGCAGAACCATAATGGAGCACACATACCTGCAACCTGTATATAGCCGCTTCCATGTTGCAAAAAAGGCACTTGTGGATAGAGACCAGCCCAGGTCCCAGCATGTGGAGCAAGCCCTACACATACCAGGACTATATCAGAACTGATCCTCCCAGTGTCAAAAAGCAACCATTGATAAAGGCGGACCAGATCCAAGAATGGTGCTTAATTAGCATTGCCTGTGGAAAGGGGTGAGGTAACTGAGTCTGAACAGCTACCAACAGGAGGAATATATTGCAAGCCAAAATCAGGCGTGCATGGTATGGTGTTGGTCAGACACCAGATTTGTAGCATAACTACGGTCAAAACAGAGAAAAAAAGGGGGAACCAGCACGATCTGAAATTGGCGTGCATCATATAAAAAGTGAAAATTCACAAATTTATTCCAACTGTACTATAATAAAAAAATGAGATTTTTAGCAAATAATTGATCAATTTTTTGAGCCACCCCTGCCAACGTCACGGCAAATCTCAATAGGGGGGTCCTACTCTACATTCTGTATTTCATGTGCCATGCGGCCTCCTAGATAAAGTTAAAAGCAGAACCATAATGGAGCACACATACCTGCAACCTGTATATAGCCGCTTCCATGTTGCAAAAAAGGCACTTGTGGATAGAGACCAGCCCAGGTCCCAGCATGTGGAGCAAGCCCTACACATACCAGGACTATATCAGAACTGATCCTCCCAGTGTCAAAAAGCAACCATTGATAAAGGCGGACCAGATCCAAGAATGGTGCTTAATTAGCATTGCCTGTGGAAAGGGGTGAGGTAACTGAGTCTGAACAGCTACCAACAGGAGGAATATATTGCAAGCCAAAATCAGGCGTGCATGGTATGGTGTTGGTCAGACACCAGATTTGTAGCATAACTACGGTCAAAACAGAGAAAAAAAGGGGAACCAGCACGATCTGAAATTGGCATGCATCATATAAAAAGTGAAAATTCACAAATTTATTCCAACTGTACTATAATAAAAAAATGAGATTTTTAGCAAATAATTGATCAATTTTTTGAGCCACCCCTGCCAACGTCACGGCAAATCTCAATAGGGGGGTCCTACTCTACATTCTGTATTTCATGTGCCATGCGGCCTCCTAGATAAAGTTAAAAGCAGAACCATAATGGAGCACACATACCTGCAACCTGTATATAGCCGCTTCCATGTTGCAAAAAAGGCACTTGTGGATAGAGACCAGCCCAGGTCCCAGCATGTGGAGCAAGCCCTACACATACCAGGACTATATCAGAACTGATCCTCCCAGTGTCAAAAAGCAACCATTGATAAAGGCGGACCAGATCCAAGAATGGTGCTTAATTAGCATTGCCTGTGGAAAGGGGTGAGGTAACTGAGTCTGAACAGCTACCAACAGGAGGAATATATTGCAAGCCAAAATCAGGCGTGCATGGTATGGTGTTGGTCAGACACCAGATTTGTAGCATAACTACGGTCAAAACAGAGAAAAAAAAGGGGAACCAGCACGATCTGAAATTGGCATGCATCATATAAAAAGTGAAAATTCACAAATTTATTCCAACTGTACTATAATAAAAAAATGAGATTTTTAGCAAATAATTGATCAATTTTTTGAGCCACCCCTGCCAACGTCACGGCAAATCTCAATAGGGGGGTCCTACTCTACATTCTGTATTTCATGTGCCATGCGGCCTCCTAGATAAAGTTAAAAGCAGAACCATAATGGAGCACACATACCTGCAACCTGTATATAGCCGCTTCCATGTTGCAAAAAAGGCACTTGTGGATAGAGACCAGCCCAGGTCCCAGCATGTGGAGCAAGCCCTACACATACCAGGACTATATCAGAACTGATCCTCCCAGTGTCAAAAAGCAACCATTGATAAAGGCGGACCAGATCCAAGAATGGTGCTTAATTAGCATTGCCTGTGGAAAGGGGTGAGGTAACTGAGTCTGAACAGCTACCAACAGGAGGAATATATTGCAAGCCAAAATCAGGCGTGCATGGTATGGTGTTGGTCAGACACCAGATTTGTAGCATATTGAGATTTGCCGTGACGTTGGCAGGGGTGGCTCAAAAAATTGATCAATTATTTGCTAAAAATCTCATTTTTTTTATTGTAGTACAGTTGGAATAAATCTGTGAATTTTCACTTTTTATATGATGCATGCCAATTTCAGATCGTGCTGGCTCCCCTCTCTCTCTGTTTGGTCGTAGTTATGCTACAAATTCTGGTGGCCGGTCACCACCATGCCATGCACGCCTGATTTTGGTTTGCTATGTATTCCTCCTGTTGGTAGCTGTTCAGATTCAGTTACCTCACCCCTTTCCACAGGCAATGCTAATTAAGCACCATCTTGGATCTGGTCCGCCTTTATCAATGGTTGCTGTTTGGCACTGGGAGGATCAGTTCTGATATAGTCCTGGTATGGTGCAGAGCTTGCTCCACATGCTGGGACCTGGGCTGGTCTCTATCCACAAGTGCCTTTTTTGCAACATAGAAGCGGTTATATACAGGTTACAGGTATGTGTGCTCTATTATGGTTCTGCTTTTAACTTTATCTAGGAGGCCGCATGGCACATGAAATACAGAATGTAGAGTAGGACCCCCCTATTGAGATTTGCCGTGACGTTGGCAGGGGTGGCTCAAAAAATTGATCAATTATTTGCTAAAAATCTCATTTTTTTTATTGTAGTACAGTTGGAATAAATCTGTGAATTTTCACTTTTTATATGATGCATGCCAATTTCAGATCGTGCTGGCTCCCCTCTCTCTCTGTTTGGTCGTAGTTATGCTACAAATTCTGGTGGCCGGTCACCACCATGCCATGCACGCCTGATTTTGGTTTGCTATGTATTCCTCCTGTTGGTAGCTGTTCAGATTCAGTTACCTCACCCCTTTCCACAGGCAATGCTAATTAAGCACCATCTTGGATCTGGTCCGCCTTTATCAATGGTTGCTGTTTGGCACTGGGAGGATCAGTTCTGATATAGTCCTGGTATGGTGCAGAGCTTGCTCCACATGCTGGGACCTGGGCTGGTCTCTATCCACAAGTGCCTTTTTTGCAACATAGAAGCGGTTATATACAGGTTACAGGTATGTGTGCTCTATTATGGTTCTGCTTTTAACTTTATCTAGGAGGCCGCATGGCACATGAAATACAGAATGTAGAGTAGGACCCCCCTATTGAGATTTGCCGTGACGTTGGCAGGGGTGGCTCAAAAAATTGATCAATTATTTGCTAAAAATCTCATTTTTTTTATTGTAGTACAGTTGGAATAAATCTGTGAATTTTCACTTTTTATATGATGCATGCCAATTTCAGATCGTGCTGGCTCCCCTCTCTCTCTGTTTGGTCGTAGTTATGCTACAAATTCTGGTGGCCGGTCACCACCATGCCATGCACGCCTGATTTTGGTTTGCTATGTATTCCTCCTGTTGGTAGCTGTTCAGATTCAGTTACCTCACCCCTTTCCACAGGCAATGCTAATTAAGCACCATCTTGGATCTGGTCCGCCTTTATCAATGGTTGCTGTTTGGCACTGGGAGGATCAGTTCTGATATAGTCCTGGTATGGTGCAGAGCTTGCTCCACATGCTGGGACCTGGGCTGGTCTCTATCCACAAGTGCCTTTTTTGCAACATAGAAGCGGTTATATACAGGTTACAGGTATGTGTGCTCTATTATGGTTCTGCTTTTAACTTTATCTAGGAGGCCGCATGGCACATGAAATACAGAATGTAGAGTAGGACCCCCCTATTGAGATTTGCCGTGACGTTGGCAGGGGTGGCTCAAAAAATTGATCAATTATTTGCTAAAAATCTCATTTTTTTTATTGTAGTACAGTTGGAATAAATCTGTGAATTTTCACTTTTTATATGATGCATGCCAATTTCAGATCGTGCTGGCTCCCCTCTCTCTCTGTTTGGTCGTAGTTATGCTACAAATTCTGGTGGCCGGTCACCACCATGCCATGCACGCCTGATTTTGGTTTGCTATGTATTCCTCCTGTTGGTAGCTGTTCAGATTCAGTTACCTCACCCCTTTCCACAGGCAATGCTAATTAAGCACCATCTTGGATCTGGTCCGCCTTTATCAATGGTTGCTGTTTGGCACTGGGAGGATCAGTTCTGATATAGTCCTGGTATGGTGCAGAGCTTGCTCCACATGCTGGGACCTGGGCTGGTCTCTATCCACAAGTGCCTTTTTTGCAACATAGAAGCGGTTATATACAGGTTACAGGTATGTGTGCTCTATTATGGTTCTGCTTTTAACTTTATCTAGGAGGCCGCATGGCACATGAAATACAGAATGTAGAGTAGGACCCCCCTATTGAGATTTGCCGTGACGTTGGCAGGGGTGGCTCAAAAAATTGATCAATTATTTGCTAAAAATCTCATTTTTTTTATTGTAGTACAGTTGGAATAAATCTGTGAATTTTCACTTTTTATATGATGCATGCCAATTTCAGATCGTGCTGGCTCCCCTCTCTCTCTGTTTGGTCGTAGTTATGCTACAAATTCTGGTGGCCGGTCACCACCATGCCATGCACGCCTGATTTTGGTTTGCTATGAATTCCTCCTGTTGGTAGCTGTTCAGATTCAGTTACCTCACCCCTTTCCACAGGCAATGCTAATTAAGCACCATCTTGGATCTGGTCCGCCTTTATCAATGGTTGCTGTTTGGCACTGGGAGGATCAGTTCTGATATAGTCCTGGTATGGTGCAGAGCTTGCTCCACATGCTGGGACCTGGGCTGGTCTCTATCCACAAGTGCCTTTTTTGCAACATAGAAGCGGTTATATACAGGTTACAGGTATGTGTGCTCTATTATGGTTCTGCTTTTAACTTTATCTAGGAGGCCGCATGGCACATGAAATACAGAATGTAGAGTAGGACCCCCCTATTGAGATTTGCCGTGACGTTGGCAGGGGTGGCTCAAAAAATTGATCAATTATTTGCTAAAAATCTCATTTTTTTTATTGTAGTACAGTTGGAATAAATCTGTGAATTTTCACTTTTTATATGATGCATGCCAATTTCAGATCGTGCTGGCTCCCCTCTCTCTCAGTTTAAAATTATGGTCATCCGTGGGTATTACTATAAAAGCAATATGGAGTCAATATAGAGTGGTATCCTCATGTATGCTCTCAACAACAGCAACAGTAGAGGTCAAAAAGCTTGTTCGTACCTCCGGTTCAAACCGTGGGGCTCAAGGGTACCCAAAGTGTGGATCCATCTAGCTTCTTTCTCCCGGAGGAGTTTAACCCTGTCACCACCTCTGCGACTGGTGCCAGCCTGATCAATGACCTGAAACCTCAATTGTGAGATCCTGTGACCTGCTGTTATGAAGTGAAGGGGAACGGGAAGTAAGGTACGACCGCACCTAATGTCCGACTTATGTTTGTTGATGCGGTCTCGGATATGTTGGGTAGTCTCTCCAACATATCCGAGACCGCAGGGACACTTGATGAGATAAACTACGAAGGAACTATCACAAGTAAAGAAATCCCTAATTGGAAAAGCTCTACCAGTTCTGGGGTGTGTGAAAGAATTCCCTTTAGTGATATTCGAGCATTGGGCACACCTAAGACATGGGAAGGTGCCAAACTGTGGGTTGCTAAGGAACCTCTGTTTGGGAACGGGGTGACAGGGGCCTATATCCGCCCGAACCAGTTTATCCCTGATGTTTGGTGATTTTTTGTAACAAAAAAGTGGTGGTGTCTTGAATTCACTAATTTGAGGATAAGAGAGGCCAAGAAGTGGCCAATGCTTCAGAATGATTCTCTTAACCAATGGAGAGAAGGGGTGAAATGTATTAATAAGGGGCATACGGTCTGATTGTGTATGCGGCTTGTGGGATACGGATCTCGTATTAGTCGCTATGTTAGTAGGGTAGCCCCTCTGCCTAAACTTGTTGGTCATCTCAACATGTCTTACCCTACGATTATCGTTATCACTTACGATCCGATCCACTCTCGTGTGCTGGCTGATTGGCAAGGAATTTTTAGTATGTTTTGGGTGGTTGCTGGTATAATGGAGAAGGCTGTTTTTATCCGTGGGCTTGGTATAAATGTCGGTCGTAATGGTACCATCCCTATTTTTGATGACCCAGCAATCTAAAAAGTTGATCTTCTCAGTACTATGGTTAATAGAAAAGGTTAAGCCTGGTTGGAAGGTGTTGATCTCCTCGTAGAATGTGAGTAGGGAGTCTAGATCGCCATCCCAGATCAAAAAAACATCATCTATGTATCTACGCCAAATCAACGCATGGCGTACGATCTGAGGGTGAGAATGTATGTATCTGTCTTCAAATGCAGTCATAAAGATGTTGGCGTAGGGGGGCGCGACATTAGAGCCCATCGCGGTCCCCCTACGCTGCACATAAAATTGATCTTGGAATAGGAAAAAATTCCTTTCCAGGATAATCCTGAGTAAATCGATACAGAATTCTCTGTTATCGATTGGTAAAGTGGTAAATTGTTCAAAAAACCATTTTACCGATGCTAAACCCTCCTCATGGTCAATGCTTGTATATAGTGAGTAGTTTTGATGAGAGAGGAAATATCTGGTGTTGGATTGTAGGAGACTGGTTCATAGGTAGATGTGTCAGACAATTGTCCAAGGATTTCCGAAATGTAATACTGTCGGTCAAGGACGACAATGGCTCCCCCCTTATCAGCCGGCTTGATAATAACTGTCTGATTGTCCCTCAGGTTGTTAAGAGCCCTAGATTCATCTACTGACAAGTTGTTCCTAACGTGAAATGTGCCGGAATGAATCTGTTTGTTCAAATTATCAATATCATGGGAAACCAATGAAACAAAGGTTTCGACCGGATGATATGATCTAGGGGGCATGAAGGAACTTTGTGATTTAAGTTGTAGGGACTTAAGTGAGAAGCAAGGGGGAGAGGCTGTAGAAACCATATCAGCATTTTTAACATGATCAACAGTATTTACATTGTCAAAGTGCACTTTTAGCCGTACAGATCGGAAAAAATGCTCAAGCTCCTTTTGTACAGAAAAGGTGTCATATGTAGGAGTGGGGCTAAATGAAAGCCCCTTCTGTAGGACCAAGTGCTCAGCAGGTGATAAATTGTACGAAGAGATATTGTAGACTAGGTTCGTGTTACCTGTGACCTTGTCCATACCCGGTCCTCCCGGTAATTGCGGTTGCCGCCTGTACCCCCTCCTCGTCTTCTTACGGGGGGCCGTCGTTGACCTAAAAAACCGGGCTGCGGACGCTGGGGACGGGTGTCGAAGTCCGAACTCCCTGAAGATGAATAGCCTGTGTAACGAGAAGGACGTCGTGAGAAGAAGGAGGAGGACTCCCCTGAGCGCCATCGGTAGACGGTCCCCTGGGAGTAGTCCTCCTGATCTCTGAGAAACTCTCTCCAGGGCCAACGAACTTTCCTCCAGGCCATATCCCTCAGAGTCACTAGGTAACCCTTTTCTTCCTCGTCTCCCTCTCTATTTCATACTCTTTTTCTCTTACTTAACTATTCTTCAATTCTTTTTTACACAGCTATAAGCAGCGGTCAGACATATCACCCTGATTACCAGGATGAATTCTGGACTTTGACTCCCCACTACAGGAGCGGTCCGTTTTGGGTAACCTCTACCATAGTACCTTTCTCAATAAATCACTAGGTAACCCCTTTGCAATTTCTCTCTGTTACTAAATCTTTACTCTGTATTGTTGATAATGCTATTCTCATATTATCCCTTCGATGCTACAGATTCCCAATCAGGCATACCATCCTGACTCCTATATGTGAACCTGTGACGTCTGTTTCATACCACTGGAACCGCTTTTCTTCCATAAAAGTCACTGACTGATATACTTTGAGCCGCAGCGATCCTTTTTTAGGCTATACTACCAGAGCTAATAGGTAATATTGTATTTTACCATACTCACTATCTTTGCATAGCAACAGTTGCCTCGTTAACCTGGTTTCTTATTGGAACCTTAAATATTAACATCCCACTGCAGGAGCTGCCATTCCCCTGGGACACACATGGTTGCCACCTTGGCCTAATATACCAAGACACCTAAGAGGTATAGCTGACCGTCAAGGTAACTAATAGTTCACCTCTTAAATGGGAGCACCTATCAATGCATAAATATTACCCAGCCCAGTAGGTCATTTCCCATTTTCTTGTCCTTATAGATAGACCGAACGCTCTCTATTTCAAACCTCCCTGGTCATGATTCAATGACCTCTTAGGATCCAACATACCAAATATCTCCCGGGGCTTTTTACGGCTTCTGACACAGGGTATGTCGAAGCAACCACTACCTTCTATTCTCCTCCTTTGTGCTTTTCTTCTGCCAATATAAATTCCCTCACCCCTTTTACCTTTTTTTCCCCTCAGCTATCTCCAAACGGAGGGCTCCACATTTTTTCAGCTATCCTGCATTTGTACCATGTTGCCATCTCATTATTAGTCAAGGTGAGCGTCCTTGCCATGTGCGCTGTACGGTCACTCCATAAGCACTTGTATCTCACTTCTACCTTGCTACCTTGTGATATTGCTACTACACCTATGAGGTTCCGTTTATTTAAATATACAGTGTTTCAATGTTCCAATCTACGTATGTTGTACCCTTGCTCCTATGTTTCTGTCATTACCCATGATCTTTGTCGTTCCTATTTTTGCCTTCTGTACCCTGACCAATATGTCCATTCAATGTTATTAATTTATCTCTTTTCTTTTGTTTTGTTTTCTCACTTGTAAATAATGTATTCAGCCTGTCCGACCTGATGAAGGCTTGCTAGCCGAAACGTCGATTCCTGGCGGACAATTGTACAGCACTTTTTTCACTTTTTGGCACTAATAAAATAAGAGAAAAGGATTTTGACATCCAACAATTGTATTCTTCGTTTTTTTTTGGGCATATGGGAAAGTGGTAGTGTGCCGGAGAAATAGGGTTAGTCCAGCAGTTTAACCTAGGTTAAGCCAAAATTTAAGGTTTAGTTTAGGCCAGAGGTGAGGATTAGGGGTGGGGCCTGGTTAAGGCTAGGGTTAGGGTTAGACCATGATTTAGGAATAGAGTTAAAACAGGAGTTAAGGTCAGACCAGGAGCTAGAAATAGGGTTAGTCCAGCAGTTAAAGTTAGGTTATCCCAGAATTTCAGGTTTAGGTTTAGGTTACGCCAGAGGTGAAGATTAGGGATGAGTCTTGGGTTAAGGCTAGGGTTGGGGTTGGACCATGGGTTAGGAATAGAGTAAAAATAGGAGTTAATTTAAAACTAGGGGCTAGAAATAGGGTTGGTCCAGCTGTTTAAACTAGGTTAAGCCAGAATTTAAGGTTTAGGTTAAGCCAGAGGTGAGGATTAGGGTTAGGTTCTGGGTTAAGGCTAGGGTTAGGGTTACACCATTAATTAGGAATACAGGTAAAGCAGGAGTTAGGGTCAGACCAGGGGCTTGAAATAGGGTTAGTCCAGCAGTTTCACCTAGGTTAAGCCAGAATTTAGGGTTTAGGTTAAGACAGAAGTGAGGATTAGGGTTGGGTTCTGGGTTAAGGCTAGGGTTAGGGTTAGACAATGGGTTAGTAATAGAGTAAAAACAGGAGTTAGGGTCAGACCACGAGCTAGAAATAGGGTTAGTCCTGCAGTTAAAGTTAGGTTATCCCAGTATTTAAATTTTAGGTTAAGTCATAGGTGAGGATTATGGTTGGGTCCTGGGTTAAGGCTAGGGTTAGGGTTAGACCATGGGTTTGGAATAGAGTTAAAACAGGAGTTAGGGTCAGACCAGGAGCTAGAAATAGGGTTAGTCCAGCAGTTAAATTTAAGTTATCCCAGAATTTAAGGTTTAGGTTTGGGTTAGGCCAGAGGTGAAGATTAGGGATGAGTCTTGGGTTAAGGCTAGGGTTGGGGTTGGACCATGGGTTAGGAATAGAGTAAAAGCAGGAGTTAGTTTAAAACTAGGGGCTAGAAATAAGGTTAGTCCAGCAGTTTAACCTAGGTTAAGCCAGAATTTAAGGTTTAGGTTAAGCCAGAGGTGAGGATTAGGGTTAAGTCCTTGGTTAAGGCTAGGGTTAGGGTTAGACCATGGGTTAGGAATAGAGTAAAAACAGGAGTTAGTTTAAAACTAGGGGCTAGAAATAGGGTTAGTCCAGCAGCTTAACCTAGGTTAAGCCAGAATTTAAGATTTAGATTAAGCCAGAGGTGAGGATTAGAGTTTGGACCTGGGTTAAGGCTAGGGTTAGGATTAGACTATGGGTTAGGAATAGAGTTAAAACAGGCGTTAGGGTCAGACCAGGAGCTAGAAATAGGGTTAGTCCAGCAGTTAAAGTTAGGTTATTTCAGTATTTAAGGTTTAGGTTAATTCAGAGGTGAGGATTAGGGTTGGGTCCTGGGTTCAGGCTAGGGTTACGGTTACACCATGGGTTAGGGATAGAGTTAAAGCAGGAGTTAATTTCAGACCAGGAGCTAGAAATAGCGTTAGTCCAGCAGTTAAACTTAGGTTAAGCCAGAATTTAAGGTTTAGGTTAGGCCAGAGGTGAGGATTAGGGATGAGTCCTGGGTTAAGGCTAGGGTTAGGGTTACACCATGGGTTAGGAATAGAGTAAAAACAGGAGTTAGTTTAAAACAAGGGGCTAGAAATAGGGTTAGTCCAGCAGTTTAACCTAGGTTAAGCCAGAATTTAAGGTTTAGGTTAAGCTAGAGGTGAGGATTAGGGTTGGGTCCTGGGTTAAAGCTTCGGTTAGGGTTACACCATGGGTTAGGTATAGAGTTAAAGCAGGAGTTAGGGTCAGACCAGGTGCTAGAAATAGGGTTAGTGCAGCAGTTAAAGTTAGGTTATCCCAGATTTTAAGGGTTAGGTTTGGGTTAGGCCAGAGGTGAGGATTAGGGTTAAGTCCTGGGTTACCGCTACGGTTAGGGTTAGACCATGAATTAGGAATAGAGTTAAAACAGGAGTTAGGGTCAGACCAGGAGCTAGAAATAGGGTTAGTCCAGCAGTTAAAGTTAGGTTATCCCAGTATTTAAGGTTTAGGTTAAGTCAAAGGTGAGGATTAGGGTTGGGTCCTGGGTTAAGGCTGGGGTTAGGGTTAGACGATGGGTTAGGAATAGAGTTAAAACAGGAGTAAGGGTCAGACCAGGAGCTATAAACAGGGTTAGTCCAGCAGTTAAAGTTAGGTTAAGCCAGAATTTAAGGTTTAGATTAAACCAGAGGTGAGGATTAGGGTTGGGTCCTGGGTTAAGGCTAGGGTTAGGGTTAGACCATGGGTTAGTAATAGAGTTAAAACAGGAGTTAGGGTCAGACCAGGAGCTAGAAATAGGGTTAGTCAAGCAGTTAAAGTTAGGTTATCCCAGAATTTAAGGTTTAGGTTTGGGTTAGGCCAGAGGTGAGGATTAGGGATGAGTCCTGGGTTAAGGCTAGGGTTAGGGTTAGACCATGGGTTAGGAATAGAGTAAAAACAGGAGATAGTTTAAAACTATGCGCTAGAAATAGGGTTAGTCCATCAGTTTAACCTAGGTTAAGCCAGAATTTAAGGTTTAGGTTAAAACAGAGGTGAGGATTAGGGTTGGGTCCCTGGTTAAGGCAAGGGTTGGGGTTACACCATGGGTTAGGAATAGAGTTAAAGCAGGAGTTAGGGTCAGACCAGGGTCTAGAAATAGGGTTAGTCCAGCAGGTAAACTTAGGTTAAGCCACAATTTAAGGTTTCGGTTAAGCCAGAGGTGAGGATTAGGGTTGGGTCCTGGGTTAAGGCTAGGGTTAAGGTTAGACCATGGGTTAGGAATAGAGTTAAAGTAGGAGTTAGGGTCAGACTAGTGGATTAAAATAGGGTTAATCCAGCAGTTAAACTTAGGTTAAGCCAGAATTTAAGGTTTAGGTTAAGCCAGAGGTGGGGATTAGGGTTGGATCCTGGTTAAGGCTAGGGTTAGGTTTAGACCATGATTTAGGAATAGAGTTAAAACAGGAGTTAGGGTCAGACCAGGAGCTAGGAATAGGGTTAGTCCAGCAGTTAAAGTTAGGTTATCCCAAAATTTAAGGTTTAGGTTTAGGTTAGGCCAGAGGTGAAGATTAGGGATGAGTCTTGGGTTAAGGCTAGGGTTGGGGTTGGACCATGCGTTAGGAATAGAGTAAAAATAGTAGTTAATTTAAAACTAGGGGCTAGAAATAGGGTTAGTCCAGCAGTTTAACCTAGGTTAAGCCAGAATTTAAAGTTTAGGTTAAGACAGAGGTGAGGATTAGGGTTGGGTCCCTGGTTAAGGCTAGGGTTGGGGTTACACCATGGGTTAGGAATAGAGTTAAAGCAGGAGTTAGGGTCAGACCAGGGTCTAGAAATAGGGTTAGTCCAGCAGATAAACTTAGGTTAAGCCACAATTTAAGGTTTAGGTTAAGCCAGAGGTGAGGATTAGGGTTGGGTCCTGGGTTAAGGCTAGGGTTAGGGTTAGACCATGGGTTAGGAATAGAGCTAAAACAGGAGTTAGGGTTAGACCAGGAGCTAGAAATAGGGTTAGTCCAGCAGTTAAAGTTAGCTTATCCCAGAATTTAAGGTTTAGGTTTGGGTTAGGCCAGAGGTGAGGATTAGGGATGAGTCCTGGGTTAAGGATAGGGTAAGGGTTAGACCATGGGTTAGGTACAGAGTTAATACAGGAGTTAGTATCAGACCGAGAGCTAGAAACAGGGTTAATCCAGCAGTTACACTTAGGTTAAGCCAGAATTTAAGGTTTAGGTTAAGCCAGAGGTGAGGATTAGGGTTGGGTCCTGGGTTAAGGCTAGGGTTAGGGTTAGACCATGGGTTAGGAATAGAGTTAAAACAGGAGTTAGGGTCAGACCAGGAGCTAGAAATACGATTAGTCCAGCAGTTAAATTAGGTTATCCCAGAATTTAAGGTTTAGTTTAAGACAGGGGTGAGAATTAGGGCTGGGTCCTGGGTTAAGGCTAGGGTTAGGATTACACCATGGTTTAGGAATAGAGTTAAAGCAGGAGTTAGGGTCAGACCAGGGGCTTGAAATAGGGTTAGTCCAGCAGTTAAACTTAGATTAAGCTAGAATTTAAGGTTTAGGTTAAGCCAGAGGTGAGGATTAGGATTCGGTCCTGGGTTAAGGCTAGGGTTAGGGTTAGACCATAGGTCCAACATCATTCCTCAAGGCCCACCATCAGTTCATATTTTCAGGATTTCCTTAGTATTGCACAGGTGATAATTTAATCACCTGCACAGGGGATGTTCCAAAATCTGTGCAATGGTAAGGAAATCCTGAAAACATGCACTGTTGGTGGTCCTTGAGGACTGGAGTTGGGGAACTTTAGAGGTTGTAAGTCTGTTGGCGATATGTATCATATATGGTAGTTATACCCTATAGTTAGTAAACTTTGGATTAGGAGTATACTTTCTAATTCAGTTGGTCACCGGTTTTAACCTCAAAAAGAATCCTTGGAAAGCTGTACTAAATAAACGTATTTCTAAAAGCCCTAAATAGTACAAAGTCTTTCTCTCTTATTTTTCTAGTGATAAAACATTGCCTCAGCATGGAAAAAACAAGTCTTGATCTGTCAGAGGTCAAAACACACCTCGTGGTACATGATTAAAGAGAAATTATCAGCCATAATTGCAGATAATGTTTTCAAGTTTGGGAATATTTGGTGGCCCTTTGCGCAATATGCTGGTCAAACCCCTTTTGCTATGCCGCCATTCCGTCTACAAGCTTCCGTCTTCCCTGCTTCTCCAAGTAGCAATTAATATTTACAACTAGACCAGGCTTTTTCCCACCCTCCATCTTTCTCCTCTTCTTACCCCCTTTTCTGTTTTCAATTACTCCCTATAATATAGGTTTATGTAATGCATCGTTATTAGGGATGAGCGAATGTATTCACCACTATTCGGTATCCGGCGGATAATGGGGTATTCGAGGTATTCGGTATCCGATGGCTAATATGGTATTCGCTCCGATACTTTCATTTTCATTTCTGGACTTCCTGGCGCCTTTTTCCAGCCAATGAACACATCTGACGTTGCTTGCCCTCACAGTAACGCCGCAGCCATCTTTGTTGTGGTGTTACTTTGATTGGCTTGGCCGCACATATTGTCATAGGGGCTATACAAGGCTGCCGCCATTTTGTGTGCACGCATTCATTCCGGAGCTGCCAATGTAGCTAGACTGTATTGTGTGCAGTGCAGCATTTTTCCAGCCAACTAATACTAGTCCTTCTAGGGACTGAAGCTATTTAGCATTAGCTGTTAGCGACTGTGTAAATCATAGAAACAGGTATAGGGACAGTGCAGTGCATTCTATGAGATAGTGTTCCTGCTGCAGAATCCAAAATAGTCCTTATAAGGGCTGAACACAGTGTCCACAGTGTGCTAGCAGCTGTGTACATCATAGAACAAGGTATAGGGACAGTGTTACTGCATTGCTTAATCAGGTGACAGCCATTCCTGTTTTAAAGCTGCAAAAAAAAAATGATAAATCCTCTTATTAGTGGTGCATATGGTCTGTTATTGCGGTGTGTGATATAGGGACAGCTTATTCACAGGCAGGGAGATATTTAAAGCTGTCCTGACATCTGCTGCCAATAATCAACAATCTCAGCACTGCTACATCCCTTGTGTCTGTTATACTAGCAATAGGTATTACAACTTGCAAAAAAAAAGGTCCCAAAATTGTAAAAACAACGGGTTCAGGTGTAGTGTAGTGCCTGTCAGCCACCATCTCAATTCACAGTCTCAGTGTTACCCAATTTTTTTTTAATACTTGGTGTCAGCGTCACTACTTGTGCCTCAAGGCCAGTACCTTCCTATCAGCCACCTAATGTAATTTTGGGGCCTTCATATCTTACAGAACCTACATAGTGGCTTGCTGCAACTAACACACAGTCTTCGTGTTACCCAATTTTTATTAATACTTGGTGTCAGGGGCACAACTTCAGTCTCAAGGCCAGTACCTTCCTGGCAACAACCTAGCATACTTTTGGGGGCTTCATATCTTACAGAACCTACATAGTGGCGTGCTCTTATTAAAAAACAAAGTCTCAGTGTTACCCAATTTTTTATTAATACTTGGTGTCAGGGGCACAACTTCTGCCTCAAGGCCAGTATCTTCATATCAGCCACCTAGTGTAATTTTGGGGGCTTCATACCTTACAGAACCTACATAGTGGCTTGCTGCAACTAACACAGTCTTAGTGTTATCCAATTTTCATTAATACTTGGTGTCAGGGTCACTACTTGTGCCGCAAGGCCAGTACCTTCCTAGCAACAACCTAGCATACTTTGGGGTGGCTTCATATCTTACAGAACCTACATAGTGGCTTGCTCTTACTAAAACACAGTCTGAGTGCCAAAAACCAATACTAAAACAAAACTGTTGTCAAACCGTCAAACCCTGTTTTCTTTTAGGGCTGAAAGACATTCACAACATCTTTGGTACTTTTTGGTTTTCAGACTTATAGAAACATCTATCTTGAGAAACTATTAACACAAGTTTAACAACCTGGCATAAGTGTTGTTCCACTGCCTGTAGAAAAGGTCACGTTACAGTATTCACATTCAATAATCAAACCAAAAAAAATGGGAAAAAGAGTGGGTAAGGGCCGTGGACGAGGTGGTAGTGACAGTGGTGGTCGCCCAAGCAGTGTGATCGAGCCAAAGAAAAAGGTTCCTGCTTTATCTACCTCTGCCTTCCTATCCCAATTTTCTTGTCCACGTGGGAAAGCACTCTTGCGCCCTGAACAGTGCGAACAGGTAACGAGTTGGCTAGCAGAAAATGCCTCCAGTTACTTGTCGAGTAGCAAATCCCAAGGGTCCACACAGACAGACTTGAGTAGCCCAGAGGCTAGCCCATCAAATCCTCAGCCTGGTCATCCTTCCTCACAACATCAGTATTCTGAGGAAACATATGACACCAAATCAGGCTACTCTGAGGAACTGTTTACGGGACCCTTTGACCTTTCTTGCCTCTCACCGCACAACACCACCAACGCAAGTGAGGCCGTGGTGTACAGTGATGCACAGATCTTTGAGCACCCAAGGCTAGAAGAAAGCCATGTTGTTGGCCGTGACATGCTGGGTAATCAGGTGGAAGTGTTGGAGGATGATGAGACACAGTTGCCCTCAGGTCAACCTGAAAACTCCATTACCGAAGATATTGACCTTCAGGAATTTGAAGACGACCTGGTCAATGAAGAGGTGACCAACATGGACGGGTGGCACGGATTGCGAGAGCAGCAGTGCAGAGGAGCATGTACCCATAGTCCGCAAAAAGGCTGTAAGATATAGGGTTTCGACCACTGCCAGAGATCAATCAACTGTGCACATGACACCACCACCTGTGCCATCGCAGAGTCCAAGGGTCCGTACACCACCTATGCCATCTCAGAGTCCAAGGGTCCGTGCACCACCTCAGCCATCTCAGAGTCCAAGGGTCCATGGAGCAATTGTGTGGGAGTTTTTTTCCAAGAGTCCTTCGGACCAAACGGTTGCCATTTGTCAAATCTGTCAGACCAAGCTTAGCAGAGGCAAAAATACTTCCAGCTTGGGCACCTCCAGCATGAGAAACCATATGTTAGCCAAGCACACCACTAGGTGGTTGACAGCTCTAGGTGAAAAACACAATTTCCAGACTCAAAACTCTGCCACTTCCCCTGGGCTGCCTTTTTCCCAAACTGTTGTGCAAGAAGGTGGCGCTGATGCCTCCTTCTCCCAACCTGATGTTGGCCAAACTCAATAATCAACGACATCAGCTTTGATGTCCCAGCGTTCTGTTTAGTTGTCCTTACCACAGACCTTCGAAAAGAAGCGAAAATACCCAGTTACGCACCCAAGGGCAGAAACCATAACTGCACACATTGTACGATTGATAGCCCTTGAGATGTTGCCTTATCGGCTAGTGAGAAGAGAGGCTTTCCACGACCTTTTGGTGGTGTTAGAACATCAGTACTCTGTGCCTAGCCTCTACTATTTTTCTCGTTGTGCTGTCTCCGCTCTCCAAAATTACGTGTCCGTAAACATCAAACGGGCTCTCACCAACGCCATAACAGGGAAGGTCCACTTAACCACAGACACGTGGACAAGCGGAAGTGGACAGGGACGTTACATCTCACTGACGGCACACTGGGTGAACCTGGTGGCGGCTGGTACAGAGTCTGGGCCGGCAACATCCCATATAGTTCCCACACACAGAATAGTGGGGCCCACTTCAATCACAGTTTCAGTAGCCTCCTACACAGCAACAACTCCCTCCTCCTTCTACTCTTCATCTGGCTCCTGTGCATCCTCCTCAACATCCGCTGGTCTCCAACCGTTGACACCATTCCCCAGCTGTTATCTCTGCAGCACTGCCTTGGCTAAGCGGCAACACGCTCTACTGAAGCTCATCTGTATCGGTGACAAATCACACACGGCACCTGAGCTTTTGAAAGCAATAACTTTGCAGACAGATGAGTGGCTTGAGCCTTAGGACCTCCGTCCAGGGATGGTAGTGTGCGATAATGGTCGTAATCTGGTGGCGGCTTTAAAACTTGAAAAGCTTGTACACGTTCCTTGTATGGCCCACATTGTAAATTTAGTAGTTCAGCACTTTCTGAAGAAATTCCCTGGGATACCAGACCTACTTACCAAGGTACGACATATTAGCGCACATTTCCGCAAGTCATCTCCCTCTTTTGCTAGCCTGGCAGTGCTGCAGCAGCGCTCACATTTGCCTCGTCACAGACTAATATGTGACCTCCCTATGAGATGGAATTCAACCTATCATATGTTGGCCAGGATCCATGAGCAGCAGAGGGCAGTATCCCAATTCCAGCTGGAACATGCTCGTCAGATGCAGCTGCCAGACATAAGTACTGTCGAGTGGGTGTGGATTGCAGACATTTGTCAGGTCTTGGAGAATTTTGATTACTATACCAACATTGTGAGCAGTGAGGATGCTGTTATCAGAATTACCATTCCATTGATTTGTTTATTGAAACGCTCTCTGGATGGTCTGACTGACCAAAGTGTTCATGCACCCGAGTTGTCTGTGGATCCAGACTTCACAATGGTTGCTAGTAATCCACACAACCTCGGCCAACAAGCTCAGGCCACCTTTGCTCAGCATCATGAGGATGAGGAGGATGATGAAGAACAGGAATGCTTTGAAGTTGGTAACCAAGGGATTGACAACCCAAGCTTCAGGGCTGTCCAGCATGGATGGCCTGAGGAGAGAGAGACTGAGGAGGAGGAGGTTTAGGGAGACAGAATGTATGCTTAGCAGTGACACACAAAGGTTTCCAGTTCGGAGTCTGGGACACATGGCACAGTTCATGTCACACTGCCTTTCTCAAGACTGTTGGCTAGTCCCCATTTTGGCAGACAACAAATACTGGTTATGTACCTTTTTTGACCCATGCTACAAAGACAAATTTGCTTCGCTACTTGTGGAGGCAAATAAGGATTGTATTACGGAAACATTGAAGAGGGCTGTAGTGGAGCCAGGGCTGAGGAGTCAGTAAGCCATACCTTCGACTCCAACTCCTCAATTTCCCTTGCACCGACTCCGACTCCCACATATATTGCTGATAGTTAAGTGAAAAATGTATTGTAGTACAATGTGAACATCAGACATTTAATCATTTTTATGATACAATAATCAAGATAGATAGAACAAAATATATTTATTGGAATACAACTTTAGAACACAAAAAACTGTAATAAATTGTAAATGTTATACAATATGTAATATACAGTACATTACATACAGTGCCAACAAGTAGTATTCAACCCCCTGCAGATTTAGCAGGTTTACACATTCGGAATTAACTTGGCATTGTGACATTTGGACTGTAGATCATCCTGGAAGTGTGAAATGCACTGCAGCAAAAAAGAATGTTATTTCTTTTTTTATTTTTTTTTTTAAATTGTGAAAAGTTTATTCAGAGGGTCATTTATTATTCAACCCCTCAAACCACAAGAATTCTGTTTGGTTCCCCTAAAGTATTAAGAAGTATTTCAGGCACAAAGAACAATGAGCTTCACATGTTTGGATTAATTATCTCTTTTTCCAGCCTTTTCTGACTAATTAAGACCCTCCCCAAACTTGTGAACAGCACTCATACTTGGTCAACATGGGAAAGACAAAGGAGCATTCCAAGGCCATCAGAGACAAGATCGTGGAGGGTCACAAGGCTGGCAAGGGGTACAAAACCCTTTCCAAGGAGTTGGGCCTACCTGTCTCCACTGTTGGGAGCATCATCCGGAAGTGGAAGGCTTATGGAACTACTGTTAGCCTTCCACGGCCTGGACAGCCTTTGAAAGTTTCCACCCGTGCCGAGGCCAGGCTTGTCCGAAGAGTCAAGGCTAACCCAAGGACAACAAGGAAGGAGCTCCAGGAAGATCTCATGGCAGTGGGGACATTGGTTTCAGTCAATACCATAGGTAACGTACTCCACCGCAATGGTCTCCGTTCCAGACGAGCCCGTAAGGTACCTTTACTTTCAAAGCGTCATGTCAAGGCTCGTCTACAGTTTGCTCATGATCACTTGGAGGACTCTGAGACAGACTGGTTCAAGGTTCTCTGGTCTGATGAGATCTTTGGTGCCAACCACACACGTGACATTTGGAGACTGGATGGCACTGCATACGACCCCAAGAATACCATCCCTACAGTCAAGCATGGTGGTGGCAGCATCATGCTGTGGGGCTGTATCTCAGCCAAGGGGCCTGGCCATCTGGTCCGCATCCATGGGAAGATGGATAGCACGGCCTACCTGGAGATTTTGGCCAAGAACCTCCGCTCCTCCATCAAGGATCTTAAGATGGGTCGTCATTTCATCTTCCAACAAGAAAACGACCCAAAGCACACAGCCAAGAAAACCAAGGCCTGGTTCAAGAGGGAAAAAAATCAAGGTGTTGCAGTGGCCTAGTCAGTCTCCTGACCTTAACCAAATTGAAAACTTGTGGAAGGTGCTCAAGAATAAAGTCCACATGAGACACCCAAAGAATCTAGATAACTTGGAGAAGATCTGCATGGAGAAGTGGGCCAAGATAACTCCAGAGACCTGTGCTGGCCTGATCAGGTCTTATAAAAGACGATTATTAGCTGTAATTGAAAACAAGGGTTATTCCACAAAATATTAAACCTAGGGGTTGAATAATAATTGACTCACACTTTTATGTTTAAAATTTATTAAAATTTAACTGAGCAACATAACTTGTTGGTTTGTAAGATTTATGCAACTGTTAATAAATCCTGCTCTTGTTTGAAGTTTGCAGGCTCTAACTTATTTGCATCTTATCAAACCTGCTAAATCTGCAGGGGGTTGAATACTACTTGTAGGCACTGTATATATCTTGTGTGTGCATGTATAATTAGATATATATATATTGTATTACATATTTACAATTTATTACAGTTTTTTGTGTTCTAAAGTTGTATTCCAATAAATATATTTTATGTTCTATCTAAATATCTTGATTATTGTATCATAAAAATGATTAAATGTCTGATGTTCACATTGCACTACAATACATTTTTCACTTAAATATAAGCAATATACTAAATGTTATTTTCTAGTATGTTTTTGTTGAAAACTGTTTTTTGCCACTTACACAGTGTATTACATAGTGTTATATACAGTGTAACACTATGTAATACACTATGTAAGTGGCAAAAAACAGTTTTCAACAAAAATATACTAAATAACATGTGTGCAGTCTATGAATTTGTTGTAAGAAATAGAATTGCTTTCATCAGATCCTCCTTCATAAATGACCTCAAATCTGACCTAATAATTTTAAGGCTAGAGAACAACCTCTCTACACTAACTTGGGTTGGAGGCAAAGCTGTAACCACATGGGCAACATCTCTAACAATTTCCAGGTATAAAGGAATTGCCTCATGCACAGTCAGTTTTGATGAACGGTTGAATTTTTCTATTTCTTTGAGAGCAAGTGAAAAGTTTTACTGAAATCTGGTCAATCTGCTGCTATAGGAGACGGAGTGAAATCTTTTTTCCTTGCGGCAACACTTTGCTGCTCTATGTCATCCAAATACTTGTCAAAGTTAAACTCCTCATCTGATGAGGATGAAGATATGGCAACAGTAGCACTGTCAGGCCCCAAGTCCTCTTACGCCTGGCAGTCCTGTAGCCGATCATCCTAACTGCTACCTCACTCAAAGTTTCTTTTCTTTTAGTAAGCTGTTGATCATCAAGCAGTATATGATGACTTGGGTCCACATTAACAGCTGCCAGAAGAATTTTATTTTCCAATAGCTGTGTTTCTCTCCATTTCATTGAAACAGAAATGCCATCAGCGATTAAACCTCCTCTTTGGGACAGGCAAACTAGCAAGTTCTTCCACTCCCTTAGAAACTGCCAGGAATTAAATCCTCAGCTTGTAATTTTGTAGTCACGGTAAATGGGTGATTAAGCAATTCCTTCAATTCAGCCACCTGTGTCCATGGACCTTCATTTAAGTTACTTGAGGGTTCACCATATCTATAAGAAATGATTTTAGTTCAAGCAATCGCTCAGTCATTAAATAAGTGCTGCCTCACAGAGTGGCTTGATCAACAATTGGCCCTTTCCCAGCACGTCTCTTCGAGATGGAATCAATTTTTGGGGTTCTGGCGGCAATAACCAACTTCCTCACTTTTCCAATCAGATTTCCAGCATGGCCGCCCAGTTTAACACATCCAGCTTTTCGCTGGTTTGGCGCACGCCAGTACAGTAAGATACAGTACAGTGGCAGCGCCACAACTTCTGGGTCACATGCTCCGGTCACATGAAAGCATGTGACCATCGTTTGTCGCGCTGCCACTGTACTGTATACACTGTACTGGAGTGTGCCGCATCCGCCAAACCAGTGAAAAGACGGATGTGTGAAATCGGGGTCCCTCTTGCAGACTATCTCTTATTGCCAGCTGCAGCGTGTGCACAACACAGCGCATGTGATGAATATGAAAGTGTTTTGAAGCAGCTTCAACAAGATCATCTAATCCTAAATTATCATTTTGCTGTTCTTCTGTTGTAATATCTGTTTGTTCCTCAGTTACATGAACAGCACTGTGGCTCCATCTCACACATACTGAATCCTAAATTTTCTTCTAGCTGTTGTTCATTACTCTCATTTATCAGTTTAATTGTACTTATGTTTGAAGCTTTGTTCGTTACAATGGCAAGAATCTGTTCTTTTTTGCGTTCCTAATCTTGCAGAACTTTTTCCCCTAAGGCCTGGAGAAACTGGCCGGTGTGATGAGCTTTACTTTCTTTTACTGCCAGTGTCTTACTAACAATTTCTTTCTTGTCACAAACATATCGAACATTGATGGCAAAATAATTCAGTGAAATGCAGTGACTCTGGGTATCCAAACAAAGGCAATGGGTTTCAAGATAGGACATTCAGACAGCGTTTTGTGAGTATCCTCACAAAGAATGAGCATGTCAGTTTGTGTGGTGTTTTTCTAATCTTCTTTTGCTATTGAAAACATTATTTATGAGCTCAAAAACCTTTCAGGTGATGCGGTTTTTTAAAAAGCTGATCTGCTTTTGCAGCTGAAAAACATATCCTCAAAAAACACAGCAAAATCGCTGTGTGAATGTAGCCTTAGATCAGGAATAGAACAGCCATTTATAGGACATTTCATAAGTTTCCCAAATTCCTATGAAAAAATGTCATCAAACTCTGCATTGCACTACTGTCCCCAATTTATTATATATTTTAGGAGTCGGTGCATTTTATACCGACTCCACACCCCTGAGTGGAGCAGTTGATGAAACGATTACCCTCAGATTATGCTGGCGTCAGAGGTAGGGTGCCATCTCACGCAACAGGATTACAAGAGAGGGCTATGCATAGTAGAAGCAACACAGGCGGGGGACTAATGTGCCAAAACTGGTCCATTTTCCACAAACCATCAACTGCGAATCAGATAACGGTTGGAGGAACGATGACAAGGATGGAACAGTTAAGTAAGATGGTGAGGGACTACAGTCATATGAAAAAGTTTGGGCACCCCTATTAATGTTACCCTTTTTTCTTTATAACAATTTGGGTTTTTGCAACAGCTAACACTAACAAAGTCCCTCATCACTAATTTATTAACCCCGACAAACCCTCCATGTCCGGCGTACTCCACAGTCCTCCAGCGTTGCATCCAGCTGTGCTGCATGAAGGTGACAGGAGCTGCAGAATACACCGCCGCTCCTGTCAGCTTCACACAGCAACTGAAGACAGACGCGCGATCAGCTGAGCTGTCACTGAGGTTACCTGGATCCAGCGGTGGATGCAGCGGTGGCCGCGGATAACCTCAGTGACAGCTCAGCTGATCGCGCTACTCACCGCCGCTCCGGTCAGCTCCACGCAGCAACTGAGGTGAGTATAGCGATCAGCTGAGCTGTCACTGAGGTTAATCGCGGCCACCGCTGGATCCAGCGGTGGCCGTGAGTTACCTGACTGACAGCAGCTGATCGCGCTACTCACCTCAGTTGCTGTGTGAAGCTGACCGGAGTGGCGGTGTATTCTGCTGCTCCTGTCACCTCCATGCAGCAGAGCTGGACACGACGCTGGAGGTATATGGATTACGCCGGACATTGAGGGCTTTGCCGGGGTTAATAAATTGGTGATGAGGGACTTTGTTATTGTTTTTTATTTCTAATAAAGGATTTTTCGGGTGTGTGTGTTTTTTAACTGTAATTTACAGATTAATCATGGAAGGAATCTCGGGGAGACGCCTGACATGATTAATCTAGGATTTAGTGGCAGCTATGGGCTGCCATTAACTCCTTATTACCCCGATTTGCCAACGCACTAGGGTAAATCGGGAAGAGCCGGGTACAGTCCCAGAACTGTCGCATATAATGTATGCGGCAATTCTGGGCGGCTGCTGACTGATATTGTTAGGCTGGGGGGCTCCCCATAACGTGGAGCTCCCCATCCTGAGAATACCAGCCTTCAGCCGTATGGCTTTATCTGGCTGGTATTAAAATTGGGGGGACCGCACGCCGGTTTTTTTAATTATTTATTTATTTTACTGCACAGTATATACACGCCCACCGGCTGCTGTGATTGGGTACAGTGAGACACCTGTCACTCAGCGTGGGGGCGTGTCTCACTGCAACCAATCATAGGCGCCTGTGGGCGGGGAAAGCAGGGAATATGAGATGGCTGTGTGCAGAGCACAGCACGCCCGCCGGTATAAAGGCTCGGTCACGCTGTGCAGGCCCGCCAATCACTGCAATTCCACAACTAACAGGGCTGTGGCATTGCAGTGGTCTGCCAGCCAATCCCTGCATGAGGGCTGGCTCTCAAAAGAGCGCCAACATGCAGGGATGAAGACCACGAGTACAGCACGAGTATCGCGAAATTACTCGGTACCCGCCGAGTAGCCCGAGTACAGTGATACTCGTGCGAGTACCGAGTAGTAACAAGCATACTCGCTCATCACTAACAAGAACTGTACCTGTGTTCTTCCATTTCCTTACTATGTTCCTCACAGTGGAAACTGACTGTTTCAATCTCTTAGACAACTTTTTGTATCCTTCCCCTGAACAACTATGTTGAATAATCTTTGTTTTCAGATCATTTGAGAGTTGTTTTGAGGAGCCCATGATGCCACTCTTCATAGGAGATTCAAATAGGAGAACAACTTGCAAGTGGCCAACTTAAATACCTTTTCTCATGATTGGATACACCTGCCTATGAAGTTCAAAGCTCAATGAGGTTACAAAACTAATTTAGTGCTTTAGTAAGTCAGTAAAAAGTAGTTAGTGTTCAAATCAAGAAATTGATAAAGGTACCCATACTTTTGCACCGGTTAAATTTAGTTTAAATGCGGATTGCACATTTTCTGTTAGTACAATAAACCTCATTTCAATTCAGAAATATTACTCAGTCCATCAGTTATTAGATATATGAAACTGAAATAGCTGTTGCAAAAACCCAAATTGTTATAATGAAAAAAGTTTAACATTAATAGGGGTTCCCAAACTTTTTCATATGACTGTATGTAGGTGACTGTACCAGCGTGCTTTTAGAGTCTACTGTTCCCTTTAACTATTGGGTTTCCAAGCTCAACACTTGGCCAGACCTCGCATTATACGCTTTGGAAGTGCTAACTTGCCCTGCTGCGAGTGTGTTGTCTGAGCATGTTTTCAGCTCAGCGGGGTGTTATCCACGGAAAATGCAGACAGTTTGACCATGATCAAAATGAACCATAGATGGATTGCTGTAGAGTATCTCAGGCCGTCTGTTAACAAGACCCAATAATAAGTGTAGCCCCAAAATTTGGATTTCTTAAGTTCAAAAAAGTTCCATTGTTTCTCATTCAAAACTATTTTGTCTTCTATCATCTAATGGCACCGCATGACTAATGTAACTTGTTATGCTGCTGCCATATATAACCCGCACCCAGCTCTCCTCCCGCTTTTTACCTGCACCGTTGGATGGAATAAAGAACGTTTATATCTAGATCTTCGTTGGTATGTGCCGTTGTTTTTCTATTTGCTGGCTTCATGTAATTGTTTGGCCCAATCACCCAGGGCAATATTTTTCAAGCTTTTGTACATTATGCACTGGCACAACCACTGTCGAGGCTAGACTGTCTAGAACAATTGGTCAGGCAGTCTCTATTTGTAGACACCATAAGACAATAATCCAGCACCATGGAAAAAAGGCTTCATCATAAATTAAAATTTAACTTTTATTGGATCCCATATTAAAATCCATAAACAGACATATTAAAAATCTAGGAAACCTGACATGTTTCGGATCTAACAAATGTGATCCTTACTCATAGGTGACCTGGACTAGTGTGAGAGACATAATATGTCTCTCACACTAGTCCAGGTCACCTATGAGTAAGGATCACATTTGTTAGATCCGAAACATGTCAGGTTTCCTAGATTTTTAATATGTCTGTTTATGGATTTTAATATGGGATCCAATAAAAGTTAAATTTTAATTTGTGATGAAGCTTTTATTTTCCTGGTGCTGGATTATTGTCTTATGGTGTCTGAAGCTACTTAGCTCCGGGAGTCCACCCCTTGGTTGTTTCCGTGCATCAGGAACTAAGGAGTACTATGGATATGACGGTAGGCTGAAATTCAAATTCCTCCTTTTTAGTCTCTATTTGTGTTATTGATGCTGTGCTCCCCGGTGTGTTACACATGGCCCCCTGCAAAATCAGAATTTCTTAGCTCCTTGGCATGTTATATCCTGTTGATTATCCAATTTTTTTAAAAAAAAGCTGTTGGGAGCACCTTGTGATCCTTTGCTACATGGTGTCTGAACCATTACACCCTAGGAGAACTGAATGTATTAAACTCCTTGGCATGTTATGCCCTGTTGCTTATCCTACCAATTTTTTTTTAAAAAAAAGCTGTTGGGAGTACCTACTGATTCAGTGCTCCATAGTGTCTGAACCATTATCCCCTGGGGAAACTGATTTTTTTTTTTTAAATCCTCGGTGTTAGCTAGTGGAGTAAAGGCCGCGTTACACGCTGCGACATCGCTAAAGCGATCTCGTTGGGGTCACGGAATTTGTGACGCACATACGGTCGCTTTAGCGATGCCGTTGTGTGTGACACCTTTGAACGATTTTGCATCGTTGCAAAAACGTTCAAAATCGCTCATCATCGGTGACATGGGGATCCATTCTCTAATATCGTTGCTGCAGCAGTAACAAAGTTGTTCCTAGTTCCTGCGGCAGCACACATCGCTCCGTGTGACACCGCAGGAACGAGGAACCTCTCCTTACCTGCCTCCCGCCCGCAATGCGGAAGGAAGGAGGTGGACGGGATGTTTGTCCCGCTCATCTTCGCCCCTCCGCTTCTATTGGCCGGCGGTTCAGTGACGCAGCTGTGACGCTGAACGAACTGCCCCCTTAGAAAGGAGGTGTTTCGCCGGTCACAGCGACGTCGCAGGGCAGGTAAGTAGTGTGACGGGTCTGGGCGATATTGTGCGCCACGGGCAGCGATTTGCCCATTTCGCACAACCGATGGGGGCGGGTACCGACGCTAGCGATATCGGTCACGATATCGCAGCGTGTAAAGCGGCCTTAAAGCCTGAGTTCCAGAGTGAAACAACTGCCACTTCCCCTGGGCTGCCTGCTTCCCAAACTGGTGTGCAAGAAGGTGGCGCTGATGCCTCCTTCTCACAACCTGATGTTGGCCAAAGTCAATCAACTACCACATCCGCTTCAGGTGTCCCAGCGTTCTGTTCCGTTGTCCAAAACACAGACCTTTGAAAAGAAGCAAAAAGACAGCGTTACGCACCTAAGGGCAGAAACTATAACTGCAGACATTGCACGATTGATAGCCCTTGAGATTTTGCTGTATCGGCTTGTGGGAACAGAGGCTTTCTGCGACCTTTTGGCGGTGTGAGAAAATGAATGTATTAAACTCCTTGGCATGTTATGCCCTGTTGCTTATCCTACCAATTTTTTAAAAAAAGCTGTTGGGAGCACCTTCTGATGCTGTGCTACATGGTGTTTGAACCATTCCCCCCTGGGGAAATTGAATTTTTTGAAATCTTCGGTGTTAGCTAGTGGAATAAAGCCTGAGTTCCAGAGTGAAACAACTGCCACTTCCACGGTGCTGCATGCTTCAAACTCCGGTCTAGGAAGCAGGCGATGATGCCTCCTGCTCCCAACCTGCTTTTGGTCAGATGCAATCATCAACGACATGAGCTTCGATGTCCCAGCGTGGCGTTCGTTTGTCCATAAAACATACATTTCTGAATTTGAATAGAGGGCCGGTGGTGTTGGAGCTGGTAGTGTTGGTGGAGGAGGAGGAGGAGGAGTGCAAGGCCAACACCAAAATGGCCACATTGGCAATAGCACTGTAAAGTATTATGGAGTGCATATTCCAACTTTCACACTAATGATATAGGGGACGCAGAAAACTATAAATTGCCATCCCTCCCTAATGTATGTTACAGGGCCCACCTGAGAACCCTAAGAAGTCTGAGATTTGAGGACAGTCAGTGGCCCTTAGATGGCCACTGGAGCCGGTGGAGGAGGAGGGGGCAAGGTCAACATCCCAACAGGCACATTGTAGCTGACCTTTTAAAGTGCTGTCAAATATGTCCCAAAAAAGGAGGTGTGAGACAGACACCAATATAATGTATGTTACAGCTCTTTCTAATCGAAAAAGAAGGAAAAATATGAAAAAAGAAACCTGTGAACATATGTTAAAGTGAGGTTTTTTTGGAGGTCGCGGCTTGCTTTGACGTTTTATTACAGTTATTAGGCACTAGAAACTGTTTCTTAGCAATTTCCCCTCTTTTACATTGGTTTGAAAGCTGTTCTGGCGACTACGTAAACGCCGCATGCTGCTCTGACCACGTTATTCAAAGACACCAGAAATGCTGTCAGGCACCTTCTACCGTGTTTTTCCAAAAATAAGACACTGTCTTGTATTTTTTTTGCCAACCACAAAAAAGCACTAGGGCTTATTTTTGGAGGAGGTCTTATTCTTGGAGAAACACGGTTGGGGGTAAGTTTACCCCCCAAAAAAGCAGACCCCCCCACTTCCCAGGAGACTCATACTCACCAGACCAGGACGTCTGCGTGGTTCCCAGGTCCTCCTCTGATCTCCGGTTGGTGCTGCACGCCGTCCTACCCTGCTGCTAGCTGACACACATAGCAGATCACACACAGCAGATCACACACACAAACACACACACACACACACACACAGCAGGTCGCAGATATACACAGGAGATCACACACAGCAAATCGCAGGCACACACATCAAATCGCAGGCACACACAGCACATCGCAGGCACACACAGCAAATCGCAGGCACACACAGCAAATCGCAGGCACACACATCAAATCGCAGGCACAGACAGCAAATCGCAGGCACACACAGCAAATCACAGATACACACAGCCGTACGCAGGCACACACAGCAGATCCCACACACACAGATCACACACACACAGCAGATCACACACACACACAGCATATCACACACACACACAGCAGATCACAGATATACACAGCAGATCACACACATCCGATCACAGATACACACATCCGATCGCAGGCACACACAGCCGATCACAGGCACACACAGCCGATCACAGATACACACAGCCGATCGCAGACACCCACACAGCCGATTGCAGACACACAGCAGATCACACACACACACACACAATCACATCCAGCACTTACGGCCGCAGGGAATGAAGCAAGTCACGTGTCCCGCCGCTGGTCCTGTTCGTTGCGCACTCCACTGCACTGCCTCTCAGGATTCTGCCGGCGAGAAGAGATCGGTGTCGCTGGATGAGGTGAGTGTGTATGCGATCCGATGTGTGTGCGATCCGATGTTTGTGTGTGTGATTTGATGTTTGCGTGTTATCCGATGTTTGTGTGTGCGATCTGATTATGTGTGCGATCTGTGTGTGCGATCCGATGTTTGTGTGTGAGATCTGGTGTGTGTGTGAGATCTGATTTTGTGTGTGTGTGTGTGTGTGTGTGTGTGCGCGTGAGTGAGAGCTGATGTGTGCAGGTGTGCGATAGCTACAGGTCCTGCCGTTCAGTGTCGGGTGAGTGTAATTGCCGGGTGCCGCTGTGTATAATGAGGTGTCCTGCAGTACCTGTATCTTTTTTAGCTGCACGGACACTTCATTATTGATCCACGAGTAGGGCTTATTTTCGGGGGAGGGCTTATATTTAAGCCTTTCTCCGAAAATGCTGAAAATCCCTGCTAGGGCTTATTTCTGGGGAAGGTCTTATTTTTGGAAAAACACGGTACAGGCTGTGCCCATACTGTTTCAGCCTTTTCCCATCCATTTCAGCCTTTTCCTCAGTCACCACAGGTCACCGACAGGTCCGACGTAAAATTATTCTGGTTTCCCACAGACTTACATTGGGGGTTGCATATTCGCGAATACTCGAATAGCGGCGAGGCTAATAATAGGGTATTCGATCACCCCTAATCGTTATATATTATGCAATGACTAAGTTGTTTAAATCTTTAAAAAAATTTATTGTGGGAAAAAAATCAACTTATGTGCCTCCTCCTCCAATGGGATGTATGTAAAATTATGATGATTAGTTTAAAACTAAAGCATAAACTGAAGTCTCTATGTGTGACCATATGAGCGAATAATTTAAAATCAGTCTATTGTGTTACACTGTACTTTAAACCTACTGAGCTACTGAGAGTGATATCTATCCAAAAGTAAATGTGTAATTTTCTTATATTATTATTTACTGTATATGCTTTTTGTACCAAATGTTTTATTTTAACTTTGAAATAAACAACAATTATCAATATACCTATCATATCAACACTATATCTAAAACACAGTTGAAAGACTGACCACTTATAAAAATATATACAAGGCAGACCCAAGTCTATACAATTTAATCAATATTAATGCATCAAATTGATATAAAAACATGGTAAGAAAGCAATTCAAAACCAAAAGAAAATTGGGTAAGCAAAACATTATACATGTACATACATTATTTGTCTATTGGATACATTTTTCAGTACTGTCTTGCATGTATAGCAGTTATGTTTTTAAGTACCATATTTTCCGGCATATAAGATGACTTTTTAACCCCTGAAAGTTGTCTCAAAAATCGGGGGTCGTCTTATACGGCGGTGCATGGTGCCGACATGGCTTTACTGCCACTGTTTACACGCAATAAAAGATATTCTCACCTCTCCTCCGTTCCCGCGGTGCCTCTAGTTGTTTCTTGCAGTCCACAGGCGCACGGACCTCTCCATGATAGCATCCGCTGCACTGAGTGGCCGCTGCAGGATGTCGTCATGTCTTTACTGCAGTTGAATGCTTTACGGCGCCACAAAGAATTCAACTGCAGTAAAGCGCTGACAGCAGCAGCAGCAGCCCCGTATACTGGACGTGATCATGGAGGAGTGCTTCTTGTGGACCGCAGGCACATAGACCCCGCCACAATCGCGTCCAATAGACAGGGCCGCCGCTGCTGCTGTCAGCGCTTTACTGCAGTCCGTACACCAGACGCTATCACAGAGGGGTCTGTGTGCCTGTGGACTGCAAGAAGCAGCTGGAGGCACCGTGGGCACGGAGAGGTGAAAATTAAATGTGTGTAAACAACGGCATAATAGGGGACAAGAAGGGAACTAGCAGGATGACATTACTAAACAATGGGGACATTACTAAGCAATGGGGACATTACAGTAGGGGATATAACTATACAATGGGGACATTACAGCAGGGGATATTACTAAACAATGGGGACATTAATGCAGGGGACATTTAATTGAAAAAGTTGCATTTGATTCACCAATAAACAAGAATTTGAGTATATCTATTTATTCTTTGTTAAATCTAGAACACAATCAAGTCAATTAAGTCTAATTTTTGCCAAAATCAATCTGGGCATAGTTTCAAATAATGCACACTACCAAAAGCACAGGTTCTGCAAGTTAAGCATAGACATACCAGAATTACATACTGTGATCATGTTTCTCTGTAACAATCTATGGATAAGAATGTGACTAAACTCATTAAAATCCCAGAGGAAACCGGTTATGGCTATATAAATAATTTTTTGCAGCAAGATTTTCCAATTTTAACCATTCATTACATGATATCTGCAGAACACAAGGTGAACTATGTTACATGCAACTCAATAGCAGGAATTACTGGCATTTTAACCTACAGTGCAGTAAAATGCAAAATGAAAAAACGTGTTGGGAGCCTTGCCTCAAAATAAACTTTAGATTTTTTTGACAGAAAGCTATGCCATTTAAAAGCATGCTACTGCCAAGCCAAACTCACTTCTTTCACTTCTGAAAAGCGATGGAGAAACCACAAAACACAGGTAAATTCCTCTGAACATGTTCCTTTATCCAGCAGCTCTAGCTGAAAAATTAAAAAGGTTGTCCAAGACTTTTTTTTTCTTTACTACGGGCCAAAGAACAAATAGGCAGTTATTTGCGAACTACCTGCTCGATCTACTTGGTGCAGACTCCAGGCAATCGCTGACTACTTCTGCTGGTGATTCAGCTGCTCTATCTTAACAAAGCCAGCTCTTCCTCTTCTGGGCTGCTATATCAACGGGCGTGATTGCCGATATCGATTGAGAGCTGGCTCCCCTAAGCTAGGCAGTGGGGAGCCGGCTATCAATTGGCATGATATCAGCAGTCATGCTAAGTCAACCCAAGTCACTGCTCTGTTAATGCGACGTCAGCAGAAGCCACTGAATCATCAGCAGGAGTGGTCCGCAATCGTTCTGTGCTGGAAGACATCTGTGCCAGGCACAACAGGCAGGTAGTTAGCAACTAACTGGCGGTTAGTTCTTGGGCACATAGTAAAAACAATAACTAATCCCGGATAACCTTTTTGAAGATATTTCGAGCCTTTCAAAGTTAATTACTTAAATGGAATAAAACTAAATATCTAGAAATCTGCACTGTATTTGTATTGCAGCAAAGTATCAGGCAGATTGAAGCTTCTGTAAGCATTGAAGAAGTCGCAGAACTTGCATGAACGATGCAGCCTCCTCAAGCAGCTAATTGAAAGGGGTGTCAATTATTTTTACTATTTATTTAAAAGGCTAGATAACCCCTTTATTAAGGAAACTCTTTCCAAAAAGCCTGTTTGTGGCACCTATGAAAACACAGGATGTTACCCAGTGTCTCCATAACAGCATTCAACTGAAATAAAATTGTTAGTGGTTTACAAACAAGTCAAAATTGATAGAAGTACAAAATAACTAAAAAATGTGTTTACATGCCATTATTTTTTTTTAATATTTAGCTAGCTTTAAATTCACTGTGAAAATCTTGATCGCATTCTGACTGTGGCACATTTCTAGTTTGTTGAACATTCATGCTATTTTGGTTGCCTATCTGAATATTACTGGCATTATTTATGTTGATAACTTGTCCCGGGATTAGTTGCTGTAGCATATTGGACAGCAATACTGATAAATCCATTGTCAGATGTTGTTGCATTGCATGAGCATGAGATGCTTCTTTAGCTTCTTCTAAATTCCTCTGTAATGCTCTTAAATGCTGTTCTCGTTGCCAGCATTTTTGCTGTCTCCTGATCACATCCAGTTTGAATGTATTCCTCACTTGAGTCTCAAAGAGATGGGAATTCTCATTCAGTGGAATTAATGATTTAAGAGTCAAAGGTATTTTACCAATCAGTGTTTTCAACTTTGGAATAAAAGGAATTATAGTGCCTGATTTACTTACATCTTCAATGGAGTTCATAAGAACTGTATTGGTCTGAAACTCTCCCCACTTGCACAAAAAACCAGTAGTGAGCAAAAGAACAATGTAGGCAGAATTTTCCACTGAATCTTCAAGACATTTGAGAGGACTTAGTCCTGCAGTCTCAAATCCTTTACAAAATGTTGTGCCTTCTCCAATTTCAAGGTTGTTTAGAAGTTCACATACTCTCACAGCTTCATTTTGATCTTCTTGGACATGCAGTATGACAAAACTGAAAAACTTTGTATCTGAGAAAAAAGATGGAGGATCGAAAGTTATGCTTAAAGTACAAGAAGGATTATTCTCATTATGGGATGATGTTCTATAAGGCGCCTCAGTGAATGAATTTCTAGGTGGACCGAAGGAAATATTAGGGTTTTCTATGGGTGGTGAATTTTCATGTCCTGGCTCCTTATTAGATTGCTCATCACTTTTGTTCTCGGACTCATGCATCACTTTCTCCATGAACATTGTCTCAGTAAAAGTGTTTGATGCTGATCTTGACTGACTTGACGTATGTGAAAGCACAGCTGCATCCAAAGAAACTGTGCTGCAATTTAAGTTTTCATTTTGAAGGTTAGGATTCATGCTGAAAGCTTGCATAGATGGCACTTCACACTAACTCTTGTGCTGTTCCTGTGTTACAAAACCACCTGTTGGGGATTGACTTATTTGCAACGGATTGGACTGAAGAGACAGAGAAGTCATGCGTGATGATATGTCTATTGGAATCCCATTATTAAAGGAGTCAGAACGTAACGTCTGGGGCTCATCATGAAGGTCCACATTTAGATTGTTCTTCAACATGTTGTGTCAATAATTTACTTGTTTAAACGTTTAAATTCTGGAACTTCCCCCAACATGCTGGCTCAAATGCTACATCACAGGACCTCTTTACAATACACAGTGTCTTCAATCTAAGTAAACAAAGAGAAAAAAAAAATAATTTAAGCACTTATATTCCATAATCCATGTTCAAAACAAGGTCTAAACAAATGAAAAATAACTTTTCCACTGGAAGCTTCCAGGGCTTTAAGGAAGCACTCCCAAAAAGTTTTTTTCATTTATGAAACCATGCATGTAATGTAGTGTAAGCGTATTAATCACAAAGTGACAGGCCAAATTTTTCAAATCTGAACAGCGTCACTTTGTGGAAATAACTCTGGAATGCTTTAACATAACCCAGTGATTTTGAGACTGTTTTTACTTTACGATAATGTAAAATTAGACTATGTTTTGGGTGTATTTATAAAAATATCAGAAAATTGACAATTTTTCTAAAATTTAGCAATTTTCAAACTTTTGACTATCCCATTAATCCAGATAGTCACACCACACAAAATAGTAAATAACATTTACCTCATGTCTGCTTTAAATCAGCACTATTTGTAAAATGCTATTTTCTGTTACGATTTTAGAAGATTTAAAAATGTAGCAGGAATATCTAATTTTTCAAGAAAATTTACAAAACACTTCTTATGGACCTATTCCATTTTAAAGTGACTTTGGGGGAACGATTTATTTGGAAGACCCCTAAAAGTGTTACTTTAAAAACAGCACCTCTCAGCATATTCATCATTGCTTTTCAGGAATTAATGCAAAGTGACATGACAGGAAAGAAAAATGTTATTTTTACCAGCTAAATGTAGCTAACTTCTGAACAAGCCACTATAGCCAGCAGACTCTTATGCAGGCGTCACACGAGACGATCTATCGTGCGATGTGTCGTCGGGGGTCACGGTTTTCGTGATGCACATCCGGCACCGTTCACGATGTCGTCTCGTGTGACACCTACGTGCGACTCCAAATCGGTTATAAATCGTAGATCGTGTACTCGTCGCTCATGTTTAAAAAATTGTTTAATCTTATTTGCGCAGGTTGTTCATCGTTCCCGGGTCAGCACATGTTGCTTCGTGTGACACCCCGGGAACGATGAACACAGCATACCTGCGTCCCGCGGCACCCGCCGGCTATGCGGAAGGAAGGAGGTGGGCGGGATGTTTGTCCCGCTCATCTCTGCTTCTATTAGACGGCGGCTGTGTGACGTCGCTGTGACGCCGAACGTCCCTCCCCCTTCAGGAAGAGGATGTTCGCTGCCCACAGCGAGGTTGCTCAGCAGGTAGGTAAGTTAGTGTGACGGAGGTTTAACGACTTTGTGCGACACGGGCAGCGATTTGCCCGTGAAGCACAAACGACGGGGGCGGGTACGATTGCTCGTGCAAACGCACAATAGATCATACCGTGTGAAGCCTGCATTAGACCATTATTTGTCCGTGTATTGCCATGGCCAACATTATAACCACATAATCATGATCTCAGGATGCAGATGACGTTACCCCTCCCTCTAATGACAGAGCCAATTTTGACCTCAATGGCCAGGCTAAGTTTTACAATTATGACCTGTGTCACTTTATGAGATACCGGATTTTTCGGACTATAAGACGCACCTGACCATATGACGCACCCTGGTATTAAAATAGGAAAATAAAATTTTAAGCAAAAAATGTGGTCATGACACACTTATGGGTCGAGGATCTGCTGCTGACATGGTTATGGGGGTTATGTCCCCAAATTCCCTACTAAGGTACCCCATCCTGGTAATTTGATCCCCATCCTTGTATATATATGTCCCTCATCCTGGTATGTGCCCACATCCAGGTACTGTATAAGCCCACATCCTGATATGTGCTCAAATCCTGCTATATACCGCCCATCCGGATATTGGGCCTGTATCTTGTGGCACACAAAAAAATGAATGTTTATACTCACCCTTCCTGGCTCATCGATCATATTCCTGTCTGTGCCAGCAGCAGCGCCGCTGACCACATATATATATATATATACACATATATACATATACACACACATATGTGTATGTAGGTATGTATGTATGTATGGATGGATAGATAGAGAGAGAGTGTGAGTGTGTGTGAACAATAGCATAATAGGGGACAAGAAGGGGACCAGAATGATGACATTACTAGAGGGGAGAACATGGGCACATTACTAGAGGGGACGATAGGGGAACATTACTACAGGGGCCGATGCTGACAGAGGTTTATATCCGATGACAGATTTCCAGGCACTGCGCAGGGACGAGCTCTCTGTACAGCTTCTCCAATGATCAGTTGCTGGCATCTGAATGGCCAATGGCTGATCACTGCAGTAGCTCTATATAGAGTTTGCATCTGCGCAGCGCCCGGAAATCTATCATCTGATATAAAGCACTGACTGCGCGGCCCCCACCCACGGACCTGCGCGCCGCAAAAAGCATCAGGGGCTGCATGCGGCCTACAGGCAGCATTTTTGAGACCACTGCACTACGGAATGTATGGGAGGGTGCAGGGGGGCGGTGTATCTGTGACACACTGGACCCGCCCAGCAGGGTGACAACATGACGTTGGCTGTGATGCCCATCTACAAGCTCCTTCCCCTGTCGACGTGACATCACAGGAAACAGCAAAATCCCGGAAGGAGCGGTCACATGACCACTCTGAGTCGGGGGAGAGAGTCTGACAGCAGCGCAGGTAGGTAGTTGCTAACTACTTACCTGCCCCTATGTAACCCAATAGTGAAATGAAAAAAAAAAGAAAAAACAAAAAGAAAATAAGCCGGATAACCCCTTTAATAAATAACATTTCCCACATGTCTAATTTACAACAGCGCAATTTTTGAACCATAATTTATTTTTGTTAGGAAGTTAGAAGGGTTCATATTTTATCAGCAATTTTTCAAATTTCCAACAAAATTAGAGAAACCATTTTTTTAGGCACATCACATTTGAAGAGACTTTGAGATGCCTAGGTGACAGAAAGTACCCTAAATGACACTATTCTAAAAACTGCACTCCTCACACTGCTCAAAAGCCTACCCAAGATGTTTATTAACCCTTTAGGTACCTCACAGGAACTAAAGCAATGTGGAAAGAAAAAAAAGAAAAAATATTTTCCCCCCAAAAATGTTACTTTAACTCCAATTTTTATATTTTCACAAGAGCAACAGGAAAAAAAATACACCATACAATTTGTTGACCAATTCTTCCTAAGCACCCCAATACTCTATATGTGGTCGAAAACTACAGTTTGGGCATAAGGCAGGACTCAGATTGGAAGGAGATTCTTTTTTTTTTTTTTTTACTTCTGACACGCAAAATTGGTTGGAATCTTTAGCAGAGGTCATGTAATGCCATTTTAGAAACTAGTCACCTCAAGGAATTTATCTAGGTGTGTGGAGTTCAGATTTAGTTGGAATGGTTTGGGGGTGCCATGTCACATTGGCAGAGTATCTCACATGCCAGAAAAGCAGATGCCTCACTTAAGTGACCTCATTTTACAAAGTACACCTTTCAATGAATTTATCCAGGGTTGCAGTGAGCATACTGACACCACAGATGTTTCACAAAATGTTATACTATTGGCTGGTGAAGAAAAAATTATTACATTTGTGCCACTAAAATGTATTAACTCCAGATTTCTAACTTTCACAAGGGCAATAGGTAAAAAATGCCCCATAATATGTCACACAATTTCTCCTGAAAGTGGCAATACTGCACATGTACAATACTATTTGAGAATTTCACAAAGGGAGTTTGGAGATGCACAGCAGAGAATATTTGGTACAGAATTCTTTGTTTGCAATTAGAGGTCAGATGTTTCCTGTAGTTCTCGACCAGGTTTGCACACACTACGGCAGGGGATTTTGGCCCACTTCTCCCTACAGATCTTCTCCAGATCTTTCAAGTTTCGGGGCTGTCGCTGGGCAACATTGAGTTTCAGCTTCCTCCAAATATTTTCTATTGGGCTCAGGTTTGGATATTGGCTACGCCATTCCAGGACCTTGAAATGCTTCTTATGGAGCTTCTTATGGAGCCACTCCAAATACATGACCCTGTCAATCCTCCCTTTAATACAATGCAGTCGTCCTATCCCCTTTGCTAAAAACACCCCTAAAGTATGAGGTTTCCACTCCCATACAGTTGGGACAGTGTTCTTGGGGTTGTACTCATCCTTCTTCTTCCTCCAAACACGGTGAGTGGAGTTGATAACAAAAAGTTCTATTTCGGTCTCATCTGACCACATGACCTTCTCCCATGCATTCCCTGGATCATCCATATGGTCATTGGCGAACTTCAAACGAGCCTGGACATGTGCTGTTGTGAGCAGGGGGACCTTGTGTGCCCTGCAGGATTTTAATCCATGAAAGGCATAGTGTGTTACTAGCGGTGATCTTTGAGGCCATGGTCCCAGCTATCTTCAAGTCATTGATCAGATCCTCTTGTATAGTTCTAGACTGACTCCTGACCTTTCTCAGAACCATCCTTATCCCACTAGGCGAGCTCTTGCATGGAGCCCTAGACCGAGTGTTCCGATGATAAAAAGTACAGACCTCTCAATTCTTTGTTGGTGGGAAAATTTGCAAAATCTGCATTGTATCAAACATAGTACTCATTTTCCCCACTGTATCTATATATATAATTGCCTTATTCTGTCTGTCTGTCTGGCTCCAAAATTCTGTCATTACCGTGATAAGCGTCTCATTGGCCGCTCGCCTCGGCTCCGCCCCCCCGCACGGATTGGCCGCTCGCCCAGGCTCCACCCCCCACATGGATTGGCCTCTCGCCCCGGCCCCCTGCACGCATTGGCAACTCGGCCACGCCCCGCCCCCCTCACGCATTGCACGCTCGCTCAGGCCCCGCCCCCCGCACGCATTCCCCGAACTGACACGGAGCCCCGACTCCCAGGTGAGTGCTGTACCCCCGGGAGCCCACACCAGTGTACGCCGGAAACCTAGCCGACACATACCCTCGCATCGCTGGTGTGGGCTCCCGTGCGTGCGGGGGGTGGGGTACGCTGGTAACTATGGTACACATCGGGTAATATTGTGTAGCATGGTTACCAGCGTATGCCGGCTCCCTGCCCATTCACATCGTTGGTCTCCCGCTGTCACACGCTGATGCGTGCTGCACAGCAGGAGACCAACAAGTGACCCAGCACTGTCTCTTTGAATACTTACCTGATGTGTACCATGCTTACTAGCATACCCCGACTCCCGACACACGTACACTGATAACAATGATACACATCAGGTAACTATGGAAACCGCTTTGCATAGTTGCCCCCTCTCCTCTCACCTCAGGACTACTCCTCCTATTATCCACCTTTCTCCCCAGGACTACTCCTATTATCCTGCTCTCCCCACAGGACTACTCCTCCTATTATCCTCCTCTCCCCCCAGGACTCCTCCTCCTATTATTCTTCTCCCCCCCAGGAATACTCCTCCTATTAGACTCCTCTCCCCCCAGGACTACTCCTCCTATTAGACTCCTCACCCCCAGGACTACTCCTCCTATTATCCTGCTCTCCCCACAGGACTACTCCTCCTATTATCCTCCTCTCCCCCCAGGACTACTCCTATTATTCCCCCCCCCCCAGGAATACTCCTCCTATTAGACTCCTCTCCCCCCAGGACTAATCCTCCTATTATCCTCCTCTCCCCCCAGGAATACTCCTCCTATTAGACTCCTCTCCCCCCAGGACTACTCCTCCTATTAGACTCCTGACCCCCAGGACTACTCCCCCTATTATACTCCTCACCTCCAGGACTACTCCTCCTATTATCCTCCTCTCCCCCCAGGACTACTCCTCCTATTATCCTCCTCTCCCCCCAGGGCTATTCCTCCTATTATCCTGCTCTCCCCCCAGGACTACTCCTCCTATTATACTCCTCTCCCCCCAGGACTAGGTCTATTATACTCCTCTCACCCCCAGGACTACTCCTCCTATTATCCTCCTTTCTCCCCAGGACTACTCCTCCTATTATCCTCCTCTCCCCCCAGGACTACTCCTCACCCCCAGGACTACTCCTCCTATTATCCTCCTCTCCCCCCAGGACTACTCCTCCTATTATACTCCTCACCTCCAGGACTACTCCTCCTATTATCCTCCCCTCCCCCAGGACTATTCCTCCTATTATCCTCCTCACCCCCAGAACTACTCCTCCTATTATTGTCCTCTCCCCCCAGGACTCCTCCTCCTATTATCCTGCTCTCCCCCAGGACTACTCCTCCTATTATACTCCTCTACCCCCAGGACTCCTGCTCCTATTATCCTGCTCTCCCCCAAGACTACTACTCCTATTATACTCCTCTCCCCCAGGACTACTCCTCCTATTATCTTCCTCTCTCCCCTGGACTACTCCTCCTATTATACTCCTCTCCCCCCAGGACTACTCCCCCTATTATACTCCTCACCTCCAGGACTACTCCTCCTATTATCCTCCTCTCCCCCCCCAGGACGACTACTACTATTATCCTCCTCTCCCCCCAGGACTATTCCTCCTATTATCCTCCTCTCCCCCCAGGACTATTCCTCCTATTATCCTCCTCTCCCCCCAGGACTATTTCTACTATTATACTCCTCTCCCTCCAGGACTACTCCTCCAACACACACACACACACACACACACACACACACACTGCACAATACATACCTCCCCCCAAAACACACACACACCCACACAAACCGTGCAACACATACAGCACCACACACACACACACAATGCTGCAGACACACAGCGCTCCACAAACAACACAGCACACACAACGCAACACACAGCACCACACACACACAACGCTGCAGACACACAGCGCTCTACAAACAACGCAACACACAAACAACACCACTCTCACACACCCCCACCCAGACAACACCCAGAACAGTTACAGCGCACTACACAAATACTTGGCAACTACAGACATTATATATATTATATATATAACAAAAATCATACAGTAACTACACAATAAATTCTAGAATACCCGATGCATTGGAATCGGACCACCTTCTAGTATTATATATAATGCTAGACAAGATGCATGGGAGAACAAGAAAAAAAGGGCTTAACATATCACGAAGCATACCACTATTAGTTGGCAGAAAGCTTATTGGTTATAATTCATGAAAATAAGCCCTACCCTGAAAATAAGCCATAACAGGAATTTGCGGCCTTTTTAGAGTATGGCTTAAATATAAGCCCTACTTTGAAAATAAGCCCTAGTGGCTGTTCAATAATGAAGTGTCCCCCCCCCCAAAGAGGGAAGATAGCCCCAAAAGAGAGAACAGAGGCCCCACAATCACACTCACCAGACCCCGAACATATACAGCTGACAACAGTGAATGGGATCTCCCACAGTGATCTGCATCGCTGTCACGTCCCTCACCGTTCCGCGCGCACACGCGCGCACACACACACACACACACACACGCACACACACACACACACACACACACACACACACAGTCCAGGATCCCTTTGCTTACACAAACTCACTCAAATATCCGGGGATACCGTACAGCTTCCGACCGAAAAGTAGCAGGACCTCGATGCAACCCACCGCAGGTCCCCCTACAGCCAGAAGCAGTAAGTTATCACCAGATATGTATGATGTTTCTTCGATCGGGTGTGTTTGTGTGTAAGTGGTGTGTGAGAGTGGAGGAGAGGGCCGCTGCGGATCGCAGGAGGACATGGGAGTGACGCAGATGTCCTGGGTCTGGTAAGTGCAAATCTCCTAGAGGGTTTCTGCCTTTTTGGCGAGTAAACCTATCCCCAACCCGTGCTTCCCCAAAAATAAGCCCTTGCGTATTTTTGAGGGCAAAAAATAATATAAGACAGTGTCTTACTTTCGGGGAAACAGTATTAAAAACACAAAAATGTATACAAAGTTGCCTAAAGAAAAATAGCATCCACCTACAGAGTTAAATCAGCCCAATAGATAAATCCCTTACATAATCACCCTGTGTATTGAGCATTATAATAAAAATAGACATACAGAAACTAGCCAGCAAAATCACAGCAGGTCTATCACATAATACATCAGGTACAATAGAATTGGAAATAGAGAATGCAAGAAAACAAAGCGGTATATCATTAGGTTGTGCATAAAGGTATTGCCACAAACCAGGTCATTAGTGCAGGTTTCAATAGTGGCAAGTGAGGTGGATACAGAAAATACGTGTATCGCTGCTACAGCAGCTTTATCAGGGGAAGGCAAATTCTGTGAGCCCTAATGGCCATATATACAGTGCCTACAAGTAGTATTCAACCCCCTGCAGATTTAGCAGGTTTGATAAGATGCAAATAAGTTAGAGCCTGCAAACTTCAAACAAGAGCAGGATTTATTAACAGATGCATAAATCTTACAAACCAACAAGTTATGTTGCTCAGTTAAATTTTAATAAATTTTCAACATAAAAGTGTGGGTCAATTATTATTCAACCCCTAGGCTTAATATTTTATGGAATAACCCTTGTTTGCAATTACAGCTAATAATCATCTATTATAAGACCTGATCAGGCCGGCACAGGTCTCTGGAGTTATCTTGGCCCACTCCTCCATGCAGATCTTCTCCAAGTTATCTAGGTTCTTTGGGTGTCTCATGTGGACTTTAATCTTGAGCTCCTTCCACAAGTTTTCAATTGGGTTAAGGTCAGGAGACTCACTAGGCCACTGCAACACCTTGATTTTTTCCCTCTTGAACCAGGCCTTGGTTTTCTTGGCTGTGTGCTTTGGGTCGTTGTCTTGTTGGAAGATGAAATGACGACCCATCTTAAGATCCTTGATGGAGGAGCGGAGGTTCTTGGCCAAAATCTCCAGGTAGGCCGTGCTATCCATCTTCCCATGGATGCGGACCAGATGGCCAGGCCCCTTGGCTGAGAAACAGCCCCACAGCATGATGCTGCCACCACCATGCTTGACTGTAGGGATGGTATTCTTGGGGTCGTATGCAGTGCTATCCAGTCTCCAAACGTCACGTGTGTGGTTGGCACCAAAGATCTCGATCTTGGTCTCATCAGACCAGAGAACCTTGAACCAGTCTGTCTCAGAGTCCTCCAAGTGATCATGAGCAAACTGTAGACGAGCCTTGACATGACGCTTTGAAAGTAAAGGTACCTTACGGGCTCGTCTGGAACGGAGACCATTGCGGTGGAGTACGTTACTTATGGTATTGACTGAAACCAATGTCCCCACTGCCATGAGATCTTCCCGGAGCTCCTTCCTTGTTGTCCTTGGGTTAGCCTTGACTCTTTGGACAAGCCTGGCCTCGGCACGGGTGGAAACTTTCAAAGGCTGTCCAGGCCGTGGAAGGCTAACAGTAGTTCCATAAGCCTTCCACTTCTGGATGATGCTCCCAACAGTGGAGACAGGTAGGCCCAACTCATTGGAAAGGGTTTTGTACCCCTTGCCAGCCTTGTGACCCTCCACGATCTTGTCGCTGATGGCCTTGGAATGCTCCTTTGTCTTTCCCATGTTGACCAAGTATGAGTGCTGTTCACAAGTTTGGGGAGGGTCTTAATTAGTCAGAAAAGGCTGGAAAAAGAGATAATTAATCCAAACATGTGAATCTCATTGTTCTTTGTGCCTGAAATACTTCTTAATACTTTAGGGGAACCAAACAGAATTCTTGTGGTTTGAGGGGTTGAATAATAAATGACCCTCTAAATAAACTTTTCACAATTTAAAAAAAAAAATAAAAAAAGAAATAACATTCTTTTTTGCTGCAGTGCATTTCACACTTCCAGGCTGATCTACAGTCCAAATGTCACAATGCCAAGTTAATTCCGAATGTGTAAACCTGCTAAATCTGCAGGGGGTTGAATACTACTTGTAGGCACTGTAAATCATAAACATCAAACAAATCAATTACTTGTATGTGGCCAGGTATGGCATTATGTGTAATCTCTGTCCATTATGGTAAAAGTACGCATGAGTGGTAATGCATCCAAGCAAGTGTTGGGTTATATTAAGAGGTCAGCACCAATCACAGGCGCGTCTGGAGGACAGGTGCAGGTAAAATCTGTTCTACTACGTTGCTAGTGACCAGGAAAACGGGCGGCAATGGGCTATCAGCGCGCACACAGTTTCTAATAACGAAGGTAGCTATTGTGCGCATTCCAGTTGTAAAAACGTGAGATACTGACAGAAGCCTCTCAGATAGAGGTGAGCGGACTCGCAGATAACCGGGACCAGCAGGTACCTGTTCTCTCTTTTTTTTTTTCAATCCGGTCCCCATATAAGTGTATGGGGACCAAAATCCAGAGATTCAAAATGTTGGTAAAAGGGAGAAAATCCTTTATCTAATATATAAAGCTGAGTGTGTGTGTGTGTATATGTGTATGTCCGCTAAAGGAATTTGCACCGTTGCATTTACAATCAAGATATTCTGCACAGACGCCTCATGGGACTCAGGGAACGTCATAGACTATGTCTGATGGGAAAATGTAACCCTGTGCTTTACAGTTACTCTGCAAAAAACCTCTGTCCATTAAAGTCAATGGAGAGCTGGGAGCTACAGGTCATTAATAGGAGCTGCGATTGGTTGCTATAAGCAACAAAGGACATTCATAGTATAAGAAGCTTCTGTGTGAGGTAATATATCGGTGAAGAAACAGATAGAGAGAGATAGAGAGAGAGACAGAGAGAGACACACAGGGGAAGAGATATACAGAGGCAGACCGGCACAGACAGACAGAGAAAGAGACAGACAGTGAACGAATCAGAGAGACAGGGAAAGAGACAGAGAGACAAGGAAAGAGACAGACAGGGAATAATAATATTTATTCATTTATATAGCGCTATTAATTCCACAGTGCTTTTCATACATTGTGAGTCCCAATGGGGACAGTGTTGTCAATCTAAGGTCGCTATCAGTACGTTTTTGGAGTGTGGGAGGGAACCGGAGTACCCGGAGAAAACCCACACAAACACAGGGAGAACATACAAACTCCTTGCAGATGTTGTCCTTGGTGGGATTTGAACCCAGGACTCCAGCGCTGCAAGACTGCAATGCTAACCACTGAGGGAAAGAGATAGACAGGGAAAGAGACAGACGGACAGAAAGAGACAGACAGAGAAAGAAAGAGAGAGAAAGAAAGAGAGACAGAAAGAGAGAGAGAAATAGGCAGACAGGCTGGGAGACAGACAGACACACAGAGAAGAGACAGACAGACACACAGAGACAGACACACAGAGAAGAGACAGACACACACACAGAGACAGACAGACACAGAGAGAGAGAGAGACTGATACAAAGACAGACATGCAGAGAGATAGACAGACAAACACGGATAGAGACAGAGATAGACAGGAAAAGAGACAGACAGAGAGACAAAGAGATATAGAGACAGACAGGGAAAGACACAAACACACAGACAGAGATAGACCGTGAAAGAGACAGACAGAAAGAGACAGACCCAAGCACTCAAATGACAGGGAGAGGAATAATTTTTGATGCAAGTGTTTTTTTTATTGACAAACCGCAAAAAAACGTGTGAACCCTGACAGTAGCAACACCGACGTTTCGGTTGTGACACCTTTATCAAGGTTGTTGCTTAATGAAAACATGCTATGAAACACAGGTCACCTGGACAAACGTCACTTAAGTTAGACTGAGAGTATCACATTTTGCAGTATACTTTGTCAAAGTGATGGTGGGAGGCTGTGACAGAGTGAAGATAAAGGGAAGAAGAGGCCTGGCAGTACATTTACTGTACAATTGGCAGCAATAATAGAGGAAATTATAATACATAACTTTGGCTATGTTCACACTAGAAAAATGATTTTTCTTAAGAAATTTCTTAAGAAATTTCTTAAGAGTGAAGGATTAGTGCACCTGCGTTAAAAAACGCATCAAAAACGCACCTGCGTTTTTGCCGCGTTTTCGGTGCGTTTTCGGTGCGTTTTTACCGCTGGTTGCTCCCTGCGTTATTGTGCCAATTATCTATGGCAAAAAACGCAGTTAGCTGCAGAAAAGAAGTGACATGCTCATTCTTTTTCTTAAGAAAATCTACAGAAAGAATTTTCTTAAGAAAAAAACGCAGTGTGTGCACAGCTATTTTTTTTTGCCATAGGTTTTGCTGGGGAATGTCTGCAGAAAGGTTACAAGAATTTCTCAAGAAATTTCTGCAGCAAAAACGGACCCAAAACGCAGGTAAAAAACGCAGTGTGTGAACATAGCCTAAATCTTTAAATCTTAAAAAACTGTGCAGTGATGCAATCAGAAAAAAAATTGTGCAAACCAAGAAAACAACATTCAAGTCCAAAAAGGACCAACCATGAACGAACCTATGTCAAAAACACCACTCTTATTGAAGATAGTGTAAATAATTATTTATCAAAAGGTTCGAAAGATTCAATAATGTCATGTTAGTGCCATATAGTTATAACATGCATTGATCTGAATAATAGGCAAAAAAATCCCAGTCTTAAGAATTTATAGCTAGGTGCGTTCTAGTGAGAACAGAAACCTCTATTGATAACGTATTGATACAATATATAAAGTTAGGCTATGTGCGCACGTTGCGTTTTTTTCCGCAGAAACGCTGCGTTTAGAACTGTAGTGTTTCAGTGCCAAATTGCATGCGTTCAGCTTTCCCAGGAAAGTCTATGAGAAAGCCGAAAAATCAATGCACACGCTGCGTTTCTAAACGCAGCGTTTTGGATGCCAAAAATCGGTGCGGGAAAAAAAAGCAGCATGTCACTTCTTTTGTGCGTTGTAGCTGTGTTCTCCACCCATTGAAATCAATAATGTGGGTCAGAACGCAACCAAAATGCACTTGGACTGCATTTTTGTTGCATTCCGCATGCTTTTTTGAGAAGCAAAACGCGGTCTTTTCAGTCTCTGTCAATGTCGGTCAATTTCTGTCTGTGGATGTCGGTGAATCTCCCTCTGTCTGTCGGTCTCTTTCTCTGTCAGTTGGTCGCTCTGTCTGTCTGTCTCTGTCAGTCGGTCTCTCTGTCTGTCTGTCTGTCCCTCTCTCTGTCCGTCGGTCAGTCTCTCCCCCTCTCTCATACTCACCGTTCCCCGATTACCGGCGCGGCACTGCACGGCGTTCACACTGCTCCGGCGGCTTTTCCTCTTTTGAAAATGCCGGACGCTCATTATTCAATCTCGTATTCTCTGCTTTCCCCGCACACCGGCGCCTATGATTGGTTGCAGTCAGACATGCCCCCACGCTGAGTGACAGCTGTATCACTGCAACCAATCACAGCCGCAGGTGGGCGAATCTATATCGTGCACTAAAATGAATAAATAATTAAAAAAAAACGACGTGCGGTCCCCCTTAATTTTGATACCAGCCAAGATAAAGCCACACGGCTGAAGGCTGGTATTCTCGGGATGGGGAGCGCCACGTTATGGGGAGGCCCCCCCAGCCTAACAATATCAGCCAGGAGCCACCCGGAATTGCCGCATGCATTTGATGCGACAGTCCCGGGACTTTACCCGGCTCATCCCGAATTGCCCTGGTGCGGTGGCAATCGGGGTAATAAGGGGTTAATTATGGCAGGCGTCTCCCCGAGATACCTTCCATGATTAACCTGTAAGTTAAAGAAAATAAACACACACACATCCAAAAAAATCCTTTATTTGGAACAAAAGACAAAAAAACCCCACCCCCTTTCACCACTTTATTAAAATCCTCAAATACCCCTCCAGGTCCGACGTAATCCACAGAGGTCCCTCGACGCATCCAGCTCTGCTACATAAAGCTGACAACAGCGTCAGTAGAACACCGCCGCTCCTGTGAGCTCCACGCAGTAACTGAAGAGAGCCACGCAATCAGCGATGAAGTCACAGGTGAGTTGCGGTCTCGGTTGGAGGGCTCAGCTGGCCGCGGGTAACCTGAGTGACGGCACCGCTAATCGCGCTACTCACTTCAGTCACTCAGGGGATTAGCGGTCACCGGTGAGTCCTTCACGGGTGACCGCTAATCAGGACGCCACACACAGACTGAGCCGCGGGATGACAATGAAGTGAAGTTCACCCGAGTTCATTCTCATCGCGCGACTCTGTCTATGTTGGCTGTCAGCCGGCGGTAATGTCGGGGTGTGTGTGGTGATTTCGGCGGTAATGTCGGGATGTGTGCGGGGATATAGGCGGTAATGTTGGGATGTGTTTGCGGGGATGTGTAGGTAATGTCGGCGGGGATGTGTGCGGTAATGTCGGGATGTGTGCGGGGATGTCGGGATGTGTGCGGGGATGTCGGGATGTGTGCGGGGATGTCGGGAGGTGTGCGGGGATGTCGGGAGGTGTGCGGGATGTCGGGAGGTGTGCGGGGATGTCGGGAGGTGTGCGGGGATGTCGGGAGGTGTGCGGGATGTCGGGAGGTGTGCGGGGATGTCGGGAGGTGTGCGGGGTCGGGAGGTGCGGAGATGTCGGGATGTGTGCAGAGATGTCGGGATGTGTGCGGAGATGTCGGGATGTGTGCGGAGATGTCGGGATGTGTGCGGAGATGTCGGGATGTGTGCGGTGAAGATGATAATCAGGACACGGCACAGACAGAGCCGTGGTATGACAACGAAATCGGGTGCAGTTCACCAAAGTTCATTCTCATCGCCCGACTCTGTCTATGTCTGCTGTCAGCGGGCATGTAGCAGAGCTGAATTGCCGGGGGAACGCACTGACAAAAATGCATCCAAAACGCATGCAAAACGCATGGAAAAAGCATCCAAAATGCATGCGCTGTTGATGCATTTTATTTTATAAACGCAGTGTTTACATTTCTCCAGTCTGCCAGAGGGTGCGTTCTTTTCTGCACTGCAGAGAACGCAACGTGCGCACATAGCCTTAGAGTTTCTTCAATGAAACAAGACATATGTCCATATATATTGTCTTAATTCTGTTGACCATATCCATGAAACAAACCAAAATCACAGTGGTGTAATTTGGAACAAAAATATGGGTATGGTCATAACGACAATATATATGACTTAATTTTGCCTATTGATAATGCATACAAATCAATGCTGTGGTACAATGTGCAATCACACAATTGACAATAAAGGGTTGGTCTCACCCATATGTTAAGGTCAGTTTTCAGATGGGGTCAGAGGCATGGATGGATCAGATGACTGTCCGTAGCCAGGCGTGGAGCTCTTTCCCAGGAATGGACTAACTGACTCCTCAAACCCCATTGACTCCAACCCTTACAAGGGCAGTACCAAACTGACCCTGAGTTAAATGGCCCTAATCAATCTTCACCAAAAAGCCTCCCGACGCGTTTCCTCTGCCAAGATTGATCAGGAGAGATGCTTTACTCAAGCTGCCCCAGTGCAAGTCCAACTTTAAATAGACCATTAATCACATTATTAGCATAATTGCTCCATCCAGACAAACGTGGGGATTTGACTCACCTGCTATCTATAAAATGACACTGATAATTGATGTATGCACACATGGGGTAGCCCTGGGCACCGCCATCTTGCCCCACCCCCTGGGGCGCGTAATCCTACCCATAACGCTGCTCAGCAGCATATGTCACAGTGCTGAATTAAGCATTTGGCGTTGTTAGTTGCTTTGCTGCGCTATTGGCGTAAACAGTGTAACTAGGTGCATTGTTTCATTGTAGGAATGCCTTCAGAGCGTGTACTGCAAGTATTAAAGCAGGTTACATGGAACATGTTTACAAACAGGTCCTCATATCAAATGAGATTAGATAAGATGTAACTTAGCTAATATAAGGAATAAGCTCTTAAAAAGGCAGTACAGATCCCATATTTTAGAATGAGTTAACTTAAAGTGATAGTTCGTACTAAGCGGAAGTGGAATATAGAGTGTATATATCAAAATAGAGGTGAGCTCACTGAAGGTTTTTCAGTAAACTGACATAAGGTTTTTTGGCCAGAAAATCAACAGGTCACACCAAGTATCATCGACACCAAAAGGTGCATTACAGATGATGAAAGTTCAGCGGGCTTTACACGCTACAACAAATCTAACGATGTGTCGGCGGGGTCACGTTGTAAGTGACGCACATCCGGCATCGTTAGTGGTGTTGTAGTGTGTGACAGGTACGTGCGATTGCGATTGAACGTAAAACTGTTCATCGCATACACGTCGTTCAAAACCTAAAAATTGAAAGTCGGATTGTTCAATGTTCCCGAGGCAGCACACATCGCAGTGTGTGACACCCCGGGAATGATGAACAGATCTTACCTGCGTCCCGCGGCTCCCGCCGGCAATGCGGAAGGAAGGAGGTGGGCGGGATGTTTACGTCCCGCTCATCTCCGCCCCTCCGCTTCTATTGGCCGGCTGCCGTATGACGTCGCTGTGACGCCGGACGTCCCTCCCACTCCAGAAAGTGGATGTTCGCTGAACACATCGAGGTCGTATGGAAGGGTAAGTACGTGTGACGGCAAATAATAGTTTGTGCGACACGGTCAACAAATTGAATGTGTCGCACATACGATGGGGGCGTGTCACATCGCATACGATATAGTATGCTTAAAGAAGTTGTCCAGTTACCAAAACTGATTTTTTTTTTTCTGATAAATCTTGCTAATATGTGCCCCTCAACACATCTATTATGTTTTTTTCAGCAAAATTACCTTTTATTGTGCACTAGCAGCACACGGTCATTGCTGGCTCCAGCTCTGATGGGGTTAATCTCTCCTCTGACTTCCTGTGTTCAGTTCCTACAAGTCCCAGAATTCTTTGTGGCTCTAGGGCGGTGTCTGGCTTATCTAACACACCCATTGTGTCTAATACACCCACTCTGCTCCCACCCAAACCCTCCTCCCTGCCTCTTCCCTGTGGATGCACTGAGATCAATCATACAGAGACAGCAGCAGCTCTACACAGCCAGGGGAAGAAAGTGTGTGTGCGCGTATATACAGTGTATGTGTGTATATACAGTGTGTGTGCGTATATACAGTGTGTGTGCGTATATACAGTGTGTGTGTGTATATACAGTGTGTGTGTGAGTGTGTATGTGTGTGTGTGTATGTCATACTCACCTGTCTGCAGGGTCCCGATGCCATGCCTGCTCCAGCCCCTGTCTCGGTACCGCCGCTTCGGCTGTGTGCAGTCTCCCCGGGGCACGTACGAAGCTTGCAGGACTGGCGGTGGATCACCTGATGCAGTCACCTGACGCATCAGCTGATCGATTCTCGTGGTGTCGCCGGCTTTTTCACGCCCGGCCGGCTATCAGCTGATCCTGCCGTCAGGGGACTTCATCAGCTGATTACCGGCAGCTCCTGCAGTGATGGGACAGGATCAGACTCCGCTGCAGGAGCTACCGGTAATCAGCACAGACGTGAGTATTTATTTATTTTTTATTTTTTTCTACTGATGCATCAGCTGATTGTATAATCGGCTTTTATACAATCAGCTGATGTGTCATGTGATTCACGTAGTTTAACCTGACACATCATCTGATCGCTTTGCCTTCCAGCAAAACCGATCAGATGATATTGGATCCGGATTGGACGGCGCGGGACCCTGACCCAGGATTACTGCGGAGGGGGGGTTATTTCAATAAAGATGGAGTCACTAATTGTGTTGTGTTTTATTTCTAATAAAAATATTTTTCTGTGTGTTGTGTTTTTTTTTTTTTTATCATTACTAGAAATTCATGGTGGCCATGTCTAATATTGGCGTGACACCATGAATTTCGGGCTTAGGGCTAGCTGATAATATACAGCTAGCCCTAACTCCATTATTACCCAGCTAGCCACCCGGCATCAGGGCAGCTGGAAGAGTTGGATACAGCTCCAGAAGATGGCGCTTCTATGAAAGCGCCATTTTCTGGGGTGGCTGCGGACTGCAATTCGCAGTGGGGGTGCCCAGAAAGCTTGGGCACCCTTCACTGTGGATTCCAATCCCCAGCTGCCTAGTTGTACCCGGCTGGACACTAAAATTAGGCAAAGCTCACGTCTTTTTTTTTTTTAAATTATTTCATGAAATTCATGAAATAATTAAAAAAAAAAAGGGCTTCTCTATATTTTTGGTTCCCAGCCGGGTACAAATAGGCAGCTGGGGGTTGGGGGCAGCCCGTACCTGCCTGCTGTACCCGGCTAGCATATAAAAATATGGCGAAGCCCATGTCATTTTTTTTTTCTTTTTGGGTAAAAAACTGCATACAGTCCTGGATGGAGGATGCTGAGCCTTGTAGTTCTGCAGCTGCTGTCTGCTCTCCTGCATACACTAGTTCTGCAGCTGTCTGCTCTCCTGCATACACTAGTTCTGCAGCTGTCTGCTCTCCTGCATACAATGAACATTTTGAATAAGGAAATGACATCAGACCTTTTTTTTTTTTTCATCAACAATCTTTAATGGCATTGTGCACTGATTAAAAACGCAGTGAGCAAAAACGCAGCAAAAAAGGCACCAAATCGCAGCAAAAACGTGACATGCAGCACCGCAGGTGACAGAGCAGAGCAAGTTGGTGACATGTTCTGCTCTGACACATAGTGTGCTACATGTCAGAGAGAGAGGGGGGGGGGAGAAGAGAGAGAGGGGGGGAGAAGAGAGCAAGGGGGGGAGAAGAGAGCGAGGGGGGGAGAAGAGAGCGAGGGGGGGAGAAGAGAGCGAGGGGGGAGAAGAGAGAGAGGGGGGGAGAAGAGAGAGAGAGGGGGGAGAAGAGAGAGAGGGGGGGAGAAGAGAGAGAGGGGGGAGAAGAGAGAGAGGGGGGGAGAAGAGAGAGAGGGGGGGAGAAGAGAGAGAGGGGGGGAGAAGAGAGAGAGGGGGGGAGAAGAGAGAGGGGGGGAGAAGAGAGAGGGGGGGAGAAGAGAGCGAGGGGGGGAAAAGAGAGGGGGGAGAAGAGAGAGGGGGGAGAAGAGAGAGAGGGGGGGGGAAGAGAGAGAGGGGGGGAGAAGAGAGAGAGGGGGGGAGAAGAGAGAGGGGGGGGAGAAGAGAGAGGGGGGGGAGAAGAGAGCGAGGGGGGGGAGAAGAGAGCGAGGGGGGGAGAGAGAGGAGGGGGGGGGAGAAGAGAGCGAGGGGGGGAGAAGAGAGAGGGGGGAGAAGAGAGCGAGGGAGAAGAGAGCGAGGGGGGGGGAGAAGAGAGAGAGAGGGGGGGGGAGAAGAGAGAGAGAGGGGGGGAGAAGAGAGAGAGAGGGGGGGGAGAAGAGAGAGAGGGGGGAGAAGAGAGAGAAGGGGGGGGAGAAGAGAGAGAGGGGGGAGAAGAGAGAGAGGGGGGGGAGAAGAGAGCGAGGGGGGGAGAAGAGAGAGGGAGAGAGGGGGAGAAGAGAGCGAGGGGGGAGAAGAGAGCGAGGGGGGAGAAGAGAGCGAGGGGGGAGAAGAGAGAGAGGGGGGAGAAGAGAGAGAGGGGGGAGAAGAGAGAGAGGGGGGGAGAAGAGAGAGAGGGGGGGAGAAGAGAGAGAGGGGGGAGAGAGAGAGGGGGGGCAGAAGAGAGAGAGGGGGGGAGAAGAGAGAGAGGGGGGGAGAAGAGAGAGAGGGGGGAGAAGAGAGAGAGGGGGGAGAAGAGAGAGGGGGGGAGAAGAGAGTGGGGAAAGAAGAGGGGGGGCAGAGGTGCTCTGTCACAAACTGTCTCCACTCTGTGACTTGTGGTGCAGGTGACAGAGTGCAGACAGTTGGTCCCATGCAGCAGGACAGATGGCAGAGCACAGCGGTGACATGCCTGTCAGTGTCTTGCTGCTGGGAGGAGCAGATGATCACACTGCCCGACACCGGCCGCTCTCTTGACATCGCAGCAGAGCGGGCGGGTGGACAGTGTGATCACATACTTACGTGCAGGGGGGGATTCAGCTGAAGACCCCCCCACCGAAACTGCACACTGGCGCCCCGTGCCTCACCATCTGCAGGGCTCTAACCGGCTCCACACTGACGTCCTCCGGATCCTCCCCTCGATGCTGAGCTGTGACGTGCGGTAGTCACCGCCCACAGCCCTGTCACTCAATCTGAGTGGCGCCGGCATCCTGTGACGTACCCGTCTTGTTTGAGAGCCCGGAAATGCCGGAACGTCGGAGGATGCCGGCGGCCACAGCTCCAGGGGGTCATGTGACAGGCACTGAGCGTGCAGCATAGCGCCGCTCAGTGCCAGAAATGGAAATACAAGCCAATGGAGAAAATACCTAGAATTGTAAGTAGAACTCCTACAGAAAATAAAAAAATGGGTGAACCACCCCTTTAATTGAAAGGTGTAAAGCAGGCTTTAGAAGAGGAACGAAAGTGTCATCAAAAGTATTATCAAATCAAAGAAAACAGCTATAACTCAGCTGTTCATTTAAGCCCTTAGGTGCTGCTGTATCCAGGGTGAAAATCCATTTTGATTCCTTCCATCTTGACAACATCAATGCCCTGAAACTGCATAGCATGGGTATCACCTCCATGTACTGTGTTGATGTGTCTGGCAATTGGGGTGTCTCTTATGTAGTACATCTCCTACATGGTCCCCAATTCTGCGGCGCAATTCCCTTTTTGTTTTGCCGATATATTCTTTGTCACAGGAACATGTCATCTTATAAATTACACCTTCAGTTTTGCAATTTATAAATTCTCTGATGTCATATTCTTTCCCCGTGACATGGCTGAGGAAAGTCTTACTTTTGGTAATATAGGGGCAGGCAGTGCAGTTACCACATTTAAAGCATCCTCTGATGTTAGATTTCAGCCAGGTTTCATGCGATGGTGCTCTAAAGTGGCTATGGACTAACCGATCTCTTAAAGAGCGACCTCTCCTGCATGTAATATTTGGTTGGTCACAGAGGCCTCTTTTGAGATCTTCATCCATATGCAGCACCCCCCAATATTTTCGCAAAATCTCCCTTACTTTCTGGACTCCATTATCGAAGGTGGTAATGAATCTGAATGGTTCGTTTTTGGTGGAGTTTTGGCTTCTTACCGGATTGAGGAGTTCCGTCCTGTTCTTGTTCATCACCTCTCCATAAGCTTTTTTAAAAATGTTAGCAGGGTAGCCTCTATCTAGCAATCTTAGCCTCTATCTAGGAATCTTAGCCTCTATCTAGGCTTAAATGAACAGCTGAGTTATAGCTGTTTTCTTTGATTTGATGATACTTTTGATGACACTTTCGTTTCTCTTCTAACTTTCATCATCTGTAATGCACCTTTTGGTGTTGATGATACTTTGTGTGACCCGTTGATTTTCTGGCCAAAAAACCTTATGTGAGTTTACTGAAAAACCTTCAGGTGAGCTCACCTCTATTTTGATGGTCACACTCTATATTCCACTTCCGCTTAGTGCGAACTATCACTTTAAGTTAACTCATTCTGAAATGTGGGATCTGTACTGCCTTTTTAAGAGCTTATTCCTTATATTAGCTAAGTTACATCTCATCTATTCTTATTCTATATGAGGACCTGTTTGTAAGCATATTCCATGTAACCTGCTCTAATTTACATTTTATCTAATCTCATTTGATATGAGGACCTGTTTGTAAACATGTTCCATGTAACCTGCTTTAATACTTGCAGTGCACGCTCTGAAGGCATTCCTACAATGAAACAATGCACCTAGTTACATTATTTACGCCAATAGCGCAGCAAAGCAACCAGCGCCAATTGCTTAATTCAGCACTGTGACATATGCTGCTGAGCGGCATTATGGGTAGGATTATGCGCTCCAGGGGGCGGGGCAAGATGGCGGCGCCCAGGGCTACCCCATGTGTGCATAAAGCAATTATCAGTATCATTTTTTAGATAGCAGGTGAGTCAAAACACCCTTTGTGATTAACGTTATAGGCGGTTTTGCATACAATAGGCGGTACTCATCCCCACGTTTGTCTGGATGGAGCAATTATGCTAATAATGTGATTAATGGTCTATTTAAAGTTGGACTTGCACTGCAGCAGCTTGTCCTAGAATCAGACCATGTAGAGTGGGTCTCCTTGCTTGTATTAATAGCTCTATACCTGAATAAAGCATCTCCCCTGATGAATCTTGACGGAGGAAACGCGTCGGGAGGCTTTTTGGTGAAGATTGATTAGGGCCATTTAACTCAGGGTCAGTTTGGTACTGCCCTTGTAAGGGTTGGAGTCAATGGGGTTTGAGGAGTCAGTTAGTCCATTCCTGGGAAAGAGCTCCACGCCCAGCTGCGGACAGTCATCTGATCCATCCATGCCTCTGACCCCATCCGAAAACTGACCTGGACATATGGGTGAGACCAAGAGAAAGGAGGCCTGGCAGTCCTGATCCTCCTGTGCTTCCATGTGTCAGACTTTAGTGCTTTTGATACCCAGTGCATTTAGCTTGTACCCCTAGTTCCTTATAGCACACTGCAGGGCTCTTTCCAGGCTGTTTTGCACCTTTTTGCCCAGGAGTACAGTCTGCATCCGACACAACTTTAACTACTTATTTGCCTGTTCAGCAGTCTTCAGGTTGCTGTGTAAAACCATAAGGATTCTACTTGCTTGACTCTCTTTCATACTGGCAGACTTGCTCCCCACCACTGCTTTCACACTACGTTTTTTTAACATCCGTCATGAACGTTTTTTTTAACGCAAAAGTGGATCCTGTTTTTGCTAAGAAAAACGCATGCAAACGCATGTGTTATTTTGCAGGATCCTGTCACTTTAAGTTTATGGGCGGGCATTGCAGTTATGTGATCGGGAGTCAGTGGAACTGAACGTGAAAGACTGGGAGCGACATCTGACAGCTGTGGAGGCTCGTAACCAAGGTAAACATCGGGTAACTTGCTTTGATACCCGATATTTACATTGGTTACGAGCGTCTGCAGCTGCTAGGAGCCGGGCTCCCTGCACACGTAACCAAGATAAACATCAGGTAACTAAGACCGCGGTTACCCGATGTTTACCTTGGTTACGAGCGTCCTCCGCTCTCAGGCGAGGGAGAGTGGAGGGAGAGGGAGAGGGAGCGGGAGAGGGAGGTGGAGAGAGACTGATCACGCGAGGCTGGTTTCTGGACATGCTCAGTATAACAAGCAGGATCCTGTCTAACAGCATGCCATCGTTCACATACGTTTGCGTGCAGTATAGTCAGGATCCAGTAATTTGCAGTATTTGGGCGCAACTCAAAAACGCTACATGTAGCGTTTTTGAAAAAAGTTAAACTGCAAGTCGCTGGATCTTCACTATAACGCACGCAAACGCAGGTGAATGCATGTTGACGCGAGTCCATTGCAAATGCATTGAAATGAAAACGCATTTGCACTGGTTCCGTTTTTGCGTTAAAAAAACGTTCATGACGGATGTTAAAAAAACGTAGTGTGAAAGCAGCCTTACAGCTTACTTTCCCTCGTAGAAGCGCTGTGCAGAAACACAGTATTCTAGGACACGTATCTATTTAGGACCAGTTTTTGTTAAAGTGAGCGCATCGATTCTTGGATATACGGTCTCTTATACATACAGTCAGGGCCAGAAATATTTGGACAGTGACACAAGTTTTGTTATTTTAGCTGTTTACAAAAACATGTTCAGAAATACAATTATATATATAATATGGGCTGAAAGTGCACACTCCCAGCTGCAATATGAGAGTTTTCACATCCAAATCGGAGAAAGGGTTTAGGAATCATAGCTCTGTAATGCATAGCCTCCTCTTTTTCAAGGGACCAAAAGTAATTGGACAAGGGACTCTAAGGGCTGCAATTAACTCTGAAGGTGCCTCCCTCGTTAACCTGTAATCAATGAAGTAGTTAAAAGGTCTGGGGTTGATCACAGGTGTGTGGTTTTGCATTTGGAAGCTGTTGCTGTGACCAGACAACATGCGGTCTAAAGCGGGCTTTACACGCTGCGACATCGCTAATGCGGACTCGTTGGGGTCACGGAATTCGTGACGCACATCCGGCCGCATTAGCGATGCCGTTGCGTGTGACACCGATAAGCGATTTTGCATCGTTGCAAAAACATGCAAAATCGCTAATCGGCGACATGGGGGTCCATTCTCAAATCTCGCTCCTGCAGCAGTAACGAGGTAGTTCCTCGTTCCTGCGGCAGCACACATCGCTGCGTGTGACGCCGCAGGAACGAGGAAGCTCCCCTTACCTGCCTCCCGGCCGCTATGAGGAAGGAAGGAGGTGGGCGGGATGTTACGTCCCGCTCATCTCCGCCCCTCCGCTGCTATTGGGCGGCGGTTCAGTGACGTCGCTGTGACGCCGCACGGACCGCCCCCTTAGAAAGGAGGCGGTTCGCCCGTCACAGCGACGTCGCCGGACAGGTATGTATGTGTGACGGCTGTTGTGCGACACGGGCAGCGATTTGCCCGTGTCGCGCAACAGATGGGGGCGGGTACCCACACTAGCGATATCGGGACCGATATCGCAGTGTGTAAAGTAGCCTTAAGGAACTCTCAATTGAGGTGAAGCAAAACATCCTGAGGCTGAAAAAAAAGAAAAAATCCATCAGAGAGATAGCAGACATGCTTGGAGTAGCAAAATCAACAGTTGGGTACATTCTGAGAAAAAAGGAATTGACTGGTGAGCTTGGGAACTCAAAAAGGCCTGGGCGTCCACGGATGACAACAGTGGTGGATGATCGCCGCATACTTTCTTTGGTGAAGAAGAACCCGTTCACAACATCAACTGAAGTCCAGAACACTCACAGTGAAGTAGGTGTATCTGTCTCTAAGTCAACAGTAAAGAGAAGACTCCATGAAAGTAAATACAAAGGGTTCACATCTAGATGCAAACCATTCATCAATTCCAAAAATAGACAGGCCAGAGTTAAATTTGCTGAAAAACACCTCATGAAGCCAGCTCAGTTCTGGAAAAGTATTCTATGGACAGATGAGACAAAGATCAACCTGTACCAGAATGATGGGAAGAAAAAAGTTTGGAGAAGAAAGGGAACGGCACATGATCCAAGGCACACCACATCCTCTGTAAAACATGGTGGAGGCAAAGTGATGGCATGGGCATGCATGGCTTTCAATGGCACTGGGTCACTTGTGTTTATTGATGACATAGCAGACAAGAGTAGCCGGATGAATTCTGAAGTGTACCGGGATATACTTTCAGCCCAGATTCAGCCAAATGCCGCAAAGTTGATCAGACGGCGCTTCATAGTACAGATGGACAATGACCCCAAGCATACAGCCAAAGCTACCCAGGAGTTCATGAGTGCAAAAAAGTGGAACATTCTGCAATGGCCAAGTCAATCACCAGATCTTAACCCAATTGAGCATGCATTTCACTTGCTCAAATCCAGACTTAAGACGGAAAGACCCACAAACAAGCAAGACCTGAAGGCTGCGGCTGTAAAGGCCTGGCAAAGCATTAAGAAGGAGGAAACCCAGCGTTTGGTGATGTCCATGGGTTCCAGACTTAAGGCAGTGATTGCCTCCAAAGGATTCGCAACAAAATATTGAAAATAAAAATATTTTGTTTGGGTTTGGTTTATTTGTCCAATTACTTTTGACCTCCTAAAATGTGGAGTGTTTGTAAGTAAAGAAATGTGTACAATTCCTACAATTTCTATCAGATATTTTTGTTCAAACCTTCAAATTAAACGTTACAATCTGCACTTGAATTCTGTTGTAGAGGTTTCATTTCAAATCCAATGTGGTGGCATGCAGAGCCCAACTCGCGAAAATTGTGTCACTGTCCAAATATTTCTGGACCTAACTGTATGATCGATTTACAGTTAAGATCTATCATTTACAAGGTTTCATTTCAATAGGCCCCCTGCTGACAGTATGTTTGACAAAGGCTACCATAGCCGAAACGTCACCATCTGACTGTCCATTTCCTTGCATCAATTTTTCTCAATAAAATTATTCTGTTAAAGTGGTTATTCGGCTTATGTTGACTTTTTTTATTATTACCCTATTGGGCTACATTGGGGCAGGTAAGTAGATAGTGACCACTTACCTGCTCCGCTGTCAGCCCCTCTCCCCCGGCTCAGAGTGGTCATGTGACCGCTCCTGCCGCGATTTTGCTGCTTCCGGTCATTTCATGTCAACATGGGCAGGACCATGTTGACATGCAAATCTGCTCAGGATAGCAGGAGTGCCCGTGCAGTCTGTGTCCCGCTCCAGCCCCGCAGCTGGCTTCATTGCAGTGTGTGTCTGCCCGCATGCAGATTCTCACCCTGCAGTGCTGGCAGCCGCGGAGATGACGAGCGCTGCTGCCAGGAGGCAGATGAGATCATTACCTGCGGTGACGATCTCCTCTTCACTCCTGTCAGCGCGGTCACTGCTGCCTATGCCCGCTGCGTTCTCACGTCACGAGAGGGGACGTCACCGGCGATACTGCTGAGAACGCGGCAGGCATAGAAGTCAGTGACATCGCTGACAGGAGTGAAGAGGAGATCGTCACTGCAAGTAATGATCTCATCTAACCTCCTGACAGCAGCGCTCAGCATCCCCTGCAGTGACCTGGGCTATTGATGTTAGCTCAGGTCACTGCACTGCTCTCCCTGCCAATGGGGAACATTCTGTTCTTCATTGACTGGGACATTGACTATGGTATGGATAGTCATATGTCCCCCTTATTGGATTACTTCAGATCCGGATTTGATTATTCTTTTCAATAAATTGGTGAAAGAGGGAATGTTTTGGGGAGTGTTTTTTCAAATAAAACTTTTTTTATTGTCTATTTTTTTATTACTGACTGGGTTGGTGATGTCGGGTATCTGATAGACGCGTGACATCACTAACCCCAGGGCTTGATGCCAGGTTACATTACACATCTGGCATCAACCCCATGTATTACCCTGTTTGCCACCACACCAGGGCATGGGATGAGTTGGGGCAAAGCGCCAGGATTGGCACATCTAATGGATGCGCCACTTCTGGGGCGGCTGTAGCCTGCTATTTTTAGGCTGGGGAGTGTCCAATAACAGTGGACCTCCCTAGTCTGAGAATACCAGACCACAGCTGTCCGCTTTACCTCGGCTGGTGATCCAATTTGGGGGGGACCCCATGTTTTTTGTTTTAAATTATTTAATTTAAAATAACAGTGTGGGGTGCCCTCTGTTTTGGATTATCAGCCAAGGTGAAGCTGCCAGCTGTGGTATGCAGGCTGCAGCTGTCTGCTTTACCCTACCTGGCTACAAAAGGGGGGACCCCACGTCTTTTTTTTTTGTATTTATTTTTTTGGCTAAATACAAGGCTAAGCACCCTTTAGTGCCACATGAAAGTCACTAAAGGGTGCCAGCTTAGAATATGCAGGGGGGTAGGACATTATATATGTCTTCCTCATCTATCTATCTATTCATCTATCCATTATCTGTCTATATATCCCTCTATTCATTCATTCATCCCTCTATCTCTGTCTCTATATCTATCTGTTCATCTTTATATCTACTCATCTATTTATCTTTCTTGCTGCTTCCGTTTTTTTTTGCGGACTGCAAAAAACGAAGGCACACAGATGACACACGGAACCATCCGTGAAAAAACACCGTGTGTGTGTGTGTGTGTGGGTGGGGGGAGGGTTGCAGAGCCTGATGTGATGTGGGGCGCAGAGCCCGATGTATGTGTGTGCGTGTATGTATGTATGTATGTATGTATGTATGTAAGTATGTATGTATACATATATATGTGTGTGTGTGTGTGTGTGTGTGTGTGTGTGTGTGTGTGTGTGTGTGTGTGTGTGTGTGTGTGTTTGAGTGTGTGCAGAGCCCGATGTGGGGCTGTTTTTTCCATTGCTAGAGTGATAACAGGTCAGGTGCTGGGGCAGAATACTGACAGGGAATGTGTGTGCAGAGGGCGGGGCTGGCGGGGGGCGTGGCTGGACACCGAGGCCGGGCGGTGCCAGCTCTGACTGTGAGGTTTAGCACAAGAAGAGGTCAGTTTGCTGGAGCTGAATGTAAACAAGGAGCTGCAGAGAATAAAGGGATAATTCAAGAGGAACAAAAGTTAGAAAAAAAAAAATAACAATGTAGGGTTGTTTTATATGACAATACAGCACAGATAAACTCAACATTTTTTGGTAAGCTAATGTCGGACAACTCCTTTAAGCATATTTGCATTCTGGACTTTTCACATTTTTTTTCTTATTGAGTGCCGGAGTTATATTTTCTAGGATATGGGTGAGACCAACCCTTTATTATGTGATTGCACATTGTACCACAGCATTGATTTGTATGCATTATCAATAGGCAAAATTAAGTCATATATATATTGTCGTTATGACCATACCCATATTTTTGTTCCAAATAACACCACTGTGATTTTGGTTTGTTTCATGGATTATGGTCAACAGAATTAGGACAATATATATGGACATATGTCTTGTTTCATTGAAGAAACACTAACTTTATATATTGTATCAATACGTTATCAATAGAGGTTTCTGTTCTCACTAGAACGCACCTAGCTTTAAATTCATAAGACTGGGATTTTTTTGCCTATTATTCAGATCAATGCATGTTATAACTATATGGCACTAACGTGACATTATTGAATCTTTCGAACCTTTTGATAAATAATTATATACACCATCTTCAATAAGAGTGGTGTTTTTGACATAGGTTCGTTCGTGGTTGGTCCTTTTTGGACTTGAATGTTGTTTTCTTGGTTTGCATAATTTTTTTATGATTGCATCACTGCACAATTTTTTTAAGATTTAAAGATTAAAAGTTATGTATTATAATTTCCTCTATTATTGCTGCTAATTGTTCCATATGTAGAGGAAATACAGGAACGGCCCTCTAGTGTCCGTTCCTCCAATTGCTGGCATTTCTCTACATTTACTGTACTTAGGATTTTGTGCGCTAATTCATTTTGATATTTAACCATATTGTCAGTATCGTGAAAAGCACCTAAAGTGAACTATAAGGGCTAGTTATAATTAGGACAGTAGCATGCCAGCTTCAACTTGCTGATGGTTTTACTTGTTATTTGATTGCTTACTTATACCAATCTTGATTGAGTTAAGCCTTTTGCGCACAGTGCGTTTTTGCCGTGTTTTTTTGGTGCAGTTTATTGCCTAAGGCTGGAATCACACAATCGTATGGCATCGGATGCGAGTGCATTGGATGCAATGAATATGCTAATGACTCTTGGCTCCTGCTGTGCTGCCAGCGTGAGCTGAGTGTCATGCCACTGTGATCAGATCACAGCTGTAGAGAGGGCAGGAGCTGCAGAGGAGAGGGAGGGATTAATCTCCTCTTCTCCTACATTGTCAGCTGATGCGATTATCGCACTGCACTATAAAGACATCCGAGTGCAGTCCGATATTTCACTCACACCCATAGAATTGTATGGGTGTAAATCCCACATCTTTCGCTGACAATCACAGCATGCTGCAACTTTTCGGTCATCCGGAGTCTGGATGAGAAAAAAGCTGACCATCTGCTCTCCCTCATCGAATAACATTGGTCAAAGTGTAATGCGAGATTTTCTAGCATTGCACTCATCCAAGTCATACGCTCGTGTGAGCGTACCCTAAAACTGCATGTCTATCCTTATGCAAGCAAAGTCATTGAGAATTTTGAATTGCTGTGAGTACGATGCTTCTTTTTTCCTTGCAGTTTTTGCCAGGGCTGTGGAGTCGGAGTCGTGGAGTCGGAGCTCATTTTGGTGGAGTTGGTATAAAATGCACCGACTCCTAAAATATATAATAAATTGGGGACAGTAGTGCAATGCAGATTGTGCTGAATATTTTTTCATAGGAATTTGGGAAAGTTATGAAATGTCCTATAAATGGCTGTTCTACTCCTGATCTAAGGCTGCATTCACACAGCGAATTTGCTGCATTTTTTGAGGATACGTTTGTCAGCTGCAAAAGCAGATCAGCTTTTTAAAAAACCGCATCACCTGAAAGGTTTTTGAGCTCATAAATAATGCTTTCAATAGCAAAAGCAGATTAGAAAAACACCACAAACTGACATGCTCATTCTTTGTGATCCTCACAAAACGCTGTGTCTGAATGTCCTATCTTGAAGCCCATTTCCTTTGCTGGGATGCCAGAGTCACTGCATTTCACTGAATTATTTTGCCATCAATGTTCGATATTTTTGTGACAAGAAAGAAATTATCAAGACACTGGCAGTAAAAGAAAGTAAAGCTCATCACATCAGCCAGTTTCTCCAGACCTTAGTGGAAAACGTTCTGCAAGATTACAAACTCAAAAAAGAACAGGTTCTTGCTATTGTAAGGACAATGCTTCAAACATAAGTACAATTAACCCCTTAACGACCGCGGGCCGTAAAATTAAGTGCTAGCGGTCATAACGTTACTGCCCGCGGTCTCCTGGCAGCAGCATGCTGCGATCGGCGCACATCTCAGCTGATTTTCACAGCTGAGATGTGTGCCTGCTAGGCACGAGCAGAATCGTTATCTGCTCGTGCCGTTTAACCCCTGTAATGGCGCTGTCAATATGTGACAGCGCCATTATAAACGCGATCGCGGTAAAGTTTTACTTACCGCCCGATACCGGAAGTCACGTGACATGATCACGTGACTTTCGATGGTTGTCATGGTAGCACAGGGTCATGTGATGACTCCTGTGCTAGACATGAACTACTTTCACTTTCGCTTTCCACGGAGGCCAGGGAAGCAGAAAGTGCACGTATCTGCCGTTTACAGCTGTGTAGCTGTGATCAGCAGAGCGATCGGACTGCTGATCGCAATAGCCCCCTAGGGGGACTAGTAAAATAAAAAAAAATAAAAAAAAAGTAAAAAAAAAAGTTTTAAAAAATAAAAAAAAAACCAAAAAAACATAAAAGTTCGAATCACCCCCCTTTTGCCCCATTGAAAATTAAAGGGTTAAAAAAATAAAAAATATACACACATTTGGTATCGCCGCGCTCAGAATCGCCCGATCTATCAAAATATAAAATCAATTAATCTGAGCAGTAAACAGCGTAGCGGCAAAAAAATTCCAAACGCCAAAATGACCTTTTTTTGTCGCCACAACTTTTACGCAAAATGCAATAACAAGCGATCAAAACGTAGCATCTGCGCAAAAATTGTACCGTTAAAAACGTCAGCTCGAGTCGCAAAAAATAAGCCGTCACTGAGTCATATATCCCGAAAAATTAGAACGCTATGGGTCACGGAAAATGGCGTAAAACGTGCGCCACTTTTTTCAGACAAACTTCCGAATTTTTTTTAACCCCTTATATAATAGTAAACCTATACATGTTTGGTGTCTACAAACTCGCACTGACCTGAGGCATCACACCCACACATCAGTTTTACCATACAGTGAACACAGTGAATAAAATATCTCAAAAACAATAGTGCTATCGCACTTTTTTTGCTATTTTTCTGCATTTGGAATTTTTTTTGCCATTTTCCAGTACACTATATGGTAAAACCTATGGTTTCATTGAAAAGTACAGCTCGTTCCGCAAAAAATGAGCCCTCACATGACCATATTGACTGAAAAATAAAAAAGTTACGTCTCTTAGAAAAAGAATGGCGAAAAAAAAATGGAAAGCGAAAAATCGGCCGGTCGTGAAGGGGTTAAACTGATGAATGAGAGTAATGAACAACAGCTAGAAGAAAATTTAGGATTCAATATGTTTGAGATGGAGCCACAGTGCTGTTCATGTAACTGGGGAACAAACAGATATTACAACAGAAGAACAGCAAAATGATACTTTAGGATTAGATGATCTAGTTGAAGCTGCTTCAAAACACTTTCATATTCATCACATGCGCTGTAGCTGGGAATAAGATAGTCTGCAAGAGGGATCCCAGTTTCACACATCCGGCTTTTCGCTGGTTTTGGCGGATGCGGCGCACTCCAGTACAGTGTATACAGTACAGTGGCAGCGCGACAAATACCAGTCACATGCTGTCATGTGACCCGGAAGTTGCGGCGCTGCCAATGTATCGTACTGTACTGGCATGCGCCGTATCCGCCAAACCGTGAAAACCCGGATGTGTGAAACTGGGCGGACATGCTGGAAATCTGACTGGAAAAGTGAGGAAATTGGTTATTGCCGCCAGAACCCCTAAAATTTATTCCATCTTGAAGAGACGTGCTGGGAAAGGGGCAATTGTTGATCAAGCCACTCGGTGACGCAGCACTTATTTAATGACTGAGTGATTGCTTGAACTAAAATCCTTTCTTATAGATATGGTGAACCCTCAAGTAACCTTAAATGAAGGTCAATGGACACAGGTGGCTGAATTGAAGGAATTGCTTAATTACCCATTTACCGTGACTAAAAAATTACAAGCTGAGGATTTAACTCCTGGCATTTTCATAAGGGAGTGGAAGAACTTGCTATTTTGCCTGTCTCAAAGTGGAGGTTTAATCCCAGATGTCATTTCTGCTTCAATGAAACGGAGAGACACAGCTATTGGAAAATAAAATTCTTCTGGCAGCTGTTTATGTGGACCCAAGTCATCGTATACTGCTTGATGATCAACAGCTTACTAAAGGAAAAGAAGCTTTGAGTGAGGTAGCAGTTAGGATGAGCGGCTACAAGACTGCCAGGCGCAAGAGGACTTGGATCCTGACAGTGCTACTGCTGCCATATCTTCATCCTCATCAGATGAGGAGTTTAACTTTGGCAAGTATTTCGATGACATGGAGCAGGCAAAGTGATGCCGCAAGGAAAAAGATTTCACTCCGTCTCCTATAGCAGCAGATTGACCAGATTTCAGTAAAATTTTTCGCTTGCTCTCAAAGAAATCGAAAAATTCAACTATTCATCAAAACTGACTGTGCATGAGGTAATTCCTTTATACCTGGAAATTGTTAGAGATGTTGCCCATGTGGTTACGGCTTTCTCTCCAACCCAAGTTACTGTAGAAAGGTTGTTCTCTAGCCTTAAAATTATCAGGTCAGATTTGAGGTCATCTGCGAAGGAGGATCTGATGGAAGCAATTCTATTTCTTACAACAAATTCATAGACTGCACAAATGTTATTTACTATGTTTTTGTTGAAAACTGTTTTTGCCACTTACATAGTGTTATATATAACACTATGTAATACACTATGTAAGTGGCAAAAAACAGTTTTCAACATAAACATACTAAATAATAACATTTAGTATATTGCTTATATTTAAGTGAAAAAATATTGTAGTGCAATGTGAGCATCAGACATTGAATCAGTTTTATGATACAATAATCAAGATATTTAGATAGAACATAAAATATATTTATTGGAATACAACTTTAGAACACTAAAAACTGTAATAAATTGTAAATATGTAATACACTATGTAATATACAGTAGATTACATATATATGTTATGTGTATATATATATATATATATATATATATATATATATATATATCTATATATATAATTGCCTTATTCGGTCTGCCTGTCTTGCTCCAAAATTGTGTCCTTACAGTGACAACCGTTGGATTGGCTGCTGGGCTCGGCCTGGCCCCCCCCCCCCCCCCACGGATTGGCCGCTGGGCTCAGCCTGGCCCCACCCCTTGCATGGATTGGCCGTTTGGCCAGGTCACGCCCCCGCAGGCGGTGCCGCTAGGCCACGCCCCCGCAGCCGGTGCCGCTAGGCCACGTCCCCGCACTATACAGCTAGGCCCCGCCCCCTTCACGGTGTGCCACTAGGATACACCCCCTCACACTATGTCGCTAGGCCACGCCCCCTCACACTGTGCCGCTAGGCCACGCCCCCTCACACTGTGCCGCTAGGCCACGCCCCTCACACTGTGCCGCTAGGCCACGCCCCTCACACTGACGCTAGGCCACGCCCCTCACACTGTGCCGCTAGGCCACGCCCCCTCACACGATGCCGCTAGGTCACGCCCCCTCACACGATGCCGCTAGGTCACACCCCCTCACACGATGCCGCTAGGCCACGCCCCCGCACAATCCCGCTAGGCCACGCCCCCACACTATGCCACTAGGCCACGCCCCCACACTATGCCTCTAGGCCACGCCCCCCGCACACGTTGGGCACCTGTACACCTCCCCCCCAGGACAACTCCTCCCATTATACTCCTCCTATTATAATCATATTATACTCCTCTCTGAGGGGTTTGCAGCATGGGGGATGGAGCACGATGGGGGGTGAAGCACGATGGGGGATGAAGCATGGGGGATGCAGCACGATGGGGGGTGAAGCATGGGGGCTGCAGCATGATGGGGTTGAAGCATGGGGGATGCAGCACGATGGGGGTGAAGCATGGGGGATGCAGCACGATGGGGGTGAAGCATGGGGTGTGGACCATGATGGGGGGTGCCCAGAATGGGGGGATGAAACACGATGGGGGGTGCACAGCATGGGGGATGGAGCACGATGGGGGGTGCGCAGCATGGGGGATTGAGCACGATGGGGGGGTGCCCAGAATGGGGGGATGAAACATGATGGGGGGTGCGCAGCATGGGGGATGGAGCACGATGGGGGGTGCACACCTCCCCCCAAAACACACACACACCGCCACACACAACACACCACACACACACTGGGAACCCCAAACACCCCCCTACACAGACACCCACACACAGACAACGCCGCACACACACACACACACAACACACAAACACCGCGGCACACACAAATTTACGCACATACCGCGTAACACACACACATTGCACAAAACATACCTCCCCCCAAAACACACACACGCACCCCACACCCACATAAACTGCGCAACACACACAGCGCAACACACAGCACCACACTGCAGACACACAGCGCTCCACAAACAACGCAACACACACAACACACAAACAACACCGCTCTCACCCCCCCCACACCCAGAACATTTACAGCGCCCTACACAAACACTTGGTAACTACACACAACAACATATATATATATATATATATATATATATATATATATATATATATATATATATATATATATATATATATATATATATATATATATATATATATAACAAAAATCATACATTAACTACACAATAAATTCTAGAATACCCGATGCGTAGAATCGGGCCACCTTCTTGTATATATATATATATATATATATATATATATATACACACACAACATATATATGTAATCTACTGTATATTACATAGTGTATTGCATATTTACAATGTATTGCAGGCAGCTGGGGATTGGATTCCGCAGTGAAGGGTGCCCAAACTTTCTGGGCCCCCCGCTGCGAATTGCAGTCCACAGCCGCCCCAGAAAATGGCGCTTTCATAGAAGCGCCATCTTCTGGCGCTGTATCCAACTCTTCCAGTGGCCCTGGCGGCAGGTGGCACGCTGGGTAATAAGGGGTTAATACCAGCTATGTTTTACCAGCTGGTATAAAGCCCGAGATTCTTAATGTCAGGCCAAGTTTGACCTGGCCATTAAGAATCTCCAATAAAGGGTTTAAAAAAAAAAAGAAAGACCACACAGAGAAAAATACTTTATTAGAAATAAATACACAGACACAGTAGGGACTCCATGTTTATTACTCCCTCTCACCCCTCCACGATGGAGAGATTTCTGTACTGACCATGCCAGGAGAGAGCGAGGGAAAAGAGAGAGAGCGTGGGGGGAGGAAAAGAGAACAAGGGGGAGGAAAAGAGAGCGCGGGGGGAGGAAGAGAGAGCGCGGGGGGAGGAAAAGAGAGTGCGGGGGGGAGGAAAAGAGAGCGCGGGGGGGAGGAAAAGAGCGCGGGGGGGGAGGAAAAGAGAGCGCGGGGGGGAGGAAAAGAGAGCGCGGGGGGAGGAAAAGAGAGCGCGGGGGGAGGAAAAGAGAGCGCGGGGGGAGGAAAAGAGAGCGCGGGGGGAGGAAAAGAGAGCGCGGGGGGAGGAAAAGAGAGCGCGGGGGGAGGAAAAGAGCGCGCGGGGGGAGGAAAAGAGCGCGCGGGGGGGGAGGAAAAGAGCGCGCGGGGGGGGAGGAAAAGAGAGCGGGGGGAGGAAAAGAGAGCGCGGGGGGAGGAAAAGAGAGCGCGGGGGGAGGAAAAGAGAGCGCGGGGGGAGGAAAAGAGAGCGCGGGGGGAGGAAAAGAGAGCGCGGGGGGAGGAAAAGAGAGCGGGGGGAGGAAAAGAGAGCGCGGGGGGAGTAAAAGAGAGCGCGGGGGGAGGAAAAGAGAGCACGGGGGGGAGGAAAAGAGAGCGCGGGGGGAGGAAAAGAGAGCGCGGGGGGGAGGAAAAGAGAGCGCGGGGGGGAGGAAAAGAGAGCGCGGGGGGGAGGAAAAGAGAGCGCGGGGGGGAGGAAAAGAGAGCGCGGGGGGGAGGAAAAGAGAGCGCGGGGGGGAGGAAAAGAGAGCGCGGGGGGGAGGAAAAGAGAGCGAGGGGCGGAGGAAAAGAGAGCGAGGGGCGGAGGAAAAGAGAGCGAGGGGGGGAGGAAAAGAGAGCGAGGGGGAGGAAAAGAGAGCGAGGGGGGGAGGAAAAGAGAGCGAGGGGGGGGAAGAGAGCGAGGGAAAAGAGAGGGGAGAGGAGAGAGGGATAAGAGGGGGGCAGAGAAGAGGGGGAAGAGGGGAGGGAGAGAAGAGAGTGGGGAAAGAACGGGGGGGGCAGAGGTGCTCTGTCACCAACTGTCTCCACTCTGTGACTTGTGACTGTCTCCACTCTGTGACTTGTGGTGCAGGTGACAGAGTGCAGACAGTTGGTCCCATGCAGCAGGACAAATGGCAGAGCACAGCGGTGACATGCCTGTCAGTGTCTTGCTGCTGGGAGGAGCAGATGATCACACTGCCCAACACCGGTCGCTCTCCTGACATCGCAGCAGAGCGGGCGGGTGGACAGTGTGATCACATACTTACGTGCAGGGGGGGATTCAGCTGAAGAACCCCCCCCCCCTGTACTGCACACTGGCGCCCCGTGCCTCACCATCTGCAGGACGCTTTGCCGGCTCCACACTGACGTCCTCCGGCTCCTCTCCTCGATGCTGGGCTGTGATGTGCGGTAGTTACCGCCCACAGCCCTGTCACTCAATCTGAGTGGTGCCAGCCTCCTCTGACGTACCCGTCTTGTTTGAGAGCCCGGAAATGCCGGGAAGTCAGAGGATGCTGGCGGCCACAGCTCCAGGGGGTCATGTGACCGGCACTGAGCGTGCAGGATAGCGCCGCTCAGTGCCAGAACTGGAAACAGAAGACAATGGAGAAAACGCCTAGAAAGGTAAGTAGAACTCCTACAGAAAATAAAAAAATGGGTGAACCACCCCTTTAAGTATGCAAACCATGAATGTAAGAATATAGACATATATTACTGCGCACCTATCGCCCATTAGCCACAGGTGATTTTCTTCCCTAGTAGCTGGTTCCTGCTTGCCCATACACATAGAGATTTGTAACCCAGAGAGAGGCGTTAGAGTAGGTATGTAGTAAACGAGATATGCCTTGATGCGGCTATTGGGCAAAATAGAAATGGCCATTTTTGCTAAATATCTCAATTTTTCCTATATTTCCGTAAGCAGTAATATATGTCTATATTCTTACATTCATGGTTTGTATACTTTAGCATTTCCGAGTGCAACTGTCTTTTTTTTGTTATCATACGTCATGTTCAGCTATGCACCTGTTCAGACTACATGTTAGGAGTGCTGTCATTTTTTTGTGAAGCTTATGGGGTCATTCTTTCTGACTGTGCACCCCTTCCCTATTAGCCACATGTGATTTTATTCTCTAGTAGCGGGTTCCTGCTTGCCCATACACATGGAGGTTTTTAGCCCAGAGAGAGGCGTTAGGGTAGGTACCCAGTATATGGGAGTGCCATCAGTTTTTTTTGTCTTAGGCTAGTTTCACACTTGCATTCAGCGCATTCCGTCACTATGGAGAATAGCGCTATTCTCCATAAAGTTGTATGGACGACGCACTGTAACGCAAGTGTCTGCGTTGCATCTGCTGGACGACGCAGCGGCGTTATTTTGACGCTGCGTCTAGCGGATTGAAAGCAGCATGTAACGTTTTTTGGAGCGTTAAAATAGCGCACCATGACGGATTCCGTTGGAATCCGCCACGGTGTCTAATGATTGTCTATGGTGGCGGTTTCCGCCGCTAGGCGCTAAGCGGCGGAATCCGCTGACGGATTTCTTCACGTTCTACTGCACATGCTCAGCATGTCCAGCAGAACGATCGAAATCGTTTAAAATCACTCCTGGTCTCTGTCCCCCCTCTCCCTCCTCTCTCCCCTCCTCTCTCATACTCACCGATCACGGGCGCGACGCTGCACAGCTGTCACACTGCTCCGGCGGCTTTTCCTCTTTTGAAAAAGCCAGCCGCCCATTATTCAATCTCGTATTCCCTGCTTTCCCCGCCCACCGGCGCCTATGATTGGTTGCAGCCAGACCCGCCCCCACGCTGACTGACAGCTGTCTCACTGCAACCAATCACAGCCGCCGATGGGCGTGTTTATATCGTGCAGTACAATAAATAAATAATTTAAAAAAACGGCGTGCGGTCCCCCCCAATTTTAATACCAGCCAGATAAAGTCATACGGCTGAAGGCTGGTATTCTCAGGATGGGGAGCCCCACATTATGGGGAGCCCCCCAGCCTAACAATATCAGCCAGCAGCTGCCCAGAATAGTCGCATCCATTAGATGCGACAGTTCTGGGACTGTACCCGGCTCTTCCCGATTTGCCCTGGTGCGTTGGCAAATCGGGGTAATAAGGAGTTAATGGCAGCCCATAGCTGCCACTAAATCCTACATTAGTCATGTCAGGCATCTCCCCGAGATACCCTCCATGATTAACCTGTAAGTTAAAGAAAATAAACACACACACCCGAAAAAATCCTTTATTTGGAATAAAAGACAAAAAAACCCCCTCTTTTACCACTTTATTAAAATCCCCAAATACCGACGTAATCCAGAGGTCCTGCAACACATCCAGCTCTGCTACATGAAGCTGACAGGAGCGGCAGTATAACACCGCCGCTCCTGTGAGCTCCACGCAGCAACTGAAGTGAATGGCACTGTCAGCGGGGACGTCACTAAGGTAATGCCGGTGTGTGTGTGTGTGCAGTGATGATGGGATGTGTGCGGGGATGTCGGGCTGTGTGCGGGGATGTCGGGCTGTGTGCGGGGATGTCGGGCTGTGTGCGGGGATGTCGGGCTGTGTGCGGGGATGTCGGGCTGTGTGCGGGGATGTCGGGCTGTGTGCGGGGATGTCGGGATGTGTGCGGGGATGTCGGGATGTGTGCGGGGATGTCGGGATGTGTGCGGGGATGTCGGGCTGTGTGCGGGGATGTCGGGCTGTGTGCGGGGATGTCGGGCTGTGTGCGGGGATGTCGGGCTGTGTGCGGGGATGTCGGGCGCTCTTTCTCTCGGCCCAAAGAAAACTTAACGCAATGCGTTATTTCACTGGAATCCGTGGCCTTTATTATCACACTTTTTGCAAGGCATCCGTCACATGCGTTACACAACGCAATGTGACGGATGCCGTTCAACGCAAGTGTGAAACTAGCCTTAATTTGCTGTCTGACTGCAGACACAAGGTGGCTCTGCCCACTACTATTACAACCTCATACAACCACACCCATCAGTCACTGGAACACTATAATGTAGAAGTACTGAATGTTACGTGCAGATCCTAGCCTATTTTTACTTTCAACGGTACATTTAGCAAACCACCCTACTGGTTTTTGTGCCATTCATGTTATTTCCAGGAGCCACTTACAGCCTTTGGTTTCATTATAGTTATGTTAGGCCAAATATTTGACAATGGAAATGTGTTTGGTTAAATGTGAGAACTGCCAATTTAAAGAGAATCAACCAGCAGGATTTCATATATAAAGTAAAGCCAGTGCTATACTGGTGCTAGTCTGCTGAATCCAGGCATACCTTCAGTTCTGAGATTGGATGTTTTATTACAGTAATATTTGCAAGTAAAATTACAGAAATGCCCTGCTATTTCTTTGACAAGTGCAGGAAGGGAATATGGGGGTCAGGTTTTGAAAACTATTCCCGGCCCCTGTCTGCTTGCCTGGCCTTCCTCACTCTGTTGCTGTCATAGACTTTAATCCTGGTGCCTGCGCATTTATCAGTATTGCAGCAAACTTCACTAAAAGGACGTCAGAGTTGGTGCCTAGGTATCTTGGTGCCATCTTTGTGAAGACTCTGGCTTCCTTCATTGGATTCATGGACGTTCTTTAAAGGGGTTGTCTACTACTCGGGCACCCCCTTATTAATTTTAGGGTTTGCTCCAATTAAAATAAAAACACATTCTCTGATGCTGTTCCATCAGTATCTTTCAAAGCCCTGTTAGGTTGTTGTGTCATGCGACCCCCCAATCACCACTGGCTGCCCTCTCCACGCCTTCAGACAAATAAGCAATCAAGAGGAAAGGAGCTGCCAGCTGCAGCTCTAACTTCCCGATAGTTACTCATACGTCCGAAGGTGGGGACAGTGAAGACGGTGGTGACTGTATGCGGGGCTCCCGTGACACGTCAACCTGAAGCGAGCACCGGGAACGAGAATGCCGACACTGCTGGAATCACGCTGCCACAGGAGGAGAGTAGTAGATTTCTTTTTAAATTTAATTGGAGCAAGCATGGGAAATTATTAGAGGTTGTGAACAACCCCTTTAAAAGGGAACCTGTCAGGTGCAATATACACCAAGAACCACGAGCAGTTCTGGGTGTATATTGCTAATCCCTGCCTAATCTTCCCTGTGTACAGTAGCATAGATAAAAAAGATCTAATGGCAAAGGGACTCATTGAAGGGGCATTATTTCCCTGACTAGTCCATCCTCTTAGCATACTATGAAGCCGGGTGTACATGTCCTGGCTTCAGAGAGGTATAATGCACATGACTGGAAGTGCCGGGGACTTCTGCTCCATGCATACTGATCCTAAACCCGGCGTCTGAGGCAGGGACAACGGACACAGGTACACATATCACCTCCAATGACGTTGGGCAATGGATAGCATGTTAGTACTCCCCTGTGTGTGTGCCAACATGCTAAGAGGGTGAACTAGTCAGAGGTAATAACGCCCTTGTGATAGTCCCCGTGCTCATTATCATAACAAAGGATCTTTAGAAATACTTTTTGTAAAGATCTCTTTATCTATGCTACTAGATGCAGGGATTAGTAATATACACCCAGAACTGCTCATGGTTCTGGTTGCATATTGCACCTGACTTGTTCCCTTTACACTCCATGAACCCTAACTGGTTAAAAGACCACCCCCTTAAAAGGGAACCTGTCACCACATTTTTCCCTATTAAACTAAAAGAATCCCCTTCTGCAGCTCCTGGGCTGCATTCTATGAAGGTGCACCTTGTGCCCTGACTCCCCTTCCAGATCCTAAAAATACCTTTATAAAACTTGGCCATTAGGTATGCTAATTACCATGGTTCGCCAGATGGGCGGGCTCATTTTCTGCTCCTTTCCTCCCTCCTGCCGCTGATCAGCGTCCTCCTTTCTTGATTGACGGGATGACGCCCTCCGTCATCCTCGTCGCATTTTCAAATCTCACGCCTGTGCAGTTAGGTCGGCTCGCGCAGGCGCAGTTCGCTCTGCTATATCGAGGGCATAGCAGAAAACATAGCTGCCCTAGCTCGTGCCGGTGACCTAAATGCACAGGCGCGAGATTATGGATTATGGCCGGGTACGAGCATAGCGCTGGTGAGGTCATGCACAGCACCGACCTCACCAGCGCTATGCTCGTACCCGCCCATAATCTCGCGCTTGCGCATTTAGCTCACCGGCGCGAGCTAGGGCAGCTGTTTTCTGCTCTGCCCTCGATATGGCAGAGCTAACTGCGCCTGCGCGATCCAACATACAGGTGCGAGATTTGAAAACACCTTCATAGAATGCAGCCCAGGAGCTGCAGAAGGGCATTCTTTTAGTTTAAGGCTACTTTCACACATCCGGTTTGAGCCCTGCGGCTCAATCCGGCTGTGAAAACTATGCAACGGATGCGGTGAAAACACCGCATCCTTTGCATCAGTTTTTACATGCGGCCGGTCCGGTTTTTTCCGGTTGCGGCATGCTACTGAGCATGCGCAGTGGAAAATACCGCATGCGGCGACCGGATGCGGTTTTTTCCGCATCGCGCCGCATCCGGCCTCCATAGGGATGCATTGAAAAATGCGCCGCAGCGGCCGGATGCGGCGCGATGCGGTGTTTTTTGCCGGAGCAAAAAACGTTGCAGGGTACGTTCGATCCGGCCGCCGCATCGGCTAAATCTGCCGCATGCGGCAAAAACCGGACCGAACGCAAGCCCCTACGGCACAATGCGGCACTAATGTAAGTCAATGCAAAAAAAAAACGCAATCGGCGTTACAAAAGCCGGTTGCGGTTTTTCTGCAGAACGCCGTATTGTGCCGCAGAGCCAAAATCCGGATGTGTGAAAGTACCCTTAATAGGGAAAAATGTGGTGACAGGTTCCCTGTAACAACTGTGGGGCCCCTGTAACCTGTGTGACCAAAGATTAATAACAGTACTGATTGCAGCCAGATACTGCCCTACAAGAGGATGGGTACAAGCGGGGTTAAACATCTACTGCACAGGCATACTGTAACATGGCGGCTAAGGAGGAAGTGAAGCACATACCAGCACAGGCCTGTCCCCACCAGCTGAACCGCTGCCCGCCATGCGCTCTGTGCACATCTCCCACTCAGAACCCCTCCTATTCCTACATCAGTGATACAGAAAAGGACTGACCCTTATCAAATGATTCGGCAGCGCTGGACAGAAGAAACGAGCACACTCGGAGCCACCGCAGGCAGGCGCGCCCCAGCAGGCAGGCTCTGAGGAAGAGTCACGTGACAGAAAAGTGTACGGGAAGCTGAGCAGGTCATGAGAATTCTCTTTTAACACATACATTTGTCACAGTGTGTGAGTCTATACAGACTGTCACGTGCTTATGTCTCCATACTCCTAGCTCACGGATCAGAGGCAGAGATAGGCTGCCGTTTTTCATGTGTGAAATATTACATTCTCTAGCTCTAGTTCACAGAGGCACGTTGTGAAAGAATGAATCTGTGGTACCCTATGGGTAATGGATACCACTCTATGGCAACTCTTCCCTGCGTACACCTCCAAAGCAAATGTGTAACTATAATAGATGCAGTTATATTGCAATCGCACGTGATCGTTGACTACGAGCGCAGACCATGACTGCCAGGTGTCCCTACATGTGGTATAGCAACAGACCTATCACTTCAGGGCAGCGAGCGGAGAGGAGAACACTGACCATGACTGCCAGGTGTCCCTACATGTGGTATAGCAACAGACCTATCACTTCAGGGCAGCGAGCGGAGAGGAGAACTCTGACCATGATGGCCAGGTGTCCCTACATGTGGTATAGCAACAGACCTACCACTTCAGGGCAGCGAGCGGAGAGGAGAACACTGACCATGACTGCCAGGTGTCCCTACATGTGGTATAGCAACAGACCTATCACTTCAGGGCAGCGAGCGGAGAGGAGAACACTGACCATGATGGCCAGGTGTCCCTACATGTGGTATAGCAACAGACCTGTCACTTCAGGGCAGCGAGCGGAGAGGAGAACACTGACCATGACGGCCAGGTGTCCCTACATGTGGTATAGCAACAGACCTATCACTTCAGGGCAGCGAGCGGAGAGGAGAACACTGACCATGACTGCCAGGTGTCCCTACATGTGGTATAGCAACAGACCTATCACTTCAGGGCAGCGAGCGGAGAGGAGAACACTGACCATGACGGCCAGGTGTCCCTACATGTGGTATAGCAACAGACCTATCACTTCAGGGCAGCGAGCGGAGAGGAGAACACTGACCATGACTGCCAGGTGTCCCTACATGTGGTATAGCAACAGACCTATCACTTCAGGGCAGCGAGCGGAGAGGAGAACACTGACCATGACTGCCAGGTGTCCCTACATGTGGTATAGCAACAGACCTATCACTTCAGGGCAGCGAGCGGAGAGGAGAACACTGACCATGATGGCCAGGTGTCCCTACATGTGGTATAGCAACAGACCTACCACTTCAGGGCAGCGAGCGGAGAGGAGAACACTGACCATGATGGCCAGGTGTCCCTACATGTGGTATAGCAACAGACCTACCACTTCAGGGCAGCGAGCGGAGAGGAGAACACTGACCATGACTGCCAGGTGTCCCTACATGTGGTATAGCAACAGACCTATCACTTCAGGGCAGCGAGCGGAGAGGAGAACACTGACCATGACGGCCAGGTGTCCCTACATGTGGTATAGCAACAGACCTATCACTTCAGGGCAGCGAGCGGAGAGGAGAACACTGACCATGACTGCCAGGTGTCCCTACATGTGGTATAGCAACAGACCTATCACTTCAGGGCAGCGAGCGGAGAGGAGAACACTGACCATGACTGCCAGGTGTCCCTACATGTGGTATAGCAACAGACCTATCACTTCAGGGCAGCGAGCGGAGAGGAGAACACTGACCATGATGGCCAGGTGTCCCTACATGTGGTATAGCAACAGGCCTGTCACTTCAGGGCAGCGAGCGGAGAGGAGAACTCTGACCATGATGGCCAGGTGTCCCTACATGTGGTATAGCAACAGGCCTGTCACTTCAGGGCGGCGAGCGGAGAGGAGAACACTGACCATGATGGCCAGGTGTCCCTACATGTGGTATAGCAACAGACCTACCACTTCAGGGCAGCGAGCGGAGAGGAGAACTCTGACCATGATGGCCAGGTGTCCCTACATGTGGTATAGCAACAGGCCTGTCACTTCAGGGCAGCGAGCGGAGAGGAGAACACTGACCATGATGGCCAGGTGTCCCTACATGTGGTATAGCAACAGGCCTGTCACTTCAGGGCAGCGAGCGGAGAGGAGAACACTGACCATGATGGCCAGGTGTCCCTACATGTGGTATAGCAACAGACCTATCACTTCAGGGCAGCGAGCGGAGAGGAGAACACTGACCATGATGGCCAGGTGTCCCTACATGTGGTATAGCAACAGACCTATCACTTCAGGGCAGCGAGCGGAGAGGAGAACACTGACCATGATGGCCAGGTGTCCCTACATGTGGTATAGCAACAGACCTACCACTTCAGGGCAGCGAGCGGAGAGGAGAACACTGACCATGATGGCCAGGTGTCCCTACATGTGGTATAGCAACAGACCTACCACTTCAGGGCAGCGAGCGGAGAGGAGAACTCTGACCATGATGGCCAGGTGTCCCTACATGTGGTATAGCAACAGGCCTGTCACTTCAGGGCAGCGAGCGGAGAGGAGAACTCTGACCATGATGGCCAGGTGTCCCTACATGTGGTATAGCAACAGGCCTGTCACTTCAGGGCGGCGAGCGGAGAGGAGAACACTGACCATGATGGCCAGGTGTCCCTACATGTGGTATAGCAACAGACCTACCACTTCAGGGCAGCGAGCGGAGAGGAGAACTCTGACCATGATGGCCAGGTGTCCCTACATGTGGTATAGCAACAGGCCTGTCACTTCAGGGCAGCGAGCGGAGAGGAGAACACTGACCATGATGGCCAGGTGTCCCTACATGTGGTATAGCAACAGGCCTGTCACTTCAGGGCAGCGAGCGGAGAGGAGAACACTGACCATGATGGCCAGGTGTCCCTACATGTGGTATAGCAACAGACCTATCACTTCAGGGCAGCGAGCGGAGAGGAGAACACTGACCATGATGGCCAGGTGTCCCTACATGTGGTATAGCAACAGGCCTGTTACTTCAGGGCAGCGAGCGGAGAGGAGAACACTGACCATGATGGCCAGGTGTCCCTACATGTGGTATAGCAACAGACCTACCACTTCAGGGCAGCGAGCGGAGAGGAGAACTCTGACCATGATGGCCAGGTGTCCCTACATGTGGTATAGCAACAGACCTACCACTTCAGGGCAGCGAGCGGAGAGGAGAACTCTGACCATGATGGCCAGGTGTCCCTACATGTGGTATAGCAACAGACCTACCACTTCAGGGCAGCGAGCGGAGAGGAGAACTCTGACCATGATGGCCAGGTGTCCTTACATGTGGTATAGCAACATACCTACCACTTCAGGGCAGCGAGCGGAGAGGAGAACACTGACCATGATGGCCAGGTGCCCCTACATATGGTATAGTATAGCAACAGGCCTGTCACTTCAGGGCAGCGAGCAGAGAGGAGAACACTGACCATGATGGCCAGGTGTCCCTACATGTGGTATAGCAACAGACCTACCACTTCAGGGCAGCGAGCGGAGAGGAGAACACTGACCATGATGGCCAGGTGCCCCTACATATGGTATAGTATAGCAACAGGCCTGTCACTTCAGGGCAGCGAGCAGAGAGGAGAACACTGACCATGATGGCCAGGTGCCCCTACATATGGTATAGTATAGCAACAGGCCTGTCACTTCAGGGCAGCGAGCGGAGAGGAGAACTCTGACCATGATGGCCAGGTGTCCCTACATGTGGTATAGCAACAGACCTACCACTTCAGGGCAGCGAGCGGAGAGGAGAACTCTGACCATGATGGCCAGGTGTCCCTACATGTGGTATAGCAACAGGCCTGTCACTTCAGGGCAGCGAGCGGAGAGGAGAACACTGACCATGATGGCCAGGTGTCCCTACATGTGGTATAGCAACAGGCCTGTCACTTCAGGGCAGCGAGCGGAGAGGAGAACACTGACCATGATGGCCAGGTGTCCCTACATGTGGTATAGCAACAGACCTACCACTTCAGGGCAGCGAGCGGAGAGGAGAACTCTGACCATGATGGCCAGGTGTCCCTACATGTGGTATAGCAACAGGCCTGTCACTTCAGGGCAGCGAGCGGAGAGGAGAACACTGACCATGATGGCCAGGTGTCCCTACATGTGGTATAGCAACAGGCCTGTCACTTCAGGGCAGCGAGCGGAGAGGAGAACACTGACCATGATGGCCAGGTGTCCCTACATGTGGTATAGCAACAGACCTATCACTTTAGGGCAGCGGGCGGAGAGGAGAACACTGACCATGAGGGCCAGGTGTCCCTACATATGGTATAGCAACAGATCTATCACTTCAGGGCAGCGGGCGGAAAGAATAACACTGACCTTGAAGGCCAGGTGTCCCTACATGTGGTATAGCAACAGACCTGTCACTTCAGGGCAGTGGGCGGAGAGAAGAACACTGACAATGATGGCCAGGTGTCCCTACAAGTGGTATAGCAACAGATCTATAACTTCAGGGCAGTGGACGGAGAGAAGAACACTGACCATGATGGCCAGGTGTCCCTAGAAGTGGTATAGCAACAAGCCTGTCACATAAGGATGGCAGGCAGGGGTGTAACAACCGCAGTGGCAGGGATTGTGACTGCGACCAGGCCCAGGGGTTCAGGGGGCCCGCCGACTCCACCTGTTTCAGCTTGATGTGTGTCCAAGGGCACGCTTCCAGTTGAAATACATTGCAGCACAGGGTCCTCTCAGGTCCCTGCACTGCGATATACCGGCTGCCGATTAAGGCTGTGAATATTCACTGCTCTCCACGACCATAATTTTGGGCATGAGGAGCAGAGAATATGCCAGGACAGCTGACAACACTGTAAGTGGGCGTTCAAGACACGGACGTCAAGCACTGCGCCGCATACATGCTGGTCAGTTACCAGCATACCAGCGCCGGAGGACACCGAGGAAGCAGCGGGAAGGTGAGTCTAATCATTTCGTTTGGGTTTTTTTATTTTTCTACTGTGGGCAGCGTGGTGGGGGTTCATACTTACCAGAATGAGGCTATATACCAGGATGGGGACATGATCTGGCCATGTATACCAGGATGGTGCTATATACCAGAATGGGGACATGATGTGGCCATATATACCAGGATGGGGCTATTTACCAAGATGGGGACATGATGTGGCTATTTATACCAGGATTGAGACGTAAGTAAGCTATATACCAGGATGGAGACATGATGATGTGACCTAGTCTCACAGTACTTACCTGCACCTAACCTTCGATCCTCACAAGATCTCCTTGTCTACTCCCCTCTCATCTCCTCTTCCCACCATCGCGTACAAGATTTCTCGCGTGCCTCCCCCCATACTCTGGAACGCCCTGCCACAACATATTAGACTCTCGCCTACCTTGACAAGCTTCAAAACGAACCTGAAGACCCACCTCTTCTGACAAGCCTACAACCTGCCGTAACCCTCTGTCTGATACAGCGCCGCACAACCAGCTCTACCCTCACCTACTGTATCCTTACCCATCCCTTGTAGACTTTGAGCCTTCGTGGGCAGGGACCTCTCTCCTCCTATACCAGTCTTTGCCTTGTATTGTTTATGATTATTGTACTTGTCTCTATCATGTATACCCCTTTCACATGTAAAATGCCATGAAAACAATAAACAACTTTAACAATAAATAATAATAATAATAATACCAGAATTGGACATGATGAGGCCATATATACCAGGATGGGGACTTGATGAAGCTATATACACCAGGATGGGGATATGATGGGTCCATATATACCTGGATGGGGCCATACACCAGAATGGGGCCATGCTACCTGCACGCAACCTCAGATCCTCACAAGATCTCCTTCTCTGCTCCTCTCTTATCTCCTCTTCCCACAATCGCGTACAAGATTTCTCCCATGCATCCCCCATACTCTGGAATGCTCTACCTCAGCACATCAGACTCTCCCCTACCATGGAAAGCTTCAAGAGGAACCTCAAGACCCACCTCTTCCAACAAGCCTACAATAGCCCTCAGTCCAGAAGACCACTGCGCAACCAGCTCTGTCCTCACCTATTGTACCACCACCCATTCCTTGTAGACTGTGAGCCCTCGCGGACAGGGTCCTCTCTCCTCCTATACCAGTCTGTTTTGTACTGTTGATGATTGTTGTACGTATACCCTCTTTCACTTGTAAAGCGCCATGGAATAAATGGCGCTATAATAATAAATAATAATAATAATGATGGGGGCATATATACAGTTATATGAAAAAGTTTGGGCACCCCTATTAATGTTAACCTTTTTTCTTTATAACAATTTGGGTTTTTGCAACAGCTAACAGAAAATGTGCAATCCGCATTTAAACAAAATTTGACCGGTGCAAAAGTATGGGCACCTCAACATAAAAGTGACATTAATATTTTGTAGATCCTCCTTTTGCAAAAATAACAGCCTCTAGTTGCTTCCTGTAGCTTTTAATGAGTTTCTGGATCCTGGATGAAGGTATATTTGACCATTCCTGTTTACAAAACAATTCCAGTTCAGTTAAGTTTGATGGTTGCCGAGCATGGACAGCATGCTTCAAATCATCCCACAGATGTTCAATGATATTCAGGTCTGGGGACTGGGATGGCCATTCCAGAACATTGTAATTGTTCCTCTGCATGAATGCCTGAGTAGATTTGGAGCGGTGTTTTGGATCATTGTCTTGCTGAAATATCCATCCCCTGCGTAACTTCAACTTCGTCACTGATTCTTGCACATCATTGTCAAGAATCTGCTGATTCTGAGTTGAATCCATGCGACCCTCAACTTTAACAAGATTCCCGGTGCCGGCATTGGCCACACAGCCCCAAAGCAAACCTCCACCAAATTTTACTGTGGGTAGCAAGTGCTTGTCTTGGAATGCCGTGTATTTTTGCCTCCATGCATAACACCTTTTTGTATGACCAAACAACTCAATCTTTGTTTCATCAGTCCACAGGACTTTCTTCCAAAATGTAACTGGCTTGTCCAAATGTGCTTTTGCATACCTCAGGCGACTCTGTTTGTGGCGTGCTTGCAGAAACGGCTTCTTTCACATCACTCTCCCATACAGCTTCTCCTTGTGCAACGTGCGCTGTATTGTTGACCGATGCACATTGACACCATCTGCAGCAAGATAAAGCTGCAGGTCTTTGGAGGTGGTCTGTGGATTGTCCTTGACTGTTCTCACCATTCTTCTTCTCTGCCTTTATGATATTTTTCTTGGCCTGCCACTTCTGGGCTTAACAAGAACTGTACCTGTGTTCTTCCATTTCCTTACTATGTTCCTCACAGTGGAAACTGACAGTTTAAATCTCTGAGACAACTTTTTGTATCCTTCCCCTGAACAACTATGTTGAATAATCTTTGTTTTCAGATCATTTGAGAGTTATTTTGATGAGCCCATGATGCCACTCTTCATAGGAGATTCAAATAGGAGAACAACTTGCAAGTGGCCACCTTAAATACCTTTTCTCATGATTGGATACACCTGCCTATGAAGTTCAAAGCTTAATGAGGTTACAAAACCAATTTAGTGCTTAGTAAGTCAGTAAAAAATAGGAGTGTTCAAATCAAGAAATTGATAAGGGTGCCCATACTTTTGCACCAGTTAAATTTTGATTAAATGCGGATTGCACATTTTCTGTTAGTACAATAAACCTCATTTCAATCCAGAAATATTACTGAGTCCATCAGTTATTAGATATATGAAACTGAAATAGCTGTTGCAAAAACCCAAATTGTTATAAAGAAAAAAGGTTAACATTAATAGGGGTGCCCAAACTTTTTCATATGGCTGTACAAGGATTGGCCACGAGGTGGACATATATACAAGGTTGGAGCCATGATGGGGACATATATAATAGCATATAGACATGATCAGGTCATACACCAGGATGGGGGACATATTTACCAGGAAGTGGCCCAGGATGGGGGGAGATTAGTACAGGACGGGGGGGGGTAATTATGACACAATTAAGGGGATGGGGGGCAACTCGTATGTGATTACAGAATTTCAAATGCTACAATGGCCCAAATGGGAAGGGGGGCCCCAGATCAAACTTTGCACTGGGGCCCATCAGACTCTAGTTATGCCACTGGTGGCGGGAGAAGAGCGCTAACCATGACTGCCAAGTGTCCTTACATGTGGTATAGGCACAATCCTGTCACACCACGCCGGCAGGCCTAAATAAGAGCGCTGACCATCACTGCCAAGTGTCCTTACATGTAGTAGGAGTCTCGAAAGCTTGCTCTGTAACATCATTTACTTTATTTTAGTTAACCATTAAAAAGTATCATAACTACAAGATTATAATTTTGTTTCTCTCACTGAGAGCAATCAATCATTTTACATATAGTTTAGGGACAGGCCTATCACTCCAGGGCAGCAGGTGGACAGAAAAGCACTGATCATGACTGCCAGTTGTCCCCACATGTGGTATAGGGTAAAGCATTTCACACCGGCGACGGACAGAGAAAAGAGTGCTGACCATGACTGCCAGCTGTCCCTACTTGTTGTATAGGGACAAGCCTGTCACACCAGGGTACCTGGCAAAGAAAAGAGCACTAAACATGACTACCAGGTGTCCGTGCATGTGGTATAGGGACAATTCTGTCCCTTTAGGGCAGCGGATGGAGAAAAAAGGCTGACCAGACTGCTACGTGTCCCTACATGTCGCATAGCAACAGGCCCGTCTCTTGAGGGCAGTGAGCGGAGAGAAGAATGTGAACCATGATGGCCAGGTGTCCCTACATGTGGTTATAGCAACAGACCTGTCACTTCAAGGTGGCGGGCAGAGAAAAGAGCGCTGACCATGATTACCAGGTGGCCATACATGTAGTACAGCAACAAGCCTATCACTCCAAGGCAGCAGGAGGAGAGAAAAGCGATGACCATGACTGCCAGGTGTCCCTACATGTGGTATAAAGACAGGCCTGTCACACCAGGGTGGCAGGCAGGGGTGTAACAAGCGCAGTGGCAGGGATTGTGACTGTGACCAGGCCTGGGGTTGCAGGGGCCCGCCGACGCCAGCACCTGTTTCAACTGGATGTGTGTCCTAGGGCACACTTCCAGATGAAATACATCACAGCACAGGGTCCTCCTGGGTCCCTGCACTGCGATATACCGGCCGCCGATTAAGGCTGTGAATAGTCACTGCTCCCAATGACCATAATCCTGGGCATGAGGAGCAGAGGATATGCCGGCACAGCTGACAACACTGTAAGTGGGCGCGCATGATACTGACATCATGTACTGCGCCGCTTACATGATGGTCAGTTGCCAGCATACCAGCGCCGGAGGACACTGGGGAAGCAGCGGGAAGGTGAGTGTAATAATTTCGTTTTTTTGTTTTATTTTTCTACTGTGGGCGGCATGGTGGGGGTTCATACTTACCAGAATGAGGCTATATACCAGGATGGGGACATGATCTGGCCATATACCAGGATGGGGACATGATGTGGCCATATATACCAGGATGGGGCTATTTATCAGGATGGGGACATGATGTGGCCATATACGTAGATGGGGCTATATACCAGGATGGGACTATTTACCAAGATGGGGACATGATGTGGCTATTTATACCAGGACTGAGACATAAGGAAGCTATATACCAGGATGGAGACATGATTGGGACATATATCAGGATGGGACTATATGCCAGGATGGGGACATGTTGGGACATATACCAGGATGGGGCTATATACCAGGATGGGAACTATATACTAGGATGGGGCTATATACCATGTCGGCATGTGAATCACTAAGTGTGGATCTATAAGAGTGCAGATAATGAATTAGGCCGAATTCTATATTATGCACTTATTCATTTATCATCTCTACTCTCCATCATCTAATCATCGTGTCTGCTCTTTTCACAGGTATGTGTGACAACTACCCATCTTTCCCATGACCTGCCTTTCTTTGTGTACCCTGTTTCTCTTCATCTGGTATGTGTGAACTGACTGCTCCATGAACCCCCCTTCTCACTTTTCTTTATGACCACCTGTTGCCTATGCTATCCTACAACTGGGCTCAGCTTTGATTTAAGTGATCAGGATGAGTACAAGCCCCTCCCCTCTTTGATCCGCGTGAGTGCTTTTCCAACACTATATATTTTCATCACATTGTCTGCTTAGATATTGCCGGCGTGTGGATCACTAAGTGTGCAGATAATGAATTAGGCCAAATTGGGCCGGAAAGAACCGTAAGGTACAGTGCCTTGCGAATGTATTTGGCCCTCTTGAATTTTTCAACCTTTTCCCACATTTCAGGCTTGAAACATAAAGATAAATATTTTAATGTTATGGTGAAGAATCAACAACAAGTGGGACACAATTGTGAAGTTGAACGAAATTTATTGCTTATTTTAAACTTTTTAGAAAAATAAATAACTGAAAAGTGGGGCGTGCAATATTATTCGTCCCCTTTACTTTCAGTGCAGCAAACTCACTCCAGAAGTTCATTGAGGATCTCTGAATGATCCAATGTTGTCCTAAATGACTGATGATGATGATAAATATAAGCCACCAGTGTGTAATAAGTCTCCGTATAAATTCACCTGCTCTGTGATAGTCTCAGTGTTCTGTTTAAAGCTCAGAGAGCATCAGGAAGACCAATGAACACAACAGGCAGGTCTGTGATACTGTTGTAGAGAAGTTTAAAGCCGGATTTGGTTACAAAAAGATTTCCAAAACTTTAAACTTTAAACTGTGTAAGTGATCATATTGAAATGAAAGGAGTATCATACCACTGCAAATCTACCAAGACCCGGCGGTCCCTCAAAACTTTCATCTCAAACAAGGAGAAGACTGATCAGAGATGCAGCCAAGAGGCCCATGATCACTCTAGATGAACTGCAGAGATCTACAACTGAAGTGGGAGAGTCTTTCCATAGGACAACAATCAGTCGTACACTGCACAAATCTGGCCTTTATGGAAGAGTGGCAAGGTGAAAGCCATTTCTCAATGATATGAGACACACCAAACATGTGGAAGAAGGTGCTCTGGTCAGATGAATCTAAAATCAAACTATTTGGGCACAATGCCAAACGATATGTTTGTCATAAAAGCAACACAGCTCATCACCCTGAACACACCATCCCCACTGTCAAACATGGTGGTGACATCATCATGGTTTGGGCCTGCTTTTCTTCAGCAGGGACAGGGAAAATGGTTAAAATTGATGGGAAGATGGATGGAGCCAAAATACAGAACCATTCTCGAAGAAAACCTGTTGACGTCAAGCCAACATCATATATGGCCACATCATGTCACCATCCAAGCCCTCTCCACCTCCTGCCACCTCCAACTCAAAAATATTTCCCCGGATCCGTACACTCCTTTCCCAAGAAGCTGCAAAAACCCTAATACATGCCCCTATTATCTCCCGTCTGGATTATTGCAACCTCCTGCTCTGTGGCCTTCCTTCTAACAGTCTCGCACCACTACAATCTATTATAAACTATGCTGCCCGACTAATCTACCTGTCCCCCCGCTATTCCCTGACCTCGCCTCTCTGCTAATCACTTCACTGGCTTCTCATTGCCCAACGACTCCCGTTCAAAACTCTAACTATGACATACAAAGCCATCCACAACCTTTCTCCTCCTTACATCTGTGACCTAGTCTCACGGTACTTAGCTGTACCTAACCTTCGATCTTCACAAGATCTCATTGTCTACTCCCCTCTCATCTCCTCTTTCCACCATTGTATCCAAGATTTCTCACGTGCCTCCCCCCATACTTTGGAATGCCCTGCCACAACATATTAGACTCTCGCCTACCTTGACAAGCTTCAAAACGAACCTGAAGACCCACCTCTTCCGACAAGCCTACAACCTGCCGTAACCCTCTGTCTGATACAGCGCCGCACAACCAGCTCTACCCTCACCTACTGTATCCTTACCCATCCCTTGTAGACTTTCAGCCCTCGTGGTGGGTAGGGACCTCTCTACTCCTATACCAGTCTGTGCCTTGTATTGTTTATGATTATTGTACTTGTCTCTATTATGTATACGCCTTTCACATGTAAAGTGCCATGGAATAAATGGTGCATTAACAATAAATAATAATAATAATACCAGAATTGGACATGATGAGGCCATATATACCAGGATGGGGACTTGATGAAGCTTTATATACCAGGATGGGGCCATGATGGGGGCATATATACAAGGATTGGCCATGAGGTGGGCATATATACGAGGCTGGAGCCATGATGGGGACAAATATAACAGCATATAGACATGATCAGGTCATACATCAGGATAGGGGACATATTTACCAGGAAGTGGCCCAGAATTGGGGGAGATTAGTACAGGACGGGGGGGTAATTATGACACAATTAAGGGGATGGGGGGGACAATTCGTATGTGTTTACAGGATTTCAAATGCTACAATGGCCCAAATGGGAAGGGGGGCCCCAGATCAAACTTTGCACTGGGGCCCATCAGACTCTAATTATGCCACTGGTGGCGGGAGAAGAGCGCTGACCATGACTGCCAAGTGTCCTTACATGTGGTATAGGCACAATCCTGTCACACCAGGCCGGCAGGCCGAGATAAGAGCGCTGACCATCACTGCCGAGTGTCCTTACATGTAGTAGGAGTCTCGAGAGCTTGCTCTGTAACATTATTTACTTTATTTTAGTTAGCCATTAAAAAGTATCATAACCACAGATTATAATTTTGTTTCTCTCACTGAGAGCAATCAATCATTTTACATGTAGTATAGGGACAGGCCTATCACTCCAGGGCAGCAGGGGGACAGAAAAGCACTGATCATGACTGCCAGTTGTCCCCACATGTGGTATAGGGTCAAGCATTTCACACCAGGGCGGTGGACAGAGAAAAGAGCGCTGACCATGACTGCCAGCTGTCCCTACTTGTTGTATAGGGACAAGCTTGTCACACCAGGGTAGCAAGCAAATAAAAGAGTACTAATATGACTACCAGGTGTCCCTACATGTGGTATAAGGACAATTCTGTCCCTCTAGGGCAGCGAGCGGAGTAAAAAAGACTGACCATGACTGGTACGTGTCCCTACATGTCGTATAGCAACAGACCTTTCATTTCAAAGTGGCGGGCGGAGAAAAGAGCACTGACCATGATTACCAGGTGGCCCAACATGTAGGGACACCTGGATGTCATGGTCTGCGCTCTTCTGTCCGTCCGCTGCCCTGAAGTGACAATATATCATGTGTAGGGACACCTGGCAGTCATGGTCAGTACTCTTATCTCCGCCTGCTACCCTGGAGTGACAGGCCTGTCTCTATAGCCCATGTATGGACACCTGGCCGTCAAGTCATGGTCCGCATGGCCTTTCACTCCAAGGTGGCAGGCGGAGAGAAAAGCACTGACCATGACTGCCAGGTGTCCCTACATGTGGTATAAGGACAGGCCTGTCACTCCAGGGTAGCAGACGGAGATATAAGTGCTTTACATGACCGCCCGGTGTGTCCCTACATGTTGTATATGGAAAAGTCTGTCACTGTAGGGCAGCGGGCGGACAAAAGAATGCTGACCATGACTTCTAGGTGTGCCTACATGTGGTATAGCGACAGGCCTGTCACTCGGGGGGCAGCGAGCGGAGAGAAGAACGCGGACCATGACTTGACGGCCAGGTGTCCATACATGGGCTATAGAGATAGGCCTGTCACTCCAGGGTAGCAGGCGGAGATAAGAGTACTGACCATGACTGCCAGGTGTCCCTACACATGATATAGCAACAGGCTTGTCACTTCAGGGCAGCGGACGGACAGAAGAGCGCAGACCATGACATCCAGGTGTCCCTACATGTAGTATAGCAACAGGCCCAGGTACAGCTTTAAGGGGAAGCCCAAGGGGCCCAGGCCCTGGGTCACGCACCAAGCGGGGGGCTCCCACCAATTTAGGGAAAAATATCTCAAAACATGAAAAATACACTTCTCTTTGCTGTGAACCGTTTCTAATGATAAGGAACGTTTAACAAAAGAGAAACTATTGAACGTGTAGGGACATGGCTACGGTCCTACATCTCAGTGGCTGGTGCAGAGTCATGGCACCTGCGTCAGCATCTTCTGACCTGGCTAGCCAGACTTCCTTAGTACCTGTACCTAATGCTTAGCTTATGGCATGCGGCAGCCTTCTCCGATCCCAACAGAAGCTTCTAGGCCAGTGATGGCAAGCCTATGGCACACCTGCCAGAGAGGGCACGCAGAGTCCTTTCTGTCGGCACGCGTGCTGTCACCTCATTCAGCCACTTTGAACTCCCAGTGTGATCACGCCGGCAGTTCAAAGTTGTGTTGGAGCGGAGGAGACATTTCTCCTCACTCTGACACCCCTCCTCTCCTAGGCCGCAGGCCTGTTGCCTAGGAGACGGCGGGAGCACCAGTAAGTGGTGCTGGAGTAATGATGACTGGTGGTAGTGCAGGAATTGACGACCCGACCCAGCGGCGTGGAGCGGGTGCTGGAAGATGCGGGTTTTTTTGGTGTTTTTTTTTTTTTTAAACTGTGTGCGGCTGTGTCAAGGTAGGGGGGGAAACATGGTAGTATGGGGGAAAACATGGAAGAATGGGGGAAACATGGAAGGATGGGGGAAACATGGAAGGATGGGGGAAACATGGAAGGATGGGGGAAACATGGAAGGATGGGGGAAAACATGCAAGGATGGGGGAAAACATGGCAGGATGGGGGAAAACATGCAAGGATGGGGGAAACATACAAGGATGGGGGAAACATGGTAGCATGGGGAAAACATGCAAGGATTGTGGTACATTTTCCAGGATGGGGGCACATTTACCAGGATGGGGTAACATGCCAGGATGGGGTACATTTACCAACAAGGGGGACATTTACCAGGATGGGGTACATTTACCAGGAAGGGGGATATTTACCAGGATAGGAGAACATGCTAGGATGGGGTACATTTACCAGCATAGGGGAACATGCCAGGATGGGGGACATTTACCAGGATGGAGGACATTTACCAGGATGGGGTCATTTACCAGCATGAGGGAACATGCCAGAATGGGGTACATTTACCAGGATGGAGGACATTTACCAGGAATGGGGTACATGCCGGGATGGGGGAACATTTACCAGGATGAGGTACATTTACCAGGATGGGGACAAATATACCAGAATGTAGGAAATATATATCAGGATGGGGGTCATGTTTACCAAGAAGTGGCCCAAGAAGGGGGACATAAATATACAATGAAAGGGGAGGGTAGCAACTCGTACGTCTTTATGGGATTTCAAGATGTTCAGACTGTTGAAATGTAGATGTGGATTACAGGGTGAAATCTGATGGCATTTCATGCTATAATCTCTATGTCTAATATGCTGCAATTTTTTCCAGAAGGATCAATCCAACTGCTGTGTCTGGAAAGGGCAGTGGGAGAGGCTCAGCTTCAATGTGTGGTAAGCATGCAAGAGGGTGATGCCCCTTGCTGAAGAGAAGAGAAAACTGCAAAGGCAAGGTTAAAATAAATTATTTATATCATAGGATTGGTTGGCACTTTGGAAAAAAAAATTGGGTTTAGGGCTACAGTTTGGGCACTCAGCCTGTGAAAGGTTTGCCGTGACTGTTCTAGGCGCTACCTATTCAGCTATATCGCTCACTCGGATTAGATCAGATGAGAGTTTGTTCAGCTACCTTCAAGTTCACTGCTTCGTATCTCTGCATAGAAGTGTTGTGAACTGTGACCTGTATTTTGTATTTTATTCACAGACGAGGAGCCAAAAGATATCAGCACTGAAATTTTCATGTACAAGCTTATCATGGAAAAGGGTGTTCAGGACACTTTCCCAAATATTGATATAGTTGTAAGGCTATATCTAATTTTGATGGTAACAATCTGCAGTGGTAAGCGTTCCTTCTCAAAACTCAAATTAATTAAAAACCGATTAAGGACATCCATGAAGCAGGAACGACTTGTAAATTTGGCTATCATGAGCATCGAGTCAGATATACTGTGTGAATTGGACTTTAGTGACATCATTAGTGATTTTGCAGCACGAAAATCAAGAGAAGTGCCTGGATTGTAAAAATTGAATGATTTTACCTGGATTACTCTGCGTAAATGATTTTTGTAAATAAATGTGCGTTCGTTTCATTTTGTGTTACATATTGCCACACATTGAAAAATGGGCCTCCCTCCAAAAGGTGCCCCGGGCACCCCACCTCTTAAATCCGGCCCTGAACAGGCCTGTCAGTTGAGGGCAACATACAGAGAGAAGAGCACTAACCATGACTGCCTACATGTGGTATAACAAAAGGCCTGTGACTCTAGGGTGGTGGACACAGAGAAGAGCACTGACTATGACTGTCAACTGTGCCTACATGTGGTATAGGGACAAGCCTGTCAAACAAGGACAGCGGACAGAGAGAATAGCGCTAACCATGCGTGCCAGGCATTCTTACATGTGGTATAGGCACACAAGTCTGTCACACCAGAGCAGCGGGTCCAGAGAAGAGCAATGACTATGACTGCCAGGTGTCCCTACATGTAGTATAGCAACAGGCCTATCACTTCTGGACGGCGAGAAGAGCGCCGACCATGACTGCCAGGTGTCCCTATTTGTGGTATAGCAATGGGCCTGTTACTTGAAGGCGGCGTGCGGAGAGAAGAGCACTGACCGTAATGGCCAGGTGTCCCTATATGTGATATAGGGACAGGCCTGTCATTCCAGGGTAGCAGGCGGAGAAAAGAGCACTGACCATGACTGCCAGGTGTCCCTACATGTGGTATAGGGACAAGCCTGTCACTCCAGTGCAGCGGGCGGATAGAAGAGCGCTGATCATTACTGCTAGGTGTCCCTACATGTGGTATAGGGACAGGTTTGTCACTCCAGGACGTATGGCGGAGAGAAGAGCGCTGACCATGACACCCAGGTGTCCCTACATTTAGTATAGCATCAGGCCTGTCACTTGAGGGCAACGTGCGGAGAGAAAATCACTAACCATGACTGCCAGGTGTCCCTACATGTGGTATAGGGACAAGTCTGTCACTCTAGGGCAGTTGCATAGAAAAGACCACTGACCATGACTGCTAGGTGTCCCTACATGATGTATGGCAACAGGCCTGTTACTTGAGGGCGCAGATAGATAAGAGCTCTGACCACGATGGCCATGTGTCTCTACTTGTGGTATAGGAACAGGCCTGTAACTCCAGCGCAGCAGACGGAGATAAGAGACCTGACCATCACTGCTAGGTGTCCCTACATGTGGTGTAAGGACAGGCCTGTCATTCCAGGGTAGCAGGCGGGGATAAGACTGCTGATCATGACTGCCATGTGTCCCTACATGTGGTATAACAATAGGCATGTCACTCCAGGGCAGTGGGTAGAGGAGAGCGCTTACCATGACTGCCAGGTGTCTCTTCTTGTCGTATAGGGACAGGCCTGTCACTCCAGGTCACTGGTTCGAGAAAAGAGCACTAACCATGACTTCCAGCGGTCAATACATGTGGTAAAGGGACAGGCCTGTTACTCCAGGGCAGCGGGCAGGGAGAAGAACGCTGACCATGATACCAGGTGTCCTGTGGTATAGCAACAGGCCTGTCACTCCTTGGCGGCGGGTAGAGATAAGAGCTCTGACCATGACTGTCAACTGTCCCCTACATGTGGTATAGGGACAAGCCTGTCAAACCAGGGTGGCGGGCAGAGAGAAGAGCGCTGACCATGACCGCCATGCGTTCTTACATGTGGTATAGCCACAAGACTGTCACACCAGGGCAGCAGGCCAAGAGAAGAGCACTTGTGAGAGTGCTGATATTGCTGATACTCCAGCTGCAGTGTCTCCTCCTGTCCACCAGAGGGATGTCTGCTCAGGAGGAGAGGATTCTGTGAGGAGAAAAGGACAGGAAGTGAGAAGCAGTGACGGAGAGAGATTGAAAGAGACACTGAAATGTAGTGGCTGCCTGTCCATGCGTTGGTCCCTGGACTGCTGAAGACAGCCTGCTAATTACTGTGTGAAAAATGAAAACGCAGCTAAGTGCCTATATTCATAGACTGTTGCCAGGGAGAGGCAAAACTGTGATTGAAGCTGATCTGCATCTGAGGCCTTCCTTTGAGACTGTGACTTGAGCCTGAGAAGGATTGTCCCTGTGATTGTCGGTGCCAGAGAAAACTGCAGCACAGCGAAGCCCTGCAGTGATCTGTCCCCGTGATTGCTGGTGTTATAGAGGACAGTTGCAGAGACGGACGTGGATCAGATACCCCTTTGACAGGCTAGAGGGAAGCCACTCACCAAGCAGGACCCCTAGAAGCCTGAAACCCTTTAACCCCTATACAGGGATTTGGAATTACACAGGGCCCTGGAGATAACCACCTGTGGTAGGCTGCAGTCCAATAAAAGTAGTAGTCAGGCAGGGTCAAACCAGGAATTGCAGAACAGGGACAAAATCAGGCAGGCAAGGACGTAATCAGGAAACCAAGCAGAGGTCAAATCCGGGACTGGCGGCAAGGCACAGAACGGCAGACAAAAGGTTAGTTAGAAAACAAGCAGAAGTTCAAACACAGAGGGTCACTAAGAAAAACAGAGAGGGAGCCAGGTAACAGGAAAACAGAACTATCTCTGGCAGTAGCCAGCAGACAGGAGGAGTAATTAAAAGGGTGTTGTGTCTTCCCATTGGTTAAGGCTGAATGATGGTAACTTCAGCAGGAAGACACACACCACTTACAGTCAGCCAGTGGTACTGCAGATCCCAGGGAAACCCAGCTTAGTGGATGAGCGGAGCCTGCATCCACCAGAGTCACAGGCACCGACTCCTCTCCCATCACCAGCACAATCCACAGCGGGAACACGACATCGCCTGGTGATTGAAGTAGAAGTCACAGGAGCGGACTCTGGTGGAGACAGTGTGCTGGTCCAGGGACAGCTCCTTAATGCACCAAGTGATTTACACCTTCTAGTGCTTCCGGAAGTTCCTGGTTAGGTAAATTGTTCCTGCTGATTCCTGTTCCAGGGTCAGGAACCTTTTTGGCTAAGAGAGCCGTAAACGCCACATATTTTGAAATATAATTCCGCGAGAGCCGTACAATATGTTTAAAGGGCCATTGACAGATCAATCGCTCCAATGTTTACTTAGTACAGCAAGGAATGCTCCTCCCTGCTGTATAAAGCCACAACTGGACTGAAACAATGGTAATTAGCAGTAAAAAAATCAAATAAATAACTTACATTGTGAACTTGCGATGCATGACATCAGTCCAGCAGTCTGGCTTCTTCTTTTTCCTGCGCATGACTGGAAGCTGGCATTCTTCCCACCTGATGTTGAGAGAATGCCAGCTTTGAGGCATTCGCAGAAGAAAGAAGCTGGAATATTGGACATGTCACACAACGCATTGTCAGTTATGTCAATTATCTATTTTATTATTTTACAGCGAATTATTGTTTAGGTCCAGCGGTGGCTTAGTGCAGCAGAGAGGAACACTCCTTTGTGTACTAAGTGACCGCTGGAGCAATTGTATCTGTCAGTGGCCCAGACACCCTGCTTCCCATACAGCCTGCACCCCCCATATCACACACACACACTGCTCCCCATACAGCCTGCACCCCCCATATCCCACACACACACACTGCTTCCCATACAGCCTGCACCCCCCAGATCTCACACACTACACCCCCATATGTCACATACCCTGCTTCCCATACAGCCTGCACCCCCCCATATCACACACACACACTGCTCCCCATACAGCCTGCACCCACCATATCACACACACACTGCTCCCCATACAGCCTGCACCCCCCATATCACACACACACACTGCTCCCCATACAGCCTGCACCCCCCATATCCCACACACACACACTGCTTCCCATACAGCCTGCACCCCCCAGATCTCACACACTACACCCCCATATGTCACATACCCTGCTTCCCATACAGCCTGCACCCCCCCATATCACACACACACACACTGCTCCCCATACAGCCTGCACCCCCCATATCACACACACACACTGCTCCCCATACAGCCTGCACCCCCCATATCACACACACACACTGCTCCCCATACAGCCTGCACCCCCCATATCACACACACACACTGCTCCCCATACAGCCTGCACCCCCCATATCCCACACACTACACCCCCATATGTCGCATACCCTGCTCCCCATACAGCCTGCACCCCCATATCACACACACTACACCCCCATATCTCACACACCCTGCTTCCCATACAGCCTACACCCCCATATCTCTCACACCCTGCTTCCCATAGCCTGCACCCCCCATATCCCCTACACACACACACTGCTTCCCATACAGCCTGCACCCCCCAGATCTCACACACTACACCCCCATATGTCACATACCCTGCTTCCCATACAGCCTGCACCCCCCATATCACACACAATACACCCCCATATCTCACACACCCTGCTCACATATCTCACCCTGCCTGTACCCCAACTTACCCCTCTCAAACACTCTGCACCCCTTCACATGCTTCTGTCACAGTCTGCAGCCCTCATATGCCCCTCACCCTGCAGCCCCCCTCACCCTCATGTCCCCTCTTTTCTTATTACCAGTCATGTGTCCACATCTCCTTCAGGATTCAGTATCTTGCTTTCTGCCGGCCTCCTGTGTCTCCTCCCACACAGTCACATTGGCGTGACATCATCGCAGGTCCTGCAGGATGGAGATTCCGTCTGCTGTGCAGGTCAGGACTAGCACTCCTGCAGCTCAGACACGGCTGGTGGCCTCTCCAGGTCAGGGGCCCCTCTACTGACACTGGGCTCCCCTGACTCACAGTTCGGCCACTACACAGCAGCACTACACATAGACGCAGAGCGGCTGCCGGGCCCCTATGTGTACTAGTGCCGCTGTGTAGTGGCCGGCCTGTGAGTCAGGGGAGCCCAGTGTCAGTAGAGGGGCGGCTCACTTCTCGTTCCCCCGCTGATCCGGTCTCCTCGGCGCATCGTCCATTGCTGTCGCTCGCTGACCTCTCAGCAGGCGCGCAGAACGCCGACAGTCACAGCGGGGAGAATGATAAGAGAGAGAGCGCGCCGCTCACTCTCTCATCATTGCTCTCAATTGTATCGGCACCTGCGATGCCGATGCAATTGAAAGCTCGATCCTCGGCGGGGGGCGGTGACAGCGCGGCCACCGGGCCCCCCTGAGTAGCCGGGTGCTGGTGCCGGCCCTGATCCTTCCCATAGACAGGTAGGAGCCCTGTCTGCGAGCCAGATACGGCCATCAAAAGAGCCATATCTGGCTCGCGAGCCATAGGTTCCCGACCCTAGAGTAACTCGGGATTCAATATTGTTGCATGTGTTTCCTCAATTTTTTTCTAATTTTTTCTAATTACTTCTTATCTCCCTCCACCTTATAGATATACATTGTTTCGTTTATTGTATCCGGAAACGGAACATTATTGGACTATATGTATCTTTTGGAAGAAGTATGACCTACTAGCAAGTTATGACCATCTGGATTACTGTACATATTGGTTTCTGACATCGATGGACATATGAGTGTCACTAATTGTGTTTTGTTGAGGATTGGATATGAATATGTGTAATACCATCATATTAGTGACACATATGTGCATTTTTGTTCGTACTTATTAGTCTTCGAATTGATGTCATATAATTTATGGCTTTTTGTATAGCCTCCTATGGGAAATGAGTGTGTTTTCCTTATATGAGGTGTTGATACACATTATAGTTAGAATACATGCATTTTTTGACACTTAGTTGACGTCTTTATTTGCACATCCATTTATGCCGTCAGGGGTATGCGCTCGTGCGGCCATTATCCTCTCGGAACTTAATGAAGGGCGCATAATATGGGACCGACCTGCGTCGCTGCACCATTACCGGTGTTTGACACGCAGGTTGCGTTCCAGGAGCTGCCTGACAGGAAGTCCTTTTAATGAGAGAGGAGCGTGTCTGACGCGAGCGCTTCTGCTCCCCTGATTGGTTGGATGTACGTACTTAATCCCCGTGTTTCCTCTTGCCTGGCACACCCCCTGTTGAAGCCGGGTGCGAAACGCGCGTCGGGACGTATAGGACAACAGCACGTATATACTTCTACACCCAGGTAATTTACTATCTTGATTGTGCTCGCTGCGGTACGCGATGTAATGTGTTATATTTACATCTCTGCACCGCGTTTGTGCTGTGCATTGCAGTGAGCACACGCTTATTTTTGCTATCATACTGCGGTGTGCTTCTGTTTACCGGGTGGTAGCACGTGTTTTTCAGTACACCTTCCAAAGTGGCCCAATGCATATATAGCTGCAGGTTACAGAGCAGTTTTTTGCCTTGTCCATAGGGTTATGTGCAATTGCACTTTGCACTTTGGATTTTTTATATGGCAGGTTCTGTTTTTTAGTGACTTTTAGCAAGCTTTAGGCACTTGTCACTTTATATGATTGGTTATGAATTTTTTCATGTGCTATTTTGGATGCTGTTTGTCCTATTTCTACAATAATACTCTGCATATAACTCATTTTAATGGTGTTGGTGTTATTGTTTAATTATTATTTTTCACAATGAAATATTTATGAATTGCATTGGATTTGCTGTCTCCCTTTTGAAGAAATAGATTGGTAATTTTTTCATGATGAATCATACATTGCTGCGGGAGTGTCCTCATACAGGTTGACCTTCTCTTTTGTTGACATATGGTATGAGATGCCTATCCCTTACCGTAAATTGAATAGTCGCTCTTTGTGCTGCGTCGGGTAAAGTACTTTTCCACACTGGATATGGCCAGCGGCTACTTGCAGGTACTGATGGCAGAAAGGGACCGAGCCAAAACCGCGTTCGTTTTGCAGATGGGGCTCTATGAGTTCAACAGATTGCCGTTCAGCCTGATCAACGCATCGGGGACCTTCCAGCGGTTGATGGAGCATTGCCTGGGTGATCTGAACTTTGAGTCCGTGCTCATATACCTAGGTGATGTGGTGGTGTTCGTGTCATCATTTGAAGACCATCTGGAAAAGCTACGGCAAGTTCTGCAAACACTCAGAAAACATGGGTTGAAGGTCAAGCCCAAAAAGTGTCAACTGTTTCAAAACCAGATAGAATACCTGGGTCATATCATGACACCAGAGGGAGTGCTACCGGAGGCTAGTAAGGTTGAGGCAGTCCAAACGTGGCCCCAACCCCACACCATGTGGGAGGTACAAGCTTTTCTAGGTCTGGCTGGGTACTACAGGCGATTTGTACCAACGTTCGCCCACCTGGTCCGTCCTCTCAATGAACTGCTGAGGGGAGCCACTCCGGGCTCCCGAAATCGGCCTGTCGCCTGGGGACCTTCGCAGCAAGAAGCATTCAAAGGTGTGAAGTCTGCCTTGACCAGTGCCCCTCTGCTGGCCTATGCCCGTTTTGATGCCCCGCTCCTGCTGTACACCGATAAAAGTCTCCATGGGTTAGAGGCAGTGTGTTACGTCACCGCCGGAGTCTTCTCCAGCGGAGAAATCTCCAGTACCCTGTGTAATTCCAAATCCCTGTATAGGGGTTAAAGGGTTTCAGGGTTCTGGGGGTCCTGCTTGGTGAGGGACTTCCCCCTAGTCTGTCCATTACAGCCTGTCTGAGTCTGTTGATCCAGGCAGGCGTTACACAGTGTTACCACAGGTGCAGGATGGACAGGAGCGGGTAATTGCATATGGGAGCGAGGTTTGAGTGAGACTGAACGCAACCCCACGAATTACAGCTCCATTCATTTAGAACTCCTAGCTTTGGTCTGGGCTATGACAGAACACTTTGCAGAATATTTGACTGGGGTTGAGGTGGTGGTAATGATGGACAATAACCCACTAGCCCATCTGGAAAATGCTAAGCTGGGGGCGTTGGAACAAAGATGGATGGCCCGTTTGGCCAAGTTCAACAATTGTATCAAATTCCGCTCTGGCTGAGAAAACGGGAACGCGGATGGCCTGTCAAGGGTACCCCTAGGGGTGCAAGGCGGAAGTGTTGATGACAAGCTTGAAGACGCAGAGACTCCCGACCTTCACTGATTGCCCATTTTCCAGAGCATGGTATTCTCAAGTGGGGTGGCCTCTGGGATGCCCGCAGTCTTAGGTAGGACCCCCGTTGATTGGGTAAAAGTTCAGAATAACTGCCGGGACTTAGGTCTGGTGAATGGTTGGGTTTAGAGCTGAATCTGGCCCCGTCCAGAACAGAGGGCAGAGTTGTCCCTAGAGGGGTAAAAGCTGTTGCGCCAATGGGACCGGCTGTGTGTCCAGCAAGGAATTCTGTATCGGAGAGTGTACATACAGGCTAAATTACAGTATCGACACCAGCTTATAATCCCGATGTCTCTGGGTCTGGTGGTTTCCCTTGAAGCGCATGAGAAGGGAGCACATTTTGGAAGTGACAAGACCCACCGGTGGCTGCAGCGAATGATGTACTATCCTGACCTAGAAAAGATGGTGAATGAAGTGTGTCAACAGTGCCGAGTGTGTGTGTTAAAGAAGTTGTCCAGTTACCAAAACTGTTTTTTTTTTTTTTCTAATAAATCTTGCTATTATGTGCCTCTCCACATATCTATCACGTTATTTTACCAATATTACTGTGAGGTAAATCCGGAGATATGACGATAAATCATGATATTCAAGTTATGTCAGGAAGCCCTCTCCTGGTGTCACCCCCCCTTTCCTTCACACAACTTGTTTAGCAACCCATCCCATGGCCATCTCCTGTGATATGGAAATTAGGTGATGTGGGAACAAAGGACACAGGATGACTCCCTGCCGTCACCCTGTAACAAGAGTTGTATCTCATTATAAGGCTCTGGAACTAGCCAGACAGAACGACTCCAGTAAAAAATGGTTCATATCTCGCAAGCCATATTTCCGATAAATACGGCAACCATAAAAATGGTGTTTTCGCATGCGGACGATGCTGGCACACCTTTTTTTATGGGAGCGGGAGCTTGGGAAATACCCCAGGCGTGATATCAGCCAATGTGGAACTAGTAGACAAGTCATGAAACCTCTCATTCTGTAGCTAAATTCATAACTGTCACAATGAGAGCATTGGCGTCCGCCTACGACGCTCCCAGGCCAAGTTATGGCCATATTCCATGTTGTGGATTTTGTCCATAACTCCAGCCAGGGGTGGAGCAGTGCTCCCTCTGAGGTCACTAAGGTAGGAGGGGACCTGGATTTGCCCAGGTTGATAACCCTACTTCGGCCATTTTCCAGTGTTCTTTCGCTGGGGGTCACGTGTAGGAAACATCTGTGGGAGTTCCTAGAAACCTGGTCTACAGCGCCCCCCTGTGGCCAGACGCACAAGGTAACTGATTGAATTGCATACCTGTTTGTAAACCATGCTTTATCTGTAACTGTACTCTGACATATGTATATTCTGTAGATTCCCTATTGTATATATTGTAGTTTCTAGTGTGCTTTAGGCTGATTAAATTATATAATTAATCTTGGGCTGTTCTGTTATCTCGATCTTGAATCCCACGTCTGTGTGTTCGGCTAATAGTTACCGTGAAGCGGTTGGTGGCAGCGAGTTGTGCCAAGGATTATTGTGGGGAGGCCAGTGAGATCCGGGGAGGTTTTATATATTCCGCCCGCGGAGGTCGGGGGACTATATACCCTACTCTCACCGGGGACCCTTCAATAATCGGCATAAGTAGTATAGCGGCCTCCTTGCTTATCGTCGGGCAATTCCATAATTGGCCTGACTATAAGAGGGGCGCTAGAGAGCGCATCACGTGCTCTGTCTGTCGGTCGGGAGGTATAAAGGAGGGGTGACCCCCCACTTGTTACACCCCGATTGTGACGTACTGGTAGCCAGCGCGGGGGATTTCTGAGTGACCCCCCCCGGTGGTTCGTGACATATTGGTGGCATAGCGGTGGGATCGAGATAATAGTGTGTGTGAGTGTGAGACCCATACTCCCAGACACTAAAGACTGCCTGCAGCAGCTGTGGCTGCTGGGGTCTTCAGACTAGCTCAACACTAGAGTGTCAGAGTGCAGATACTGTAAGGTGTGTGGAGGCATCAGGTGTCAGTTCTGTGTCAGTGACCAAAGTCTGCAACAATGGCTGAGAGCACCAGGAGCAAAGCCAAAGGAATGGCCGATGCTCAGGCCAGAGACGATGAGGAGGTTGTCCACGAGCCCTCCAAGAGCCCGACGCCAGAGAACAGCTCTGCAGAGGACATCGCACAACCTGGCACGGCTGGACAAAATGAGGAGGAGCTCGCCCAAGGGTCCTCAACGAGCCAGATGCCAGCCCTCCGCTCTGAAATGGACAGTGAATCACCAGGCTCCGCAGCGGGCCGCAGATCACCACGTGCCATTCCACCGAGCCTGGGAGGCTCGGATAGCCTTCTTCAAATGGCTATGGCCCTTCTCCAGGCTGGAGACCAGGAGGGCTACAAGGGACTCCTGGCAGAGCGCAGGGCAGAGCGGCAGGCAGCGCGTGACGCTGAGGCTGCGGAGCGGCAAGCAGTGCGTGAGGCTGCGGAGCGGCAGGCAGCACGTGAAGAGCGACAGCAACAGGCCGAGCGTGACTACCAGCTGCAGCTAGCTCAGCTCCGGCCCTCATCAGCCACACGTGACCTTCAAGACACCAAACTTCCAAAGGTCCGTGTTGAGGACTTTCCCGTGCTGGAGAAGGATGGAGACTTGGACTCTTTCCTGACTGCTTTTGAACGGACTTGCTTGCAGCACCATCTGGACAAGGACCAGTGGGCCAAATACCTGACCCCCCGTTTAAGGGGTAAGGCCCTGGAAATCCTTGGGGACTTGCCTGCTGAGGCAGATCAGGACTACGACACCATCAAGCGGGCCCTGATCCAACAGTACAACCTCACTCCAGAGTCCTACCGCAAGAAGTTCCGGAGCCTACAGAAGGGACCAAAGGACTCCTGGGCTGACCACAGGCGGGCACTTGCCCGAGCTGCCGACCACTGGACCCAAGGCCTGCAGCTTTCCACCGGACCGGAGATCCTGGACTTGTTCATCACGGAGCAACTCTTGTGGAACTGCCCTGAGGATCTCCGCCAGTTCATCCGAGACCAGAAGCCAAAGGGGTCCACGGCTACAGCTGCCCTGGCCGACGACTACACCAACAATCGGGCTCCTGAAGCCAGGAGAGCAGCCACCAGCAGCACCTGGAGAGGGGGTAAGATGAATTCTGCGACTGCCCCACCTGCCCCTAGACTGCAGGGGGTGTCCCCCTCAACTCCCCTCTCCAGGCCCGTGGCAGAGCCAAGACGGTGCCACCAGTGCAACCTACCTGGACACTTCAAGGCCATGTGCCCTCAGCGTCCCAAGGCCCCGGCTCCGTCCCCGTCCCAAGGGCCGCCCAAGGTGTATTGTGTGGGTGGGGGTGGTGGTAGGTCCCTGGACAGCTTCCAACCTGTCACCGTCGGCCGGTCTGTGACCATAGGACTGCGAGACAGCGCCTCGGAGGTGACTCTGGTGCGGCCTGAGATGGTGTCCCCCCAAGACTTGATCCCTGGAAAAACCCTCGCTGTCTCCGGGATTGGAGGCATTGACCCGGCGCTGCCTGTTGCTGACATTTATGTGGACTGGGGCGCAGGGCGAGGGGTGAGGGAGGTGGGGGTAACTGATCGGATCCCCGCAAACGTGCTACTTGGGACAGATTTGGGGCAGATAACCTCCCAGTTTGGGCCCCAACCAAGGGCTGAACCTTCAGCCAGTACTGACATGCCTCCGGACAATGTTAATGTGTTATCTATGAATGATGTAAGGGAGGAGGGAGTGAACTCTGATATTTCTGCTTGCATAGACACCATAGACACACACACAGCTGCAGCTGTGACAGGGGAGGGGGTCAGAGAAAGGTGTGACAATGCCTCTACAAGTAATCAGCCTGTGAGCTGGGATCTGTTGCCCTCTGCAGGGATAAGCAGAGAGCAGGGTGCTGCAGGGGGAGGACCAGTGTGTGGGGTGGGGGCTACCACAGCAAATGTGGGGTCCCCAGAGATTTCACAGCGGGGTTCTGTTGCTGCAGGAGGGGAACAGGCAGGTGAGATTGGGGCCGGTCCAGGAGCGGAAGTGCTCCCAGGTAAGATCTCGGTGCATGGTTCCCCCACAACCGGGGTGTCAGGAAGCCAGGTAGGTCTGCCTGAACCGGCGACTTGGTCAGGAACGGAGGAGGAGCAGGCACGACCCACGGTCGCAGCGGCTGTGGCCGCTGTCACCCGCAGTGGGAGTGCTGGAAGCCAAGGGGCCTCCCGGAGGTCCGATAGCTCTTCCCCTTCTGACCAAGTGGCAGCCGAGTCAGGTGGAGGCCAGGACACAGGTCCCGGGGTACTGACCGAAGATGTGACAGTCTCGTCGATTCTGGCCACATCTAGTCAGGGGTTTCAGGCAGCGTTAGAAGCTGACGACAGCCTGAAAGCTCTTAAGGAGCAGGCGGCCCAGCCTCCCTCGGACTCGGACCCGGAGCGAGTGGTCTGGGACCAAGGACGGCTGTACCGGGCCACGGTCCAGCAGGGTTCACCGGAGGCGTGGCCCAGGGACCGACAGTTGGTGGTACCCTATCCGTTCCGGACGGAGTTGTTGCGGATCGCACATGAGATTCCGATGGCCGGACACCTAGGGATCGCTAAGACCAAGGCCAGGTTAAACCAGCATTTCTACTGGCCAAAAATGGGGGCCGATGTGGCTGCCTACTGCCGTTCGTGTGAAACCTGTCAGAGAGTGGGGAAGGCGGGGCCACGCCCCAAAGCCCCACTGGTATCTCTGCCCATCATCGATGAGCCTTTCAGGAGGGTGGCTGTGGATCTGGTCGGCCCGCTGGCCATCCCCAGCAGCTCCGGGAAACGCTTCATACTGACGGTAGTGGACTATGCCACCCGGTACCCAGAAGCAGTGGCCTTGTCGTCCATTCGGGCTGACAAGGTGGCCACCGCATTGCTGGAGATTTTCTCCCGAGTGGGTTTTCCCCAGGAAATGCTCACTGACCGGGGGACCCAATTCATGTCCCAGCTGATGGAGGCCCTCTGTAAGCAAGTCCAGGTGCGACATCTGGTGGCCAGCCCGTACCATCCACAGACTAATGGCCTGTGCGAGCGGTTCAATGGCACCTTAAAGCAGATGCTTAAGATGTTGGTCGACTCCCATGGGCGTGACTGGGAGCGGTATCTCCCACACCTGTTATTTGCTTACCGGGAGGTTCCACAGGCCTCAACAGGATTCTCACCGTTTGAGCTCCTGTACGGGCGACGTGTGCGGGGCCCCCTGGCTCTGGTGAAAGAGGCTTGGGAAGGGGATTTGGCCACCCCTGGAGTGTCGGTTATCGAGTATGTCATGCGCTTCCGGGACAAAATGCAGGCCTTGACGCAACTGGTACACGACAATATGGCTCAAGCCCAGGCCGATCAGAAGCGTTGGTACGACCAGAACGCTTGTGAGAGGACCTACCAAGTGGGTCAAAAGGTGTGGGTACTGGTCCCCGTACCACAGGACAAGCTTCAGGCAGCCTGGGAAGGCCCATACCTCGTGTACCAGCAGCTCAACCCTGTGACGTACCTGGTCACCCTGGACCCTGCCCGTGGAAGGCGGAAGCCCTTCCATGTGAACATGATGAAGGCACATCATGAGCGGGAGGCATGTGCGCTCCCCGTGTGCAACCTGCCCGAGGAGGGAGAAGCGGAAACCCTCTTGGATATGCTAGCCCAGGTTAGGGCAGGCGGATCCATTGAGGATGTGGAGGTTGGCCACCAGCTCTTGGAGGACCAACGGTCCCAGCTGTGGGCCACCCTACACCCCTTCCGGGGGTTGTTTACCAACCAGCCCGGAAGGACTGACTTGGCTGTCCATCACGTGGACACTGGGGATCATCCCCCGATCCGGCGTTCAGCATATCGGGTCTCCCTGGAGGTGCAGCAACACATGCGCCAGGAGATTGACGAGATGCTGAAGCTGGGGGTGATCCAGGCATCCAACAGCGCTTGGGCCTCGCCTGTAGTCCTCGTCCCCAAGAAGGACCGAACCACTCGGTTCTGCGTGGACTACAGGGGGCTCAATGCTGTCACGGTCGCCGATGCGTACCCAATGCCACGCATCGATGACCTGCTCGATCAGTTGGCCGGGGCTCAGTACCTGACCATCATGGACCTGAGCCGGGGATATTGGCAGATCCCCCTGACTCGCCAGGCCAGGGAACGCTCTGCCTTTATTACCCCATTTGGACTGTACGAGTCCACGGTGATGCCATTCGGGATGAGGAATGCCCCTGCCACTTTCCAGCGGATGGTCAACACCCTGCTCAAGGGACTTGAAGGGTACGCGGCCGCGTACCTGGATGACATTGCCGTCTTCAGTCCCACCTGGGAAGATCACCTAGAGCATCTAGCACAGGTGCTCAGGCGGGTCCACCGGGCAGGTTTGACCATCAAGCCGGGCAAGTGTCAGCTGGCCATGAGCGAGGTCCAGTACCTCGGTCACCGGGTAGGCGGGGGAACACTGAAGCCCGAGCCTGAGAAAGTGGAGGCCATCGCATCCTGGCCCACCCCCAGGACCAAGAAGCAGGTGATGTCCTTCTTGGGGACCGCTGGGTACTATAGGAGGTTTGTTCCATGCTATAGTAGCCTGGCAAAGCCCCTGACGGACCTCACCAAGAAGAAGCTGCCCTCTGCAGTCGATTGGACAATGGACTGCGAGACAGCCTTCCGGGCCCTAAAGGACGCCCTGTCCAGCCCGCCCGTGCTACAGGCAGCCGACTTCACGTGGCCGTTTGTAGTACAGACCGACGCCAGTGACTTCGGCCTCGGTGCGGTGCTCAGCCAGGTGGACTCTGCGAGCCAAGAGCACCCAGTCTTGTACCTGAGCAGGAAGCTGTTACCGAGGGAAGTGGCCTATTCCACAATGGAGAAGGAGTGCCTGGCCATAGTGTGGGCCCTGCAGCGTCTGCAACCCTATCTATACGGGCGCCACTTCATCGTGGAGACGGACCACAACCCCCTCAGCTGGTTGCACACCGTCTCTGGGACGAATGGGCGACTGTTGCGATGGAGCCTTGCGCTCCAGCAATACAACTTCACCATTCGCCACAAAAGGGGCCGTGACCACGGTAACGCAGACGGGCTGTCCCGACAAGGAGAGGTCGCGGACGGGCGCACGGGGGAACACCGGAGTGTGCTGCCCCCTAGCACCCTCAAAAGGGGGGAGGTGTGAGGTAAATCCGGAGATATGACGATAAATCATGATATTCAAGTTATGTCAGGAAGCCCTCTCCTGGTGTCACCCCCCCTTTCCTTCACACAACTTGTTTAGCAACCCATCCCATGGCCATCTCCTGTGATATGGAAATTAGGTGATGTGGGAACAAAGGACACAGGATGACTCCCTGCCGTCACCCTGTAACAAGAGTTGTATCTCATTATAAGGCTCTGGAACTAGCCAGACAGAACGACTCCAGTAAAAAATGGTTCATATCTCGCAAGCCATATTTCCGATAAATACGGCAACCATAAAAATGGTGTTTTCGCATGCGGACGATGCTGGCACACCTTTTTTTATGGGAGCAGGAGCTTGGGAAATACCCCAGGCGTGATATCAGCCAATGTGGAACTAGTAGACAAGTCATGAAACCTCTCATTCTGTAGCTAAATTCATAACTGTCACAATGAGAGCATTGGCGTCCGCCTACGACGCTCCCAGGCCAAGTTATGGCCATATTCCATGTTGTGGATTTTGTCCATAACTCCAGCCAGGGGTGGAGCAGTGCTCCCTCTGAGGTCACTAAGGTAGGAGGGGACCTGGATTTGCCCAGGTTGATAACCCTACTTCGGCCACTTTCCAGTGTTCTTTCGCTGGGGGTCACGTGTAGGAAACATCTGTGGGAGTTCCTAGAAACCTGGTCTACAGCGCCCCCCTGTGGCCAGACGCACAAGGTAACTGATTGAATTGCATACCTGTTTGTAAACCATGCTTTATCTGTAACTGTACTCTGACATATGTATATTCTGTAGATTCCCTATTGTATATATTGTAGTTTCTAGTGTGCTTTAGGCTGATTAAATTATATAATTAATCTTGGGCTGTTATGTTATCTCGATCTTGAATCCCACGTCTGTGTGTTCGGCTAATAGTTACCGTGAAGCGGTTGGTGGCAGCGAGTTGTGCCAAGGATTATTGTGGGGAGGCCAGTGAGATCCGGGGAGGTTTTATATATTCCGCCCGCGGAGGTCGGGGGACTATATACCCTACTCTCACCGGGGACCCTTCAATAATCGGCATAAGTAGTATAGCGGCCTCCTTGCTTATCGTCGGGCAATTCCATAATTGGCCTGACTATAAGAGGGGCGCTAGAGAGCGCATCACGTGCTCTGTCTGTCGGTCGGGAGGTATAAAGGAGGGGTGACCCCCCACTTGTTACACCCCGATTGTGACGTACTGGTAGCCAGCGCGGGGGATTTCTGAGTGACCCCCCCCGGTGGTTCGTGACAATTACCTTTTATCATGCTCTAGCATAACATCCTCATTTCTGGCTCCAGCTCTGATGGAGTTAATCGCTCTCTTGACTTCCTGGGTTCAGTTACTACAACTTCCATAATCCTTTGCAGTAACTACCGTAGCAATCTATCTCACACCCACTCTGAGCTCCACCCAAACTGTTCCCTCCCCTCAGATCTCCACCACAACAGTTCCCTCCCCTCCTAATCATGGTGTATACAGTTGGTACTATGCAGCAGAAGTCACAGAGTGGAGCAAGTTAGTGACATGTATCATCCGGTCACCTGCACAACAAGTCCCAGAGTGGAGCAGATTGGTCCCATGCAGCGTCCGGTCACCTGTGCTGCTGGTAGGATTATATGATCACACTGCCGACACCGCCCGCTCTCCTGACAGCTGAGCACAGCGGGCGGGTGGACAGTGTGATCACATACTTGCGTGACAGGGGGGATTTCAGCGGAGGAAACCCCCCTGTACTCCACACTGGAGCCCGTACCTCTCACAGCTGACCAATGGTAAGCGGCGCGCTCTGCCTTCACCGCTCCACACTGGCGTCCTCCCCTCGATGCTGGGCTGTGACGTGCGGTAGTCACCGCCCACAGCCCAGTCAATCAGTGTGAGTGGCGCCGGCATCCTCTGACGTAAGCGTCAAGTTTGAGAGCCCGGAAATGCCGGGACGTCAGAGGATACTGGCGGCCACAGCTCCAGGGGGTCATGTGACAGGCACTGAGCGTGCAGGATAGCGCCGCTCAGTGCCAGAACTGGAAATACAAGCCAATGGAGAAGATGCATATAATGGTAAGTGACACTCATTGGGAAAATAAAAAAAATGGGTGAACCACCCCTTTAAGTAAGGGTCTCGAGCAACGGGCTCCTGTTCAAACCATCAAGATTTTGGCCCCACTGGAGATACTCATAATAGACTATCTGCAGGTGGGATATTCAACGTCAGGGTACTCTTACTGCCTGGGGATGACCGATCATTTTACCAAGTATGCAGTGGCGGTACCGACGAGAGATCAGTGTTCGGATGCCCGCAGCGGGTGCATGCTGATCAAGGGGCATGCTTCCAGGGTGCCCTTATGAAGGAGCTTTACCAGTTGTATGATATCGAACAATCGAGGACAACACCTTACCACCCACAGGTTAATGGAGCTTGTGAGCATTTTAACCGCACCCTCCTACAGATGCTGAGGACTTTGGAGGGTGAGCAGCGAGCTCATTGTCCTGGTTATCTCCCGGAATTAATGTGGGCCTATAACAACTGGGTACACCGCACGACTGGGTACTCACCCCATATGTTGATGTTTGGTTGAGCCGGTAGGGAGATTGAGGACTTGCACATGCCTGATCCCTCTGTCAACCCACCACCTCTAAGTGAGTCCGAGAACACCGACAACTACGACCAACTCTCTCTAGAGATGCTCAATTGGGTTTAGGCCAGGGCTCTGGCTGGGCCGGTCAAGAATGGTCACAGAGTTGTTCTGAAGCCACTCCTTTGTTATTTTAGCTGTGTGCTTAACTTAAGCGGGCTTTACACGCTATGAGATCGCTACAGCGATCTCGTTGGGGTCACGGATTTTGTGACGCACATCCGACCGCTGTAGCGTTCTCATTGTGTGTGACTCCTAGGAGCGCTTTTGGATCGTTGCAAAAACGTCCAAAATCGCTCCTTGTTGACATGGGGGTCCTCTCCCAATTATCGCTGCTGTCACTTGGGCGAAGTTGATCCTCGTCCCTGCGGCAGCACACATTGCTACGTGTGACGCCGCAGGAACGAGGAACCTCTCCTTACCTGTAAAACGCCAGCAATGAGGAAGGAAGAAGGTGGGCGGGATGTTCGTCCCGCTCATCTCCGCCTCTCCGCTTTGATTGGGCGGCTGCTTAGTGACGTTGCTATGATGCCGAGCGAACCGCCCCCTTAGAAAGGAGGCGGTTCGCCGGTCACAGCAACGTCGCCGAGAAGGTACGTGTGACGCTGCCGTAGCGATAATATTCGCTATGGCAGCGATGTTCACATATCGGCATAACAATAGAGGCGGATGCTATCATGCTCACCATCGCTAGCATCGGCTAGCGATGTCGCAGCGTGTAAAGCCACCCTTAGGGTCATTGTCTTGTTGGAAGGTGAACATTTGGCCAAGTCTGAGGTCCAGAGCACTCTGGAAGAGGTTTTCTTCCAGGATATCTCTATACTTGGCTGCATTCATCTTTCCTTCAATTTCAACCAGTCATCCTGTCCCAGCAGCTGAAAAACACCCCCAAAGCATGATGCTGCCACCACCATGTTTCATTGTTGGGATTGTATTGGGCAGGTGATGAGCAGTGCCTGGTTTTCTCCACACATACGGCTTAAAATTATCACCAAAAAGTTCTATCTTCGTCTCATGAGACAAGAGAATCTTATTTCTTATAGTCTGGGAGTTCTTCATGTGTATTTTTGCAAACTCTAGGCGGGCTTTCATATGTCTTGTACTTAGGAGAGGTTTCCGTTGGGCCATTCTGCCATAAAGGCTCGACTGGTGGAGGGCTGCAGTGATGGTTGATTTTGTGGAACTTTCTCCCATCTTCCTCCTGCATCTCTGGAGCTCAGCCACAGTGATCTTGGGGTTCTTCACTACTTCTCTCACCAAGGCTCTTCTCCCACGATTGCTCAGTTTGGCTGGATGGCCAGGTCTAGGAAGAGTTCTGGTGGTCCCAAACTTCTTCCATTTAAGGATTATGGAGGCCACTGTGCTCTTAGGAACCTTGAGTACTGCAGAAATTCTTTTGTAACCTTGACCAGATCTGTGCCTTGCCACAATTCTGTCTCTGAGCTCCTTGGGCAGTTCCTTTGACCTCATGATTCTCATTTGATCTGACATGCACTGTGAGCTGTGATGTAATAATTATAATGGATAACTGAGAAATCTATTTGCGAGGAGCAAAGACACAACTGAACCCGGTTTATAGGTGACAAAGTTTGTATTGTAACACACGGTGCTTAGCAAACAAGTGCAAAGGAAAAAACAATCAAGTTCATAAACACACAGTGAAAATATCAAATGAAGCCTTTAAGGAAAGTCTCCTGAAAACCTCACAGGATAATGTGATTTAACAATGCAGTCTTTGAAGCTCCGTAAGGAAGTCTCTGAAAGTTCAAAGCGAGATGCAGAGCAGTATACAATGTTTAGGAAACAAATGCAGAGCAGTTTCTAATGTCCAGAACAATCCTGTGCTATGCTACTGCATCAATTCAATGGTGGAAGCAACAAAGAAGTATACAATGGTCAGGAAACAAATTCAGAGCAGTTTCTAGTGTTCAGAACATTCCCGTGCTCTGCTACTGTAGTAATTCAATGGTGGAAGGAATAAAGTAGTTTACAATGGTCAGGAAACAAATGCAGAGCAGTTAATTAAGCCAGCTTATGTGACAGCAAGGCAGGTCAGAACCACAGCAGGATCTAGGCATCAGCAGAAAGTGAGCAGAACCTCTGAAGAGAAGCAACAGGAGTTTCACACAGGATTTGCTGAAGTAACTTGAGATGCCACTAGGAGTAGGACACCAGGCAGAATACTCTAGAAGAGGACTGGAGGCTGGACTGGAATTAAAAAGGCAAGAGCACACAGAACTAGAGTTGAGCGCGGTTCGTCGTTCGTGGTTCTCCAGTTCGCGGTTCGAGTAATTTTGGGGGCTGTTCTAGATCGAACTAGAACTCGAGCTTTTTGCTAAAGCTCGATAGTTCTAGTTACATTTGAGAATTACTAGCTGGCTTTCCGCTGTAATAGTGTAAGTCACTCTGTGACTCACACTATTATAAAATTTCAGTGTATAGTGTGCGGGAACAGCGCATTCAGATCACTGCTGTATGGATAATGGCGATCGTCATTTTTTTTTTTTTCCTTGTCTTCCTTCCTTAAGCGCGCGCGTGTAGTGGGGCGGGCCAGCATGTCAGCCAATCCCAGACACACACACAGCTAAGTGGACTTTTAGCCAGAGAAGCAACGGCATGTGTGATAGGATGTCCATGTCACATGTCCATGCATTATAAAAACGGACATTTTCCTCCAGCATGCCATTATTTGCCTTCTGCGTCTTGGTGTCAGTCACCGCTGGCGTAGCTCCTGTCTCCGATACTGCTGTGTACGCTCTATACACAGCGCTATACAGAATAGGGATAGAAGTTTCTATTAGTCCTTTTAAGGGCTAATACCGGCAGGGTCAGAGCCATAGGTGACAGTTAGGTCCGTGAAAACAGATTTTAACAGCTACACAAGATGACAGCGTCTGTATAGCTAAGGTCAGGGATTTCCTCGCTGCATTTCCCCATTAGGAGGGATAGAAAGGGAGGCTTCCTTTCCTTTACCCAGACCCACAACCCTGCCACTGTACCCTGCTGCCCTTTGCACACTCAAGCTCATTGTTACTAAGCCATTATACTAGCAAACACTGAGTAAACTTAGTGGCATCCTAAAAGTGGCTGTTGGACTTCCATTAGTGTCCCACTGGTGCAAATCTATGTGCAGCACCTCTGCATTGCACACTCAAACTCATTGTTACTAAGCCATTATATTAGCAAACACTGAGTAAACTTAGTGGCATCCTAAAAGTGGCTGTTGGACTTCCATTAGTGTCCCACTGGTGCAAATCTATGTGCATCACCTCTGCATTGCACACTCAAACTCATTGTTACTAAGCCATTATACTAGCAAACAGTGAGTAAACTTAGTGGCATCCTAAAAGTGGCTGTTGGACTTCCATTAGTGTCCCACTGGTGCAAATCTATGTGCATCACCTCTGCATTGCACACTCAAACTCATTGTTACTAAGCCATTATACTAGCAAACACTGAGTAAACTTAGTGGCATCCTAAAAGTGGCTGTTGGACTTCCATTAGTGTCCCACTGGTGCAAACCTATGTGCAGCACCTCTGCATTGCACACTCAAACTCATTGTTACTAAGCCATTATACTAGCAAACACTGAGTAAACTTAGTGGCATCCTAAAAGTGGCTGTTGGACTTCCATTAGTGTCCCACTGGTGCAAATCTATGTGCAGCACCTCTGCATTGCACACTGAAACTCATTGTTACTAAGCCATTATACTAGCAAACACTGAGAAAACTTAGTGGCATCCTAAAAGTGGCTGTTGGACTTCCATTAGTGTCCCACTGGTGCAAACCTATGTGCAGCACCTCTGCATTGCACACTCAAACTCATTGTTACTAAGCCATTATACTAGCAAACACTGAGTAAACTTAGTGGCATCCTAAAAGTGGCTGTTGGACTTCCATTAGTGTCCCACTGGTGCAAATCTATGTGCAGCACCTCTGCATTGCACACTGAAACTCATTGTTACTAAGCCATTATACTAGCAAACACTGAGAAAACTTAGTGGCATCCTAAAAGTGGCTGTTGGACTTCCATTAGTGTCCCACTGGTGCAAATCTATGTGCAGCACCTCTGCATTGCACACTCAAACTCATTGTTACTAAGCCATTATACTAGCAAACAGTGAGTAAACTTAGTGGCATCCTAAAAGTGGCTGTTGGACTTCCATTAGTGTCCCACTGGTGCAAATCTATGTGCATCACCTCTGCATTGCACACTCAAACTCATTGTTACTAAGCCATTATACTAGCAAACACTGAGTAAACTTAGTGGCATCCTAAAAGTGGCTGTTGGACTTCCATTAGTGTCCCACTGGTGCAAACCTATGTGCAGCACCTCTGCATTGCACACTCAAACTCATTGTTACTAAGCCATTATACTAGCAAACACTGAGTAAACTTAGTGGCATCGTAAAAGTGGCTGTTGAACTTCCATTAGTGTCCCACTGGTGCAAATCTATGTGCAGCACCTCTGCATTGCACACTCAAACTCATTGTTACTAAGCCATTATACTAGCAAACTATGCTGCCAGTTTAAGGGCCGTAGTTGCATTGTCAGGAATAGTTATTGTTGTTTATTCTGCTGTTAATAAAGATAGACCACCGCTGCAATCTACACCACCTCTCAATTTTTACTACCATATTTTAAGTGCACAATCTTGTCGCAATCAAAATAAGTGGCAAAATGACAGATGCTGGTGGAAAGGGGAAGAGGCGTGTTGGAAAAGGAAAAAAAGGTTTGACATAGCAAAAGATCGCCCAAATTATGCGATCTGTAAAATTTGTCGTGATTCTGTTAGTAGAGGGCAAAACCTCAGCAGTTTGACAACGTCTTCCATGAATCGTCATATGAATAAATATCATATGTCCTAGTGGGAAGCTCACCGTGCTGCAATGCGGCCTAGCGAAGCGAACCATCCACCGCCTGCCCCTTCCAGTGCATCCGCGCGCTCTTCATCTTCTAGGACTGTGGGGACAGCTGTCACACCTGGTTTTCCATGCACAACTTCCACCACTGTAACCGCAATAGGCAGTTTGCTTGGTAAGTCGTCAGTTGGTTTGGAAGGGGAAACAAGTGCGTGTGTACAGCTCTCTCAGACATCGATATCACCAACGTTGGATGAAGGCAACATCATGTCTATGCCTGCACTTTCCTCACAAACCTGCATTTTTCCAGGGACACCCTACTCAACACCGTCTACACTCAGTAGCCAGATCTCTGTCCCTCAGATGTGGACAAATAAAAGGCCATTTCCTATGACCCATGACAAAGCTAAGAGGTTGACTTTATCCCTCTGTAAGCTCTTGGCTACAGAAATGCTGCCTTTCCGCCTGGTGGACACACAGGATTTTGGAGACCTTATATCTGTCGCTGTGCCCCAGTACCAGATGCCCAGTCGCCACTACTTCTCTAAGAAAGGTGTGCCCGCGCTACACCAGCATGTCGCACACAACATCACCGCTTCCTTGAGAAACTCTGTGTGTGAACGGGTGCATTTCACCACCGATACTTGGACCAGTAAGCATGGACAGGGACGTTACATGTCGCTGACTGGGCACTGGGTAACTATGGTGATAGATGGTGAAGGGTCTGCTGCACAAGTCAAGCCATCCCCACGACTTGTATGTAACTCCTCTGTCTGTCCAAGTTCTCCCACTGCTTCTGCCTCCTCCACCTCATCTGGGTCCTCCACCTCCACCCCAAGCCTGCCTGGTCAGGCCACCAGCGTTCTCACTGCGCAGAAGGAATCACGCACCCCTCATTACTATGCTGGCAGCAGAGCGCAACGGCATCAGGCGGTCTTTAGCTTGACATGTCTTGGAAATAGGAGTCACACAGCGGCTGAGTTGTGGGCAGCTCTGGAGACTGAGTTTAATAAATGGTTGTCTGCACTCAACCTGCAGCCTGGTAAGGCCGTGTGCGACAATGCTGCAAACCTGGGTGCGGCCCTTCGCCTGGGCAAGGTGACACACGTGCCTTGTATGGCTCACGTGTTGAACCTTGTTGTCCAGCAATTTTTAACACACTATCCCGGCCTAGATGGCCTTCTGACCAGGGCACGAAAACTGTCTGCTCACTTCCGCCGTTCAACTGCCGCAGCTGAGCGACTTGCATCGCTCCAGAAGTCTTTCGGCCTGCCGGTTCATCGCCTGAAATGCGATGTGGCGACACGCTAGAATACGACTCTCCACATGTTACAGCGACTGTGGCTGCACCGCCGAGCCCTGGTGCAATACGTCATGACGTATAGCCTGGGCCAACGAGATGCAGAGGTGGGGAAGATCACCCTGATGGAGTGGTCTCAGATCAAGATCCTATGCACCCTTCTGCACAGTTTCGACATGGCGATGAATATGTTTAGCGCTGACAATGCCATTATCAGCATGACAATTCCAGTCATTTACATGCTGGAGCACACGCTAAACACTATTCGGAGTCAGGGGGTGGGACAACAGGAAGGGGAGGAACTACAGGAGGATTCATATGCGCAAGACACAACAACATCACCAAGGTCCAGACGTTCATCATCACCAACGCGGCAGGCATGGGACCATGGGAGACAGGGATCAACAAGGGCGCATGGTAGCAGGCGAAATGTTGAGGAAGGTGCAGGAGAACATGAAGAAATGGAGGACGAACTGTCCATGGACATGGAAGACTCAGCGGATGAGGGAGACCTTGGTCAAATTTCAGTTGAAAGAGGTTGGGGGGAGATGTCAGAGGAAGAAAGAACGGTTAGCACCTCTATGCCACAAACACAGCGGGGACTTGGTCCGCATGGCTGCGCAAGACACATGAGTGCCTTCTTGCTGCACTACCTCCAACATGACCCTCGTATTGTCAAAATTAGAAGTGATGATGACTACTAGCTTGCCACACTATTAGATCCCCGGTACAAGTCCAAATTTTGTGACATAATTCCAGCCATAGAAAGGGACGTACGTATGCAGGAGTATCAGCAGAAGCTGTTACTCGATCTTAGCTCGGCTTTTCCACCAAACAACCGTGCAGGTGCAGGGAGTGAATCTCCCAGGAGTATCTCCAAATGAACATCGATGCCATGACTTTGCAAATGGAGCCTTGCTCATTTTGGGCTTCAAATCTTGAAAAATGGCCAGAGCTCTCCACTTACGCCTTGGAGATTTTGTCGTGTCCAGCTGCCAGCGATGTCTCTGAACGTGTCTTCAGTGCTGCTGGGTGTGTGCTGACAGATAAGCGCACGCGTCTGTCCAGTGACAATGTGGACAGAATAACGTTCATCAAAATGAACAAGTCATGGATCCACAAGGAATTTACTACCCCTGTGTCATCCTGGGGAGAGTAAATGCTTGTGGATTTGGAATGTGCTTGATGCAAATCAAAACATCCTGTTTGCAACTAGGGCACAAATGCTGCCACTGAAGGGGTGAGTGTCTGTGTGGCCCAATTTTTGGAAAAAAGGGAGACTCCGCTTGGAGTAACCCTTGGTTACATTGTTTTTAAAAATGATCCAAGATGCACAGAGCTTGGATCAGGAAAGACTTTGCTACCTACCCCGGGTTCATCCTGGGGACGGTTAAGTATGGCGTATTTTTGAATGTGCTTGATGCAAATCTAGCTGTGAAGTGTACAACTGGGGCACAAGTGCTGCCACTGAAGGGGTGGGTGTGTGTGTGGCCCAATTTTTGGAAAAAAGGGAGACTCCGCTTGGAGTAACCATTGCATACATTGTTTTTAAAAATGATCCAAGATGAACAGAGCTGGGATCAGGAAATACTTTGCTAACTACTAGAGTTGAGTGCGGTTCGCGGTTCGAGGTTCTCCAGTTCGCGGCTCCAGTGATTTTGGGGGCTGTTATAGATCGAACTAAAACTCGAGCTTTTTGCTAAAGCTCGATAGTTCTAGATATGTTCGAGAACGGTTCTAGCAGCAAAAGGACAAGCTAATTACTAGCTGGCTTTCCGCTGTAATAGTGTAAGTCACTCTGTGACTCACACTATTATGAAATTTCAGCATATAGTGTGCGGGAACAGCGCATTCAGATCACCGCTGTTTGGATAATGGCGATCGCCATTTTTTTTTTTTCCTTGTCTTCCTTCCCTAAGCGCGCGCGTGTAGTGGGGCGGGCCAGCATGTCAGCCAATCCCAGACACACACACAGCTAAGTGGACTTTTAGCCAGAGAAGCAATGGCATGTGTGATAGGATGTCCATGCCACATGTCCATGCTATATAAAAACGGACATTTTCCTCCAGCACGCTAATTACTAGCTAGCTTTCCGCTGTAATAGTGTAAGTCACTCTGTGATTCACACTATTATGAAATTTCAGCATATAGTGTGCGGGAACAGCGCATTCAGATCACCGCTGTTTGGATAATGGCGATCGCCATTTTTTTTTTTTCTCCTTGTCTTCCTTCCCTAAGCGCGCGCGTGTTGTGGGGCGGGCCAGCATGTCAGCCAATCCCAGACACACACACAGCTAAGTAGACTTTTAGCCAGAGAAGCAACGGCATGTGTGATAGGATGTCCATGTCACATGTCCCTGCATTATAAAAACGGACATTTTCCTCCAGCACACCATTATCTGCCTTCTGCGTCCTTGGTGTCGGTCACCGCTGGCGCAGCTTCTATCTCCGATACTGCTGTGTACGCTCTATACACAGCGCTGTACAGAATAGGGATAGAAGTTTCTATTAGTCCATTTAAAGGCTAATACCGGCAGGGTCAGAGTCATAGGTGACAGTCAGGGCTGTGGAAACAGAGTTTAACAGCTACACAAGATGACAGCGTCTGTGTAGCTAAGGTCAGAGATTTCCTCGCTGCATTTCCCCATTAGGAGGGATAGAAAGGCAGGCTTCTTTTTCTCTACCCAGACCCACAACCCTGCCACTGTACCCTCCTGCCCTTTGCACACTCAAGCTCATTGTTACTAAGCCATTATAGTAGCAAACACTGAGTGAACTTAGTGGCATCCTAAACGTGGCTGTTGGACTTCTGTATTGTCCCACTAGTGCAAAGATATTTGCAGCACGTCTGCCTGCATTGCACACTTAAACTCATTGTTACTAAGCCATTATAGTAGCAAACACTGAGGAAACTTAGTGGCATCCTAAACGTGGCTGTTGGACTTCTGTATTGTCCCACTAGTGCAAAGATATTTGCAGCACGTCTGCCTGCATTGCACACTGAAACTCATTGTTACTAAGCCATTATAGTAGCAAACACTGAGGTAACTTAGTGGCATCCTAAACGTGGCTGTTGGACTTCTGTATTGTCCCACTAGTGCAAAGATATTTGCAGCACGTCTGCCTGCATTGCACACTGAAACTCATTGTTACTAAGCCATTATAGTAGCAAACACTGAGGTAACTTAGTGGCATCCTAAACGTGGCTGTTGGACTTCTGTATTGTCCCACTAGTGCAAAGATATTTGCAGCACGTCTGCCTGCATTGCACACTCAAACTCATTGTTACTAAGCCATTATACTAGCAAACACTGAGGAAACTTAGTGGCATCCTAAACGTGGCTGTTGGACTTCTGTATTGTCCCACTAGTGCAAAGATATTTGCAGCACCTCTGCATTGAACATCCAAGCTCATTGTTACAAAGCTATTATACTAGCAATTTATGTTGCCAGTTTAAGGGCCGTAGTTGCATTGTCAGGGATAATTATTGTTGTTTTTTTCTGCTGTTAATAAAGCTAGACCACCGTTGCAATCTACACCACCTCTCAATTTTTACTACCACATTTTAAGTGCACAATCTTGTCGCAATCAAAATGAGTGGCAAAATGACAGATGCTGGTGGAAAGGGGAAGAGGCGTGTTGGAAAAGGAAAAAAAGGGTTTGTCCGTGGGGAAGGTGGCAAAGCTCCATTAACATCTGCTGAAGATAGACCATCTTCCAGCAAAAGTAAGATGTCTACTACTTACCATGCACAATCCGATGTGCTCCCTTTTTTACAGACACGAACAACTGGAACAAAGGTAGATGATGGCCAAAAAAGGAAAATGCTTGAATGGATCTCAAGTGGTCCAACAAGTGCCCTTTCCGCCACCTCAACTACCGCATCCAAAAAACACCAGTCCTCTGAGTTGTCATCCCAATCAAACTTGCTTTCTCCCAGCTCTGAAGTCTCCATCCGCCCTGCACAGTATGGTGGAACGGAGATGGCTGAGTCTGCAGAGCTGTTCAGTCACACTATAGCCTGGGAATCAGAGGTCTGCTCCCAAGCTACAGTGAGTACAGACCAGGAAATGGTCTGCAGTGATGCCCAGAACCTTTGTGACTTTGATTCAGGCCGTGAGGACCAAGTTTCTGAGCATAATGTTGACCCTTTTTCACAAACTGTAACACCTGTTGTTATAGACAATGAGGAACATACTGATGATGATGAGACGCAGATACCAGATTGTGATGACAACTTAAATATTCGGTCAGGGCAAGAAGAGGCTCGGTCTGAGGGTGAGGGTAGTGCAAACACAACAATTGATGATGAAGTTCTAGATCCCACCTACTGTCAACCCACAGTCAGGCACTCGAGGAGGTCAACAGAGGCGGTGGAGGAGGATGCAACCGACGACGAAGTTACCTTGCGCCTTCCTGGACAGAGTCGGAGCACTGGTAGCACGTCTACAACTGCATCTTCAGCCACCACTCTGCCTCTGAGCACTAGTCGGGGGGGCTCAGCAGGTCGCATGCCCTCTAAGCCTTGCCTAGCCTGGTCCTTTTTTGACATAGCAAAAGATCGCCCAAATTATGTGATCTGTAAAATTTGTCGTGATTCTGTTAGTAGAGCGCAAAACCTCAGCAGTTTGACAACTTCTTCCATGAATCGTCACATGAATAAATATCATATGTCCCAGTGGGAAGCTGACCGTGCTGCAATGCGGCCTAGCGGAGCGAACCATCCACCGCCTGCCCCTTCCAGTGCATCCGCGCGCTCTTCATCTTCTAGGACTGTGGGGACAGCTGTCACACCTGGTTTTCCACGCACAACTTCCACCACTGTAACCGCAACAGGCAGTTTGCTTGGTAGGTCATCAGTTGGTTTGGAAGGGGAAACAAATGCGTGTGTACAGCTCTCTCAGACATCGATAGCACCAACGTTGGATGAAGGCAACATCATGTCTCCGCCTGCACTTTCCTCACAAACCTGCATTTTTCCAGGGACACCCTACTCAACACCGTCTACACTCAGCAGCCAGATCTCTGTCCCTCAGATGTGGACAAATAAAAGGCCATTTCCTGCGACTCATGACAAAGCTAAGAGGTTGACTTTATCCCTCTGTAAGCTCTTGGCTACCGAAATGCTGCCTTTCCGCCTGGTGGATACACAGGATTTTAGAGACCTTATGTCTGTCGCTGTGCCCCAGTACCAGATTCCCAGTCGCCACTACTTCTCTAAGAAAGGTGTGCCCGCGCTATACCAGCATGTCGCACACAACATCACCGCTTCCTTGAGAAACTCTGTGTGTGAACGGGTGCATTTCACCACCGATACTTGGACCAGTAAGCATGGACAGGGACGTTACATGTCGCTGACTGGGCACTGGGTAACTATGGTGATAGATGGTGAAGGGTCTGCTGCACAAGTCTTGCCGTCCCCACGACTTGTGTGTCAATCCTCTGTCTGTCCAAGTTCCGCCACTGCTTCTGCCTCCTCCACCTCATCTGGGTCCTCCACCTCCGCCCCAAGCCTGCTTGGTCAGGCCACCAGCGTTCTCACTGCGCAGAAGGAATCACGCACCCCTCATTACTATGCTGGCAGCAAAGCGCAACGGCATCAGGCGGTCTTTAGCTTGACATGTCTTGGAAATAGGAGTCACACATCGACTGAGTTGTGGGCAGCTCTGGAGACTGAGTTTAATAAATGGTTGTCTCCACTCAACCTGCAGCCTGGTAAGGCCGTGTGCGACAATGCTGCAAACCTGGGTGCGGCCCTTCGCCTGGGCAAGGTGACACACATGCCTTGTATGGCTCACGTGTTGAACCTTGTTGTCCAGCAATTTTTAACACACTATCCCGGCCTAGATGGCGTCCACCACCTTCTGACCTGATCGCCAGACGTCCATTAGACACATCTACATAGTCGGACCTGTCAGAAGAAAAATCATCCCCTGTATCACTGACAGACGCCCAGCTTATGCATCCTTACAGGCTTTACTGGCTATGATCAAGGAAAATCCTCATTAAAGGATCAATCTTATCTAATGATGTTATAAACAAAATCAAATCGTGTTTTTGACCCCATTTGGACAGCCCCTGAGGAACCTCCGTTTGATTGGAAGTCCTGGAGGGGAAACGCGTTGGGCAGAAAGCCGCGGTTGACGGCAAAGGACAGGCTATTGAGCCAAGACACTAATGATGACACATCTATATGAGGCTGCATAGCAAATAGACTGTGCCCTTGACTAGTTCCCTTCATCTCAAAGAACTGTATTTTATTTTCAGTATTGAGAAACATATGTCTGTTTATGGGAAATAGAAGGAGGAATCTGATATTAGCACCCCTGATCCATACAGACTAATATTGTGAGAGGCATGAGTGTGTATCACTTTATATATTATGTAAGACCCCTCACCCTAGCATAGCAGCACGAACAAGTTTGCAGCAAAGGGACATCCAGGGCCAGTCTACGGTTGAGTAGGGGCACCATAGCGTCTATATTAGGGTGCCGACCCCCACGGTCAGGAAGGGGGAGACCAGGGAACGAGCCCAGGAACCCACTCCTGAACCACAATCTATGCACCTACAGCTTTTAACTTGTACCGATTTTTGTGAATATTAATAAAGTATATATTTTTATAAGGGGCCTTTTTGGTTTATATTGACATATACCCTTATGGTAGAGAGAGAATTTTTTAAAAGGAGCCAAGATGAACAAGTCATGGTTCAGCAAAGACTTTGCTACCTACCCCGGTGTCATCCTGGGGACGGTTAGATATGGCGTATTTTTGAATGTGCTTGATGCAAATCTAGCTGTGAAGTGTACAACTAGGGCACAAGTGCTGCCACTGAATGGGTGTGTGGGGCCCAATTTTTGGAAAAAAAAGGGAGATTCCGCTTGGAGTAACCCTTGCTTGCTGTGTTTTTTAAAAGGAGCCAAGATGAACAAGTCATGGTTCAGCAAAGACTTTCCTACCTACCCCGGTGTCATCCTGGGGACGGTTAAGTATGGCGTATTTTTGAATGTGCTTGATGCAAATCTAGCTGTGAAGTGTACAACTAGGGCACAAGTGCTCCCACTGAATGGGTGGGTGTGTGTGTGGCCCAATTTTTGGAAAAAAAGGGAGACTCCACTTGGAGTAACCCTTGCCTACATTGTTTTTAAAAATTATCCAAGATGAACAGAGCTGGGATCAGGAAAGACTTTGCTACCTACCCCGGTGTCATCCTGGGGACGGTTAAGTTTGGCGTATTTTTGAATGTGCTTGATGCAAATCTAGCTGTGAAGTGTACAACTAGGGCACAAGTGCTGCCACTGAATGGGTGGGTGTGTGTGTGGCCCAATTTTTGGAAAAAAAGGGAGACTCCACTTGGAGTAACCTTTGCCTACATTGTTTTTAAAAATGATCCAAGATGAACAGAGCTGGGATCAGGAAAGACTTTGCTACCTACCCCGGTGTCATCCTGGGGATGGTTAAGTATGGCGTATTTTTGAATGTGCTTGATGCAAATCTAGCTGTGAAGTGTACAACTAGGGCACAAGTGCTGCCACTGAATGGGTGGGTGTGTGTGTAACCCAGTTTTTGGAAAAAAAGGGAGACTCCGCTTGGAGTAACCCTTGCTTACATTGTTTTTAAAAATGATCCAAGATGAACAGAGCTGGGATCAGGAAAGACTTTGCTACCTACCCCGGTGTCATCCTGGGGATGGTTAAGTATGGCGTATTTTTGAATGTGCTTGATGCAAATCTAGCTGTGAAGTGTACAACTAGGGCACAAGTGCTGCCACTGAATGGGTGGGTGTGTGTGTGGCCCAGTTTTTGGAAAAAAAGGGAGACTCCCCTTGGAGTAACCCTTGCTTACATTGTTTTTAAAAATGATCCAAGATGAACAGAGCTGGGATCAGGAAAGACTTTGCTACCTACCCCGGTGTCATCCTGGGGATGGTTAAGTATGGCGTATTTTTGAATGTGCTTGATGCAAATCTAGCTGTGAAGTGTACAACTAGGGCACAAGTGCTGCCACTGAATGGGTGTGTGTGTGTGTGGCCCAGTTTTTGGAAAAAAAGGGAGACTCCGCTTGGAGTAACCCTTGCTTACATTGTTTTTAAAAATGATCCAAGATGAACAGAGCTGGGATCAGGAAAGACTTTGCTACCTACCCCGGTGTCATCCTGGGGATGGTTAAGTATGGCGTATTTTTGAATGTGCTTGATGCAAATCTAGCTGTGAAGTGTACAACTAGGGCACAAGTGCTGCCACTGAATGGGTGGGTGTGTGTGTGGCCCAATTTTTGGAAAAAAAGGGAGACTCCACTTGGAGTAACCTTTGCCTACATTGTTTTTAAAAATGATCCAAGATGAACAGAGCTGGGATCAGGAAAGACTTTGCTACCTACCCCGGTGTCATCCTGGGGATGGTTAAGTATGGCGTATTTTTGAATGTGCTTGATGCAAATCTAGCTGTGAAGTGTACAACTAGGGCACAAGTGCTGCCACTGAATGGGTGGGTGTGTGTGTGGCCCAGTTTTTGGAAAAAAAGGGAGACTCCCCTTGGAGTAACCCTTGCTTACATTGTTTTTAAAAATGATCCAAGATGAACAGAGCTGGGATCAGGAAAGACTTTGCTACCTACCCCGGTGTCATCCTGGGGATGGTTAAGTATGGCGTATTTTTGAATGTGCTTGATGCAAATCTAGCTGTGAAGTGTACAACTAGGGCACAAGTGCTGCCACTGAATGGGTGGGTGTGTGTATGGCCCAGTTTTTGGAAAAAAAGGGAGACTCCGCTTGGAGTAACCCTTGCTTACATTGTTTTTAAAAATGATCCAAGATGAACAGAGCTGGGATCAGGAAAGACTTTGCTACCTACCCCGGTGTCATCCTGGGGATGGTTAAGTATGGCGTATTTTTGAATGTGCTTGATGCAAATCTAGCTGTGAAGTGTACAACTAGGGCACAAGTGCTGCCACTGAATGGGTGGGTGTGTGTGTGGCCCAATTTTTGGAAAAAAAGGGAGACTCCACTTGGAGTAACCCTTGCCTACATTGTTTTTAAAAATTATCCAAGATGAACAGAGCTGGGATCAGGAAAGACTTTGCTACCTACCCCGGTGTCATCCTGGGGACGGTTAAGTATGGCGTATTTTTGAATGTGCTTGATGCAAATCTAGCTGTGAAGTGTACAACTAGGGCACAAGTGCTGCCACTGAATGCGTGGGTGTGTGTGGGGCCCAATTTTTGAAAAAAAAGGGAGACTCCCCTTGGAGTAACCCTTGCTTACATTGTTTTTAAAAATGATCCAAGATGAACAGAGCTGGGATCAGGAAAGACTTTGCTACCTACCCCGGTGTCATCCTGGGGATGGTTAAGTATGGCGTATTTTTGAATGTGCTTGATGCAAATCTAGCTGTGAAGTGTACAACTAGGGCACAAGTGCTGCCACTGAATGGGTGGGTGTGTGTGTGGCCCAGTTTTTGGAAAAAAAGGCAGACTCCGCTTGGAGTAACCCTTGCTTACATTGTTTTTAAAAATGATCCAAGATGAACAGAGCTGGGATCAGGAAAGACTTTGCTACCTACCCCGGTGTCATCCTGGGGATGGTTAAGTATGGCGTATTTTTGAATGTGCTTGATGCAAATCTAGCTGTGAAGTGTACAACTAGGGCACAAGTGCTGCCACTGAATGGGTGGGTGTGTGTGTGGCCAAATTTTTGGAAAAAAAGGGAGACTCCACTTGGAGTAACCCTTGCCTACATTGTTTTTAAAAATTATCCAAGATGAACAGAGCTGGGATCAGGAAAGACTTTGCTACCTACCCCGGTGTCATCCTGGGGACGGTTAAGTATGGCGTATTTTTGAATGTGCTTGATGCAAATCTAGCTGTGAAGTGTACAACTAGGGCACAAGTGCTGCCACTGAATGCGTGGGTGTGTGTGGGGCCCAATTTTTGAAAAAAAAGGGAGACTCCGCTTGGAGTAACCTTTGCTTACATTGTTTCTAAAAATGATCCAAGATGAACAGAGCTGGGATCAGGAAAGACTTTGCTACCTACCCCGGTGTCATCCTGGGGACGGTTAAGTATGGCGTATTTTTGAATGTGCTTGATGCTAATCTAGCTGTGAAGTGTACAACTGGGGCACAAGTGCTGCCACTGAAGGGGTGGGGGTGTGTGTGGCCCAATTTTTAGAAAAAAAGGGATACTCCGCTTGGAGTCACCTTGCGGTATTTTACATGATTTTAGAAGGGCGTGCCATGCCTATATCTGTGTCTCCTCCTCTTTTTCCTTGTCAAGCTCTTTTGTTTTCGCATGAGTATATGTCCTTGTCACTTTCCCATGTGTTTGTGTTGTGTTGTGAGTTGTTTGTCACCTTTTGGACACCTTTGAGGGTGTTTTCTAGGTGTTTTTATGTGTTTGTGATTGCCAGCCATTGTTTCCTATGCGGTTCGAGTTCGGTTCGTCGAACGTTCGACGAACCGAACTCGAACGAGACCTCGGTTCGGCGAACTGAACTCGAGCCGAACCGGGACCGGTTCGCTCATCTCTACTACCTACCCCGGGGTTATCCTGGGGACAGTTAAGTATGGCGTATTTTTGAATGTGCTTGATGCAAATCTAGCTGTGAAGTGTACACCTGGGGCACAAGTGCTGCCACTGAAGGGGTGGGTGTGTGTGTGGCCCAATTTTTGGAAAAAAAGGGAGACTCCGCTTGGAGTAACCCTTGCTTGCTGTGTTTTTTAAAAGGAGCCAATATGAACAAGTTATGGTTCAGCAAAGACTTTGCTACCTACCCCGGTGTCATCCTGGGGACGGTTAAGTATGGCGTATTTTTGAATGTGCTTGATGCAAATCTAGCTGTGAAGTGTACAACTGGGGCACAAGTGCTGCCACTGAAGGGGTGGGTGTGTGTGGGGCCCAATTTTTGGAAAAAAGGGAGACTCCGCTTGGAGTAACCCTTGCTTGCTGTGTTTTTTAAAAGGAGCCAAGATGAACAAGTCATGGCTCAGCAAAGACTTTGCTACCTACCCCGGTGTCATCCTGGGGACGGTTAAGTATGGCGTATTTTTGAATGTGCTTAATGCAAATCTAGCTGTGAAGTGTACAACTGGGGTACAAGTGCTGCCACTGAAGGGGTGGGTGTGTGTGTGGCCCAATTTTTGGAAAAAAGGGAGACTCCGCTTGGAGTAACCCTTGCTTGCTGTGTTTTTTAAAAGAAGCCAAGATGAACAAGTCATGGTTCAGCAAAGACTTTGCTACCTACCCTGCGGTCATCCTGGGGACGGTTAATGCTTTTGTATTTTTGAATGTGCTTGATACAAATCTACCTGAGAAGTGTACAACTGGGGCACAAGTGCTGCCACTGAAGGGGTGGGTGTGTGTGTGTGGCCCAATTTTTGGAAAAAAGGGAGACTCCGCTTGGAGTAACCCTTGCTTACATTGTTTTTAAAAATGATCCAAGATGAACAGAGCTGGGATCAGGAAAGACTTAGCTACCTCCCCCGGTGTCATCCTGGTGATGGTTAAGTATGGCGTATTTTTGAATGTGCTTGATGCAAATCTATCTGTGAAGTGTACAACTGGGGAACAAGTGCTGCCACTGAAGGGGTGGGTATGTGTGTGGCCCACTTTTTGAAAAAAAGGGAGACTCTGCTTGGAGTAACCTTGTGGTGTTTTACATAATTTTAGAAGGGCATGCCATGCCTATATCTGTGTCTCATCCTCTTTTCCTTGTAACGCTGTTTTGTTTTCGCATGAGAATTTGTTCTTGTCACTTTCCCATGTGTTTGTGTTGTGTTGTGAGTTGTTTGTCACCTTTTGAACACCTTTGAGGGTGTTTTCTAGGTGTTTTTATGTGTACAGTGCTGTCCAGTACAGTGTGATACAGTACAATGGCAACTTCCGGGTCACATGCTCCGGCATTTTTTTCACTGCATCCGTTGCATAGGTTTTAGAGCCCGATTGGGCCGCTCAGCAAAAACCGGATGTGTGAAAGCAGCCTTAGCCGATGCGGCGGCCGGATGGAACGTTGCATGGCACGTTTTTCTCTGCGGCGAAAAAAACACATCGCGACGGATGCATGCCTATGGACGCCAGATGCTGCGTCCTGCGGCAAAAACCGCATCCAGCCGCCGCATGCGTTTTTTTTTTAACTGAGCATGCTCAGTATCAAGCTGCATCCGTCAAAAAATGGACGGGCCGCATGTAAAAACGTATGCAACGGATCCGGATTTTTCGCCACATTCGTTGCATAGGTTTTTGAGCCGGATTGTGCCGCTCAGCAAAAAACGGATGTGTGAAAGCAGCCTGAGGCTACTTTCACACTTGCGTTGGACGGCTTCCGTAGCATTGCGTTGTGTGACGGATGCAACGGATGCGTTGCATATAGTGGCACAACGGATGCTACGGATCGTACAAAACAACGGAAAGCTTTTTTTATTTTTTTTTTTTTTTTCTTCTTCTTTACAGTTTTTCCGGCAGCAGACTATTGTGAATGATCAGCTGATCGCTCTCAATAGCCGGCGGCCGGTTGCTTAGCTGAGCGCTCTCACATGCCGGCGGCCGGGCGCTCAGCTGAACGTTCGGCCACCGAGAAACAAAATAAAGTTTCTGTGATTTAAAAAAAAAAAGCATGCGCAGTGAAAAATAAAGGTTTCCGTCTCTCAAAAAACGTTACATGCAGCGTTCCTTCCGCCCGATGCAGCATCAAAATAAAGACGCTGCGTCGTCCAGCGGATGCAACACTGACACTTGCGTTACAGTGCGTTGTCCATACAAGTCTATGGAGAATAGCGCAGTGCGTTAACGGACTGCGCTATTCTCCATAGTGACAGACCCCGCTGAACGCATGTGTGAAAGTACCCTGAGGCTGCGGTCACTCGGCACAGAGCTGCGGTCGGCCTCCGCTCACTGCCGCCAGGAGGCCACTGCTTGTGCCGTCTGTCTCACACTGACGACACGTCGACACAACCGGCTGCTTCCCCATTTGCCCATTTTCCCCAGGGTCTCCACGGCCTTTGGGCTTTGTCTTACCGCCGTGTAGCCTGCTGTCTGCCGCCAGGACTTGGATTTGCCGCCTTCCGCCTTTGAATCCTGATAGTGTGTGGCTGTGTAAGTCACCATCAGGATGTGAGGACTGCGCCTGCGCATCAGCTGATGCCAGCACGCCTCCTCAATCTGATAGGCTCACACTGCAGGCCCGGGCCAGCACAGCAAAACGTACCGTGACAACGTGTCCACGTCCCCTGCCCGGCCCGGTGAGCAAAAAAATGAAAGGGGAGGGTCGTGGGCAGTCAGCTCAGCGTCTCCAGGCCAGACACGTCACACGTCATTTTGTAGGGTTGGCCCGGCTGTGCAGTGAGTAGTGAGCTGAGCAGGAGGGGGGGCCTGGAGGACAGACACGCTGACTGCCCGGGCCCCTCCCCTTTCATCCTTTGATCACCGGGCAGGCCCCAGGAAGGGGCAGAGGGCGTGGACGTTGGCAAATGTAGTGTAACGTGTCAACGTGCACGCCCCCTGCCCCTGGGGCCCGCCCGGTGATCAGAGGAATGAAAGGGGAGGGGCCTGTCAGCGTCTCCAGGCCAGATACATGTCACACTACATTTCGCAGGGCTGGCCCGGCCTTGCAGTGAACAGTGAGCTGAGCAGGAGGGGGGGCCCGGACGGACACGCCGACTGCCCGGGCCCCTCTCCTTTCATCCTCTGATCACCCGGACCCCATGAAGGGGCAGGGGGCGTGGACGTTGACAAATGTAGTGTGACGTGTCAACGTGCACGCCCCCTGCCCCTGGGCCCGCCCGGTGATCAGAGGAATGAAATGGGAGGGGCCTGTCAGCGTGTCCGGGCCCCCCTCCTGCCTGCTGCTCACCGGGCCCCCTACAGGAGTTCCACCAGTAATGCCCTGATGGCGGCCCTGTATATATATATACCTACCATGCAGCGGTCACTGTTGCAGTACTGAATTTTACTGTTTGTGTATCTCTGCTAGCAGGGGTTTAGCCCTGGGGTACTTTCCTGTATTGCTCACATCTGTGGGGGTAGGGCGGGGAATTAGGGTTTCTGTTAAGATTGTTAATTGGTGTGCTGGTCCAGGGACGGCTTCTTAATACACCCAGTGATTTACACCTTCTAGTTCTTCTGGAAGTTTCTGATTAGGTAAATTGTTCCTGCTGATTCCTGTCCCACTGGAATCTGTCTCTGGCCCAGCACGCTGATCCTGGTTTGGTAACCGGATGTTTGTACATTTATTGGTGTCTATATTAATTTCGCATATTGAGGTTCACCTCCTGTTTCCCTTACTGGGGTATAAAGAGTTTGCAGTTAAACTTAGTCTGGTCTTGTTCCTTGCTTCGTGACCCACTGTATCCTGGAAGTAACCTCTCGGTATCACACACTGACCATGACTGCCAGGTGTCCCTACATGTGGTATAGCAACAGGCTTGTCATTTCAGGACGGCGGGCGGAGAGAAGAGCGCTGATCATTACTGCCAGGCGTTCTTACATGTGGTATAGCAACAGGCTTGTCACTTGACGGTGGCGGGCGGAGAGAAGAGCGTTAACTGTGACAACCACATGTCTCTACATGTTGTATAGGCAGAGACCTGTCACTCCAGGGTAGCAGGCAGAGATAAGAGCACTGACCATGACTGCCAGGTGTCCCTGCATGTGGTATAGGGACAAGCCTGTCACTCTAGGGCATTGGGAGGAGAAAAGAACGCTGACCATGACTGCTAGGTGTCCCTACATGTGGTATAGAGACAGGCCTGTCACTCTAGTGTACCAGGCAGAGATAATAACGTTGACCATGATTGCTATGTGTCCCTACATGTGTTATAGGGACAGGCTTGTAACTCCAAGGTAGGTAGCGGAGAAAAGAGCAGTGACCATGACTACCAGGTGTCCCTACATGTGGTTTAGCAACAGGCCTGTCACTTCAGGGCGGCGGGAGGAGATAAGAGCGCTGACCATGACTACCATGTGTCTCTACATCTTGCATAGGCACAAACCTGTCACACCAGGGCAACGGGCCGAGAGAAGAGAACTGACTGTGACTGCCAGGTGTCACTGCATGTGGTATAGCAATAGGCCTGCCTCTCCAGAGTAGCAGGTGGAGAAAAGAGCACTGACCACAACTTCCAGGTGTCCCTACATGTGGTATAGGGACAAGCCTGTCACTTCAGTGCAGCGAGTGGAGAAAAGAACGCTGAATATGACTCCTAGATGTCCCTGGACATGTCGTATAGAGACAGGTCTGTCACTCCAGGGCAGTGAGCGGAAAGAAGAGTGCTGACCATGATGGCCAGGTGTCCCAACATGTGGCAGAGATAAGCGCGCTGAACATGACTGTCAGGTGTCCCTATATGTGTTATAGAGACAAGCCTGTCATTCTAGAGCAGCGGGTGGAGAAAAGAGCTCTGACCATGACTGACAGGTGTCCCTACATGTGGTATAGGAACAGGCCTGTCACTTCAAGGCGGCAAGCGTAGAAAAGAGCGCTGACCATGACTACCAGGTGTCCCTACATGTGGTATAAGAACAAGCCTTTCACACCAGGGCAGCAGGCAGAGAGAAGAGTGCTGATCATGACTGCCAGCTGTTTCTACTTGTTGTATAGGGACAATCCTGTCACACCAGTGTGGCGGGCAGAGAAGAGCGCTGACCATGACTGCCAGGTGTCCTTACATGTTGTATAGACACAAGCCTGTCACACCATGGTAGCAAACAAAGAAAAGAGCACTGACCATGACTAACAAGTTTCCCTACATGTGGTACCAGGACAGGCCTGTCATTTGAGGGCAACGTGCGGAGAGAAGAGCGCTGACCATGACGGCCAGGTGTCCCTACATGTGGTATAGAGACACACCTGTCACTCCAGGGTAGCATGCAGAGATAAAAGCACTAAAGATGACTGCCCGGTGTCCCTACATGTGCTATAGGGACAAATCTGTCACTCTATGGCAGTGGGAGGAGAAAATAACACTGACCATGACTTCTAGGTGTCCTAACATGTAGTATAGCAACAGGCTTGTCATTCCAGGGTAGCATGTGGAGTAGAGATGATCCACCTCCCCTAGTGTTCGAGTTCAGTTCGGTTCATCGAACGGCGGGTGTGTTCGTCGAACGTTCGACGAACACCTTCGAACCCCATTGAAAACAATGGCAGGCAAACACAAACACATATAAACACATTATACATATACACATACAGTTAATAATAAACATTGCCATTATACTTACAGGTCCCGCAACGCGTCTTGCAGACTCTGTCTCCCACCACTTCTCCTTCCGATCATCGCTGTGTCCTCTCGGTAACCAGCACTAATGATAGGACCTTTCCGCTATGTCATAGCATGTGACCAGGCACGTGTGTATTATATCATTGGCTACAGACTGGTCTCATGGCTATGACGTCATGCTAGGTCCTGTCAGTGCATGTCGCCAGTATGTAGTGCTCGCCCGAGCATCTCCGTACTCAGTATACTCGGCGTGTAACGGCGAGATACTCGGGCACATGCTTGGCTCCCCATTCCTGCATGTCAGCGCTCTTTACAGAGTCAGCCCACATGCAGGGACTGGATGCCACAACCGGTGTATCAGGTGATCGGAGAGCACCGTTTCTATAGTAATCCGTCAGGTTACTATTGCAATGGTGGCAGCGGTGACGTCACCGCTTACCAACCCGCAGCCTCTGCTCACTCATTGAGTGATTAGACTGCACGGGAGCAGCAGCGTCTTCCTTCCATGCAGTGCTGTCTGATGTAGCAGAGCTGCATGGGTTGAAGGAGAAAGAAGACAGAAGACCAGGATCGTGGAGGGGTGAGAGGGAGTAATAAACATGGAGTCTCTAAGTGTGTCTGTGTATTTATTTCCATTAAAGTATTTTTTCTCTGTGTGGTGTCTTTTTTTTAACCCTTGATTGGAGATTCTTAATGGCCAGGTCAAACTTGCCTAACATTAAGAATGTCTGGCTTAATACTAGCTAGTAAAACAAAGCTAGTATTAACCCCTTCTTACCCAGTGAGCCACTCTGCATCAGGCCCGCTGGAAGAGTTGGATACAGCGCCAGATGATGGTGCTTCTTTGAAAGCGCCATTTTCTGGGGCGGCTGCGGACTTCAATTCTCAGCGGAGGGGCCCAGAAATCTTGGGCCAACCTGTGCTGCGGAATGCCAATCCCCAGTTGCCTAGTTGTACCTGACTGGACACAAAAATGAGGCGAAGCCCATGTTGTTTTTTTTTTTTAATTATTTCATGAAATTCATGAAATTATTAAAAAAAGGGCTTCCCTATATTTTTAGTTCCCAGCCGGGTAAAAATAGGCAGTTGGGAGGGCGTGGCTTAGCTGGGGAAGAAGAAGGATGCACATGGAGGAGCTCCTGCATCTCAATTTGTAATCTAGTGACATCCAACGCCGATCCTTAAGAAAAAGTGGCCCCAAAACAAAATCCATCTCCCTACATCTGCTGTGGAGCCCAGGAAAACAACTTTGGAGCGTTGTGGAGACTGAGTGAGTAGCGGCCTGATTACAGTGCTGAAGCCAGGGCCTAAAGTAGCAGCCATACCAACCATACAACTACCAGTCCCCAGAGACTAGGAGGGTGCAGCAGCACTGCGATTTACTGACAGAAGAAGCATTGCTCCAAGCTCCCTCCTGCCCCACTGCCTGCAGGGACTGAAGGAGAAGGCCAGAAGAGAGAGGGCTTGCTAGATGTATGGGAGCAGCTGCCATTAGAATCCAGCAGAGAGGCACAGCACCTGCACCACTCCAACCTCCCTCCCCCCTTCATTTCTCTTGGCTGGATCTAGAGAGAGGGGCTCTGGAGGAGAGGAGGCCTGCGCCCAAGGATAAATATCACCTAATTGCTCCTGGATTGGGTTGCCACCTGAGAGAGTGGGGCCCCAAGTTCACCCTGCACCACTATTTGTAACGCTGTGAGGAGAGGGAGACTGCTGATAGCAGAGCACAGCAGATAGCTACACCATCAATCAGCAGAGGTACCTGGAAAACAGGAACAGAGACACTGGCCTGGGATCCACTCCTGTACTGGGGTTTACAGAGAGGAGGGAAAGGCTCAGGGAGAGGAGACTGAACTGTAAGGGGTTAAGTTCCTAGGACAGCACCAAGACCAGAGCAGCCTGCTTCCCTCCCCCGTGCTCATCTGGACAATAAAAAACCAGCACAGGGGAAATTTAACTCATCCCAAGCTGCCTGTTGCTGGATCGCAGATGCTGCTCACCCCATGTTAATGCAGCAAAACATAAGTGGCTGGACATAAAACCCCTCTAGGTTATACATTGATATATAAAAAATACAGCTAGAGCTGACGATTCTAAGCATACAACAAACAGAAGCTCCAGTATAAGGTGCAAGAACAATGTGCAACAGTGGTGAACAGTGACATCTAGTGGTCAGGATAAGAAAAGGGCTGCAGCAGCTGAGATATAGAAAGTTAAAAGGGGAAAGGAAAAAAAAAAAAAAAAAAGAGGACAAGCTTACTCCAAATGCATTAACCCAACCTACTTTCTCCCAGCAAAGTTCTATTAAGACCAGGTCTAGAAAATGGGGAAAAACTACAAATTACAATTTGACGAGCCAAACAAAACCCTGAAAACTCCAAAGAAGAACCAGGAAGGGGATAAATCTAAAAAACAACACACCCAAGAGATGTCAGCACAAAAATCCAGACAAGCACCAACCACCAACTTCACACTGTCAGACAGTGATGAGGATGAAGAGACACTAAGCGGAAATGCCAATCTCATGGAACATATCAAAGCCCTTCCTACAGCAAACTGCATCAGAAACCTATTTAAGGAATTCACGCAGACCATAAAAGAAGAGATGGCTGAACTTAAAAGTGACATAAAACAGATCTATACAAGAGTCCATACCCTTGAAAACGACTTTGACCAAATTACAACGCACTCAGAGAGAGTACCAGAAATACTGATCGACAATCAAAAAGAGATCTTCTTGCAAAAACTTCACATAGATGATCTTGAGAACAGGTCCAGAAGGAATAACCTTCGAATTCGAGGATTACCAGAATCAGTAGAAGACAAAGACATTCACACAGCCCTTACACAGATATTTAATACTCTACTTGGCAAAGAAGAAACCATTGACATAGGGTTAGAAAGAGCCCACAGAGTTTACAAACCCAAAACAGCAAACTGGGATAAACCAAGGGATGTTCTATGTTGTTTACAAAGCTTTAAAATAAAGGAACAAATCTACCAAAAAGCGAGATACACCCGCAAGATTGAATATGAAGAGACAGAAATACAAATCTATCAGGACCTTTCAAAGCTTACTTTAGATCTGAGAAGACAATTACAGCCCTTAACAAAAACACTGAGAGAAAAAAATATAATTTACAGATGGATGTTTCCTTTTGGTTTAGCCATCACCTTTGACAACAAAAATCTAATAATCAGAACTCCAGACGATCTTCCCTTTGTCCTCAATAAGTTGGACTTAATGCATATAAAGATACCAGATTGGACCTCCGCTGAAGATTTCCTTCACTTGCCTGCACTACCTAAACGTGACAAATGGACCACAACATCACCACCCAGAGCAAGTAAAGTGAGAAAACTGAATCAGGGGCCAAAGAAGACTCCAAGAAAAAGACAAGGGGAACAAGATGAAAATGGATGATGACTCTCCAATACCTTTATATACCTGACCTCATCATTCAAGTTTAAGAAATACCCTGATGAGAAACGGAAAAGAAAAGATATTCATATAAAAAAAAAAAAAATCCTATTTTTTTTTCTTTTCCTCTCTCTCTCCCTCCTCTCCCTCTGTTAACCTTCCACCCAACGTTTTCGTTCGGGGGAGGAGGAGAGAATTGGAGAGAAGTCGTAGTTTTGTCTAAGTTTACCACATGATTGCGTATGTTCCCAATTCAGTTCCTGTTCTAAAGACATTAAATTTGTTGAAATAGAGACATCGGGACTTAGTCCTCTTTCTATCTGCCTGTGATTTGTGCATATCGTTCAATCAAATCACAATTCTACAAAGAACTCTCTTGGACGCTCATGACCTCTATCCTCATCGTTCAAGCAACAGAACCGAAGACCATTGGTTGTAACTATACAAATATGGAATGTTTGCTTTAATTGGTTATTATTTATCATTTATAACTGACTTGTTATCTCACCCTCTTACATTACATTTACTGATAAGACTTAGCTGGGAGATAGTGCCCCCTAGTTCACTTCACTGAAAGTGTCAAGTACATATACTGTCTAAAAGTACTACATCCTAGGTCCACGCCCCCACGGACCGGAAAATCCACTATTGCAGATTACACTGGAAGGGATTGGCTTGGTTTACCCTATCCCTTCCAGCTGCAAATTTTCTTTGTTTTTTCATTTCTCAATTTGAGAAATCCACAACGTCTCAAGGCTATGGCTAAAGGTACCTTCACACATAACGACTTACCTGCGATCCCAAAAACGATGCGACCTGATAGGGATCGCAGGTAAGTCGCTGGGAGGTCGCAGGTGAGATGTCACACAGTGAGATCTTACCAGCGATGCAGAACAATACAGATCGCAGTAGCGACCTGTATAACGATCTCCGCAGTCACTGTGACCCTGTCACACAGTGTCAAACACAGCGATGTGTCCTGCCCAGCAGGACATCACCTTTGAAGAAAATGACCTGGACCATTCTGCAACGACTAGCGACCTCACAGCAGGGGCCTGATCGCTGGTAGGTGTCACACATAACGAGATCGCTAACGGGATCGCAACTGCGTCACCAAAACGGTGACTCAGCTGCGATCTCGCTAGCGATCTCGTTATGTGTGACAGTACCTTAAGAGACTCAAATATCTCACACTCTACCCTATACTAAATCTTTTTCACCCTTCCCAGATACCTACCCAAATTTCAAAGATAAATTATCAATTATTTCATGGTAACTATGGCTAATCTTAACTTTATAACGTTCAATGTTAAAGGCATGAACATCCCCCAAAAAAGATCACAAATACTGAGCTATCTTAACAAACACCAAATAGATATCGCTCTTCTCCAGGAGACTCACTTCAAGAAAACGTACACACCAGTAACAAAAAATAAGGTCTACACTAGATGGTTTAATGCCAATTCCCCAATCAAGAAAAATAAAGGGGTCTCGATTATTATCCATAAAAAGATACCCTTTAACCTCAAAGACGTCATTTATGATCCAGATGGCAGGTTCATCTTCTTGAAATGCCAACTATACAACTCCTTATACACAATCATAAACATCTACGCCCCAAATACTAACCAGCTGCCCTTCTTTAAGAAAATATTCAACACTCTGCATCTTTTTTCAGAAGGGAATATAATATTAGGAGGTGACTTCAATATCCCTCTACACCCTCCATCAGACACCTCAGATGGACATTCAACGATCCCAATTAAAACAGTAAATTTCATTAAAAAATCCCTCACAGAATTACTTCTGATCGACAGCTGGAGGATCTCATACCCCTCAACCAAAGATTACTCTTATTACTCACAAGTCCATAAGAAATACTCCAGAATAGATTATCTATTCATATCCCATCAACTTCTAAGCAATGTTGAAAAAATACATTATGATATAATATTACTTTCTGATCATGCCCCCCTACTTTTAAACATAAAGCTTTCACAAGGCAGAAGATGCCCACTCAATTGGAAACTCAATAACAGTTTAATAAAAAACAAAACTTCTCAAGACTACATAAGAACGTCCATCCAAAACTACTTTAGAGAAAATTGCTTCAATAACATATGTGACCCTAACGTTTGGGAAGCCCACAAAGCAGTTCTACGAGGTACTTTAATAGAACTCGGCACTAAAACCAAAAAAGAAAGAGAAAAAACAACAATTTCCCTTCTAGACCAAATAAAAAACTTAGAAGGACAACATAAAACAAATCAAAACCCTTCATTACAGAAGGACTTATTCAAGCTAAGATCTGAGCTCTGAGCTCTTTTAAATCAAAAAAGCGAAAAATACCTTAACTATGCAAGGTTTCGATCCTACCTTTACTCCAACAAAAGTGGACGTAATTTAGCAAACATGATTAAAAAACAAATAAATACAACATATATCACAAAAATTAAAAATACGAATGACAAAGTACATCACAAAACTGAAGACATTGCTAATATTTTCTCTTCATACTACTCCAACTTATACAACCTCACAACAGCACAAGAGTCTCAAGAGGGGAAAACAAAACTCATAAAAACTTTCCTAAAAGACCTGAAATTACCTAAACTCACAACCCAACAAGCACAAAATCTAACGATCCCAATATCCTCCCAAGAAGTAGAATCATCCATAAACTCAACTCCGGGAGGGAAAAGTCCAGGCCCGGATGGTTTTTCAATTGAGTACTACAAAATTTTTAAAACAGAACTAGTTCCACATATGACAAACTATTTTAACTATATAAACAAGAATAACCCATTCAATAAAGAAGCCCTAACAGCTCACATAACTCTAATCCCAAAAGAAGGAAAAGATCCATCCCTTTGCGGAAGCTATAGACCAATTTCGCTGATTAACAATGACGTAAAACTGTATGCCAAAATCATAGCAAAAAGAATGCAAAACATAATACCTGATCTTATAAACCTAGAACAAGTGGGATTTACAAAAGAGAGAGAAGCAAAAGATAATGTAATTAAAACACTAAATGCCATTCAATATGCAAAACATAACAATATTGAAACTGCAATCATCACCTCAGATGCAGAAAAAGCTTTCGACCGCGTCAATTGGCTATTTATCGAACAAACTTTAAAAAAATTTGGCTTCCCACCCTTATTCATTGACAAAATCCTGGCACTTTATACCACCCCAACCGCAAAGCTAAAAATAAATAATGAACTCTCCTCTAGTTTTAACATAAAAAATGGAACCAGACAGGGCTGTCCCCTTTCACCACTTCTATTTATTCTAACAATAGAAACCTTTCTCCAGAAAATAAGACAAAATCCCAAGATCTCAGGCCTGAAATGCAACCAAATAGAATACAAATCCGCGGCATTTGCAGATGACATACTTTTCATTTTAACGAACCCTTCAAATTCAATTAAGGCCCTTACCGCAGATTTCAAGTTATATAGTGAAGTCTCCAACTTCAAAATAAATTTTTCAAAATCCCATTTATTAAACATTAACATTCCCCCCAAAATATGGAAAAATGTATCAGAATCATCCCCTTTCAGTATTAGCAATTCCATCACCCACCTAGGCGTAAGAATTAGCAACTCCCTGTCTCAACTATACGATCTGAATCTCAAGCCACTTTTTCACAAAATAGAAGCCGACATTTCCGCTTGGAGCAGTTTACCAATCTCGTGGTTTGGGAGAACCAATTTAATCAAGATGATCATTCTGCCAAAAATCTTATATCTTCTACAAGTAATCCCTACAGATATCCCACAACATTTCTTCAGCAAATTGAAAAACATGATCTCAAATTTTATATGGCTTAAAAGAGCCATAGACTAAAGTACACTATACTGACTGCTCCTAAATCTAAAGGAGGTACAGGACTCCCAGATTTTGAACGCTATTGGCTAGCCACACACATAGCCAGACTCATGGAGATGAGGACAAACCCCCCTAGAAAACTGTGGACTACCTTGGAAATCAGCAACTTAAAAGGAGACCTATCACATTTTCTATGGCCAACCCCTCACAACAGATTCAAATATAAAGACATACTGAACCCTTTTACCAAAGTAACACTTAAGCTTTGGCACAAATTTAATAAAAAACTAGATCTAATTCCGAATATTTGCAGAGCCACCCCCATTTTACATGTAATCCCGCAAAAATTTAGACTCCTAAAAAACAAAATTAGGACATCAAAAAATCTCTGCAACATAACACTGTCAGAGATAATCCATAACCATGAACCATTAACTATACAAGAACTAAAATCCATCTTTAATCCAATAGATTTAAAAGATAAAGACCTAGCCATCATTAGAGACCTAGCTTCATATCACATCCCAGATATTTCCCCTTCAAACCCGTCCCCCCAACAAGAATTTCTACTACATGCTCAAGGGAAGAATAGGCTAATCTCAAAAATATACAAACTACTATATAACACTTCGGAAAAACCTTCTTACATTAATAGATGGGAAATGGAACTAAACACCGCCTTCAACCCTAGTGAAATTCAAATGATCTTCAACAACGCCCACAACCTATCAACCGCATCTAGATATCAAGAACTCAACTATAAAATTATCTCACGGTGGTATAAAACCCCAGACATTCTCTTCAAAATTGACAACTCCTTGTCACCACACTGCTGGAGATGTAGTCAAATGACTGGCACCCCTTCACACATTTGGTATCATTGCCCAAAAATAGCAAAATATTGGGATTCCATTAAAATTCACATAGAAAATGCTCTCAAGACCAAACTCCCTTTCAACCCAAACTTTATTATCCTCAATCTAGATCCACAAAAGGAACACCTAAACAAACTCTCAATAATACCTCATCTCATAAATGCAGCAAAACTTCTAATAGCCAGACACTGGAAAGAAGGTGATGCACCGAGTCTAACCGAGTGGTTCAATGAATCAAATCTTATAAGCGTACATGAAAAAGCCCGATTGCATTACACTAGGAAAAATGCGAAGCTTTTAGAATCTTGGGACAAATGGGACAGATACCAAAAGCTAACTAAAATCTCTTGACAAATTTTCTCATCCAAAGATAACACATTAGCTCAGAAACCGAATAGACAGTTAAGCAAAACAAACACGTTGTTCATACACACCGCTGAAAACAAAACCTTTTCATACTTTCATATATATAAATCCTAGTAACCAGACACCTTCTTAGAAATAGGTGGGAATCTCACCTTTTTCCCCTTCCCCTACCCCCTCTACATTCCCAACCCCTTGTCCTCTCTTTACTTTACACCAACCTCACGTCCCCATCTCTCCCTCTTTCCTTTCCTTTTCTCTTTCCTTTCATCTGAAAAATACATGTTTATGCTTATTTGTTGTTGCAATTTCATTTCTGTAATATTAAGAAACATCTTAAATAAAGAATTTACAAAAAAAAAAAATAGGCAATTGGGGGCAGCCGTCCCTGCCTGCTGTACCTGGCTAGCATAGAAAAATATGGCGAAGCCCACGTCATTTTTTTTTGCAAAAAACTTAAAAAAAAAATGCTTCCCTGGATTTTCCATTGCAAGTGAAAGGAACACCAAGAAGTGGGGGTTAGCAGCCAGTAGCTGCTTGGATTACCCTTAGCTACCAATACAAAAAATGCAGCGGGAGCCCACGTATTTTTTTTTTTAATTATTTAACTAAAAAAATGGGCTTCCCTGTATTTTGAATGCCTGACATCACAGTACTGTATAAATAAATCATTAAAAAAAGTGACGTAGCGCTCCGTGGTATTTTTGATTCTCAGCGCAGATAAAGCAGACAGCTACAGGTTGCCACCCCATCTGCCTGGCATTCCCTTGGCTGGCAATCAAAATACAGGGAAGCCCATTATTTTTTTTTATTTAAAAAAATAGCTAAAAAAAATGCGTGGGCTCCCGCCGTATTTTGATCGCCAGTCAGGTAAAGCCAGGCATCTGGGGGCTGGGATTCTTGGCAGCCCACAGCTACCCCTGGAAATGGCGCATTGTTTCTTAGCGCCATTTCCAGGCACTTTATCCGGCTCGTCCAGCGGCCGTGATGGCGGTGGCTCACTGGGTAATAAAGAGGTTAATACCAGCTTTGTATTCTCAGATGGTACTAAGTTCGAAATTCATGGTGTCACGCCAAAATAGACATGGCCAACATGAATTTCTAGTAAAGATAAAAAAAAACAGCACACAGAAAAATATTTTTATCAGAAATAAAACACAACACAATTAGTGACTCCATCTTTATTGATCTAAAGAACCCCCCCACTCCGCTGTAGTCCTGGGTCGAGGGTCCCGCGATGTCCAATCCAGATCCAATATCGTCTGATCGGTTTGCTGAAAGGCAAAGCGATCAGATGATGTGTCAGGTGTTGAAGGACTTGAATCACATGACACGTCAGATGATTGTATAAAAGCCATTTATACAATCAGCTGATGCATCAGTAGAAAAAAAAAAAATTAAACACTTCTGTGCAGACTCCCATCCGATCGCTGCAGGACCCGGCGATAATCAGCTGATGCGGTCACCTGACAGCATCAGCTGATAGTTTAAGCCGGGCGGTAAAAAGCCGGCCTCACCGCTGGACTTATACGATCAGCTGATGCCGTCAGGTGCCGCATCAGCTGATCACCGCCAGGTCCTGCAGCTATCGGACATGTCCCGGGAGTCTGCAGACAGGTGAATATGATATTTTTTTTTCTACTGTTCACTTTTGATTTCGCAGCTGCTTCCACCTCCTGTCTGGACATGGCGCCGGATGGGAGGTGGAAGCAGGGGTGGCGGTACCGGAAGGATCCACTCTTCTGTAGTCATAGAAATGCTTATGGTAAGTTCACACACTGCGTTTTTTTGACGCTGCGTTTTTGAGCGTTTTTTCCCACAAAAACGCAGCATCTTAAAAGCGCATTAAAAAATGCGTTTTTTTCCGTTTTTGGCAGCGTTTTGCTGCATTTTTTCTCAAGGCATTTTTATGCGTTTTTAAAGATTGTTGAAAAAAAAAAAGGTCTGATGTAATTTCCTTCTTCACTATGTTCTTCATTCTCCACTAGTGTATGCAGGAGAGCAGACAGCTGCAGAACTACAAGGCTCAGCATGCTCCATCCAGGACTGCAGGGAGAGACAGGGGGAGCAGAACTACAAGGCTCAGCATACTTCATCCACTAGTGTATGGAGCAGAGCAGACAGCAGCTGCAGAACTACAAGGCTCAGCATGCTGCATCCAGGACTATGCTGGAGGGAGAGACAGGGGGAGCAGAACTACAAGGCTCAGCATGCTCCATTCACTAGTGTATGCAGGCGAGCAGACAGCAGCTGCAGAACTACAAGACTCAGCATCCTCCATAGAGGACTGTATGCTGGAGGGAGAGGCAGGGGGAACAGAACTACAAGGCTCAGCATACTTCATCCACTAGTGTATGCAGGAGAGCAGACAGCAGCTGCAGAACTACAAGGCTCAGCATACTCCATCCAGGACTGTATGCAGGAGTTTTTTGCCCCCCAAAAAAATGACGTGGGCATCGTCATATTTTTGTATGCTAGCCAGGTACAGCAGGCAGCCATGGGCTGGCCCCAACCCCCAACTGCCTATTTGTACTCGGCTGAGAACCAAAAATATAGGGAAGCCCTTTTTTTTTTAACTATTTCACGAATTTCATGAAATAATTAAAAAAAAAAAATGACGTGGGCTTTGCCCAATTTTTGTGTCCAGCCAGGTGCAACTAGGCAGCTGGGGATTGGAATCCGCAGGGCAGGGTGCCCAAGCTTTCTGGGCACCCCCGCTGCGAATTGCAGTCTGCAGGCGCCCCAGAAAATGGCGCTTTCATAGAAGCGCCATCTTCTAGCACTGTATCCAACACTTCCAGCTGCCCTGGTGATGGGTGGCTTGCTGGGTAATAATGGGGTTAGGGCTAGCTGTATATTATCAACTGGCCCTAAGCCGGAAATTCATGGTGTCACATTAGCCATGAGAAGAGAGGGCTTATGTTCTGGAATATGTTTATGGGATTCCAGCTGCAGTACTGCTAACACCAGCCGGTCGAGAAGGATGGTCCCGCTACCCAGCAGAAGCTGCGCCAAAACAAAGGACTACAAACAGGGCCTGTGACTCGCCCAATCTATGGCGCTGCTATGGGCGCCATGGACATATAGATAAAGATTGTCTCCAAAACCGAGGTCGCATGCTTGGAGCCCATCTACCAGCTCAGCTGGTCAAGAGCCAGGGACTACGAGACACTGTTTCCTCCATTACCCTGGTAAGTCCAGTTATTGTTTCCCTAGAAGACCCTGTACCAGATTCCCAATTATCCATCTCCCTGGCTGAGGGCCAGTGCTCAGACATTCCTCTGGCATGTGTGCAGTTGGACCTAAGGACCGACCAGGGAGAGGTCGAGGTGGAGCTTGTGGACAGCCTCCCCACACCTGGTATTTTGGGGACCAACCAGGAAGTGATCAATGTGGGGATTGTGAACAGCCTCCCCATACCTGACATTGTGGAGACTGACCAGAGCAAGGCTGATGTGGAGCTTATGGACACCGTCCCCACACCAGTTATTTCGGGAAAGGACCAGGGAGAGGTTGATGTGAGACTTGTGAACAGCCTCCCCACACCTGTCATTGTAGAGACTAATCAGAGCAAGGCTGATGTGGAGCTTATGGACACCGTCCCCACACCAGTTACTTTGGGGTCTGACCAGGAAGAGGTCCATATGGAGTTTATGGACAGCCTCCCCACACCTGTTGTTTCGGGGACTAGCCAGGAGGAAGTTGAAGTGGGGTTCATAGATGGCCCCACCAAGCCTGTTGTTTCGGATACCACTCAAAGGGAAGTGAAAGTGGGGCTTGTGAAATACCTGCTCACACAAGTCATTTTGGAGAATGACCTAGGACAAGGACTATCCAGTCAGTTTGAAGCAGCCATCACCAACCTCAAAGCCAAGCAGGACCCTGATGTGGATCTTTCTAACATCTTTTCCAAGGACAATTCACATTCCCAGTCTCCAGCATCCACTTCTGAGCCAAGAACCGTGAGTAAGCCTAACCACACTGTGGCTATTGACTGGAGGAGGATTGATAGTGGGAGATTTGTGCAGGCCCAACTCATGGACCCCACCTTAGTGCTTGTCCGCAATATGGCTGCTCAACTTGGGGGAGGTAATCAGGGGGAGGTGTATAGATGCGAGCCTCTGTTGCTGACCTCACCATTAAAAAGGGCAATGCCGTCAAGAGGAGAAGGATGATCGGAAGCCTATCATGTCTGGCTAATATTAAGAAGGGGGAGGAATGTGACGACATGGACTCTCATGGGTTAAAGTTTCTTAAAATTCAGCCAGACAGCATGATAGATTGCTTATAGATGGGGGAGAAGTCCCTCATTGTTTTTACAAAACTCTTGTTGACTCAATGTAATTGTGTTGGCCACTGAAAGCCAGACGTATTGTTCTCCAGACTTTTCCAGTAACCATTGTATTGTAGTTGTGTATTGCTAATGTGATTACCTTAGTAGTCATTGTTGAGTCTGTGACTTGCAGACTCCATGTATACCCTCAGTCTTTCTGTAGACCTCATTTGGATGAACATTGTCCATGCAGCTTGAGATTCATCCAATGGGAGAGGCGCTCTTGTCCAACCAATTGATGAGGATGCAGTGTATCTAAGTGGAAGGCTGTGGCTATAAAAGGGACTTCTTTAAGCCACCAGGTTGTTGATGGATGCTGATGGATCCAGTCTAAGCTCTTTGGAGCTGACTAGAGGATCAGGATATCTTATGGCTTCAATCTAGGGACTCCGGTTCCGGTTGGAGACCATATCCACAGCCTAGGGATTTCGACTCCGGCTGCCAGGATTGTAACATCATACCAGGACTACCTAAGGAGGACACTCAGGTTGGGACAAATCGGTCACCTGGTACAGACTTTGCAGACCTCAGCCAGATTCCTAAATCTGGCGCTATTTCTATCTTGGTGGGTGCCCGCCGAAAGCGGGGTGCTGCTGGATTGGAGTAAGCGGCCCTTGGAAGCTCTGAGGCAAGGACATTCTAAATCCCTGGTGAGCCAGCGGAAGGGTGAGACTCTGTTGCCTGTTACATTTATGTGTTCTGCTGGTTATGTGTTATGTGCTGTTAATTGTTTGGGGATCCAATAAAGTCTAATTATTGTGGTTCCCTCACCCTGTGTTGTCTGAGTAGTGTTACGTCCACGGTTAAGGAGGCCGGTGTTCAGTTGGGATGAGCTCTGAGCCATGCTGTCTTTCTAAAGGCGGTGGCTTTTAGTGGACGAGAGCACCCACTGAGCCCCGTGTCTCCACACTAGGCACCAGGAAGGATGATGGTGGAAGTAGCTGCCGTTGGCGCCAAAGCGCGGGGCACCGGCAATGAAGGGGCTGTCTCAGCAGTTGCAGTTCAAGGTTTTTACTCACTGTCCAGTTGTCACCCTTAGAGTCCCGGTCTCTGCCGTGATGGGTACCAGCCGATCCCGGATCTTTCGGAGGTCAGTACCAGTGTGGTAGTCTGTAGGCCCTTCCCCCTTGCGCTTTAAGTGTTGGATCCCCATGGCCTGAAGCTTACTTGGGGACCCCGGTTCTTGTAATTCAGCTCCTATTCTGTATGCAGGTGGCGAAGATCCGCTGTGGGCCTGACTGTAATCACAACTCCGGACCCTATGTGCCACTGTGCTCAGGGATATTGTGGTGGCCAGAGGGACGTGGAATCCCCTTTCCGAAAGTTTCTGGTGGTCCACCGTAGAGTATGGTCGACCCTAGGGCTCTGCACCCTTCATGAGCTCCTGTCCTGTTCCCTCCTGGAACTCGACTCCTTGTCTCTGTGTGTCTCCTTCTCTCCCCCTGGTGGCTGCTCCTCCCCTGGTCCCTGTCATGAGTGGGTGGAAACCCCAGTGTTTGGATAGCAACCTTAAGACCCGACCCTAGCCCGGTCTCCAGTGGGGAGGGCAGCTTATTGTGTGTATTGAATGAAATGGATGAGATACCTGCACCAACCTCCTCCGGACCCGGGATAAGTACCACACCTTAAGTGAGGTGCAGTACCCTGTGGCGACTCAGGTATCAGGTGCGCCACACCTACATGTGGTATCAAGGTTGGGAAATTAGGGGAGACCACAAATGGGGTCCCTCGTCTGGGTCACAGAGGTCGGAGTTCAAATCGATCTGCGCAGATATTAATGAATCAGACAATGATCACAATGAGACATGTTCACTGTTTGAGTAGAAGCAGGCTTCTCACTCGTGTATTAAAAAAAAAAGACTCGTGATATACAATACAACATTCGACTTCGACCTTGAAGCAAGAACAGGGAGTAATCATCCCACATGTTACATCCCTATTTCAGCTGGTGAGAAAATCCTCATTATAAAATTCTCTCTCAATACCTCTTTGTTCATTGTGCATTCTGGCTTCGTTATCTCCATTAACACCTTACTGTACACACATCTTAGAATCATATTAGTCTGTGCGATGGTCATATAGACACACAGATAATTATGCAACGACATCTATATTTTGATTATTTACATACACAGATCATCTTATCACATTTGGACAAACGGTATAGCCCAGCAGACCTACCTTCACAGTCCCCCCTTGACAAGATATATGTGAATGTTGTCAACCTTAAATGTTTTTATTTTTTTTCTAATTTTCCTAAGGAATATTTATATACTACTCTACAGTATATTGGGTATGTGCTAGTGACACATCTGGCCCCCTCCTAACCTCTTTACCTCAGTTTCCACAGTGCAGTTCATGAGTATCATAGTACCCCCTTACATCAGTCTTCTCTGTATGGGCTTGGGGTGTGGATTTTTGACAGTTACCATAGAACCAACCTGTGTCTGCACTGGGGATGCATACAGGACTGAGGGGAAGGTGGCCATGGCTATAGCCTCGTTTGTCCCATTGTTACAAATCTTACAGCAAGGCAAAATGCAGTAAACAATTATAAAAGCGAATAGCATTACTAGTAATATCATTACACCTAACTGAATTAAAATACCCTTCAGGGAAGTTATCCATGAGAACCAGTTACTCCATGGGTTGGTCACCCCAGAATTTTCCTTCAACTCTTTGGAAAGGGAATTTAATTGTTTTAGGGCCTGTGTGACTTTACCATTTGGACCTGTTTCGTCTGGGACATAAGTACAACAGGTCTCCCCTATCATTGCACAGACACCTCCTTTTTCTGCTAGCAACATATCTAGAGCCATCCGGTTCTGTTCGGCCAGCATAGTAGTCGTAGTCTGACCCAACTGAGTAGCTAACCCAGTTAAAGCGTCCCTGGAATAATTAACAAATCTCTGTTGATTATTGTAGAGGTAATTAATCCATGCAACATTCTTGTTCACAGAGATAATGGAGAGTAAGGACTCAAATCCCGCTGTCACTTCATCTCTGGCCTTATATTTATCTAGGACCCCCCTTGGGACTCCAATTACATCTATTATATATATATATATATATATATATATATATATACATATATATATATACCAGAAGGTGGCTCGATTCTAACGTATCGGGTAGTCTAAAATGTGTATGTAGGTTAGCGGATTGAATAATAAGGAAATGAATGGACTGGATGGGTTAGGTTTAATTTAGTATTCTTATAATTGTTTATTAGTATTAAAATGACAAACAACAGAAGGAACAGTTTTAATAGATGAGTCTAATGTTTAATGATGTCCATGGCTTGTAATGAAAGAAGGCCATGAACAGTGTAAAGTTAAGTAAAAATATGCTGATGCTGTGATGTGGCCCAATGCTGGTATGTGCCCCCATCGTGGTGCAGCCACCAGCCTGACATGTGCCCCCATCCTGCGGGGTAATGTTTGCGGGGGGGCGGAGTGCGGGGTGGGGGGAGCCGAGCGGGGCCATGGTGCTGAGGACGTCACTGCATGGCTGGGGACAGGTAACTATCCAGATGTGTGTGTGTGTGTGTTTGTTCGGGCGCTTTCACACTTACGTTCAGCGCAATCCGCCGCTATGGAGAATAACGCAGTCCGTTAACGCACTGCGCTATTCTCCATAGATTTGTATTGACGACGCACTGTAACGCAAGTGTCTGCGTTGCATCTGCTGGACGACGCTGTGTTGTTAATTTGACGCAGTGTCGGGCGGAGGGAACGCTGCATGTAGCGTTTCTTGGGTCATTAAAATATCGCACCTTGACGGATTCCGTTAGAATCCGCCAAGGTGTCTAATGATTGTCTATGGGGGCAGATTCCGCTGCAATGCACTAAGCGGCGGAATCCGCTGATGGATCCAGTCACGTTCTACTGCGCATGCTCATCATATCCAGCAGAACGATCTAAATCGTTTAAAATCACTCCTGGTCTCTACATCTCCCCCTCTCTCTCTCCCCTCCCCCCTCTCTCTCCCACCTCCCCCCTCTCTCCCCCTTCTTCTCTCCCCCTCCCACATCCCCCTCCTATCTCCCTCTCCCACCCTCTCCCTCCCCACCCTCTCCCCCCTCTGCTCTCTCCCCCTCTCTCCCTCTACCCCCTCTCCCTTCCCCTCTCTCCCTCTACCACCCTCACCTCCGCTCCCTTCCCCTCTCTCTCCCTCTACTCCCCCCTCTCCCTCTCTCTCCCCCTCTCCCCTCCTCTCTCCCCTACTCCCCCCTCTCTCTCTCCCTCCCCCTCTCAGCTCTCCCCCTTCTTTCCCTCATTCCCTTCCTCACCCCCCTCTGTCCCCTTCTCTCCTCTCCCTCTCTGATGTGTGATGATGATGAGTACGGTACTGACGGGGTGTGTGCGGGGATGATGATGGGAGTGGTAGTGTCGGGGTGTGTGCGGTGATGATAATGAGTGCGGTAATGCTTGTGTGTGCGGTGATGATGATGAGTGCGGTAGTGCCGGGGTATGTGCGGTGATGATGATGGGAACGGTAGTGCCTGCGTGTGTGCGGGGATGATGGGAGCGGTAGTACTGGGGTGTGTGCAGTGATGATGATGGGAGCGGTAGTGCCTGCGTGGGTGCGGGGATGATGGGTGCAGTAGTGCCGGGGTATGTATTCAGTGTATACATGCGGAGGGCATCGGGCGCCGTCCTGTCGTAGCGTAGTTCATGCTGTTCACTTAGCTGAGCCGTTGGTCGCAGGCTCTTTAGCGCACACGCTGTGGCGATGGTTGTCACTGTAATGACGTCATTTTGGAGCAAGACAGACAGACAGAATAAGGCAATTATATATATAGATGTGTGGGTGTTCCATCAGCTCATGGTTTGACACCGTTCTACAGGCTCTGGCTCTACCCTTGGACACTTGTTTTATCTGCTCGAAAGTAACTCCATGATTTACAGGAGCTATTAGGATAAGCATTATCGCCTTCATTAGGGCACGCTGTCCGGACCAAGGAAAATTAAGTCTGGTTCTTATTTTGAGATCAGCACATAACCAAAAAACATCTGCTACAGATTGAGTATGATTTTGAGCAAGCATGGTCACATTAGCATCATCAGCTTCAGTTATATTTTGGGAACAATATCCCGGTGGGAAGTACCCATATTTTTTCTGGGCTTGGTCATTCTCTATGGTTATACAAGTATAATTACAAGGGTAGACAGTAATTCCCCTGTCCAGGCTGGGGAGCTGTAGTTACAATGGGGTATTTATCCTTCCATTTTTGGCATTCATTTCCCCTTCAGTGGTATTAGAATACAAACTGAGGAAACAATTAAGTATTTTATTTCCAATGTATATGGGCACTGGTCCAAGATGGGGGCGGGCAGAAGCACACACATAGCAATCAGATATATTACTGGACTTTGCAGTATATTGGGTCCACTAAAGCCACATATTTGTATCCGTAAATCCTGTTTCTACAATAAAGGATTCAGTGGTGGATAATTGAACAGCTATTCCCGCCAGGATTGGTTTTCCCAAAAATTTTCCCAGGGATCAAAGGGTTAGTTTGAGGTCCATGAGGAAATTCATTACAATCTCTTAACATTATATGACTCAGGTATAAGTTTGAGGACCCCAGTGATTACCACACCCCCAAAGCATACTTCCCAAGTTCACAATATTGGGGATTTTCAAGATTGAGAACAAGTGAACAGCTGTTTCCCTTATTTCCTGTATCACAAATATCATTCTTCAGAGACAATTTAGGGTTAGATAAAGTCATACGAGCTTTTAAGGTTCGGTCAACGGGCAGAGGGATTTACAGTTGAGAATGACCGCAGGATTGTATTTCCAGTCTCTTCCCATATTCCAACCTACATCACTCCATGATCTGCAATGCATATGTCCTACTGTTGTTGCATAAGTAAAATATAAATGTAGATCCTGACTTCCAGTACATCCCTCCGCATTCTACCACTTGGCAAAAGTCAAAGAAAAAAGTGTTTATGGGTGAATTATAGTTGACCCAGAGTTCATAGGGCCTCTCTCCAGGATTTCTGATTTCCATAGCCGCAATTATCAGAGCATAGTTCGAAAGAAGAATAAAAGTTAGAAATCTCATCTTATCTCTCGACTGGAACAAGTTTGCAGTGAGATGCGTGAATGCAAGTACCCCTTCCTTCAAGCTTTACAGATGTGGGGGTCACCAACAGCACTTGGTATGGGCCGTCATACAATGGTTCCAGGCAATGTATCTTAACGTGTCTTTTGACCAACACTGAATCTCCTGGTTTCAGACGGTGGCAGGTCTCATCACCTGTAGAATCTGGGAGAAAGGAAGACACTATTGCATGCGTATTAGTTAATTCCTTAGCAAGATTAATCACAAACTGCACACCTTATCATTTAACTCTGGCAATTCCTGGGGGCTAAACCCTGCAATGGGGGGAATTGAGCCAAACAAAATCTCATAAGGGGACAACTTATGTTGCTAACGGGTTGGTTCTTACATGATACAAAGCAATTGGGAGAAGATCTGACCAGCCCTCAGCCGACTCCTGCATCAGTTTAGTCAGTTTTCTCTTAAGGGTGCCATTCATCCTTTCCACCTTTGCATTGGATTGAGGATGATACGAGGTATGCAGGGCAACTTGTGATCCAACCACAGTCAATAGTTCTTGATAGACAGTTGCTGCAAAGGCAGGTCCTTGGTCGCTTTCAATTACATCAGGTACTCCGTATCTGCATATAACTTCACTGATTAGTCTCTTTACTGTTGGTTTGGCCGTCATATTGGTCACTGGAAAGGCTTCCAGCCAACTGGAGAAAACGTCTACTGCTACTAGGCAGTATTAAAATTTTCCGCACTTGGGCAACTGAATGTGATCAACTTGAATCCTCTGGAACGTGTACAGGGGCTTTGCTAGATGTTTAGATGGAACTTCTTCTCGTTGAAATAATTTTTATTAAAGAATTTTCATACAATCAATGCAAAACAAACAGTAACTTAATACAGGATACTCAATACATAGCAATATATGTAGACATTAACATATCAAGTGAGTAAACCATCATACCTAAGGGAAAGGGAGAAAAGGAAGGGATGGGATGAAGGAAAGAACATTTTATTGGGCAGGAGAGGAAAAGAGGGAAGGGAGTGTGAAAGGGTAAGAAACAATGGAGAACTTTTATAATAATTCAAGTATATATACATAAAGAAGATAAAATGTAGAATAAAAAAGTCAAATTCCAGGTATAGAGGTCTCAATTTTCGAGGGTTGTGAAGTTTAAAAATCAGACATTAAGCACAAGGACCAGACTCTATTAAGAATTTTGTTGGTAAGAAAGCCAAGGGCTCCATTTTTTATGATATGCAGCAAATGAATTATTATAAATTGCATAACTTTGTTCGAGATCGTTATGTAAGGTAACTTTGTCAATCACCTCGGTGATTGTGAGAATCAAAACTTGTCTCCAGTATGATGCAATTAGATTTTTAGCTACCCCGCATATGTGAATTATAATTGGTCTAACAATTGGGTCGATGTGCTCCATATCCAAAGATAAAACAGCCATTTGTGGCGTAAGGTTCATAGAAATGTGGGTTATTCGGCTTATCAGAGCGGATATTCCTGACCAAAAGCCCTTTAATTTTGGGCAGCTCCAGAAGGTATGAAGGAGATTTCCCTCGCTTTCACATTCTCTCCAACAAAGTGGCAACGGAGCTAATGCTGCTCTATTTAAAAGCACCGGGGTATAATACCATCTTGTGATGGTCTTGTAAAATAATTCATGCAAAGTCGCACAAGCAATAGAATTACCGTATATGTTGTTTTAAGGCAGCATTGCCATTGTTCCAAGGAGAAGATCTTATTCAGATCTTTTTCCCATTTGACCATATAAGGACTCTTATCGAATGAGTGGTCATTATTAATAAAATCATAAATATTCCTTGTTTTCAAAATTGTTACACTGGCTGAGTTGCAGAACAGGAAACTGATAAGTTCTGGCAAAGAATTCTTATTACGGAGTAAGTCATTAAGAGCCAATCTAAGTGAAAGAACCGGTTTAAAAGCTGAGTCAGGGATACCAAATCTAAGTCTTATATCTAAAAAATTTATAAAATCCTTGCCATTATAGATATCTTTAATGCTTTTTAATCCCAGCTTGGCCCAGGACAAAGGAATCTCTACATTTGCTAAAACTCCCAGAAACTTTAAGGGATAATCTTTAATTTCCTCAAATTTGGATACACCTAGTCTACGCCTAGATAACTCTTTCCACGCATTAACGGTCGCTGAAAGAGTAGGAAATTTAGGTAGGGGAAAAGGGGATTTGCAATGTGGGAGAGAATAAGTGAGCGGAGTGAGGAACCACCATTGAGCCCTGTCTCTAATTCAATCCAGGCAAGAGAATCATTATTATTCACCCAATTTTGACTTTGTCTTATTAAATTTGTTTGGTAATAACCCTTTATGTTTGGAAGACTATAACCCCCTCTTTTCTTATGCTTTGTTAAAATAGTTTTTGCTAATCTAGGTTTTTTATGGTTCCAAACAAAGTAATTTAGTAATTTCTGGAGGTCATTAACATATTTTGATGGGAGAATTACCATTTTAAAAGACAAAATTCTTCCAAGCCAAGTTAAATCAGTCTTTATCATATTGTTAATATCTTTCTGGACTGTTCCAACCAATTTTTCTAAATTAGACTCAATTAGAAACTGCAAGTTCTTACTAAGAGAGATTCCCAAATACTCCAGTGATTCTTCTACCCATGTACTGTAAATGAGGTAAAGCTCTTAATGTTTCTTATAGTGGCATCTTCTAAATTGAATTGTAATATTTTGGATTTTCCCAAATTTAATTTATAGTAGGAAATTCTTGAAAATCTATCCAATATAGCCTTTGATTCGCTAATTGAGTTCAGAGGGTCAGAAAGTGACAAAATAACATTGTCTGCAAATAATCCTATTTTATATTGGCGATTATTTATTAGAATGCCTTTTATGCTGCCATTACTTCTAATATGTTCAGCAAAGGGTTCCATTTCCATAGCGAACAACAGTGGAGAAAGAGGATAACCTTGCCTAGTGCCATTAGAAATAGCAATTGGTCGGGAGAAGTGGTTATTCGCATACATTTTTGCAGAAGGATTAGAGTAGAGGGACATAATGGTCTTGATAAAGTTTTCATTAAAGCCAAATCTAGTTAGGGTTAATTTCAAATACTTCCAATTAATTAGATCAAATGCCTTTTCGGCATCTAATGCTGGGTTCACACTAAACGACAGCGACAACGACGTCGCTGTTACGTCACCATTTTCGGTGACGTAACAGCGACCTTGTAAGTCGCTGTTATGATCACTGCTTAGCTGTCAAACACAGCAGAAGCAGCGATCATAACGTCGCTGTGCTACATGTTCAGAGAGCAGGGAGCCGCGCTTAGCGCTGGCTCCTTGCTCTCCTACAGCACACATCGGGTTAATTAACCCGATGTGTGCTGCAGCTACATGTCACAGTTCAGAGAGCAGGGAGCCGCGCGCTCTGCTTAGCGCTGGCTCCTTGCTCTCCTTGCTACAGTATACATCGGGTTAATTACCCGATGCATACTGCAGCCACATGTGCACAGTGCAGGAGCCGGCACTGGCAGCAAGAGCGGCGGAGGCTGGTAACCAGCGTAAACATCGGGTAACCAGGGAAAGGTCTTCCCTTGGTTACCCGATGTTTACGCTGGTTACAGCTTACCGCAGCTGCCAGTGCCGGCTCCTGCTCGCTTCATTTCGTCGCTCTCTCGCTGTCACACACAGCGATGTGTGTGTCACAGCGGGAGAGTGACGACCAAAAAATGAAGCTGGACATTCAGCAACGACCGGCGACCTCACAGCAGGGGCCAGGTCGTTGCTGGATGTCACACACAGCGACAGCGACGGGACGTCGCTGCAACGTCACAGAAAATGGTGACGTAGCAGCGACGTCGTTGTCGTTGTCGCTGTGTGTGACACCAGCTTAAGGCCAATAAAAGAGAGGGATACAGTGGTACCTTGCTTAACGAGAACAATCCGTTCTGGGACTGTGCTAGTTAATCAAATTACTTGTTCAGCAGAGCAAGATTTCCCATAGGAAATCATTGCAATGCTGACAATTCGTTCCACAACAAGTTAAATGTCCCCTCCTGGTCCCCTATTCTATCATTCCATCATTCCACACATGCACAAACGCGCACAAACGCACACAAACACGTACAAGCACGCACAAACTCACACAAACACACACGCACGGACGCACACGCACATATTATATGCTCACCTTACCTTCCATTCCATCGCCGGTCTCCTGGAACTTGCTGTTCTCCGGTGCGGGCCGTGTATCAGGTAACCATAACGACGAGGGCGGAACTTCCTGCCAGAGCGCTGACGTCAAAGGCAGAGCCGCTTGCCTCTGATTGGCCAGAGCGCTGCCTTTGACAAGCGGTGACAGGAACCAGGAGGTTCCTGCTTCGTTGCTATGGATGCAGATGCCTGGAGTGGGAGCGGCGCGGCGCACTACAGGACCCAGGAGGCCGGCAATGAAACGGAAGGTACAGATATTATATGCTCACCTTACCTTCCGTTCCACCGCCGGCCTCATGGTACTTGTAGTTCGCCATGATGTACCCGGGAACTACAATAACCATGAGCCCAGCGGTGGAACGGAAGGTAAGGTGAGCATAATACTGTATGTGTGTGCGTGCGTGTGTGTTTGTGTGTGTGTGTTTGTGTGTGTTTGTGCGTACATGTGTGTGTTTGTGCGGACTGCAAGTGCGGGTCAGTGCACAGTGGATGGACGGAACCGGAAGTGTGTGAGGTGAGGATTTTGCTCGCACAGAAAAGCTTTCTCGTAAAGCGGGTTACACATTTACAAAAAGCTTTGCTTGTTAAGCAAAATTCTCGTTAAGTGGGTTACTCGTTAAGCGAGGTACCACTGTATTTTTGTCTCCCATAACGGATATCAAGTTTAACGTTCTTCTAGTGTCGTCTGAAGCCTGACAACCCTCAACAAAGCCCAACTGACCATTGTTTATGATCCTCGGAAGGATGCTTTTTAATCTTGTGGCAATTATTTTGGCAAATAATTTCACATCAGTGTTAATCAAAGAAATTGGCCTGTAATTGCTAACAAGCTCTTTTTCTCCCTTAGGTTTGGGGATCACTATAATATTTGTTTGAAGCATTTCAGCAGGAAATTCCCTAACTGAGGACACCTTGTTAAAGACTTGTGTTAAGTACGGCACCAGAAGTTGTGAAAATGATTTAAAATACTCATTAGTAAAGCCATCAGGCCCGGGAGATTTTCTAAGTTTAAGACCATTAATTGCTTTAATAATTTCCACTTCTGAAAAAGGAGAATTCAAATGCTCTAATTGTATTTGAGAAATTTGCGGGAGGTTTATTTCTGAAAGGAAACTATTAATAGAGTCACAGGTATGTCGAAAGGTATTGGGGTCATCTTTCAGGTTATAAATTTTTGAGTAAAATTCTGCAATTATATCAACAATATCCTTTGGGTGGACAGCAATAGAGCCATCCTGTTGTTTTACCTCATTGATTCTCTGTCTAACTCTTTCCTGCTTCAATTTCTGAGCCATGAGTTTAGTAGGCCTATTAACAGAGATATAGTAATTCATTTTCATGGAACAGGCAAATTTGTCATATTCTCCAAAGAGAAGCGACTTTAAATCTGTTCTCAACTTTAATATTTCAGAATGAATTGCAGGTGAAGGAACAGGAAGATCCTGTTGATTACGTTCTTTCTCTCTTAACCTGGCTTGGATAGTGTCTATTTTTTCTTTTTGCTTTCTTTTGTGAATCGATGAGGTTTGAATCAAAATTCCTCTAAGCACCGCATTATGTGCATTCCATAAATTTATGGGGCACATAGTTTCTGAAGAATTCTCTAAAAAATATAGTTTGATTGCCTGTTCAATATTTTTCTTATAGTAAGGGAAGTTTAACCCCTTCACGACCATGGACGGATATATCTGTCATGGAGCGTGTCCCGTTAAGCCCCGCCCCCTGTTTTCAACAGCTGACATGTGTGCCTGCTAGCCGCGGGTGGAATCGCTTCCACCCGCGGCCATTAACCCCTTAAATCTTGCTGCCAAAGTCTGGCAGCAAGATCTAAATGCGCGCGGCCATGTTTTTTACTTACCGCCGCCCCCACCGGAAGTCACGTGCGTTATCACGTGACTATCGGTGGTCGCCATCGTAGCACAGGGTCATGTGATGACGCCTGCAGCTATGATGTTTCACTTTCGTTTTCCCTCGGCCGAGAGCAGAGGGAAAAACAAAATGACTGAATCTGCTGTTTACAGCTGTATAGCTGTGATCAGCAGATAGATAATAGCGATCGGATTGCTGATCGCTATAGACCCTAGGGGGACTAGTAAAATAAAAAAAAAGTAAAAAAAAAAAGTTTTAAAAAATAAAAAAAACAACAAAAAACCTAAAAGTTCAAATCACCCCCCTTTCACCCCATTGAAAATTAAAGGGTTAAAAAATAAATAAATATACACATATTTGGTATCGCCGCGTTCAGAAATGCCCAATCTATCAAAATATAAAATCAATTAATCTGATTGGTAAACGGCGTAGTGGCAAAAAAATTCCAAACACCAAAATTACGTTTTTTTGTCGCCGCAAGTTTTACGCAAAATGCAATAACAGACGAGCAAAACGTAGCATCTGCGCAAAAATGGTACCATTAGAAATGTCAGCTCGAGACGCAAAAAATAAGCTGTCACTGAGCCATAGATCCCAAAAAATAAGAACGCTACGTGTTTCGGAAAATGGCGCAAAACGTGTGCCACTTTTATTGGACAAACTTGTGAATTTTTTTTAACCCCTTAGATACATGTAAACCTATCCATGTTTGGTGTCTACAAACTTGCACCGACCTCAGGCATCATACCCACACATCAGTTTTACCATATAGTGAACACAGTGAATAAAACATCCCAAAAACTATTGTGCCATCACACTTTTTTGCAATTTTTCCGCATTTGGAATTTTTTTGCTGTTTTCCAGTACACCATATGGTAAAACTTATGATTTCATTTAAAAGTACAACTTGTCCCACAAAAAACAAGCCCTCATATGGCAAGATTGACGGAAAAATAAAAAAGTTACGGCTTTCGGAAGAAGGGGAGCAAAAAACAAAAACACAAAAACGGAAAGTGCCCCGGGGCTGAAGGGGTTAACAAATATGACTTGCATTTCCAAAGAAAGTTATTTTGTACTGAGGGGACTAATATTAATTCAGCTGACACTGAAGAATGGTCCGAAAAGCTCCTGGGGTTAATGATTACTTTTTTAATTTTGGAAATACAGGCAGAGTCGGTTAATACTAGGTCTATTCTTGAGAATGTTTTGTGTGCATCGGAGTAATAAGTATACTCTAACGAGGATGTATTAATGCATCTAAAGGCATCCAATAGTTCTTGTTTTAACAGCCAAGATTTTAGCGTAACAGATTGATGCCTGATGGGAGGATGGATAACCCGGCTCCAACCAGGCATCAAATTAAAATCACCCAAGATGATTAGGTCCCCTTTTTTAATTTTCTCAATAGTTTCATAAAGTTTATTCAAGAAACGAATCTGGGCCTTATTGGGAACATAAATATTAACGATTGTACATAAGTGGTTATTAACCAAGCAGACAAGAATAATATATCTACCCTCTTCATCTTTACACTCCTGCAGCAATTTAAAGGAGGTGTTATTATTAATGAATGTCATCACTCCTGCTGGTTATTTTTGTACTTGAAGATTCAAAGAAATGGGAATAATTTTTATTTGTAAATTTAGGATGATTATCTGTTTCAAATTTGGTTTCCTGGAGACAAATAATATCCGCTCTACTTTCCTTGATTTCCTTCCACGCTAAGTATCTCTTTTTTGGGCTGTTGAGACCTTTCACATTATACGATAAAATTTTAGTAGACATTTCCATGTGTCTAATTCAACTAATGTGGGGGGAAAGTGCTGTTTAAAAATACCCTCAGTTGAGACCTGTTATCAACTGAATCTAAATACAAACAGAATTATACCTAAAAGAGTAAACTTTATAAGTTAGAATACTATCCCTGTACACAAAACTTATTCTATACCTGAAAAGGTTAAAAATAGAAAATGGAAAAGAAAGAAAACCAAAAAACCAATAACAAAGTCCTCCTGGAGGCGCCACCAAATAGTGAAACACCTCTCGTGGGGGGGTCAAGTTCATGGCAATAGCTCAAGGTAACCATCAGGAGGAAAATAGAAAAAAAAAACTATGAATAAAAAGGGAGCATAAGAACCATAATAAGAATTTATTTTAAAATTCAAAAAGTTCAGTAACAATGAATCTCTCTTTAATCTTCTAATCCGCAGCATGGCAAGCTCCTTTAAGATCAAAAGTCACCAGTGATGATAGAAAGGAAAAAGAAAAAAAAAAAGTTCCAAAAATCCAAGGCAATAAATGAAGTCTCCAAATGGGTCAAAAATCAACAGTATTGTTTCAAATAAGCCACATCAAGTTGGAAAGCGAGCACCGGGTGGGCGGTTTTTATCTTCGTCTAAGTTGGAAACCAACTTCTGCCCCTCATCCAGTGTGAGGATTGGAATTGTTTTCCCTTTGTAGGATACTAATAGTTTGGTAGGAAATCCCCATCTGTATAAGATTCCCCTTTGACGCAGGATGAAAGATTTTCTTAGTTGAATTGTATCCCTCGACAGATCCGTGAACACTTTGATTTGTTCATATGGTTGAGGAAGCACTTTTTTGTCTTTTAAATAGTCCAACAGACGCTCTTTTGTTTGGAAAAAATGAAATCGTAGAATGGTGTCCCTCGGATAGTCCACAGGAATAGATTTCGGACGTGGTAATCTATGGATTCAATCAATCATTAAGTCCAATGCCTTGGAAGATGGGAATACCTTTTGTAAAACATTTTTCACAAAGTCTGATATCTTATTTTGCACAACAGTTTCTGGAATTCCTCGCAATTTGATATTATTTCTTCTGTTGCGGTCTTCCGGATCCGTTAATTTTGTATGAAAGTATTGAATCTCTTGCAGAAGATCTTGTTGGACTTTTTCCAAAGATCCATTTTTTTCCTCTACTACTACGATCTTTTTTTCATTTACATCAATTCTTTGACTAAGATGCTCTATAGTCGCCTGCAGGATTTGCGTTTGTTTTTCAAATGCTACAGTGATATTTTTGTTAATAGAATCAGTAATTTCCCTCAGAACCAAATCCGTGATATATTTATGAGCGCTTTCAGAATTTTCTGCTTTTTCAAGTTCTTCAGGTCTAACTGCAGGGTCTGTAGACGTTTCACAATCCATCCGTGGACGAGCTTTGTCTGGGCTTTGGCTATTGGACTTTGCTATAGTCCCACTAGTGCAAAGATATTTGCAGCACCTCTGCCTGCATTGCACACTCCAACTCATTATAATTAAGCCATTATACTAGCAAACACTCAGTGTACCTAGTGGCATCCTAAACGTGGCTATTGGACTTTGCTATAGTCCCACTAGTGCAAAGATATTTGCAGCACCTCTGCCTGCATTGCACACTCCAACTCATTATAACTAAGCCATTATACTAGCAAACACTCAGTGTACCTAGTGGCATCCTAAACGTGGCTATTGGACTTTGCTATAGTCCCACTAGTGCAAAGATATTTGCAGCACCTCTGCCTGCATTGCACACTCAAACTCATTGTTACTAAGCCATTATACTAGCAAACACTCAGTGAACCTAGTGGCATCCTAAACATGGCTACTGGACTTTTGTCTAGTCCCACTAGTGTAAAGATATTTGCAGCACCTCTGCCTGCATTGCACACTCAAACTCATTGTTACTAAGACATTATACTAGCAAACACTCAGTGTACCTAGTGGCATCCTAAACGTGGCTATTGGACTTTTGTCTAGTCCCACTAGTGCAAAGATATTTGCAGCACGTCTGCCTGCATTGCACACTCAAACTCATTGTTACTAAGCCATTATACTAGCAAACACTCAGTGTACCTAGTGGCATTCTAAACGTGGCTATTGGACTTTTGTTTAGTCCCACTAGTGCAAAGATATTTGCAGCACGTCTGCCTGCATTGCACACTCAAACTCATTGTTACTAAGCCATTATACTAGCAAACACTCAGTGTACCTAGTGGCATTCTAAACGTGGCTATTGGACTTTTGTCTAGTCCCACTAGTGCAAAGATATTTGCAGCACCTCTGCCTGCATTGCACATTCCAACTCATTATAACTAAGCCATTATACTAGCAAACACTCAGTGTACCTAGTGGCAGCCTAAACGTGGCTATTGGACTTTTGTCTAGTCCCACTAGTGCAAAGATATTTGCAGCACGTCTGCCTGCATTGCACACTCAAACTCATTGTTACTAAGCCATTATACTAGCAAACACTCAGTGTACCTAGTGGCATTCTAAACGTGGCTATTGGACTTTGCTATAGTCCCACTAGTGCAAAGATATTTGCAGCACCTCTGCCTGCATTGCACACTCCAACTCATTATAACTCAGCCATTATACTAGCAAACACTCAGTGTATCTAGTGGCATCCTAAACGTGGCTATTGGACTTTGCTATAGTCCCACTAGTGCAAAGATATTTGCAGCACCTCTGCCTGCATTGCACACTCAAACTCATTGTTACTAAGCCATTATACTAGCAAACACTCAGTGAACCTAGTGGCATCCTAAACGTGGCTATTGGACTTTTGTCTAGTCCCACTAGTGCAAAGATATTTGCAGCACATCTGCCTGCATTGCACACTCCAACTCATTGTTACTAAGCCATTATACTAGCAAACACTCAGTGTACCTAGTGGCATCCTAAACGTGGCTATTGGACTTTTGTCCAGTCCCACTAGTGCAAAGATATTTGCAGCACGTCTGCCTGCATTGCACACTCAAACTCATTGTTACTAAGCCATTATACTAGCAAACACTCAGTGTACCTAGTGGCATTCTAAACGTGGCTATTGGACTTTTGTCTAGTCCCACTAGTGCAAAGATATTTGCAGCACGTCTGCCTGCATTGCACACTCAAACTCATTGTTACTAAGCCATTATACTAGCAAACACTCAGTGTACCTAGTGGCATCCTAAACGTGGCTATTGGACTTTGCTATAGTCCCACTAGTGCAAAGATATTTGCAGCACTTCTGCCTGCATTGCACACTCCAACTCATTATAATTAAGCCATTATACTAGCAAACACTCAGTGTACCTAGTGGCATCCTAAACGTGGCTATTGGACTTTGCTATAGTCCCACTAGTGCAAAGATATTTGCAGCACCTCTGCCTGCATTGCACACTCAAACTCATTGTTACTAAGCCATTATACTAGCAAACACTCAGTGAACCTAGTGGCATCCTAAACGTGGCTATTGGACTTTTGTCTAGTCCCACTAGTGCAAAGATATTTGCAGCACCTCTGCCTGCATTGCACACTCAAACTCATTGTTACTAAGCCATTATACTAGCAAACACTCAGTGTACCTAGTGGCATCCTAAACGTGGCTATTGGACTTTTGTCTAGTCCCACTAGTGCAAAGATATTTGCAGCACGTCTGACTGCATTGCACACTCAAACTCATTGTTACTAAGCCATTATACTAGCAAACACTCAGTGTACCTAGTGGCATTCTAAACGTGGCTATTGGACTTTTGTCTAGTCCCACTAGTGCAAAGATATTTGCAGCACGTCTGCCTGCATTGCACACTCAAACTCATTGTTACTAAGCCATTATACTAGCAAACACTCAGTGTACGTAGTGGCATCCTAAACGTGGCTATTAGACTTTGCTATAGTCCCACTAGTGCAAAGATATTTGCAGCACCTCTGCCTGCATTGCACACTCCAACTCATTATAACTAAGCCATTATACTAGCAAACACTCAGTGTACGTAGTGGCATCCTAAACGTGGCTATTGGACTTTGCTATAGTCCCACTAGTGCAAAGATATTTGCAGCACCTCTGCCTGCATTGCACACTCCAACTCATTATAACTAAGCCATTATACTAGCAAACACTCAGTGTACCTAGTGGCATACAAGAAGTGGCTGTTGTACTCCATTAGTGCCCCACTGGTGCAAATCTATGTGCAGCACCTCTGCATGACACCCTCCTGCTCTGTTTTTAACCAAAACAAACAATAAGAACCATGCATACAATTAAAATAATTGAACAATCTATTCTGTTGCCTACTACCTGCTAATCCCTCTGTGTAGCAGTAATTGTGTGTTTGTGCGTGTGTGTGTGTGTGCGAACACGACTTACCAGTGGCGCATCACAAGAGCTTACAAGTTATCTACCTAAACATAGACAAAACACATGACCCCCCCTGAATACCCTTGTTAGCTGAAGCCTCACAGATATTGCAGATGATAACAGTGTGAATGCAAACCACACAGCTCTGCAACACAGTCATGGAAATCTTGAAAAGTAACAGTCAATGCAAACATGTGTTGCTGTCCCTCTATGATTTAAACTGTACGTGACAATTTGACAGTGCAGAGGCAGCAAGTCTTATTGTCTATATAGTCGGCCTACCCAGAACAGATATGTGTTTTGCTAATAAAACAAAGTGTTGCGTGCCCGCATTATTGTCTGGGCACAGCCTACCGTACCCGGGTACTGTGATTTCCAGTTGCCAGAAATACAGACTTTACGCTCCTCTCACGGTAAACAGTATAGACAGCACCGTAAGAATGTTGGTCTTTGGCACAGGATGCTGCTCACTGACGTTACAGTGCTCATCATCAAAGTACAACACAACTCCCCTCACAATTGAACGAAGTGTTTCCGCGGTGGCTCCTTGCTGTAACACACACCTTTAGCTTTTCCTTCTGTTCATAGACAGCATCTCCAAGTCCACACCCGAAGAGCAATTTTATATTGCTATAGTGACCAAAGGCAGATCCAAAAAAACAGCAGCCCCTTGTGTGTAGTCTGCAACAATGCATGCAATGAACGGCAAATAAGCATATTGTGTTGACAGTTGCTAAAGCTGAGCAATACACCTTCACGCTGTCAATTCATATCCATGTGATACTTCATGGAGGAAGTACTCAAAAGTGTGAGTTTTTGCCTTCTACTTACAGATTGTTGACAAATCTTACAGATTACATGACTTTGGTGATCCTTTGCGATGTCCAAAAATTCACAGGCTAGGAAAGGCTTACAGCCCATGCGACCTGCATAGCCAACACGACATCTGCTCAGAGTCAAAGTTGTGGTCCAGGATTCAGTTGTTGACGTGCTTCCAGTACTTTGTCTCTGGCCAGGAAGACGCAACGTAACCTCGTCGTCAGTAGCATCCTCCTCCACCTCCTCTGCTGACCTCATCGACTGGCTGACTTTGGTTTGACAGTAAGTGTCTCCAACCTCATCAATAACCCTGTGTGTTTCCATTCCCCTCGTCCTGAGTCCTCCGAGACAACCTCTTCCTGCCCTGACCGAATAGTAAAGTTGTCCTTCCAATCAGGTATCTGTGCTCCTCATCATGTTCCCCATTGTCTCCACCAGGAGGATTTAATTTTTGGAAATGAGGGTGTAGATTAGGCACAGCACCTTCTTCATCGGGGCCTGGATCCCAGTCACAAAGCTTCAGGCTATCTGCGCAGATCATTTCCCCTGTCTCATGGAACTCGCTACCTCAACACGTTAGATTATATGCTACACACGCAAGCTTCAAACTGAATCTGAAAACTCATCTGTTCAGAAATGACTATAACCTTCAATGACACCACCACCATACGTACTTGACGCTCAACCTAAACAACTCCTACTGTCTCCTCCCAAAAATCCTTTAGAATGTAATCCCGCATGTACCCATGTACTGTAAATGAGGTAAAGCTCTTAATGTTTCTTATAGTGGCATCTTCTAAATTGAATTGTAATATTTTGGATTTTCCCAAATTTAATTTATAGTAGGAAATTCTTGAAAATCTATCCAATATAGCCTTTGATTCGCTAATTGAGTTCAGAGGGTCAGAAAGTGACAAAATAACATTGTCTGCAAATAATCCTATTTTATATTGGCGATTATTTATTAGAATGCCTTTTATGCTGCCATTACTTCTAATATGTTCAGCAAAGGGTTCCATTTCCATAGCGAACAACAGTGGAGAAAGAGGATAACCTTGCCTAGTGCCATTAGAAATAGCAATTGGTCGGGAGAAGTGGTTATTCGCATACATTTTTGCAGAAGGATTAGAGTAGAGGGACATAATGGTCTTGATAAAGTTTTCATTAAAGCCAAATCTAGTTAGGGTTAATTTCAAATACTTCCAATTAATTAGATCAAATGCCTTTTCGGCATCTAATGCTGGGTTCACACTAAACGACAGCGACAACGACGTCGCTGTTACGTCACCATTTTCGGTGACGTAACAGCGACCTTGTAAGTCGCTGTTATGATCACTGCTTAGCTGTCAAACACAGCAGAAGCAGCGATCATAACGTCGCTGTGCTACATGTTCAGAGAGCAGGGAGCCGCGCTTAGCGCTGGCTCCTTGCTCTCCTACAGCACACATCGGGTTAATTAACCCGATGTGTGCTGCAGCTACATGTCACAGTTCAGAGAGCAGGGAGCCGCGCGCTCTGCTTAGCGCTGGCTCCTTGCTCTCCTTGCTACAGTATACATCGGGTTAATTACCCGATGCATACTGCAGCCACATGTGCACAGTGCAGGAGCCGGCACTGGCAGCAAGAGCGGCGGAGGCTGGTAACCAGCGTAAACATCGGGTAACCAGGGAAAGGTCTTCCCTTGGTTACCCGATGTTTACGCTGGTTACAGCTTACCGCAGCTGCCAGTGCCGGCTCCTGCTCGCTTCATTTCGTCGCTCTCTCGCTGTCACACACAGCGATGTGTGTGTCACAGCGGGAGAGTGACGACCAAAAAATGAAGCTGGACATTCAGCAACGACCGGCGACCTCACAGCAGGGGCCAGGTCGTTGCTGGATGTCACACACAGCGACAGCGACGGGACGTCGCTGCAACGTCACAGAAAATGGTGACGTAGCAGCGACGTCGTTGTCGTTGTCGCTGTGTGTGACACCAGCTTAAGGCCAATAAAAGAGAGGGATACAGTGGTACCTTGCTTAACGAGAACAATCCGTTCTGGGACTGTGCTAGTTAATCAAATTACTTGTTCAGCAGAGCAAGATTTCCCATAGGAAATCATTGCAATGCTGACAATTCGTTCCACAACAAGTTAAATGTCCCCTCCTGGTCCCCTATTCTATCATTCCATCATTCCACACATGCACAAACGCGCACAAACGCACACAAACACGTACAAGCACGCACAAACTCACACAAACACACACGCACGGACGCACACGCACATATTATATGCTCACCTTACCTTCCATTCCATCGCCGGTCTCCTGGAACTTGCTGTTCTCCGGTGCGGGCCGTGTATCAGGTAACCATAACGACGAGGGCGGAACTTCCTGCCAGAGCGCTGACGTCAAAGGCAGAGCCGCTTGCCTCTGATTGGCCAGAGCGCTGCCTTTGACAAGCGGTGACAGGAACCAGGAGGTTCCTGCTTCGTTGCTATGGATGCAGATGCCTGGAGTGGGAGCGGCGCGGCGCACTACAGGACCCAGGAGGCCGGCAATGAAACGGAAGGTACAGATATTATATGCTCACCTTACCTTCCGTTCCACCGCCGGCCTCATGGTACTTGTAGTTCGCCATGATGTACCCGGGAACTACAATAACCATGAGCCCAGCGGTGGAACGGAAGGTAAGGTGAGCATAATACTGTATGTGTGTGCGTGCGTGTGTGTTTGTGTGTGTGTGTTTGTGTGTGTTTGTGCGTACATGTGTGTGTTTGTGCGGACTGCAAGTGCGGGTCAGTGCACAGTGGATGGACGGAACCGGAAGTGTGTGAGGTGAGGATTTTGCTCGCACAGAAAAGCTTTCTCGTAAAGCGGGTTACACATTTACAAAAAGCTTTGCTTGTTAAGCAAAATTCTCGTTAAGTGGGTTACTCGTTAAGCGAGGTACCACTGTATTTTTGTCTCCCATAACGGATATCAAGTTTAACGTTCTTCTAGTGTCGTCTGAAGCCTGACAACCCTCAACAAAGCCCAACTGACCATTGTTTATGATCCTCGGAAGGATGCTTTTTAATCTTGTGGCAATTATTTTGGCAAATAATTTCACATCAGTGTTAATCAAAGAAATTGGCCTGTAATTGCTAACAAGCTCTTTTTCTCCCTTAGGTTTGGGGATCACTATAATATTTGTTTGAAGCATTTCAGCAGGAAATTCCCTAACTGAGGACACCTTGTTAAAGACTTGTGTTAAGTACGGCACCAGAAGTTGTGAAAATGATTTAAAATACTCATTAGTAAAGCCATCAGGCCCGGGAGATTTTCTAAGTTTAAGACCATTAATTGCTTTAATAATTTCCACTTCTGAAAAAGGAGAATTCAAATGCTCTAATTGTATTTGAGAAATTTGCGGGAGGTTTATTTCTGAAAGGAAACTATTAATAGAGTCACAGGTATGTCGAAAGGTATTGGGGTCATCTTTCAGGTTATAAATTTTTGAGTAAAATTCTGCAATTATATCAACAATATCCTTTGGGTGGACAGCAATAGAGCCATCCTGTTGTTTTACCTCATTGATTCTCTGTCTAACTCTTTCCTGCTTCAATTTCTGAGCCATGAGTTTAGTAGGCCTATTAACAGAGATATAGTAATTCATTTTCATGGAACAGGCAAATTTGTCATATTCTCCAAAGAGAAGCGACTTTAAATCTGTTCTCAACTTTAATATTTCAGAATGAATTGCAGGTGAAGGAACAGGAAGATCCTGTTGATTACGTTCTTTCTCTCTTAACCTGGCTTGGATAGTGTCTATTTTTTCTTTTTGCTTTCTTTTGTGAATCGATGAGGTTTGAATCAAAATTCCTCTAAGCACCGCATTATGTGCATTCCATAAATTTATGGGGCACATAGTTTCTGAAGAATTCTCTAAAAAATATAGTTTGATTGCCTGTTCAATATTTTTCTTATAGTAAGGGAAGTTTAACCCCTTCACGACCATGGACGGATATATCTGTCATGGAGCGTGTCCCGTTAAGCCCCGCCCCCTGTTTTCAACAGCTGACATGTGTGCCTGCTAGCCGCGGGTGGAATCGCTTCCACCCGCGGCCATTAACCCCTTAAATCTTGCTGCCAAAGTCTGGCAGCAAGATCTAAATGCGCGCGGCCATGTTTTTTACTTACCGCCGCCCCCACCGGAAGTCACGTGCGTTATCACGTGACTATCGGTGGTCGCCATCGTAGCACAGGGTCATGTGATGACGCCTGCAGCTATGATGTTTCACTTTCGTTTTCCCTCGGCCGAGAGCAGAGGGAAAAACAAAATGACTGAATCTGCTGTTTACAGCTGTATAGCTGTGATCAGCAGATAGATAATAGCGATCGGATTGCTGATCGCTATAGACCCTAGGGGGACTAGTAAAATAAAAAAAAAGTAAAAAAAAAAAGTTTTAAAAAATAAAAAAAACAACAAAAAACCTAAAAGTTCAAATCACCCCCCTTTCACCCCATTGAAAATTAAAGGGTTAAAAAATAAATAAATATACACATATTTGGTATCGCCGCGTTCAGAAATGCCCAATCTATCAAAATATAAAATCAATTAATCTGATTGGTAAACGGCGTAGTGGCAAAAAAATTCCAAACACCAAAATTACGTTTTTTTGTCGCCGCAAGTTTTACGCAAAATGCAATAACAGACGAGCAAAACGTAGCATCTGCGCAAAAATGGTACCATTAGAAATGTCAGCTCGAGACGCAAAAAATAAGCTGTCACTGAGCCATAGATCCCAAAAAATAAGAACGCTACGTGTTTCGGAAAATGGCGCAAAACGTGTGCCACTTTTATTGGACAAACTTGTGAATTTTTTTTAACCCCTTAGATACATGTAAACCTATCCATGTTTGGTGTCTACAAACTTGCACCGACCTCAGGCATCATACCCACACATCAGTTTTACCATATAGTGAACACAGTGAATAAAACATCCCAAAAACTATTGTGCCATCACACTTTTTTGCAATTTTTCCGCATTTGGAATTTTTTTGCTGTTTTCCAGTACACCATATGGTAAAACTTATGATTTCATTTAAAAGTACAACTTGTCCCACAAAAAACAAGCCCTCATATGGCAAGATTGACGGAAAAATAAAAAAGTTACGGCTTTCGGAAGAAGGGGAGCAAAAAACAAAAACACAAAAACGGAAAGTGCCCCGGGGCTGAAGGGGTTAACAAATATGACTTGCATTTCCAAAGAAAGTTATTTTGTACTGAGGGGACTAATATTAATTCAGCTGACACTGAAGAATGGTCCGAAAAGCTCCTGGGGTTAATGATTACTTTTTTAATTTTGGAAATACAGGCAGAGTCGGTTAATACTAGGTCTATTCTTGAGAATGTTTTGTGTGCATCGGAGTAATAAGTATACTCTAACGAGGATGTATTAATGCATCTAAAGGCATCCAATAGTTCTTGTTTTAACAGCCAAGATTTTAGCGTAACAGATTGATGCCTGATGGGAGGATGGATAACCCGGCTCCAACCAGGCATCAAATTAAAATCACCCAAGATGATTAGGTCCCCTTTTTTAATTTTCTCAATAGTTTCATAAAGTTTATTCAAGAAACGAATCTGGGCCTTATTGGGAACATAAATATTAACGATTGTACATAAGTGGTTATTAACCAAGCAGACAAGAATAATATATCTACCCTCTTCATCTTTACACTCCTGCAGCAATTTAAAGGAGGTGTTATTATTAATGAATGTCATCACTCCTGCTGGTTATTTTTGTACTTGAAGATTCAAAGAAATGGGAATAATTTTTATTTGTAAATTTAGGATGATTATCTGTTTCAAATTTGGTTTCCTGGAGACAAATAATATCCGCTCTACTTTCCTTGATTTCCTTCCACGCTAAGTATCTCTTTTTTGGGCTGTTGAGACCTTTCACATTATACGATAAAATTTTAGTAGACATTTCCATGTGTCTAATTCAACTAATGTGGGGGGAAAGTGCTGTTTAAAAATACCCTCAGTTGAGACCTGTTATCAACTGAATCTAAATACAAACAGAATTATACCTAAAAGAGTAAACTTTATAAGTTAGAATACTATCCCTGTACACAAAACTTATTCTATACCTGAAAAGGTTAAAAATAGAAAATGGAAAAGAAAGAAAACCAAAAAACCAATAACAAAGTCCTCCTGGAGGCGCCACCAAATAGTGAAACACCTCTCGTGGGGGGGTCAAGTTCATGGCAATAGCTCAAGGTAACCATCAGGAGGAAAATAGAAAAAAAAAACTATGAATAAAAAGGGAGCATAAGAACCATAATAAGAATTTATTTTAAAATTCAAAAAGTTCAGTAACAATGAATCTCTCTTTAATCTTCTAATCCGCAGCATGGCAAGCTCCTTTAAGATCAAAAGTCACCAGTGATGATAGAAAGGAAAAAGAAAAAAAAAAAGTTCCAAAAATCCAAGGCAATAAATGAAGTCTCCAAATGGGTCAAAAATCAACAGTATTGTTTCAAATAAGCCACATCAAGTTGGAAAGCGAGCACCGGGTGGGCGGTTTTTATCTTCGTCTAAGTTGGAAACCAACTTCTGCCCCTCATCCAGTGTGAGGATTGGAATTGTTTTCCCTTTGTAGGATACTAATAGTTTGGTAGGAAATCCCCATCTGTATAAGATTCCCCTTTGACGCAGGATGAAAGATTTTCTTAGTTGAATTGTATCCCTCGACAGATCCGTGAACACTTTGATTTGTTCATATGGTTGAGGAAGCACTTTTTTGTCTTTTAAATAGTCCAACAGACGCTCTTTTGTTTGGAAAAAATGAAATCGTAGAATGGTGTCCCTCGGATAGTCCACAGGAATAGATTTCGGACGTGGTAATCTATGGATTCAATCAATCATTAAGTCCAATGCCTTGGAAGATGGGAATACCTTTTGTAAAACATTTTTCACAAAGTCTGATATCTTATTTTGCACAACAGTTTCTGGAATTCCTCGCAATTTGATATTATTTCTTCTGTTGCGGTCTTCCGGATCCGTTAATTTTGTATGAAAGTATTGAATCTCTTGCAGAAGATCTTGTTGGACTTTTTCCAAAGATCCATTTTTTTCCTCTACTACTACGATCTTTTTTTCATTTACATCAATTCTTTGACTAAGATGCTCTATAGTCGCCTGCAGGATTTGCGTTTGTTTTTCAAATGCTACAGTGATATTTTTGTTAATAGAATCAGTAATTTCCCTCAGAACCAAATCCGTGATATATTTATGAGCGCTTTCAGAATTTTCTGCTTTTTCAAGTTCTTCAGGTCTAACTGCAGGGTCTGTAGACGTTTCACAATCCATCCGTGGACGAGCTTTGTCTGGGCTTTGGCTATTGGACTTTGCTATAGTCCCACTAGTGCAAAGATATTTGCAGCACCTCTGCCTGCATTGCACACTCCAACTCATTATAATTAAGCCATTATACTAGCAAACACTCAGTGTACCTAGTGGCATCCTAAACGTGGCTATTGGACTTTGCTATAGTCCCACTAGTGCAAAGATATTTGCAGCACCTCTGCCTGCATTGCACACTCCAACTCATTATAACTAAGCCATTATACTAGCAAACACTCAGTGTACCTAGTGGCATCCTAAACGTGGCTATTGGACTTTGCTATAGTCCCACTAGTGCAAAGATATTTGCAGCACCTCTGCCTGCATTGCACACTCAAACTCATTGTTACTAAGCCATTATACTAGCAAACACTCAGTGAACCTAGTGGCATCCTAAACATGGCTACTGGACTTTTGTCTAGTCCCACTAGTGTAAAGATATTTGCAGCACCTCTGCCTGCATTGCACACTCAAACTCATTGTTACTAAGACATTATACTAGCAAACACTCAGTGTACCTAGTGGCATCCTAAACGTGGCTATTGGACTTTTGTCTAGTCCCACTAGTGCAAAGATATTTGCAGCACGTCTGCCTGCATTGCACACTCAAACTCATTGTTACTAAGCCATTATACTAGCAAACACTCAGTGTACCTAGTGGCATTCTAAACGTGGCTATTGGACTTTTGTTTAGTCCCACTAGTGCAAAGATATTTGCAGCACGTCTGCCTGCATTGCACACTCAAACTCATTGTTACTAAGCCATTATACTAGCAAACACTCAGTGTACCTAGTGGCATTCTAAACGTGGCTATTGGACTTTTGTCTAGTCCCACTAGTGCAAAGATATTTGCAGCACCTCTGCCTGCATTGCACATTCCAACTCATTATAACTAAGCCATTATACTAGCAAACACTCAGTGTACCTAGTGGCAGCCTAAACGTGGCTATTGGACTTTTGTCTAGTCCCACTAGTGCAAAGATATTTGCAGCACGTCTGCCTGCATTGCACACTCAAACTCATTGTTACTAAGCCATTATACTAGCAAACACTCAGTGTACCTAGTGGCATTCTAAACGTGGCTATTGGACTTTGCTATAGTCCCACTAGTGCAAAGATATTTGCAGCACCTCTGCCTGCATTGCACACTCCAACTCATTATAACTCAGCCATTATACTAGCAAACACTCAGTGTATCTAGTGGCATCCTAAACGTGGCTATTGGACTTTGCTATAGTCCCACTAGTGCAAAGATATTTGCAGCACCTCTGCCTGCATTGCACACTCAAACTCATTGTTACTAAGCCATTATACTAGCAAACACTCAGTGAACCTAGTGGCATCCTAAACGTGGCTATTGGACTTTTGTCTAGTCCCACTAGTGCAAAGATATTTGCAGCACATCTGCCTGCATTGCACACTCCAACTCATTGTTACTAAGCCATTATACTAGCAAACACTCAGTGTACCTAGTGGCATCCTAAACGTGGCTATTGGACTTTTGTCCAGTCCCACTAGTGCAAAGATATTTGCAGCACGTCTGCCTGCATTGCACACTCAAACTCATTGTTACTAAGCCATTATACTAGCAAACACTCAGTGTACCTAGTGGCATTCTAAACGTGGCTATTGGACTTTTGTCTAGTCCCACTAGTGCAAAGATATTTGCAGCACGTCTGCCTGCATTGCACACTCAAACTCATTGTTACTAAGCCATTATACTAGCAAACACTCAGTGTACCTAGTGGCATCCTAAACGTGGCTATTGGACTTTGCTATAGTCCCACTAGTGCAAAGATATTTGCAGCACTTCTGCCTGCATTGCACACTCCAACTCATTATAATTAAGCCATTATACTAGCAAACACTCAGTGTACCTAGTGGCATCCTAAACGTGGCTATTGGACTTTGCTATAGTCCCACTAGTGCAAAGATATTTGCAGCACCTCTGCCTGCATTGCACACTCAAACTCATTGTTACTAAGCCATTATACTAGCAAACACTCAGTGAACCTAGTGGCATCCTAAACGTGGCTATTGGACTTTTGTCTAGTCCCACTAGTGCAAAGATATTTGCAGCACCTCTGCCTGCATTGCACACTCAAACTCATTGTTACTAAGCCATTATACTAGCAAACACTCAGTGTACCTAGTGGCATCCTAAACGTGGCTATTGGACTTTTGTCTAGTCCCACTAGTGCAAAGATATTTGCAGCACGTCTGACTGCATTGCACACTCAAACTCATTGTTACTAAGCCATTATACTAGCAAACACTCAGTGTACCTAGTGGCATTCTAAACGTGGCTATTGGACTTTTGTCTAGTCCCACTAGTGCAAAGATATTTGCAGCACGTCTGCCTGCATTGCACACTCAAACTCATTGTTACTAAGCCATTATACTAGCAAACACTCAGTGTACGTAGTGGCATCCTAAACGTGGCTATTAGACTTTGCTATAGTCCCACTAGTGCAAAGATATTTGCAGCACCTCTGCCTGCATTGCACACTCCAACTCATTATAACTAAGCCATTATACTAGCAAACACTCAGTGTACGTAGTGGCATCCTAAACGTGGCTATTGGACTTTGCTATAGTCCCACTAGTGCAAAGATATTTGCAGCACCTCTGCCTGCATTGCACACTCCAACTCATTATAACTAAGCCATTATACTAGCAAACACTCAGTGTACCTAGTGGCATACAAGAAGTGGCTGTTGTACTCCATTAGTGCCCCACTGGTGCAAATCTATGTGCAGCACCTCTGCATGACACCCTCCTGCTCTGTTTTTAACCAAAACAAACAATAAGAACCATGCATACAATTAAAATAATTGAACAATCTATTCTGTTGCCTACTACCTGCTAATCCCTCTGTGTAGCAGTAATTGTGTGTTTGTGCGTGTGTGTGTGTGTGCGAACACGACTTACCAGTGGCGCATCACAAGAGCTTACAAGTTATCTACCTAAACATAGACAAAACACATGACCCCCCCTGAATACCCTTGTTAGCTGAAGCCTCACAGATATTGCAGATGATAACAGTGTGAATGCAAACCACACAGCTCTGCAACACAGTCATGGAAATCTTGAAAAGTAACAGTCAATGCAAACATGTGTTGCTGTCCCTCTATGATTTAAACTGTACGTGACAATTTGACAGTGCAGAGGCAGCAAGTCTTATTGTCTATATAGTCGGCCTACCCAGAACAGATATGTGTTTTGCTAATAAAACAAAGTGTTGCGTGCCCGCATTATTGTCTGGGCACAGCCTACCGTACCCGGGTACTGTGATTTCCAGTTGCCAGAAATACAGACTTTACGCTCCTCTCACGGTAAACAGTATAGACAGCACCGTAAGAATGTTGGTCTTTGGCACAGGATGCTGCTCACTGACGTTACAGTGCTCATCATCAAAGTACAACACAACTCCCCTCACAATTGAACGAAGTGTTTCCGCGGTGGCTCCTTGCTGTAACACACACCTTTAGCTTTTCCTTCTGTTCATAGACAGCATCTCCAAGTCCACACCCGAAGAGCAATTTTATATTGCTATAGTGACCAAAGGCAGATCCAAAAAAACAGCAGCCCCTTGTGTGTAGTCTGCAACAATGCATGCAATGAACGGCAAATAAGCATATTGTGTTGACAGTTGCTAAAGCTGAGCAATACACCTTCACGCTGTCAATTCATATCCATGTGATACTTCATGGAGGAAGTACTCAAAAGTGTGAGTTTTTGCCTTCTACTTACAGATTGTTGACAAATCTTACAGATTACATGACTTTGGTGATCCTTTGCGATGTCCAAAAATTCACAGGCTAGGAAAGGCTTACAGCCCATGCGACCTGCATAGCCAACACGACATCTGCTCAGAGTCAAAGTTGTGGTCCAGGATTCAGTTGTTGACGTGCTTCCAGTACTTTGTCTCTGGCCAGGAAGACGCAACGTAACCTCGTCGTCAGTAGCATCCTCCTCCACCTCCTCTGCTGACCTCATCGACTGGCTGACTTTGGTTTGACAGTAAGTGTCTCCAACCTCATCAATAACCCTGTGTGTTTCCATTCCCCTCGTCCTGAGTCCTCCGAGACAACCTCTTCCTGCCCTGACCGAATAGTAAAGTTGTCCTTCCAATCAGGTATCTGTGCTCCTCATCATGTTCCCCATTGTCTCCACCAGGAGGATTTAATTTTTGGAAATGAGGGTGTAGATTAGGCACAGCACCTTCTTCATCGGGGCCTGGATCCCAGTCACAAAGCTTCAGGCTATCTGCGCAGATCATTTCCCCTGTCTCATGGAACTCGCTACCTCAACACGTTAGATTATATGCTACACACGCAAGCTTCAAACTGAATCTGAAAACTCATCTGTTCAGAAATGACTATAACCTTCAATGACACCACCACCATACGTACTTGACGCTCAACCTAAACAACTCCTACTGTCTCCTCCCAAAAATCCTTTAGAATGTAATCCCGCAAGGGCAGGGCCCTCTTCCCTCTGTACCAGTATGTCTATAGTTACTTGTATATGTATTCTGTATGTAACCCCCTTCTCATGTACAGCACCATGGAATCAATGGTGCTCTATAAATCAATAATAATAAAAATAATAATAACTTCCTTGTCTGTACTCATTGCAGCTTTGGAGCAGACCTCTGATTCCCAGGCTATAGTGCGACTGAACAGCTATGCAAACTCAACCATCTCTGTCACCCCATACTCAGCAGGGCTGGTGGAAACTTGAGAGCTGTTAGGAAGCAAGTGCGATTGGATTGACACCACAGAGGAATGGAGTATTTGGGATCTTGAAATTGGGGTGGAGGAGAGGCCACTTTATGGAACAATTCAGATCCATTGAAGCAGCTGCTGATTTGGCCTCATCTACATTTGTTAGCGATGGTCGTGTCCATGAAAAAAGGGATCATATCAGATTATCCATGGGAAGAAGTACACCTGTTCTTTTTGATGTTATTTGTTGTTACAAAACGGTGACGCCTTAAACGCAAGCAGCCTGCTGCGGTTTCAGTTGCGCCCAGGCATCAGCTGCCATTTAGGCCTGTGCCTCGGGTTGTCCAGCTGGCTGCTTTCTCCTCCACGTCTAAGTGTGGAGAGGCAGCTAGTGCGCATGCGTGTGCCGATTTACCCCAGCCGCAGCCTAACTCCAGTGTTTCGCCTAGTGAGTATGCTCAGCCTGACTGTGCCATTCCTGAGGCTAAGTCTTCATTTCGGGCTACAGCGCATGCTCCCACACTTAGTGCGAAAAGCCTCTTTGCACAGGTACTTGCACTCCGTGCCGGGTCTAAGTCCTGTGTTGTGCATAGACACCATGCTAAAGCTGATAGTCTTTTTTCAGAGACTGTATTTCATGCAACTGACCATGGTCAGGCACTTACTGCATCAGAAACTAGGTCCGGTAATGAACTCTTTGGCCCTGCCCCTGATGTGGGGGGCCCATTTAGACCACAGGGCATCAGGTGTCCTGACGATGTGGCCAGGCCACTCCCAAATGGCTTGCAGAGGCCCACCCCTATGACTTGTCACCTCATTATTGATGGTCAGACGATGACTGGTGAGGTGTTTGGGTCATGACAGCCATGAGGTCATCATTGAAGTTGCGGTTCCAAATAGGACGCTAGTTATGCCACTCATGACGTATCACTCTGCTTTTGTCTCCAGGAGGTGCATTGTGGTCCACCCTGGTTTGTGGTGGACCCAGGTTATAAAAGGGGCTGGAGACAACAAGGAGGTGCGCAGTCTTCTATTATGCTCCGAAAGAGCACACCTCCATGTGTTGAACCCATTGCGGCTTTAGGCCAGAGGTAGGCAGGGATAGGGCGTCGATGCAGGCCGCCACCACAGTTGGTAACGCAGAACGGTTAAGACCAGCTCCTCTCCTACAAGTCTTGCTTGTGCAGCCCAGTGGCATTAACAGGCCTGCTGCTGTTGATGCGCCTGCTGTTCACAGATGTGGCCCCAATGCACACGGTCAGCGTCCTGAATGGCCCCTGTGATGTTAACAGGGAGTTCCTGGGCTGGGTGGGCGTGTGGACCCTGTTACGCTAACAGGGCTCCCAGTCTCAAGATCCGAGTGGCGTCTAACTTGGTTCAGGCTACTATTAGTTTCATAGCCACACAGCTCTGTATCCTCCACCGAACCTTCCAGTTGCCAACCTCTCCTTTTCCATCTGGGAGCACGGTGGACACTGACTGCTGATGGTGATATATACCCTTCTCTTTCTTTTCTTATTAATTTTCGTTATATAGCGGTAACATAGTATATACCACCTTATCCAAATCTGCCAGTCCCACCGTAACAGATGGTGTTTCTTCATCAAATGTTACTTTTGCTTAACCACCAAACCCACGGACCAAAACTTTTTTCCCCTTTCCAACACACCTGTTCCCCTTTTCACCCGCATCTGTCCTTTTTCAACTCATTTTGTATATGACCAAAAGTGCAACTCTGCAGGACACCGTACTCAATGGCATCTCAGCACAACAGCCAGCCCTCGGTCCCTCAGATGTGGACAAGTAAAAGACCATTTCCTCCTATCCATGACAAACCGTTGAGATTCACTCTGTGCAGCACTGGTGTTTAGTGGAAAAGCAGATCGAAGATTGCGTAACACCTTCTGAAGATACTCCTGTACACGTGCGTCCCTTTATATGGCAGGAATTATTTCGCCAAATTTTGTCTTGTACCGGGGATCTAACAGTGTGGCAACCCAGTAGTTAGCATTACTTCGAATTCCTACAATCCGAGGGTCATGTTGTAGGTAGTGCAGCAAGAAGACGCTCATGTGTCTTGTGCATCCAGGAGGACCAAGTCCTTGGTGTGTTGGTGGCAGAGAGGTGAGAATCGTGCCTCCTTCCTCTGCCCTCTCCCCCCAACCTCGCACAACCGAAATGTGAGCAAGCTCTCACTCATCTGCTGAGTCTTCCATGCCCATCGCAAGTTCGTCCTCCATTTCTTCATGGCTCCTGCACCTTCCTCAACAATTTTTGCTGATACTATGCACCCTTGTTAATCTCTATCCCCCACCATAACTGCTGCCTAGGTGCCGCTTACCGTATGGACCTTGTAGATCTTATTATCCCTTCTGCATATGACTCCTCTTGTACTTCCTCACCTTCCTCTTGGACCAATACCTGACTCCGAATAATGCTTACAGTGTGCTCCATCATGAAGATGACCAGAATTGTCACGCTGAGAATGGCATTGCCAGTGCTAAACATCTTCGTCGACATTTGGAAACTGTGTAGAAGGGTGCATAGGTCCTTGATCTGACACCACTCCAGCAGCGTGATCTGCACCACCTCTGGATCAAGTTAGCCCAGGGTATACGTCATACCGTATTTCAGCAGGGCTCTGCGGTGCTGCCACACACGCTGCAACATGTGCAGATTCCAATTCCTGCGTGTCGGAACATTGCATTTCCGGCGTTTAACCGCCAGACCCTAAGACTTCCGGAGCGATGACAGTTGTTGAGCTGCTGGGTGCGAAGGATGAAAGTGAGCACACAGCAGCGTGCCCGCTGCACAAGGCCATGTAGGCCGGGATGGTATTTTAAAAATTGCTGGACAACCAGGTTCAACACGTGAGCCATACAAGGCACGTGTGTCACATTGCCCTGAAGAAGGGTCGCAGACTGGTTTGCATCATTGTCGCACCCGACCTTCCCTGACTGCTGGTTGACTGTAGACAACCATTGATGAAACTCGGTCTCACTCTCCAGAGCTAACCGTCCACAATTCCTCAGCGGTGTCTCACATTTCCCCTACATTTCAAAGTAAACATTTGACCGCCTGATGGCCTTGAGCTCTGCTGCCAGCATAGTAAGGAGGTGTGTGGGATTCCTTGGGCGCAGTTACAAGGAAGGTGGCCTGACCACACAGGGTTTGGGCCGAGGTGGAGGACCCACACGAGGTTGAGGAGGCAGAAGCAGTGGAGGAACTTGTACATACAGATGAAGGATTGACACACAAGTCGTGGGGACGGCAAGACTTGTACAGCAAACCCTTCTCCATCTCTCACCATAGTTACCCAGTGCCCAGTCAGCAACATGTAACTCCCCTGTCCATGCTTACTGGTCCAAGTATCTGTGTTGAAATGCACCCTGTCACACACAGAGTTTCTCAAGGAATTGGTGAGGTTGTGTGCGACCTACTGTGGTAGCGCGGGCACGCCTTTCTTGGAGAAGGAGTGACGACTGGCCATCGGCTCTTGGGGCACTGCAATGGGCATAAGGTCTCGAAAATCCTCGGTCTCAAAAGGGTGTAAAGGCAGCCTTTCTGTTACCAACAAGTTGCAGATGATGAAACTCAACCTCTTAGGCATGTCATGCCCTTCGAAAATCATGTAAAACATAGCGAGGGGACTCCAACCACAGTCTCCCTCATTGCCACTAATTGGGCCACACACACCCCACTTGACTGGCATCAGTTGACCCCCCTTTTGAAAAAGAAAAAGATGCTTTGCATGAAGCACTCTCAAAAATACGCGTGCCTTTCCCGTCCCCTGGCTGACCCAGGGGAAGAAAAGTCCTCTGAGAGCCATGACTTGTTCATCTTGGTTCTTTTCGGAAACACAGCGAGGGGACTCCAACCACAGTCTCCCTCGTTGCCACTAATTGGGCCACACACACCCCACTTGACTGGCATCAGTTGTCCCCCCCCTTTTGAAAAAGAAAAAGATGCTTGGCATGAAGCACTCTCAAAAATACGCGTGCCTTTCGCCTCCCCTGGCTGACCCAGGGGAAGAAAAGTCCTCTGAGAGCCATGTCCACATTGTCAGTGGACAGACACGTGTGCTTATCTGCCAGCAGACCCCCAGCAGCACTGAAGACAGGTTCCGAGAGAACGCTGGCTGCAGGACACGACAAGATCCCCAAGGCGTACGTGGCGAGCTCAGGCAATTTATCCAGATTGGAAGCCTAAAATGAGAAGGGCTCAAGTTGCACAATAATGGCATCGATGTTTCCTTGCATATACTCATATATCTGTGTGTCCTCCTCTTTTTCCTTGTCCAGCTCTTTTGTTTTCGCATGAGTATATGTCTTTGTCACTTTCCCTTGTGTTTGTGTTGTGTTGTGAGTTGTTTGTCACCTTTTGGACACCTTTGAGGGTGTTTTCTAGGTGTTTTTATGTGTTTGTGAATGCCTGCCATTGTTTCCTATGCGGTTCGAGTTCGGTTCGTCGACCGTTCGACGAACCGAACTCGAACGGGACCTCCGTTCGGCGAACCGACCTCGAGCCGAACCGGGACCGGTTCGCTCATCTCTATACAGCACGCCTAGAACATATGAGTTCAAGAAGACTGTCACCACCTCTAAGACAAATCAGGTGTCTGAGCCAAAAGCACTATTCATCAGGTGATACAGGGGACAGGGTTAATAGGGAATCTCCACAGCGCTGTCACACTGTTCAGATTGGAGAACAGCAGGCGAGACAGGAGGCAGGACTAACAAAAAATCTCTGCACCCACAATGATAGGGACAGCAAGTGTGGCGCCCTGGACTAGCCAGGTCGTCACGGGTACTGCAACACACACCCCCACCCAGAGACAGGCACATCAGCCAGACACAAAATCCTTGTTGCCTTCCTCCAGGGGCTGATGTCCACACCAGGTGGGATGAAGCCAGGGGGTTGGCCCCACCCACTGAGGACTTCACAGTCCTGGAGGTGGGAAGGGAGTTCAGTTAGGGAAGTGGAAGAGCGAGGAGTGAAGTAGTAGTGGAGGAGCAAACTGACAGTGTCCGGGTGTGTGGCCCGGGCACTAAGAGCAAGGTTGGCAGACGGTGGTGGCCATCTGCAGGAGAGGCAGATCAACGCGGAACCGTAGGACCGGGGACGGGCGGTGGCCTGCCGGTACCAAACCGGGGAGCGAAGTGAAGCCAGCACACACAGGCAGGGCCTACGGACCCCGACCAGGCTTGGAGTCGCCATTAGAGGTCAAATCCGTCAGTGACCGGAACCCCAGGGGTTTCCTAACAGCCAAGACCCGATTGAAGGCAACCGTCCAACCAGCAGAAGGAAATACAGCTACCGCCACAGCTAGAGTTCCAAGGGCCAGAGCCTGTGGGAAAAAGGGCTCCTCCGGCACATATATACGCCGGGGAGCGGGTTACCGGTGGGAATCCATCTGGACCGAGCATACACAAAGGTGCAGGGAAAGGCAGCCACCACCAACCGTCCGGGAGAAGCCACAGCAGCCGGCTGCGGGACCCGTCCATCCAGCCGTTTGGTTTACCAGAGACTCTGCGTACATTTGTGACCGAGTGAGTACAACCGTGCCATCCGGCACCGCGCTGCGCAGTCCAGGCGACCCAGCACCTCACCAACCCTGCCTTCCCGTCACCTCACCGGGCCCCGAGACCACCAACCCCTACCCACGGAGGGGGAAAACAACATCCCAGCTGCTCCCTACCATCGCTCCCGGGATCCCCGTTACCAGCAGCGGTGGTGCCCCAACCTCACCACAACCCGTGGGTGGCGTCACGGACTAAATCCCCAAAACCAAACTACCGCTTTCACTTACGGGCGAGGAGCGCCGCTCGAGTCCCCGGATCCGGCCCACCGCTCGAGCCACCGAGCAGCAGCCGCAGCAGCGCCGGACCCGAGCGTTGGCGAGCGCAGTGCCCCGCCTCCCGCGACAACTTGGCATCACGAACAGGATCTTACCGTTCTACCGGCTGGTAGAAGTGTGCCTTGTGCCCCGCCGGCGGTGTCCGGCCGAAAAATTTCAGAATCCGCCATCTTGGGCGCGAAGACTGTCCAGCTCGAGCGTCTTCTCGAGCAGTGAAGGCGCGAAAGCCGAAGCCCCGCCCCTGAAGAGGAGGTGCCGAGGAAGGACCAAGGGGGGAAGGATGGCGTCCGGCTGCATGTAAACTGAGGCCATAAAAGCAGGGACGCCAGGACTCTGCCGCCATTTGGTTCCTGGAAGATACCGCTGCCAGCATGCACCGTCCGTCCGGTAACCCCGCAGTCCCCGAGCCCGCGCCCGTCACTGCAGCGTGGGTGGAGGTCCGGACCGTCCAACTGAGCAGCCGTCTGCAGGTGCAAGTGCAGCTCCTCCTGGAGGAGTGAGAGGCCAACATGGCAGATGTGGTGGCAGCCATACGGAGACGTGAGGTGGAGGAAGACTTGGAGGAGCGGGTAAGCGAGCTACGCCCCTGTGTGCCTACAGGGTCGGTCGTTACGGCTGAGGGGCCCGGTCTGCGCCCGCTCACCCTGCTGCCTCCCCCGCTACCCGTGTTGGCTGCTGCCGCCCCGCCACTAGGCCCGCTATCCCTACAACCGGTAGCGGAACCCTGCCTGTCCACCCGAGCGGACCAGCCTGCAGACGAGGTCCGCAGACGACCCGCACCGCTTCCATGGAAGCTCCCGAGGGCAGCGTCAGTCTGCGAAGATACACCGGTGGCATCGGAAGTGACCGCACCCAGTACCGTTACGGCTCCGGTGATCCGTCCCGTTCAGGAGGAGGTTGAGGCTCGGCAGGTGAGGACCCCTGTACCCATATCCCACGCCTCGGCTGAGGCTGCGCCGGGTCGTCGCTGTGAGGTAACACCCCAGGCCATGACACCGCGGGACCTTCCACCAAGGGCGCCAGTAGTGGGCAGTGTGGAGGAGGTCCTGCGGGGCCCGACCCGCGCGCAGGGGCAGGCAGACGCCCCTTACTGGGACAGGGAACCGAGCCAGCTGGGCTGGGAAATCGCGGAGAGGGAGAAGCGGAAGGCTGAGATGATAGCTCGCACGATTCAAGAGAAGGAGAACCTCCGCAGAGCCACCTTCCGGGTTTCGGGGCCCAGTATACGAGGGTCAGGTGCAAAGATTTGACCCCCGCCGGGGGTATGGATTTATTTTCGAGCCGGGCCTGGAGGCCGAGGTGTTTGTGGCCCGCCGGGATGTTAATGCCCATCTACCAGAGGGCCACCTGGGCCGTAACTTGCTCCCAGGCGATCTAGTAACATACACGCGGCACTGTTAAGAGAGGGGCTGGTTTGCCCTGGATGCCAAGCTGAACGGAGGCTAGGAGGCCCAAGAACTGGCCCAGTCCCCTCCTCCGGCCTGCAGTGTAGACTTGAAGTAAGGCAGCGGTCCCTCCGTTGCACCATTGTCCCCGTTGGGACCATCAGTACCGTTATAAGTAAATGAATGATAAGACTAATCAAACCGAGAGAATGACCTGATTGACACCGTGATTGACCCGGCCGTTGCCGGCAAGTTGTCCCCGCAGGGACCCTTTGTTACCGTTGGCATGAGGAACTCTTCATGGACATGCCTGAGAACTTGCAGGGCACCCACGAACTTGTGGGATTGTAAATATGTTGGGGCATGTTTTCCGTTGCCGCCTCCGGAGAGGCTGATTTGGAGGATGGGCCTGGAGGAAAGAGATGGCCCAGGCCCGCCACTACCGCAACCGGTGGCGATCCTCCGGGGGTCAGGGGTCCCCCATGGACGTGGGGTCCCCTGAAGTGACAGCCGGGTGCGAGACACCGTACCCGTTCCCGCTCGGCAGCCTGGATCTGGACTGGGGTCAAGGGGTGCTGCCCACTTCTTAGGGGCAGCATCAGGGCTAGGTTGCTTGGGTGGGAGAGCGGAATCCGTCCGTTATTATTAAAAATGTAAATATCTATGTTTTGCAACGTTCAAGATGACCTAAAGTATGCTTAATGTTTACCGTTACATGTTATTTATTCTTTTTACAGTTTTGCAAAATAAAACCGGTGATGGATGGGCAGCCCACGGACAGTCTGCATTTAACCAAGGGGGAATGTGGCGCCCTGGACTAGCCAGGTCGTCACGGGTACTGCAACACACACCCCCACCCCGAGACAGGCACATCAGCCAGACACAAAATCCTTGTTGCCTCCCTCCAGGGGCTCATGTCTACACCAGGTGGGATGGAGCCAGGTGGTTGGCCCCACCCACTGAGGACTTCACAGTCCTGGAGGCGGGAAAAGGAAGGGAGTTCAGTTAGGGAAGTGGAAGAGCGAGGAGTGAAGTAGTAGTGGAGGAGCAAACTGACAGTGTCCGAGTGTGTGGCCCGGGCACTAAGAGCAAGGTTGGCAGACGGTGGTGGCCGTCTGCAGGAGAGGCAGATCAACGCGGAACCGTAGGACCGGGGACGGGTAGTGGCCCGCCGGTACCGAACCGGGGAGCGAAGTGAAGCCAGCACACACAGGCAGGGCCTATGGACCCCGACCAGGCTTGGAGTCACCATTAGAGGTCAAATCCGTCAGTGACAGGAACCCCAGGGGTTTCCTAACAGCCAAGACCCAATTGAAGGCAACTGTCCAACCAGCAGAAGGAAATACAGCTACCGCCACAGCTAGAGTTCCAAGGGCCAGAGCCTGTGGGCAAAAGGGCTCCTCCGGCACATATATACGCCAGGGAGCGGGTTACCGGTGGGAATCCATCGGGACCGAGCATTCACAAAGGTGCAGGGAAAGGCAGCCACCACCAACCGTCCGGGAGAAGCCACAGCAGCCGGCTGCGTGACCCGTCTATCCAGCCGTTTGGTTTACCAGAGATTCTGCATACATTTGTGACCGGGTGAGTACAACCGTGCCATCCGGCACCACGCTGCGCAGTCCAGGCGACCCAGCACCTCACCAACCCTGCCTTCCCGTCACCTCACCGGGCCCCGAGACCACCAACCCCTACCCACGGAGGGGGAAAACAACATCCCAGCTGCTCCCTACCATCGCTCCCGGGATCCCCGTTACCAGCAGCGGTGGTGCCCCAACCTCACCACAACCCGTGGATGGCATCACGGACTAAATCCCCAAACCCAAACTACCCCTTTCACTCACGGGCGAGGAGCGCCGCTCGAGTCCCCGTATCAGGCCCACCGCTTGAGCCAACGAGCAGCAGCCGCAGCAGCGCCAGACCCGAGCGTTGGCGAGCGCAGCGCCCCGCCGCCCGCGACACAAGCACAGTGAGTAACAGGTCCTCTGCACCTACAGCACGCTGGGTAAAACTAACAAGCAGCCTCACACTGCAGAGGTGAATAGATCAGGCCGCAGTAATAAAGTGAGAAGGCTGTCACACTAACAATAATCAGGGAAACCTGACACCAATGACAGTATCAGTGGGAGGGTTGATTTTTATATTTAACAGGACCCCAGCAGACCCTCAGGGCAAGCTGTTTAGTAAAGACCTTCAAAGCAGGGATCCCCTTTCACCACAGCTGCACTCAGTGAGGAGTTGCTATGGCTACGCCAAAACAACAGCAGTAATGGAGGATTTTATCCCTGCTGAATTCAAATGGCTATATTTTCAATGTGCCACCATGTACAAGGGCGGTTCTGGTGTAAAAATTCACAGAATAATGTCCACTATCTTGCTAAAGTGTAATGGACCCAGACCTCCAAAAAGATATCTTTATAAAAGCGTTAAAATAGTCAAGGGCTAAAACTGAGGTAGATCGTAGTCCAGATAGTGACTGACAGTTGTGAACCCCACGGATTATAGATTAAGAAATTTATGAAACCAGAACCTATAACAATGGCTCTGGTCTCAAATTAGTCCAGAATAGTTCCTCTATTCCTCTACAGAGGCTTTGACAGAAAAGTTAACTATAAGTCGCTTTTTTATGTCGCTATAGATGGTTAAGCCCAGGAGCTCGGACTCTTGCTGCCTACTCCATTGCCGTCCAGGCCACGCCCCCCTAGATGGAACTTCTTCTGTCCTTCCGGTGTTACAAGTTTGACAAACACGGCAGCTCTTGTTGTAGACAGCAAGCATAGTAGATATGCCTGGGGCATGAAAGAACTTGCGTATCACCTCCAGGTTCTGGTTTTTCCCTCTGTGGGTGGGACCATGTCCCCAGGCAGCTATGGCGGCATACATCCTTCTAGGAAGGCAGGGTAGACTGTTAACCTTCCAGATGTCACCTTCTAGCTTGGCTCCTTCTTTCTTCCATGTCTGCAGTTCTTCTCTTGTGACTAGTCTTTGTTCTGCCTTGAGCCGATCCATTGGTGTTCTACCAACATTTATGCGGTCTCTGGGATCCTCTGGTTCAGCTAACGAGAGATCTTGTAGAATCTTTTTCCTCCTTGCTCTGGTCGTGACCATAGCCATATGGTATTCAGATTCTTCCACTTTCATCAAAGCGGCTTCTTTAGCTTTCTGGTCAGCATAGGCATTTCCTCTGGCAATTTCTGTGGTCTGGGGTCCATGGGCGTGGACCTTCAAGATAGCAACTTGTCTCGGGCCTGGACAGGGCAAACATCAGTCTGCGGACACACTGCATTTTTGACTGGAGTTCCTGCTGCGGTGATGAACCCTCTGTTTGCCCATATGACTCCGAAAGCATGAGCGATGCCGTAACCATATCAAGAGTCTGTGTACACATCTGCTGTACCGTCTTCGGTGTTGTAGCCAAAGCCACAAGTTCTGCTTCTTGGGCGGACATTCGAGCTGGAAGTGCTGCAGCTTTGATCACCGACATAGAAGTGGTTACAGCATAGCCTGTATGAAAGGTACCCTTTTCGTCAGCATATCTTGAGCCGTTTGTAAACAGGGTGTAGTCTGGACTTTCAAGAGGGTGTTCAGAGACGTTGTCAGGCGTGGCAGTTTCTTTCTCCATCTCCGGGGAGCAATCATGATATGCGACTTCATTCTCTTCACTATTCTCTTCACTACTATCCCCCCTTGAAAGTGGAAGAAGCGTGGCTGGGTTGAGGGTAGTACATCTGTGAAGAGTCACATTGTCAGGCATCAGGAGTGAACACTGGAGACGCAGGTGACGTTGGTGAGAGAGGTGCTGTGGTTGAGTTAGCATGAGTATGGCTGCTATGTCATGGGGTGCAAAGACTTTAGTTTCATGACCCAGGACAATGTCTGCAGTCTTGTCAAGAAGCAACTGTGTAGCATGTACAGCTCTAAGGCCTCTGTCACACTCATGTGAAAATCACGCACGTACCGCGAGACACATATTTTCCCTGCGTGTTGCGTTTGGTAAGTATGTGTGTCCGGTACGTGCAGCCCACGTGTGTTCTACGTGTGCTATCCGCGATAACACACGTAGAACCGGTAATTTGCATACTCACGTAGTCCTTGCTGCTGTCCAGGGTACTGATCTTCGATCTCCAGCTCTGCCGACCCCCCTCTGCTGCTGTTTCCGGCCGCAGTGAAGTGAATATTAAATGAGCATAATGAGCGGCGGTCGGCAGCAAGTGACATCAGCGGCAGAGACAGGAGGGCTGGAGAAGGTGAGTAAAGATTTGTTATTTTTTTCTCTGACACGTGAGTTTTCTCCGGTGCGTGTCACACGAGACCGCATCCATACTACATCCGTGTGGTATGGGTGCTGGCCGTGTGACACCCGTGATGCCGGAGAAAAACGGACATGTCAGAGTGAGAAACACACGGACACACGTAAGTACGGAACGGGCACACGTTCCGTTCCAAAATACTTAAGTGTGTCCTAACCATTAGGAATACAGAGGTCCACGTGTACGTGTCTCTGGTACGTGAGAAAACTGTCAAACACGTACCAGAGGCACGAACGTGTGACAGAGGCCTAAGGCAGGTGGGAGATACGTGGGCCACAGGTTCCAGTCTTGCTGAATAATAGCCAACGGGGCGTTGCCTTGTACCATGCCTCTGGGTGAGAACTCCAGCCGCGTGTCCAGCATTCTCTGATACATAGAGATAAAAGGGCTTGGTGTAGTCTGGGATGCCCAAAGCAAGGGCCGAGGCAATCTGGTTTTTAAGCATTTTAAAAGACAGTCTCATGTACTTGAACTGATCTGGATTCTCACATTGATAAAAGGAAGTCCCGTGTAAGTCCATCATAAAGGGGTTGCATAGTCCTTGAAGCATCAGGTATCCATTGTCTGCAGTAAGTCATTAGTCCCAGAAATTTCTGAAGATCTGTGAACGTCTTGGGAAATGGCATCTGTTCTATAGTAGTCTTCCGGTCCTCTGTGAGTTGTCTGGCACCCTTAGAGATACAATGGCCAAGAAAGATGAACTGTGACTGGCAGAATTGTAGTTTAGAGCGGGAAACTCTACAATCCAATTCTGATAGATGCTTGAGAAGTGACACAGAGAAAGCACGGCACTGATCCTCAGTTACAGCACACAGTAATAAATCATCCACATACTGCAAAAGGGTTACATCAGAATTTGCAACAATCCAAGGTAAAAGGCACATCATAAGACAACGTGTAAACTGATTGGAGCTATTCTGAGCACCTTGTGGCATAACCATACAAGTTTATTGGGCACCCTTAAAAGTGAACACAAATAAATACTGGCAATCTGGGTGCAGAGGTACACTGAAAAATGCATTTGTCAAATCGACCACAGTAAACCACCCTGTCTCACTGGGAATATTAGACAACAGAGTATGTGGGTTGGGTACAACAGGTGTCTCTAAGGGGGGGCTGTGCACACTACGACATCGCAGGTGCGATGTCGGTGGGGTCAAATCGAAAGTGACGCACATCCGGCGTCGCAGTCAATATCGTAGTGTGCAAATCCTTTTTGATACGATTAGCGAGCGCAAAAGCGTCGTTATCGTATCATCGGTGTAGGGTCCGACATTTCCATAATGCAAATGCAGCGACAGGTGCGATGTAGTTCCTCGTTCCTGCGGCAGCACACATTACTGTGTGTGAAGCCGCAGGAGCGAGGAACATCTCCTACCTGCGTCCTGGCTGCAATGCGGAAGGGAGAAGGTGGGCGGGATGTTTACATCCTGCTCATCTCCGCCCCTCCGCTGCTATTGGCCGCCTGCCGTGTGACGTCGCTGTGACGTCGCACGACCCGCCCCCTTAGGAAGGAGGAGGGTCGCCGGATAGAGCGACGTCGCAGGACAGGTAAGTGCATGTGAAGCTGGCGTAGCGATAATGTTCACTACGCCAGCAATCACAAGATATCGCTGCTGCGGCGGGGGAGGGGACTATCGCGCTCGACATCGCAGCATCGGCTTGCGATGTCGCAGCGTGCAAAGTACCCCTAACTCTGTGGCAGCATTAACAGCTCTGAGATCTTGAACTAGGTGGTATCTTGGGGGATCTCATGGGGCTGATTTCTTTTTGACCGGATAAAGGGATGAATTACAAGAGGAAACACAGCGTATTCATAGTCCGCTTTGTAACAAACTGTCAATTTGGCCTTGGAGACCTGCTTCTTGGGCTGATTTCAAGTGATACTGTGATACTCTGGGAAGAGGTACACCTGGCTTCAGGTGAATCATTACTGGATCTACAGGGAGTTTACCCACATCATCAGGTCCTTTTTACCATAATTTATCAGGGACTGTTAGATGCTACGGATGGTCTACATCAGATTCATCAGCACATGGCATAGAGAGCATCACAGTTGGGAGTGCCCATAGGAGGTAAATCCCCTCACACCCTTCTGGGGAATTCGGTTTAGTCAGGGTGAGAGTAACACCTCCTTCTCTATCATAATTTATGGCAGCCTTTAATTTATTCAACAAATCAGACCCTAGTAAATTGACTGTACAGGTGTTTGATAACTCAAACTGGTTGTAAATTTCTGGGAAAGGTCCTACCGGTAGAGGAATGGTCAGAGTATGCGTAGTGGGTAATCCACCTATGCCCAGCAAGGTAAGGACGTCATCAGAAAGGGGCAGGGTGTGATCAGGTGATATATCAGATATTTTAACAATAGAATTGGCTGCCCCAGTGTCCACTATGAATTTAATAGGGGCCCCTGCCCCTCTAAAGTTACAGATTTAGAAAACCCTTGGTTTGAACTGACCATCACGGCAGAATCTCGTTGGCCACACCTTCATTGTGGATTTATGTGCTGCAGGTTTTGGTTATGGTTTTGAGGGTACCCGGCCAAACACTGGGATTGGGGGGTATGACACTCTCTCTGGAGGTGACCGGGCTGGTTACAACGCCAACAGATCAGTTGGCCACATTGATTATTGTGAAAACGCTGATTGGATCTATTGTTGGACCGGTACGGATTCACAATAGGGTTTGGTTGCTGTTGAATACGCTGTGGCTGAAATAACTGTGGCTGCAGCTGCATAGGGCAGTATTCTTGCTGCCACAGTTGGTTTGGAGGTGTGTATGCGGGGTTTGGGGCCTGTTGGGGCATGGGCTGTGGGGACTGTGGGGAGGGCTGCACTGGTGGGTTAGTATACACCAATGCTGGGGCGTTCTTTTTAGATTTCGGGACTGGCTGCTTTGCTAGGCTTTTCTGGAAACTTTTAACAACTAGAATAACATCTTTGGCAGGAAGATTTATGATCTTGGGTCAAGTGGACATCACCATGTCCTTAAGGTCTGTTTGCAGACCTTCAATAAAGGTGATGGTTAGGAGGGTGGCTTGTGACTTATTGGTTGCAGTGAACCCGAGATTTGAAAAGACTCGTTGGAGTCTGGCATATTATTTTTCAGCAGACTCCCCTTTTTCCTGCACAAGGTCCTTCAGATTAGTGGCTTATTCAACCAATTGATCTTGGGCTCATCTCTTTAAAGAGACACAATACTGTTGTCCACTTAGGACTGGCCTGGGGGCATTATAAGATGGGGTTTCATTAAAGGCCAAAAACTATCTCCTGCTTTTACCTTGGTAAGATTAACAAGGTCCTTCTGTGCAGCTGAATATTGCTGGTGGACCTGCAGCATCTCCCTATAGAACTGCATAGGGTTAACTTCAGGGTCTGGTAGATGGTGTACTAATGCAGATGACTGGGTAGGATTGAAAGGGACATATTTGGGTGGGGGCTCGTCCTATGGGGGCCGTTCCTCGCCAGGTTCGGAATCTATTGAAAACTCAGAGCAGTTTTCTATGTCAGACTTGACTGGCTGATATGCTGTTGTCAGGGAAACCGGATTTCCAGACTGAGCTGCTAGAATTGCATGATGGGCTGTGAGTTCTCCATCTAACACCAATCTAACTTCCTCCAGATACAAATTAAAACCTCTGATTGTAGACATTATACTTTCAACAATAACCTTCGCAGCTCTCTCCACCGGAAATCCAAAATGACCAGTAGATATCAAAGGCAAAGAAATACGCCTTCTGGTTAACAAGGTGACATCCAAGTCAGAGGCATAAACAATTGAACTATATACACAGTCCCTGAGAATACTGTCAGATTTCTGGGGACCCAAAAAATCAAATAGGGGGCCTACAGCATGAATAATGTAGGCTGTCGGGAGGGCACCTCCCCGAGTTACCCCAATGCAGCCAGGCTCAACACAACCATGTTGTCTGACATATTCCTCCGATTCCACCTGAATCGTCTGACCACCCTGTAAAACCATTTGTCATGCCAATCCCCCAGCATGATACAAATTCGAATTAGCCGGGTTAACATACATCCCTGTCTCCTGTGTCAGCAAATCTCCCGTACCTATCCTAAACAAAACCTGGGCTTCCCCTGGCGTAGTGAGTGTCTGGGCATATCGTGAACTGAAGACCTGTGGACGGGTCCGGGATCACTCAGTATAGGGCTCACTATATGCTCTGAAAGAAGGAGGGGATCTGGAGGTGGGGGATTAACAGGAGCCAGAGTCGGGGTGCGTGGTGTAAGAATGGCTGATGGGGAGAGGGACCACATTACAGGTACAGGAGGGGCCATGGTTAGAGGTGGGGGCGGCAGCTCCTGAATCTACTCAACTGTTCTCTGTTGTATTGGAGGTACATAGTAACCTCCGTCTGCGATAAGGACAGGGAGAATAGGGGCGGGTTTATGGCTGTAGCTCGGATCTGGACGGTGAACTACACAGGTATTACAAACATCTCTCCAGTCCGGGTTTTGATTACCACACTGGTGACAGATCCAACTTGCTGGGTTATATGGTGGTGGCTGCTCAGTTGGGACCAGTTGGGAATAGGAGACTATTGATTACCAATATGTTGAACACAATAAAGTACTGGTAATTAAAAATTAACTTTTAATATTTATTATTAAAATATATAACAAAATGTAACACCCAATTATAGTAATATCCCAAAAGTATCAGCACTATATATGACCAAAGGAATCAGATGTGAATAGGATAAATATAGAGTTGTCCACCAATCACAATCTCTTCCTTCTCACCAAGGCCCTTAATGTATGCAGTTAATTCACCATCATTTGCACCCTACAATGCCATAGAAAAACAACAGTGTTAAAGTGACATTGTGCAACGAGTGGGCAATTGCTGCTTCATAATTGCACCTTTGCCCAAAGAAAAATTGCTCTTATAAAGTGTCTGTGTGCAATTTGGGTGTAAACAGATGACTATATTATAAGTTCATTCATTGGACATTTGCATAAAGTGGGGGAGGGGGAAGCAGCTTGGACAAGATAAAGTGCTAAATAAATGCAATCATTGGTAGCGGTGGAATCTATGCTTACCAACTATCCCACCGCAAATTAATTATACTGATATTACCTTCTAAATGATGGGGGGGATTATCACACACCACACATTACCCCAGGCAATACCCAGTATCACTCAATGTCCTCCTTCCCGACACGTTTTCTCAATACCGATTCATCAGGGGAGTTGGAGGCTATAAAATCAGAGGCATGTTGAGCTGCCAATTGAAAATCAAGTGGTATCTAAGGAGGTATACGGGACTTATATAACCTATTGTGCCCACCCTATCAATCAATTATTACCATAAAACCCTGCGAGACACAGGGCTTCCCGACCACATGTTGGGAGAATGCACGCTGTAAAAACGGCGTGCGTGCCACGATTAGGGGGCGGTATTTCCCACCATACCGCCCGGGTTTTGATTACCACACTGGTGACAGATCCAACTTGCTGGGTTATATGGGGGTGGCTGCTCAGTTGGGACCAGTTGGGAATAGATAAAAGCCGGAGCCGGAGTGGACGGGGTTAATGTGTATACTGTGTGGGTAGTGGAGAGTGGTTCTATCAGCTGTGGGGTAGGGACAGCTGCTAATGCCGGGACAGGGATCACAGGGGTTGATGTGAGCGGTACTGAAGGATCTTGGCCAGTGGGTGGGACAGGAACATCCATGAGCAGCTCCGGGACAGGGGGAAAATAATGGGGATCAGGTTGTGGGGTAGCAATAAAACAACCTGCCGGAGAACCCTCAAATCCGTCCTCAGACTTAGGTAATCTATAGTAAAACGCAACATTTCCCTCTGAGTCTTCATCCTCTAACTCCATGTATCCCTCGGATAGCAATGCCTGCGCTACTCTGCTAAACAACTCAGCTTCATTCAACAATGCCAAGTCTTTCAACTTTCCCTTTTTTATGGCCTTCAGTGCTGCTGCCCACTGAGACGGCTTCAGCCGGCCTCCTTTCGGTAATCCTAACACTTTTAAAATCTCCGAGGCATGATGCACAGCTTTCTTCCCCTCTCTTTCTATCACTAATTCCAACACATTCTGTGAATCCTCAGGTTTCTTAACCTTCTGTCTTCCCCACTTAAACATGACTTCTACCTTAGTGGTGATTGGATTACCCAAATTTATGACTATTTGGTGCGCACTACAGTCCGGCTGGTACTGAACGCTCCACCCTATACTAGCCGCTCCCTCAGCTACTATAGAAATAAGGGAGGAGAACGTACAAAAATGTCACATACAAAAATGTCCCGCTCTCCGGACATTATCAGCTGCAGCAATTTATTGTCCTAATCCCTATCTTCGATCATGGGTATCTATCCCATGAAAGGAGGAGGACATACAATAAATGTATATACATATGAATGTCCCGGCCTCCGGATTTGGTCAGCTGTACCAATTTAACGTCCTAATCCCTATCTTCGATCGCTGGTGTCCCCCCGTGTCTTCAATTACAGACCGGGTTAGTCTAACAAGCTATATCCGGTCACCACCTATTTCCCTAACATCCGTCCTCTGGATCCTGTGTGACACTATCGATCCACACCTCAGGGTTGGGATCGTGCTACTGGGCCCCAGCGGGCACCACCCCTGAGTCACATTCAGGTACCTTTAACACCGATAAGGACACACAGCCCATCACTCCCTCCTCTTCAAGAACAACCACATCAGTAGTGAATACACAGTATGCAACACTTACCGGGGTTGTAGGTGATCAACCTGGTTGGAGCAGAGGGAGATCTCAGTCCGTGATGTCCAAGATATCGGTGCGTCCAGGAATGGCAGTGCTTCCTTTTAAGGGCCCCACGAATTGGGCGCCAGCTATCAAGGTTGGGAATTTAGGGGAGACCACAAATAGGGTCCCTCGTCTGGGTCACAGAGGTCAGAGTTCAAATCGATCTGCGCAAATATTAATGAATCAGACAATGATCACAATGAGACGTGTTCACTGTTTGAGTAGAAGCAGGCTTCTCACTCGTGTATTAAAAAAAGACTCGTGATATACAATACAACATTCGACTTCGACCTTGAAGCATGAACAGGGAGTAATCATCCCACATGTTACATCCCTATTTCAGCTGGTGAGAAAATCTTGATTATAAAATTCTCTCTCAATACCTCTTTGTTCATTGTGCATTCTGGCTTCGTTATCTCCATTAACAACTTACTGTACACTCCTCTAAGAATCATATTAGTCTGTGCGATGGTCATATAGACACACAGATAATTATGCAACGACATCTATATTATGATTATTTACATACACAGATCATCTTATCACATTTGGACAAACGGCCTATAGCCCAGCAGACCTACCTTCACAGTCCCCCCTTGACAAGATATCTGTGAATGTTGTCAACCTTAATTTTTATTTTTCCATTTTCCTAAGGAATATTTATATACTACTCTACAGTATATTGGGTATGTGCTAGTGACACCTCTAGCCCCCTCCTAACCTCTTTACCTCAGTTTCCACAGTGTAGTTAATGAGTACCATAATTCCCCCCTTACATCAGTCTTCTCTGTATGGGCTTGGGGTGTGGACTTTTGACAGTTACCATAGAACCAACCTGTGTCTGCACTGGGGATGAATATGTGGCGCCCTGGACAAGCCAGGTCATCACAGAACAACACCAACACACCCCACACCCCGGTTAGGCACACCAAAGCCAAACACAAAACCCTTGTTGCCTTCCTCCAGGGGCTGATGTCCACACCAGGGGGTGGGCCAGGCGGTTGGCCCCACCCACCGAGGAGTTCACAGTCCTGGAGGCGGGAAAACAGAGCAGATTAGTTCCAGAGTTAAAAGTGAGAGGAAGGAAAGTGGATGTGGAGCAGTCTGAAGTCGGTCCGGGTGTGTGGCCCGGACGGTACAGCAAGGTTGGCAGACGGTGGTGACCGTCTGCAGGAGAGGCTGATTGGAGCAGACCGTAAGGACCGTGGACGGGCGGTGGCCCGGCGGTACCGGACCGGCGAGCAAAGAGAAGCCAGCACCATCCGGCATTGCTTACGGACCCCGACAAGGCTAGGAGTCACCGTGAAATTTGTCAAATCCGTTAGCGAAGGGAACCTTCTGGGTTTCCCAGCAGCCAAGTCCCGATAGAAGGCAACAGTCCAACCGTTAGAGAGAAACACAGTCACCGCCAAGGCTACAGTTCCCAGGGCCAGAGCCTGTGGGCAAAAGGGGCTCCTTCAGCACATATCCAAGCTGGGGAGTGGGTTACCGGTGGGAACCCATTGGAGCAGTCTACACTACACAGGTGCAGGGAAAGGCAGTCACCATCAACCTGCCGGGAGGAGAAACGCAGCAGCCGCCTGTGGGACCCGTCCATCCAGCCATTTGTTTTACCGGAGACTTTGTGTTCATCATTGGCTGAGTGCCCCTGCAACCCTGCACCTCACCAGGCCCCGCAACCTGCCTGTCATCCCCACCTACCCTTACCGGGCCCCGGGAAAACCAACCCACTACCCACGGAGGGGAGAACCAACATCCAAGCTGCTCCCAGTCATCGCTCCCGGGATCCCCGTCCAGATCAGCGGTGGTGTCACAATCTCACCACAACCGTGGGTGGCGTCACGGACAATCAAATCCCCAAACCCAATCCCCTTTTCACTCACGGGCGAGGAGCGCCGCTTGAGGCCCCGGATCCGGCCCGCCACTCGAGCCACCGAGCAGCGAGCAAGCAAGCCGCAGCAGCGCCGGACCCGAGCAGTGGGTCAGCGCAGCGCCCTCCCCGCCCGCGACACATTTGTCGCGGGCAGAGGGGACGCGCTCACCACGCTCGGGTCCAGGGCTTCTGCTGCTGCTCGGTGGCTCGAGCGGTGGGCCGGACCCGGGGACTTGAGCAGCGCTCCTCGCCCGTGAGTGAAAAGGGGGTGGTTTGTTTTTGGAGATAATTCGTGACGTCACCCACGGGTTGTGGTGATAAAGGGCACCACTGCTGCTGGTGACGGGGATCCCAGGGGCGATGGTAGGGAGCAGCTAGGATGTTGTCCCCTCCGTGGGTAGGGATTGGTGATCCCGGGGCCCGGTGGTGTAACGGGGAGGCTGGATGGCTGGGGTGCAGGGTTGCAGGGGCAGCGCGGCACGGTGCCGGATGGCACTGGCGTACTCACTCAGGCAGTCAATGACAGAGTCTCTGGTCAACCAAACGGCTGGATGGACGGGTCCCGCAGCCGGCTGCAGTGCTTTTGTGCTCTCTCCGGACAGTGGGATGGTGGCTGTCCTTCCCTGCACCTGTTAGAATGTTCTGACTCCTGTGGTTGGTATTGTGAGTCCTTTCTTGCACCTTCTTGTACACTCCTCCTGTGCTCCGGTTTCCAGCTGGCTCCCCGGTTCGGTACCGGACGGGCCACCACCCTGTCCCGGCTACCTACGGTTCCACCAAGACTGTCTTCCCATCTCCTGCAGACGGCCACTACCGTCTGCCTAACTGGCTACACGAGGGCCCTAGGCTCCAGCCTAGGCCCCAGTCTGCGTCTGCCTCTCTGCACACCTCCTCTCTCTTCCTCTGCCTGGACTTGTCTGAACTTGTTTTCTGCCTCAGGCCAGCTAGACTCCTCGGTGGGCGTGCCCATCTGCCTCACTCCGCCCACCTGGTGTGTCTGTCTGAACCCGAGAGAAGAAATCAGGTCTCACTGGGGATGACTGCTGTGAACTGCTGGGGGTGGGGGTGTGTGTGTGTTGTTACCTGTGACCATTGGGTAATCCAGGGCGTCACACATAATACAGGACTGAGGGGAAGGTGGCCATGGTTATAGCCTCGTTTGTCCCTTTGTTACAAATCTTACAGCAAGGCAAAATACAGTAAACAATTATAATAGCGAATAGCAGTACTAGTAATATCATTACACCTAACTGAATTAAAATACCCTTCAGGGAAGTTATCCATGAGAACCAGCTACTCCATGGGTTGGTCACCCCAGAATTTTCCTTCAACTCTTTGGAAAGGGAATTTAATTGTTTTAGGGCCTCTGTGACTTTACCATTTGGACCTGTTTCGTCTGGGACATAAGTACAACAGGTCTCCCCTATCATTGCACAGACACCTCCTTTTTCTGCTAGCAACATATCTAGAGCCATCCGGTTCTGTTCGGCCAGCATAGTAGTCGTAGTCTGACCCAACTGAGTAGCTAACCCAGTTAAAGCGTCCCTGGAATAATTAACAAATCCCTGTTGATTATTGTAGAGGTAATTAATCCATGCAACATTCTTGTTCACAGAGATAATGGAGAGTAAGGACTCAAATCCCGCTGCTACTTCATCTCTGGCCTTATATTTATCTAGGACCCCCCTTGGGACTCCAATTACACACACATACATATATATATATATATATATATTATATACATATATAATATATATATATATTATATATATATACACACATACAGGCTCGGTCTGGCCCGCCGGGGTACCGGGGAATCCCCCGGTCGGCCCTGGGCCCTCAGTGGGCCCCTGTGCCTTACATAGCATGGGGCAGTGATAGCGCCGTGGTGCCGCCGTTTTTTCGGGGCCGGCGTTATGTGCGGGCAGACTGTGCAGGGCCTCCCACGCTCTGATGGGCCCCCCCTCCCACGCTCTGAGGGCCCCCCAGTCTTTTAATCACAAACTGCAGCAATAACACAAGTTCCGTATTATCGATGTAGTTTGTGTGGCTGCAGAAGGACCTGTGGTGACATCACAGTCATGTGATATCACCGTATGTCCTGCACTGCGGAAGTCCCAGACCGCGCCGCTATTCAAATGTACACGTCTCTCTCAGACACGCGTACATGTGAACAGTGCGGCCGGTGACAGGACTGAGGAGGTGCTCAGCCCCGCAGCGACACAGCGTCCGTAATCACACTGCGCCAGAGCAGCAGAGGAGAGGACGCGCAGCGCTGCAGGTAAGCGCTCAGCAGCCGAAAAAAAAAAAAAGTATCTTCTCACCTCTCGTCCTCGTTCCCCGCGCTGTCCAGCTGCTCCTTGCAGACCGCAGGACACAGTTCCGGCTGTGTGCTCCTGGGTACATCCGATGGCTGCAGGACCTGGCGCTGATCACCTGATGCAGTCACCTGACGCATCAGCTTATTGTAAGTCTCAAGGTGACGCCGGCTTAAACGATCAGCTGATGCCATCAGGAGACTTCATCAGTTGATTACCGGCAGTTCCTGCAGCGATCGGACGTGTGTATATTTTTTTTTTCTCACTGATGCATCAGCTGCTTGTATAACCAGCTTTTATACAATCAGCTGCTGTGTCGTGTGATTCAGGGCGTTGAACCTGACACATCATCTGATCACCTTCCAGCAAACCGATCAGATGATATTGGATCCGGATTGGACGGCGCGGGACCCTTGACCCAGGATTACTGCAGAGGGGCGTTCTTTATTTCATTAAAGATGGAGTCACTAATTGTGTTGTGTTTTATTTCTAATAAAAATATTTTTCTGTGTGTTGTGTTTTTTTTTTTATCTTTACTAGAAATTCATGGTGGCCATGTCTAATATTGGCGTGACACCATGAATTTCGGGCTTAGGGCCAGCTGATAATATACAGCTAGCCCTAACCCCATTATTACCCAGCGAGCCACCCGGCATCAGGGCAGCTGGAAGAGTTGGATACAGCGCCAGAAGATGGCGCTTCTATGAAAGCGCCATTTTCTGGGGTGGCTGCAGACTGCAATTCGCAGCGGGGGTGCCCAGAAAGCACTTTGCACTGCGGATTGTAATCCCCAGCTTCCTAGTTGTACCTGGCTGGACTCGAAAATTGGGCGAAGCCCACGTCATTTTTTTTTTTTTTAATTTCATGAAATTCATGAAATTAAAAAAAAAAAAGGCTTCCCTATATTTTTGGTTCCCGGCCGGGTACAAATAGGCAGCTGGGGGTTGGGGGCAGCCCGTAGCTGCCTGCTGTACCTGGCTAGCATACAAAAATATGGCAAAGCCCACGTCATTTTTGGGGGGAAAAAACTCCTGCATACAGTCCTGGATGGAGGATGCTGAGCCTTGTAGTTCTGCAGCTGCTGTCTGCTCTCCTGCATACACTATTGGATGGAGTATGCTGAGCCTTGTAGTTCTGCTCCCCCTGCCTCTCCCACCAGCATACAGTCCTGGATGGAGTATGCTGAGCCTTGTAGTTCTGCAGCTGTCTGCTCTCCTGCATACACTAGTGGAGAATGAAGAACATATTGAAGAAGAAATGAGATCAGACCTTTTTTTCTTTTTTTTTTTTTCTTCAACAATCTTTAATGGCATTGTTCATTGATTAAAAAATGCAATGAGCAAAAACGCACCAAAACACAGCGTCAAAAAAATGCATTGTGTGAACTTAACCTAACGTGTGTGTGTGTGTGTGTGTGTGTGAACAACGGCATAATAGGAGACAGAAACGGGACTGGAATGAGAATTTTACTAAAGGATGGGGGACCCATTCATATACTGCACAAGGAGGGGGGGGCATTCACACACTGCACAAGGATAAGGGGGGCCCCATTCACACACTGCACAAGGATGGGGGAGGGCCCATTGACACACTGCACAGGGATGGGGGTCCCATTCACACACACTGCACGGGGATGGGGGGGCCCATTCACACACTGCACAAGGATGGGAGGCCCATTCATACACTGCACAAGGATGGGGGGGACCATTGCTACACTGCACAAGGATGGGGGTTGACCGTTGCTACACTGCACAAGGATGGGGGGACCATTCATACACTGCACAAGGATGGGGGGGACCATTGCTACACTGCACAAGGATGGGGGTTGACCGTTGCTACACTACACAAGGATGGGGGGACCATTGCTACACTGCACAAGGATAGGGGGGCGTTGGTACACGGCACAAGGATGGGGGGGGCCGGTTGCTACACAGCACAGGGATGGGGGGGCCCGTTACCTATATACAGATCTCCTGTTTATAAAGTCATATGTGATCACTGTATTACCTGTACACTGACACTATATACAGAGCTTCTGTGTATAATGGCACTGATGGTAATATTAATGTTATTAGTATTGTGGTTTTTGTTCATGATCATTTATTGTAGTATTCGTCACTGTGTAGTAGTAATATGTGGTCTTGTCATGGTTTGGTGGTATTTGTCTCTTGTATGTAGTATTATTTGGTAGTCTGTTCATAGTGTCGTGGTATTTCTCCCTTGTATGTGGTAATATTTGGTTACTATGTGGTCTAATTATGGTGTGGCAGTATTACTCTCTTGTATGCGGTGGTGTTTGATCACTATGTATTGGTAATATGTTATCTGGTCACTATGTGGTGGTAATATGTTGTCTGGTCACGGTGTGGCGGTATTTCCCCCTTGTATGTGATATTATTGGTCTTGGTATAGTGGATTGTGTTGTGTCTGGAGGTCACTTTTTCTCTCTATCAATATGGGGAAGATTCTTTATTTCCAATAGTTTAAATATTTGAATGTTTAATCCTTCGCTGTCATGTGATTATTACACTGCAAAAAATATGCACTTACAGAGGTTCTCCAGTGAAAACAAGTAATCTCCTTTACTAAGGCCACATGCACACAGTATTTGGTGAGTTTTTTACCTCAGTATTTGAAGCCGAAACCAGGAATTGTAGATCAGTAAAATGAGAGGAAAAGTATAATAGAAAGATGGGCACTGCTTCTGCATTTTTCACCCACTACTGATTTTGGCTACAAATGCTGATGTAAGATACTGACCAAATACTGAAAGTGTAAACGTGGCCTAAGTATGTGATAACTTATTCATCAGTGGTGGTCGGATTGCTGGAACCCGAACTGATCAGCAAAATGTTCAACTTTTATCCCCATTAGGCTGGAAACACATCTATGCGAGTAAAATCGGTCCGACTGGGCTGAAAAATACTCGGATGATTTTAGTTCACGTTAGGTGCGAGTGCAACGCAAGTGCGATGCTTTTTGCTTGCGTGTGTGTCGCATTTGCGATGCTAGTTTCCTGCAACATCTTAATTAGATAAAAGCTGTTACACATGTGTCATTTAATTTATCTTTGGGAATGTGATGTCACATTCATCTGTTGAATATTTAATGAGCGAAGTTACTGCCACACTCGCAAATGTGAACGCTGGTGCGCGTGTGTGATCCTTCTTTTAACCCGCTTCCATAGGGAATCATTGAGAAAAATTGTGTGAGAAACTCGCAAAAAAGCAGCATGCTGCGATTTTTTTCTCAGTCCGATTTGGACTGAGAAAAAAAATCGCAGATGAGAGCTGAATCATTCACTAACATGTGTCCAATTCCAATGCGAGTTTTTCTCGCATTGCTCTATTGCGAGAAACTCACAAGTGAGAAGCAGCCCTTACACTGGAGCTCATGTCTGACCCGACCCCTGATCCATTCATTCCCTCAGTGGCTGTGAGCGCTGTGCTTGTTTTTATCTGACTGCTCCACAGAGGATGAATGGAGCTGCGGTCACACATCCCACCCCACAGAGGATGACTGGAGCTGTGGTGACACATCCCACCCCACAGAGGATGACTGGAGCTGCGGTCACACATCCCACCCCACAGAGGATGACTGGAGCTGCGGTCACACATCCCACCCTACAGAGGATGACTGGAGCTGCGGTCACACATCCCACGCCACAGAGGATGACTGGAGCTGCGGTCACACATCCCACGCCACAGAGGATGACTGGAGCTGCGGCCACACATCCCACCCCACAGAGGATGAATGGAGCTGCGGCCACACATCCCACCTGCTGCCGCTGCATTGTATAATGGGCATATAAGTGTCCTGACAGGATAAAAGTTCCCCAATCTTCCGGTCGGTGCGGTTTCCACTGGTCTGGTTCCACCAATCAATAAGTTATCACCAACCTACCCTGTGGATCGGTGATAACTTGTCACCAAAGATCCCATTACTGCAAACTACTGTAATTGTACAGAGTTATTGTGTGTGCACAGGAGATGTGCAGGAGCCGCCTGTGCTTTACAATCAGCGCTAAACTATAACGGGCATAGCAGCTAATAGATATTTGCATGTAGCTGTAGGGTGGGCCCCTAGAGTTATTTTCCCTGGTAGGCCCCAGACACCCCAGTCCGACCCTGTATATATATATATCTATATATATAATTGCCTTATTCTGTCTGTCTGTCTGTCTTGCTCCAAAATTGTGTCCTTACGGTGACAACCAGCGGATTGGCCGCTGGGCTCAGCATGGCTACGCCCCCCCCCCCCCGCACGGATTGGCCGCTCGGCTCGCCCTCGCCCCGCCCCCCCCCACGGATTGGCCGCTTGCCCCGGCCCCCTGCACGCATTGGACACTTGGCCAGGCCCCGCCCTCTCACGCATTGGATGCCCGCCCCCCGCACGCATTCCCCGAACCCACACGGAGACGCCCGACTCCCACCCAGGTGACTGCTGCAGCATCGGAAGCCCACACCGCAAGACAAAGTGGAGAAAAGCCACTAGCTTACCCCGCCTCCTGACACACGTGTGCTGGAGCCGGCGTAGGCTGGTATCCATAGTACACATCGGGTAACTATAGAAACCGCTTTCCTTAGTTACCGATGTGTAAGATGGTTACTAGCTTACCTCGGCTCCCGGCACACGTCAGCACTGTCGCTTTCTTTTCTCCACTTTGTCGAATCCGGCGCGCTCCCATGCACTGTGTACACTAACTACAGTTGCCGCGCGACAAGCTCCGATCACATGTTGTCATGTGACCAGGAAGTTGCGGCGCAGCCACTGTCCTGTACAGTGTACCGCTGCCTTCAGACGTCCGTGTCACACATGCATGTATTGTATATACACACACACACACATAGCAGACACACATGGATACACCGACGCATACACACATACAGTTAGGTCCAGAAATATTTGGACAGTGACACAAGTTTTGTTATTTTAGCTGTTTACAAAAACATGTTCAGAAATACAATTATATATATAATATAGGCTGAAAGTGCACACTCCCAGCTGCAATATGAGAGTTTTCACATCCAAATCGGAGAAAGGGTTTAGGAATCATAGCTCTGTAATGCATAGCCTCATCTTTTTCAAGGGACCAAAAGTAATTGGACAAGGGACTCTAAGGGCTGCAATTAACTCTGAAGGCGTCTCCCTCGTTAACCTGTAATCAATGAAGTAGTTAAAAGGTCTGGGGTTGATTACAGGTGTGTGTTTTTGCATTTGGAAGCTGTTGCTGTGACCAGACAACATGCGGTCTAAGGAACTCTCAATTGAGGTGAAGCAGAACATCCTGAGGCTGAAAAAAAAGAAAAAATCCATCAGAGAGATAGCAGACATGCTTGGAGTAGCAAAATCAACAGTCGGGTACATTCTGAGAAAAAAGGAATTGACTGGTGAGCTTGGGAACTCAAAAAGGCCTGGGCGTCCACGGATGACAACAGTGGTGGATGATCGCCGCATACTTTCTTTGGTGAAGAAGAACCCGTTCACAACATCAACTGAAGTCCAGAACACTCTCAGTGAAGTAGGTGTATCTGTCTCTAAGTCAACAGTAAAGAGAAGACTCCATGAAAGTAAATACAAAGGGTTCACATCTAGATGCAAACCATTCATCAATTCCAAAAATAGACAGGCCAGAGTTAAATTTGCTGAAAAACACCTCATGAAGCCAGCTCAGTTCTGGAAAAGTATTCTATGGACAGATGAGACAAAGATCAACCTGTACCAGAATGATGGGAAGAAAAAAGTTTGGAGAAGAAAGGGAACGGCACATGATCCAAGGCACACCACATCCTCTGTAAAACATGGTGGAGGCAACGTGATGGCATGGGCATGCATGGCTTTCAATGGCACTGGGTCACTTGTGTTTATTGATGACATAACAGCAGACAAGAGTAGCCGGATGAATTCTGAAGTGTACCGGGATATACTTTCAGCCCAGATTCAGCCAAATGCCGCAAAGTTGATGGACGGCGCTTCATAGTACAGATGGACAATGACCCCAAGCATACAGCCAAAGCTACCCAGAAGTTCATGAGTGCAAAAAAGTGGAACATTCTGCAATGGCCAAGTCAATCACCAGATCTTAACCCAATTGAGCATGCATTTCATTTGCTCAAATCCAGACTTAAGACGGAAAGACCCACAAACAAGCAAGACCTGAAGGCTGCGGCTGTAAAGGCCTGGCAAAGCATTAAGAAGGAGGAAACCCAGCGTTTGGTGATGTCCATGGGTTCCAGACTTAAGGCAGTGATTGCCTCCAAAGGATTCGCAACAAAATATTGAAAATAAAAATATTTTGTTTGGGTTTGGTTTATTTGTCCAATTACTTTTGACCTCCTAAAATGTGGAGTGTTTGTAAAGAAATGTGTACAATTCCTACAATTTCTATCAGATATTTTTGTTCAAACCTTCAAATTAAACGTTACAATCTGCACTTGAATTCTGTTGTAGAGGTTTCATTTCAAATCCAATGTGGTGGCATGCAGAGCCCAACTCGCGAAAATTGTGTCACTGTCCAAATATTTCTGGACCTAACTGTAGCACACATTCATGTATACACACATACTGAGCACATATACACACATAGCAGACACACATGGATACACCGGGCGCATACACACAGCGCACATGCATGTATATACACACACACACACACACACAGCAGACACACATGGATACACCGAGCGCATACACACAGCGCACATGCATGTATACACACACACTGAGCACATATACACACATCGCAGACACACATGGATACGCCGGGCGCATACACACAGCGCACATGCATGTATATACACACACACACACAGCAGACACATAGATACACCGAGCGCATACACACAGCGCACATGCATGTATACACACACACACACTGAGCACATATACACACATCGCAGACACACATAGATACACTGAGCGCATACACACATAGTGCACATGCATGTATATACACACAAACACAGCAGACACACATGGATACACCGAGCGCATACACACAGCGCACATGCATGTATATACACACACACACTGAGCACATATACACACATAGCAGACACACAGATACACCGAGCGCATACACGCATAGCGCACATGCATGTATACACACTCAGCACATATACACACATAGCAGACACACATAGATACACCAAGCGCATACACACATAGTGCACATGCATGTATACACACACACTGAGCACATATACACACACATAGCAAACACTCAGATACACCGGGCGCATACACACACAGCACACATGCATGTATATACACACACACACACACAGCAGACACACATAGATACACCGAGCGCATACACACAGCGCACATGCATGTATACACACACGCATATATACACACATAGCAGACACACATGGATACACCGAGCGCATACACACATAGCGCACATGCATGTATACACACACACACACACACACAGCAGACACATGGATACACCGAGCGCATACACACAGCGGACATGCATGTATACACACACACACACTGAGCACATATACACACATAGATACACCGAGCGCATACACACATAGCGCACATGCATGTATACACACACACACAGCAGACACATGGATACACCGAGCGCATACACACATAGCGCACATGCATGTACACACACACATACTCTGCTGTACACCCAGCGATGCGGTCCCCGGCACTGAAGTCCCCAGTGCTGTTCCTGCTTCCAGCTCCTCAGGGCTGAATATTCAGTGAGTATAATGATTGGCGATAAGGAGCGGGAGGCAGCATAGCCGGAGACGGCATCGCTGGAGAGAAGTAAATATAGAAAATATTTTTATTAAAAAGACCCATATTTTCTATGGTATGTGTTACACTGATGTCGCACGGATCACATCAGTGTGCGATCCGTGTGACATCCGTGCTGCCGAAGATACCTGCGTGTGTGCGTGCGGGGTCATGAAAAGTCACACGGTCCGTGTGCAAACATGGACGTGTGAGGCACATCATAGAATAACATGGGTACGTGTGACATCCGTGTTACAAAACGCATGTCACACGTACCGAAAACACGGACGTCTGAAACCAGCCTACAGGAGCGTGCAGGATCCGACAAAGTCGAGAAAAGCCGGATGTTTGAAACCACTAGCTTACCCCGGCTCCTGGCACACGTGTGCCTGAGCCGGCGTACGCTGGTAACCATGGTACACATCGGGTAACTATAGAAACCGCTTTGCTTAGTTACCCAATGTGTAACATGGTTACTAGCTTACCCCGACTCTCGGCACACGTGTGCCGGAGCCGGCGCACTCTGTTAACCAGTGTACACATTGGGTAACTATGGAAACCGCTTTGCATAGTTACCCGATGTGTACCATGGTTACTAGCTTACCCCGGCTCCCTGCCCATTCAGATCGTTGGTCTCCCACTGTCAAACACGCCGATGCGTGCTGCACAGCAGGAGACCAACAAGCAAACAATAAACCAGCACTGTCGCTTTGCATAGTTACCCAATGTGTACTATGGTTATCAGCTTACCGACGAACGCTGGTAACAAATGGTACACAACCCTGTAACTTTGGAAAGCGCTTTCGTTAGTTACCCAATGTGACCATGGTTACCACCTTACCCCTGGTTCCCGGCACATGTGTGCTTGAGCCGGCGTATGCTGGTAACCATGGTACACATCGGGTAACTAAGCAAAGCGCTTTGCATAGTTACCCGATTGTGTAACATGGTTACCAGTGTACACCGGCTCCCTGCCCATTCAGATAGTTGGTCTCCCACTGTCAAACACGCCGATGCGTGCTGCACAGCAGAAGACCAACAAGCAAAAAATAAACCAGCACTGTCGCTTTGCATAGTTACCCAATGTGTACCATGGTTATCAGCTTACCGACGTACGCTGGTAACAAATGGTACACAATCCTGTAACTATGGAAAGCGCTTTCGTTAGTTACCCAATGTGTACCATGGTTACCACCTTAATCCCGGCACATGTGTACGCCGGCTCCTTGCCCATTCAGATCGATGGTCTCCCACTGTCAAACACGCCGATGCGTGCTGCACAGCAGGAGACCAACGAGCAAAAATGAACCATCATTATTCAAGACTTGCTGATTATATTATTATTCAATCTGCTAACCTACATACACATTCTAGACTACCCGATACGTTAGAATCGGGCCACCTTCTAGTATATATATATATATTTTATACCTTTGTGGCCGAAAGGGCTTGCTTTATATTTCCCCTGAAGCAGGTTATGGGACTTTCAAAGTAAACCTGCTGGACTTTTTCTAATGAAACCGTTCCTGTCCTTACCTCAACCCGTAGCCGAGTGAGTAGCATTGTTACAATTTTTATATATATATATGACTCGCCCACCCCAGGGCTATGGGACACCCGGTGCCGGGCCGGACTAGTCCGGGGGTCGTCAGTGGTGGCGGGGCCCGACTCCGTGGCCCTGGTGGGTGTCAGTTAAAATGTGGCTGGTGACTTGGGGTTTGAATAAAGTTTGTGTTCGTGACGCCACCTGTGGTATTCGGCTATTAAGCCGCCGCTGCTGTGTAAGGCCTCCGGGGTGATGAAGTGGCAGCAATGATGATACTGCTCCCCACAGGTGGAGCAATGCCCCGGGGCACAGTTGGTGCTTATTAGTGTCTATGCAGAGAAATAACTGAGGCAACACCAGGGGTGCAGTTTCAAGGTCTTTACTCACAGTTCTTGTCAAGGCCTGCAGGAGCCTTTGGACTGCTGGGACCACCGTCAGGGACCTCCGCCGATCCCGGGTAGATCTGGGGGTTGATGCCAGTGCACCCCTCTAATTGTGTCCTTTCTCAGCTGACTTCACTGGCCACCAGCTCTGAAGCTCTCTGTGGCCCTGGAATCCCTTCGTTCCCTGCTTGGTGTCACCTGGACCCCCCGAGTCCCAGGGTCTTCACCAGGAAGCGTCACTTTTTTCTTTCTTTAGCTCCTGCCTGACTAGAGCTCTTCTTCTACTCTCTGTTTCTCTCCTTCTCTGTTGCTTTCTTTCTCTGTTGCGGACACTCTGAACTCACAGAGCCCCTTTCTCTTTCACAGCTACATGCTGGCTCCTCACTCTCTCACCCTCTGAGGTAAACTGAAACTCTGACCTTCCTCTCTGCTCTACACTCGGCTGGCTCTCCCCACCCCCCGGTTGCTAAGCTACCACCCTATGGGAGCAGGGATAGGTGTTACGACCCCTCCCAGCATGCAGCATGGGAGGGTTACTGCCACTATCCCTTGTCCCAGTGTGTGCCTAGCAATGGGTGTAGTGCAGTTTTACCTGTGAACTGGCATGTACCCCTTTCCTTACCCAGGATGGGACATCACACCTCTGACTGGGGTGTAATGTCTCTGTGGCGACGGAAGCCTCAGGGGCGCCACACTCCCCCACAGCGAATCCCAGCACGTCCTCGGGCTGAAACAACAAAAACAATGGAAGAAACTGCAAAATTTTGTTATGCATAAAACATTAAAACTTTAGGACATTACATCCCTTTATGGGAGGCACATAATTAACACATTCACCGGGGACCACATTCCAGTCCAGTGGCTCGGTAACACATAAACAGGGGGGGGTCATCTTCAAAAAGAACAGGGGACGAGGATTCAGGACTAGGGTGTCATCTTCGAAAAGAACAATGGGCAGACATTCAGGGGCTATGTACTGTCCTGACTCCATTAACTCCTTGTCGTCCTCCACCAGGGGCTCCGACCCTTGATGGCGCCCACTGGGACTCTGACCCAGCGACGGTCAACAAGTCAGACAAGGTCCTCCTCCTTCCACCTCTTGTGCTGAGTGGCATCTCCTGGAGAACTTAGGGACGTTCAACAAAGGCAGGAAGCATTATTTCTGGAGCAGGTCCTTTAAAACTTTCAACTCGGACGTTTAACTTCAGGGGTTATATACAGTTCAGCATCTTCTTTCCTTCTTCATTACTTGTGAGGATAGATGCGGGGGTCCCACTCTGGCATTGCTCCAGGCAGCGGGTAGGCCGAGGAGATCATCGTCTGCGTCTCCTGAGTGCTGGTCGCTGGCCTACTACGGGGCGCTGCAGCCTGGGTAGGAGTGGGGCTGCTGCGGGGTGATGGTATCGGAGCTGCGTCCTCCTCTAGATGTTCAGGGGTCTGCTCTTTAGCCACAACAGTTGCTGGGATAGACGGCGTTGCGGCCTGGTCTGATCTGGCCGGATAGGGTGTTTCTGCGCTGGACGTCTCAGCAGGGACTTCAGTCAGGGTCGCAGCATGGACCTCAATGGGCATCGCAGCAGAGACTTCAATGGGCATCGCAGCAGAGACCCCAGTCGAGATCACAGCAGGGATCGCATTCGGGATCGCAGCAGGGATCGCACTCGGGATCGCAGCGGGGATCGCGGCGGGCATCGCAGTGGCCTCTGGTAGTAACGCCGGCGGGGTCAGCACACCCGATCGGGCAGGGGCAGTATAGGACTCACCCAGGGTTAGGCCGGAGATGCTCTGCAGCAGGATCGCCATCGCTGGTATGGGCTCCGGATGGTTGTGGGCGGCACCTCCACACAGGCCTTGCTGCACAGACACCTGCAGCTTCCTCATGGCCAGCACCATCTCCTTCCCCCACACGGCTGTCTCCCGTCCGCTCTGCTCGTTCATCCTGTCAGCCGTTCCCCCGACTTCAGCCTCCAGCTCAGCGGCGGTCACAGGCCTGATCCAGGTGAGCTCCTCCTGGCCTCCGCTTGCAGGAGCCATCTTCTTTCTTCCTCCATACAGCAGCATTCTTAGCGCGCCATTTTTCTCTCCTCCGCTCTGCATAGCGGGCACTGCTTCGCGCTCTTTTGCCAAGACCAAGGGAGCGGGGCTTCTCTTCGCGCCCTTTCTTCTGACACGCCCCCCTTCTTCCCGCTCTCAGCAGCGCTAATGGCGGCGGTTTCCACAGTAAAACACACAGTCTTTTTAAAGGCGCACAGTACCCGGTGGGCGCCGGGCACGAGATCCTGTTCGTGATGCCAAAATTGACTCGCCCACCCCAGGGCTATGGGACACCCGGTGCCGGGCCGGACTAGTCCGGGGGTCGTCAGTGGTGGCGGGGCCCGACTCCGTGGCCCTGGTGAGTGTCAGTTAAAATGTGGCTGGTGACTTGGGGTTTGAATAAAGTTTGTGTTCGTGACGCCACCTGTGGTATGCGGCTATTAAGCCGCCGCTGCTGTGTAAGGCCTCCGGGGTGATGAAGTGGCAGCAATGATGATACTGCTCCCCACAGGTGGAGCAATGCCCCGGGGCACAGTTGGTGCTTATTAGTGTCTATGCAGAGAAATAACTGAGGCAACACCAGGGGTGCAGTTTCAAGGTCTTTACTCACAGTTCTTGTCAAGGCCTGCAGGAGCCTTTGGACTGCTGGGACCACCGTCAGGGACCTCCTCCGATCCCGGGTAGATCTGGGGGTTGCTTAATAGCCGCATACCACAGGTGGCGTCACGAACACAAACTTTATTCAAACCCCAAGTCACCAGCCACATTTTAACTGACACCCACCAGGGCCACGGAGTCGGGCCCCGCCACCACTGACGACCCCCGGACTAGTCCGGCCCGGCACCGGGTGTCCCATAGCCCTGGGGTGGGCGAGTCATATATATATATATATATATATATATATAAAAAATAACAAAGCTACTCACTCGGCTACGGGTTGAGGTAAGGACAGGAACGGTTTCATTAGAAAAAGTCCAGCAGGTTTATTTTGAAAGTCCCATAACCTGCTTCAGGGGAAATATAAAGCAAGCCCTTTCGGCCACAAAGGTATAAAATATATATATATATACTATAAGGTGGCCCGATTCTAACGTATCGGGTAGTCTAGAATGTGTATGTAGGTTAGCAGATTGAATAATAATATAATCAGCAAATCTTGAATAATGATGGTTCATTTTTGCTCGTTGGTCTCCTGCTGTGCAGCACGCATCGGCGTGTTTGACAGTGGGAGACCATCGATCTGAATGGGCAAGGAGCCGGCGTACACTGGTAACCATGTTACACAAGCCCTTTCGGCCACAAAGGTATAAAACAAAAAAACCCCAATAAGTCCGTGTCACTGCGGGCATAAACAGTCCTCTTTCACACAGAGCTCCTCTCTGTTAAGGTCCAGCAATCTCCCAAACACAGACACACTATGAGACTCCTGGTCTCCTTTTATATCTACAACCACACCCAGAAGTGGAGGTATGTGAGCAGCCAGACCCGCCCATCTCTCCGGCTGTTCATAAACCCGGCCCTGTTATGCCCTAATATTCTCCCAGCACTACATGTACTGGAGCTTACTCCCGGGCTTACATCACAGAGGATAACCATCTCTGCGACATATACCTCCCATCGACTATAGGACCAGCAACCCTGTTACACACCTCCCCCCTCTGCCCAAAGCCGCGGGGCTTGGCACCTGCTACTGTGGGGCCCCGAGGTTCGGTGTCGGTGCAGCGGTGCATTACCTTCAGGGACTCCACGCGGCTGGATCTTGTCACAGGTAGGAAATCCTCTATTTTGATTGTCGTGACGCCACTCTCAGAATTGCGGTCAGTGGAGACCGCCACTGCAGGTTAGGGGTGCCTGGGGCTGATAGTAGGTGCAGTCAGTTGTAATAGCCTCCTGAGAGTGAGGCATGCCCCAGGGTCCCGTGTAGGTGTGTGGAACTACAAGTCGCAGAATGACTCACACGCACAAGCAGGATGTCTTTCAGGGGTTTTAGTCACTGATCGTGGCAGGGTGAGTAACCCGGGCGTAGCTGGGATGAACCAGGCTGGAACCAGGTGTCCTTCAGGCTGACTGGTGAGGGTGGCTACCAACTCGCCTTCCTTAGCCCGTTGTGTTTTGGGGTAACCCCTGCTTGAAGCCCTGCTGGGGTCGCCCAGGGAAGTTGCTGGTGCCTCTCTCCCCTTCTTTTTGGCCCGTTTGCTTGTAGCCTGGACCAGGTCACTCCGGCTGCTTGCCTCCTGTGAGCTATGGGCCCTCACTTTGGCTACGTGGCTGCGGACTCTGTGGTGATGTCTTGGGGGTGTAAAGTGCCCCCTCATGCAGGTTTGGCAAAGGACAGGTGGATCTATCCCTGCACTGGGACCTGTTACCCGTTTGGGCCTGGTATCTCCCTGACAGTCTCCTTACTCTCCACTCCGTTGCTCTCTCTTTAGTCGTGGGTGGATTTCGGGCAGCACTCCCAGGTGACCGTTCTCCCCCGCCGGTAGTCACTGCGCGTACGTTGTCAGAATTGTGTAGAGCTACAGGGTCTGCTTCTGCCCTCCCTGAACTTCACCACTCAACTGTCTTCGGCTCACTCTTCCCTACTCTCCTGTTCTTGCCTACGTCACCTAGCAACCAGGCTCTCTACCACACCCCTCGAGTGGAGATGGAGGCTTCGCCCCCTCCTGGGATCCCCAGGGGTCCTCTCAAAGGTAAATGTGTGAGACCTGATCACTATGCGCCTGTGTAGTCACACACCTCGGTCAGCCTTCTGGATTACCTGTTTTGTACTGTCCCCAGCATGGGTGCAGTACTCAGTGGTGCCTGACCAGTTCAGGGGCGCCACATTCCCCCTTAGTTATCACCAGCACGTCCTCGGGCTGCAAGACAACATTTTAAAATGCATAAAACAGTAAAACATGGTAAAACGTTTTAAAACCATCAGGTACCATACATCACCACCTTCCACCCACAAGTCCGTTAACCCACCCTAAACCCTCTCAGGCGGCAGGTCACCGGTTTCTTTTGGTAACCAGGTCTGGGCCATCAGCTTCCCCAGACCTTTCTTCCCATCTGCCTCTCCCGTTGGCCGCGCCTTCAGCCACTTCTGGCAGGATGTAGAGGCGGCTTTCATGGTCTGGTGGTTTCAGGGTATACCTGGCCTGGTGGAGCCGCGCCTTCAGCCTCTTCTGGCAGGATGCAGAGGCGGCCTCCACAGTTGGTGCTGACCAGGTACCCTCTTTGTGGTGGAGAGCCAGGCCCCATAAACAGGCGTGCTCCCTGGTAGTGGTTGTACCTCTGGGGTAACTATAAACACTGCGAGAGTTTGTGGCTATAGACAGTTCATAGCCTATGGTCCATACGCGAGGTGCAAAAGGATTTTCTCACATCAGTTCATGTGGGCACATTTCTTAAACTTTTCTATAACGTTGCAAACTTCAAACTTTAACTTGCTGTACTTTCGTATTTAACTTTACTTTTGTTTACCAGGGCTCTTGCCTATTGGGCTTTGGCACCTGTCGTCATCATCTGTTGTAGAGATAGCAGGATCTCTGTAGGGGTTCCTGGTACATGGTATGACATCCAGTGCGTACCACCCCCTTTCTCCTTGATGTTTTGTGAACTCGACCAAATCTCCCTTCCGTAGGTCTCTTCCTGGGTGTCCTCTAGGCAAATGGGCTCTAACGTCTCTCCTGCTTACAAATATGCCCTCCTTTACACCAGATGCTACTATAAAGCCATATCCAGACCTTAGACTGAAGTCTTCTACAACTCCTCGACAAAGTGGGCTTCTGACCTGCGATTTGGCCCTTCTCAAGGACCGCTTTTCCTCTAAGTCTCTGGCCGTGACCTCGTCCTTCTCCTCGGGAGACTGCTGTGCAGGTGGATCCCTTGTCCTGCTGCGGCGCCGTGTCCTGCGGGCTGGGTCCTGCCTGACTGCCACCTCACCGCTTGCAGGCTCCCAGGTGAGGTATCTGGACAAATCTTCCTCAGCGGAGGATGTCGGGCCCTCTTCATCCCAGCGGGAGTACGGCAGCATCTCTGGCTCTTGGACTGGTGCTGCATCCACTGCTGATGGCTCTGGGGTCAGCTTCTCAGCTTCCTGGCCTCCCCTCCCCCTTAGTTCTTCTGGGCACTCCTCTTGTGGCAGCGCTAGGGATGGATATTCATCAGCAGGCCAGGGCGGGGGACCCTTTGGCATGAATGTTGCAGGAGTCTTCCTGTGAGTATGCGGAGGGAGCAGATACCGGTCCACCATCTCCTTTGGGAAGTGGGCCTCTAGATCAGCCTTCAGCTTCCAGTATTCGGGGTCCTCCCCCAGCAGGGACTTCCTAGCAGGGATTTCCTTGGGCTGGGGAGCGGTGTCTGCTCTGACCTGGCAGGCCGGGGTAAATAATTGTACAGTCTTGTCTTGGCGGGCCGAGCCTGGCGTGGCAGCGGCCTGGTCTTGGCGGGCCGAGCAAGGCATCGCTGCAGCGGCCTGGATTGGCGTCGCAGCTGCGATGGGATCTGTGCGGGCCGGGCTGGGCGCTTCTGCGGCCTGGATTGGCGTCGCAGCTGCGATGGGATCTGTGCGGGCCGGGCTGGGCGCTTCTGCGGCCTGATTCAGCGTTGCCGCGCCGGGCGCCTCTTCAGGGACCGCAGGCGTGGCAGCAGGAGTCGGGGCACTCGCGCTGGCAGGGGCAATATAGGACTCACCCATCAGTGCCACCATCGGGACCTGAGCCGTCCTGTGGGGCACTCGTAGCGCGGCTCTCTCCTCATAGGCCTCAACTGCCTCAGCGATTTCCTGCAGCTCCGCACGTCCTTCTCGGATCTGCTGCACGATCCTCGCTTCCAGTCGGTTACTGAACTGGGCAAGCTCCCAGGACCACCAGGCAGCGGAACCTGGCTCTGGGCTCCTATCTTCAGACGCCATCTTCACCGTGTCGTCGCTGCTCTGCAGATCTCTTCTCAGCAGCAGGCTTCCGGCTCCCTTTCTTTCCCGACGTCTCTGAACGCCTCTGCTCCCATCACTTGCGAGGCCAGGACCCTCCAGGGGATCTCTGGGTAGCCACACCTCTTCGTGGGCGGTAACTTCTCCCAGCGCGGGCTGCTGTTGTTTTTTCAGCGCGCTTTTCATGGTGGCAATATGGCGGCGCTTCCAATTTTCCAAGCGGACCGCCCAGGCACATGGTCACCTGTCTGAACAGGTCTAGTCCTTATCCTGTTCGTGACGCCAGATGTGTGGGGCCCCGAGGTTCGGTGTCGGTGCAGCGGTGCATTACCTTCAGGGACTCCACGCGGCTGGATCTTGTCACAGGTAGGAAATCCTCTATTTTGATTGTCGTGACGCCACTCTCAGAATTGCGGTCAGTGGAGACCGCCACTGCAGGTTAGGGGTGCCTGGGGCTGATAGTAGGTGCAGTCAGTTGTAATAGCCTCCTGAGAGTGAGGCATGCCCCAGGGTCCCGTGTAGGTGTGTGGAACTACAAGTCGCAGAATGACTCACACGCACAAGCAGGATGTCTTTCAGGGGTTTTAGTCACTGATCGTGGCAGGGTGAGTAACCCTGGCGTAGCTGGGATGAACCAGGCTGGAACCAGGTGTCCTTCAGGCTGACTGGTGAGGGTGGCTACCAACTCGCCTTCCTTAGCCCGTTGTGTTTTGGGGTAACCCCTGCTTGAAGCCCTGCTGGGGTCGCCCAGGGAAGTTGCTGGTGCCTCTCTCCCCTTCTTTTTGGCCCGTTTGCTTGTAGCCTGGACCAGGTCACTCTGGCTGCTTGCCTCCTGTGAGCTATGGGCCCTCACTTTGGCTACGTGGCTGCGGACTCTGTGGTGATGTCTTGGGGGTGTAAAGTGCCCCCTCATGCAGGTTTGGCAAAGGACAGGTGGATCTATCCCTGCACTGGGACCTGTTACCCGTTTGGGCCTGGTATCTCCCTGACAGTCTCCTTACTCTCCACTCCGTTGCTCTCTCTTTAGTCGTGGGTGGATTTCGGGCAGCACTCCCAGGTGACCATTCTCCCCCGCCGGTAGTCACTGCGCGTACGTTGTCAGAATTGTGTAGAGCTACAGGGTCTGCTTCTGCCCTCCCTGAACTTCACCACTCAACTGTCTTCGGCTCACTCTTCCCTACTCTCCTGTTCTTGCCTACGTCACCTAGCAACCAGGCTCTCTACCACACCCCTCGAGTGGAGATGGAGGCTTCGCCCCCTCCTGGGATCCCCAGGGGTCCTCTCAAAGGTAAATGTGTGAGACCTGATCACTATGCGCCTGTGTAGTCACACACCTCGGTCAGCCTTCTGGATTACCTGTTTTGTACTGTCCCCAGCATGGGTGCAGTACTCAGTGGTGCCTGACCAGGTCAGGGGCGCCACACTACCACTAGACAAGGGAGTCTCGATAGGGCATCAGCATTACCATGCAGCCGCCCAGCTCTATGTTCAACATGGAAGTTATAATCCTGCAGGGCTAGAAACCAACGGGTAACCCTGGCATTCCTACCCTTTTTCTCCCTCATCCATCGAAGCGGGGCATGATCAGAGACCAGCCGAAACTGCCTACCCAGCAGGTAGTATCGTAAGGTGTCCACCGCCCACTTTATGGCTAAACATTCTTTTTCTACAATAAATAATTCTTTTCACAAGGTGACAGTTTTCTACTCAGGTAAAGAATGGGATGTTCTTCTCCGTGTAGGTCCTGAGACAGGACCGCTCCCAATCCAACGTCCAAGGCATCGGTCTGGACCACGAACTCTTTCTTGAAGTCGGGTGCCATCAGGACCGGATGTTTACATAACACTACTTTTAATTCCTGAAATGCCGTTTCCGCCTCCGAGGTCCACTTGGCCATAGCCCATTTTGTCCCCTTAAGGAGGTCAGTCAGAGGTGCAGCTACCACGGCAAAGTTGGGAATAAATCTTCTATAGTACCCTACGATTCCTAGAAAGGTCCTGACCTGCTTCTTCGAAAGTGGTCTTGGCCACTTCTGGATTGCATCCACTTTGTTGATTTGGGGTTTAATTTTACCTCTACCCACCACATAGCCTAGATACTTGGCCTCTTCTTTTCCCATGGCTCACTTTTTCGGATTGATAGAAAATCCCGCCTTCCTCAGCGCATCAAACACAGCCTGGACCTTTACCAGATGGCTTCCCCATTCAGGACTATAGACCACAATGTCGTCCAGAGTTGCCGCTGCGTAGTTCTTATGAGGTGCCAGGACCTGGTCCATGGCCCTCTGAAAGGTGGCCGGGGCTCCCTGCAGTCCAAATGGCATCCGGTTGTAGTGGAAGCATCCATCAGGTGTAGAGAAGGCGGTCTTCTCATTGGCCTTCTGTGACATGGGTATTTGCCAATATCCTTTTGTCAGATCCAGGGTGGTTATATACCGTGCCGGGCCCAACCTCTCAATCAGCTCGTCGACCCGAGGCATCGGATATGCATCGAACTTGGAGACCTCGTTCAGCTTCCGATAATCGTTACAAAATCTCCATTCCCCATCCGGCTTCGGCACAAGGACAATCGAACTGGACCAACCACTCTTGGACTCCTCGATGACTCCCATTTTCAGCATTCGTTTTACCTGTTTGGAGATCGCCTCCCGCTGAGCCTCAGGAATTCAATAGGGTTTTATGTTCACCCGCACGTTAGGTTCCGTCAGAACCTCATGTTCTATTACCTGGGTACATCCAGGTAGGTCCGAGAATAGGTCTCTGTTCTGCTGGAGTAACTCTCGACATTGCTGTTTTTGGGATTTCGACAGCGACTCTGCCACGATTACATCCTCAATGTTATCTTCTGGCTTGACCACCAAACATGAGGTTTCCCGGAATTCCCTGTCTTGCCATGGCTTGATAAGGTTGATGTGGTAGACTTGATAGGGTTTCCGCTTCCCGGGTTGATGTACTTTGTAGTTCACTTCTCCGAGTTTTTCTACTATTTCATATGGGCCCTGCCATTTGGCCAGAAACTTACTCTCCACTGTCGGAATCAGCACGAGCACCCTGTCTCCGGGGCTGAATTGTCTCACTCTGGCCGACCGATTATAGATCCTTGCCTGAGCTTCTTGTGCCTGGAGGAGGTGCTCTTTCACGATGGGCATTACCCTAGCCATTCTCTCCTGCATCTGGGCGTCGTGTTCCATGACGCTTCGGTAGGGGGTCACTTCGGCTTCCCAGGTCTCCTTCGCTACATCTAAGAGTCCTCGTGGATGTCGGCCATACAGGAGTTCAAATGGAGAGAAGCCAGTGGAGGCCTGTGGAACCTCGCGGACAGAAAATAGTAAATACGGTAGCAGACAGTCCCAATCTCGGACATCCTTCTCAATAACCTTTTTTAGCATACTCTTTGATGTCTTATTAAACCTTTCCACTAGACCATCCGTTTGCAGATGGTAAACCGACGTCTTCAATTGATTAATCTGGAGGGTCTTACACAACTCCCACATCACCTTACTCATGAAAGGGGTCCCTTGATCAGTCAGGACCTCCTTTGGTAATCCTGTCTGGGCAAAGATGTGAACCAACTCACGGGCTATGCTTTTGGCCGTCGAGTTTCTCAGTGGCACTGCTTCCGGGTAGCGTGTTGCATAATCGAAGACCACCAATATATATAGGTGCCCACGAGCAGATTTGACAAGAGGGCCTACCAAGTCCATGGCAATTCGCTCAAACGGAACTTCTATGATGGGTAACGGCACTAGTGGACTGCGGAAGTGAGAAGTTGAAGCGGTTAGCTGGCAGGTGGGACAGGTTCTGCAATACTCCCTGATCTCACGGTAACATCCGGGCCAGAAAAACCTTCTAGTAATCCTTTCTTGCGTTTTATCTACGCCCAGATGGCCACTCAAGATATGGGAATGGGCTAAGTCCAACACTTTCCGCCTATAGGGCCCTGGGACTAGCAGCTGCTCAATTGTTTCCTCTCCTATCTTTGTGACCCGGTACAACAAATCCCCGCCCATCATGAAATATGGAAATCTAGTGTAAGCTCCGGGCTCCTGAGCTACGCCATTTATGACTGTTACACTATTGAATGCTTCCCTCAGAGCTAGGTCCCTATGCTGGGCAGACCCAAAATTTTCTATGCTCACCCCTAACTCAGGAATGTCTGGCTCAGGAGATGTTGTCTCCGTCTCATCACCCACAAGCACACACAAAGGGAAACAGTCAGACACCGGCTGTGGTGGGACTTCCTCTGGAGCGATCTGTCATTTCTCCGGGCCACCGGTCACGTCCCCCTTCCCCCACAAGATCCAAAACAAGGAAAACTCTCGGCCAAGGATAATGGGGTGCAACAAGTCCGGGACCACGCCCACTTCATGGGAATCAGAACCTTGTGTCGTCTCAATAATTACTCTGGCCATAGGATAGTCTTTAGCATCCCCATGGATACAACGTACTCCAATCCTCTTTCCTGGGATCAAGTTCAGCGGGGGTGTGGCCCTTATCAGGGTCACCAAACTCCCCGAGTCTAATAAACCGGTCATTCGTACCCCGTCTACTTTTACGGGACATGCTTGGGGCCCCTCACTAGAGGAACAGTCTACACTGCAGGCAGGATATGCGTAATAGGAGCACCGCCGACCTAAGTTACATTCCATCTGTTCGGTGGTCATGGGACAATGGGCAGCAATATGACCTGGGCCATGGCATCTAAAGCAAATTATGTCCCCAGTGGAGACCTTCGGTACTGGCTCCAGCGCCCCCTTGACCTTGAACGTCCCGCCCCTTTTTGGGTTTCCACCCCCTGTTGGGAACCCCAGTACGTAGAGGGTAAGTTCTGTTCCTTCCCCAACGACCCCTCTACCACCTGGTATCGCTCGACCAGGTCGTCAGCATTCTGGGGATCACCCTGGGCAACCCACGTCTGTACTGGCCTGAAGGGAGTACACAAACCGGTCCATTACAACTCGCTCCACCATCTGTGCTGGGGTAGAAGTCTCTGGCATCAACCATTTTTGGACCAGGTGTACTAAGTCAAACATCTGGGAACGGGGTGGTTTGTCACGGTGATACGCCCAGCGATGGACCCTGACAGTCATTGTCACCCCCAGGCGTGCCAAAATTTCGGTTTTTAATTTTACATATTCTTGCGCATCTTGTTGGTGCCTTCTGCGGCTCCCCTGTTAAGTATGGCGCCTGCACCTCCGCCCACAGTACTTGCGGAAGTTGCTCACACTCTGCAATTCTCTCGAACACCATTAAAAAGGCCTCTATGTCATCCCCAGGGGTCATTTTCTGCATCGCTTTCCTTACCGCCTTCCGGACGCATGAGTCATCACCTGGTCTCTGGGTTGGATCAGTCCTTGGACCACGTATCGCCTCTGCAAGCAGTTTAATCTGCTGCTGCTGTTCCTCTCGCTGCTGCTGCAACTGTTGTAACAACAGCCTGTTCGTTTCTTGCTGGGCTTGATGTTGTTGCTGCTGCGCCTGCACCAGGTGTTTAATCACGTCCTCCATCTTGGGTGAATCAGCCTGGCCACTCACAGCCGCCTTCACCCAGGACATGTATTGCTCCTGCCGCCGTCACACCTTGGTCCTGGGAACATTGCCCGCAGACTAGCACAAAATGTAACAATGCTACTCACTCGGCTACGGGTTGAGGTAAGGACAGAAACGGTTTCATTAGAAAAAGTCCAGCAGGTTTATTTTGAAAGTCCCATAACCTGCTTCAGGGGAAACATAAAGCAAGCGCTTTTGGCCACAAAGGTATAAAACAAAAAAACCCCAATAAGTTCGTGTCACTGCGGGCATAAACAGTCCTCTTTTACACAGAGCTCCTCTCTGTTAAGGTCCAGCAATCTCCCAAACACAGACACACTATGAGACTCCTGGTCTCCTTTTATATCTACAACCACACCCAGAAGTGGAGGTATGTGAGCAGCCAGACCCACCCACCTCTCCGGCTGCTCGTAAACCCGGCCCTGTTATGCCCTAATATTCTCCCAGCACTGCATGTACTGGAGCTTACTCCCGGGCTTACATCACAGAGGATAACCATCTGTGCGACACATACCTCCCATCGACTAAAGGACCAGCAACCCTGTTACAATATATATATATATATATATATATATATATACTAGAAGGTGGCTCGATTCTAACGTATCGGGTAGTCTAGAATGTGTATGTAGGTTAGCGGATTGAATAATAAGGTAATGAATGGACTGGATGGATTAGGATGTTGTTTGAGTAGAAGCAGGATTCTCACTCGTGTATTACAAAAAGACTCGTGATATACAATACAACATTCGACTTCGACCTTGAAGCAAGAACAGGGAGTAATCATCCCACATGTTACATCCCTATTTCAGCTGGTGAGAAAATCTTGATTATAAAATTCTCTCTCAATACCTCTTTGTTCATTGTGCATTCTTGTTTTGTTATCTCCATTAACACCTTACTGTACACTCATCTTAGAATCATATTATGGCGTCTGTGCGATGGTCATATAGACACACAGATAATTATGCAGCGACATCTATATTTTGATTATTTACATACACAGATCATTTTATCACATTTGGATAAACGGCCTATAGCCCAGCAGACCTACCTTCACAGTGGTATAGCAAATGGCTTGTCACTTAAGGGAACAGGCCTGTTACTCCAGGGCAGCAGGCGGAAAAAAGAGTGCTGACCATGACTACCAGATGTCTCTACATGTGGTATAGCAACACACATGTCACTTCAGGGTGTCAGGCAGACAGAATAGCGCTGACTATGACTGCCAGCTGTCCCTACATGGGGTACAGGGACAAGCCTGTCAAACCATTGTGGCGGGCAGAGAGAATAGCGCTGACCATGACTGCCAGGCATTCTTACATGTGGTATAGGCACAAGCCTGTCACACCAGGGCAGCGGGCCAAGAGTAGAGAACTGACCATGACTGCCAGATGTCCTTACATGGGGTATAGCAACAGGCCTGTTACTTGAGGGCGGTGAGCGGAGAGAAGAGCGCTGACCATGATGGCCAGGTTTCCATACATGTGGTATAGGGACAGGCCTGTCACTCCAGGGTAGCAGGAGGAGATAAGAGCAATCACCATGACTGCCATGTGTCCCTAAATGTGATATAGGTACAAGCCTGTCACTCCAAGGCTGTGAGCGGAGAAAAGAACACTGACTATTTCTCCTAGGTGTCCCTACATGTCGTATAGAGACAGGCCTGTCACTCCAGGGTAGCAGGCGGAGAGAAGAGCGCTGAACATGACTGCCAGATGGCAGTTACATGTGGTATAAGGACAAGCCTGTCACTTTAGGGCAGTGATTGCAGTCGTGCGTGCAGTGGAACAACAGGTCACAGCACAGCCTGTCATTAACCCTTCGCCTCCTCTTCATTGCATCACACACAGGAAGACTTTATATCAGTTTCAGGTGGCACAACATTCACATTCTCTGGAAATGTCGCGGGCGGGGAGGACGCCGTCGCTGCTGCGCTCTCATTAACGCTCGGGTCCGGCGCTGCTGCGATGGCTGCTCGGTGGCTCGGGCGGTGGGCCGGATCCGGGGACTCAAGCGGCGCTCCTCACCCGTGAGTGAAAGGGGTGGTTGGTTTGGGGAATTTAGTCCGTGACGCCACCCACGGGTCATGGTGAAGATGGGCACCACCGCTGCTGATGACGGGAGCGATGGTAGGGAGCAGCTGGGATGTTGTTTTCCCCCTCCGTGGGTAGGGGTCGGTGGTCCCGGGGCCCGATGAGGTAACGGGGAGGCAGGGTCGGTGAGGTGCAGGGTTGCAAGGACGGCACGGTGCCGGATGGCACGGGTGTACTCACTCAGCAAGAAAGGTACAAAGTCCTCGGTAAACCAAATGGCTGGATGGACGGGTCCCGCAGCCGGCTGCAGTGTCTCTCCCTGGACAGGTGATGGCGGCTGTCTTTCCCTGCACCTTGATGTTCTTCTTCTGACTACTATGGATTCCCAACGGTAGTCCGCTCCCCGGTGTATGGGTACCGGAGGAGCCCGTTTGCCGGCAGGCGCTGGCCCTTGGGTCTCTAGCCTTAGGAGGTAGCTGTATATCCCCACGGTGTGGGTGGTTGCCTTCAATCGGGACTTTTGCTGTTGTGAAACCCCTAGGGTTTCAGTCACATTCGGATCTGATTATTTATTGTCGCGGCTCCAAGCTTGGTCGGGGTCCGATGGCCCTGCCTGTGTGTGCTGGCTTCACTTTGCTCCCCGGTCGGTACCGGCGGGCCGTCGCCCATCCCCGGTCCTACGGTTCCGCGTTGCTCCACCACTCCTGCAGACGGCCACCACCGTCTGCCAACCTTGCTGTCAGTGCCTGGGCCACAAACCCAGACACCCAAGTGTTTACTCCTCTCTCTTCACTGCTCAACACTGAACTGTCACTTTTCCCGCCTCCAGGCCTGTGATCTCCTTGGTGGGTGGAGCCAACCGCTTAGCCCCGCCCCACCTGGTGTGGACATCAGACACTGGAGGGAGGCATCAAGGGTTTTGTGTTTGGCTGGTGTCCCTGTCTAATGGGGGTGGGGGTGTTTGTGTGTTATCTGTGACGACCTGGCTAGGCCAGGGCGCCACATTCCCCCTTGGTGAAATGCAGACCGTCCGCGGGCTGCCCGTCCATCACCGGTTTTATTTTTTCAAAGCTGTAGAAATATAAATGAACATGTAAACATTTTAAACATAAGCATTTTTGTTAGGACACTTGAAGGTTGCACATATAAACATTTTTAATACAAACTGACGGACGGGTGTCTTCCGCTCTCCCACCCAAGCAACCTAGCCCTGATGCTGCCCCTAAGAAGTGGGCAGCACCCCTTGACCCCAGTCCAGGTTCAGGCTGCCCGAGCGGGAACGGGTACGGTTACTCGCACCTGGCTGTCACTTCAGGGGACCCCACATCCTTGGGGGACCCTTTATCCCTGGAGGATGGCCACCGGTCCTGGTGGTGGCCGGGCCCCAGCCAGCTCTGCTGCGGGCCCTTCCTCCAATCTGCCTCTCTGGAGGCGGCTCAGACGGAAATCACCCCTCAACTTATTTACAAGCCCACAAGTTCGTGGATTGCCTGCCAGTTCTCGGCCATGTCCATGAGTAGTCTCTCATGCAGGGGGGGTAAAAGCACACAGTGTCCCTCCGGGGACAACTTGCCGGCAACGGCCTGAATAATCATGTAGACAATCAGGTAAAGGTTCATGGTTCATTAAAAGTCATTCAATCAAACTGCTGAGGGTCCCAACGGGGGACAACTGCTTTTTTTTCCCTCATCTTTAAACAGCAATCCCGCGGCACAGCTGCCGTTGCTGCCGCTCCCAGTGTGGAGCACCTTCTGCTTGCTCCGGTTCAGGCGGTGTGGGGGATGGGCCCAGACAGAGTCCCTCCGTGCCGGCTACGACCAGTTCCTTCGGTAATGAGGGACCCCGCTGTGACGTGGCCTGCTCTGCCTCCTGGCAGCTGCATCCCCGCCGTGCCTCAGCCGAGGCCCGGGGTCTGGGAGTGGTCGACGGGACTTGCGGTGCTGGCCTCTGGTCGAGGATCACCTCCGCTGCGGCCGGGCGGACTGCCGGGGCCGTCGTCATCTCCGTTGCGGCCGGGACGGATGCCAGGGCGGTGACAAAGGTAAGGCCCGGGGGGCCCAGGTCTGGGCCCTCTCCCACAGATGCTGCGGGCTCTGCTACCGGTGGCATGGGTAACGGGTCGGTCGGGGCAGTGGCCGCGGGCATGGACAGTGAGGGAGGTAGCGTGGTGAACGGCAGCAGGCCGGGCCCCTCAGCCGTATCGACCGATCCCTCGGGGACATAGGGACGTGGGTCGCTTACCCGCTCCTCTGAGACCACCTCCACTTCGGATGCCCAAACGGTTGCGGCCAGGCCCCTCATATCCGATGTCCACTTCGCCAGCATGAAGTGGACTTGGGCCTGGAGCTCCTGGCACATCTTGCGGCTGGATCCAGGAACTTGTTTCAGAAGAGTCCTGGCGTCCCTGCACGCTGCAGCGCTAGTTACATGCCGCCACGGCTGCAACTGCCGCTCCTCCAACAGCTTCGTCGGGCGAAGACATCTTTTTCCCGTCCCCTCTTGGTACTCTTCAGCACTTCCGTTTGTTGGGGGGGGGGCTTCGCTTTCACGCCTTCCCTGCTCGGAGAAGACGCTCGAGCGGGAGATTTTCGCGCCAAGATGGCGGCTCCTCAAAACCCTCGGCCGGACGCCGCCGGCGGAGATCACAAGGCGCACCTCTACTGGAAAGTACAGGGGTTCAATCCTGTTCCCAGCGCCAAGTTGTCGCGGGCGGGGAGGACGCCGTCGCTGCTGCACTCTCGCTAATGTTCGGGTCCGGCGCTGCTGCGATGGCTGCTCGGTGGCTCGAGCGGTGGGCCGGATCCGGGGACTCAAGCGGCGCTCCTCGCCCGTGAGTGAAAGGGGTGGTTGGTTTGGGGAATTTAGTCCGTGACACCACCCACGGGTCGTAGTGAAGATGGGCACCACCGCTGCTGATGATGGGGATCCCGGGAGCGATGGTAGGGAGCAGCTGGGATGTTGTTTTCCCCCTCCGTGGGTAGGGGTCGGTGGTCCCGGGGCCCGATGAGGTGACGGGGAGGCAGGGTCGGTGAGGTGCAGGGTTGCAGGGACGGCGTGGTGCCGGATGGCACGGGTGTACTCATTCAGCAAGAAAGGTACAAAGTCCTCGGTAAACCAAACAGCTGGATGGACGGGTCCTGCAGCCGGCTGGAGTGTCTCTCCCCGGACAGGTGATGGCGGCTGTCTTTCCCTGCACCTTGATGTTCTTCTTCTGACTACTATGGATTCCCAACGGTAGTCCGCTCCCCGGTGTATGGGTACCGGAGAAGCCCGTTTGCCGGCAGGCGCTGGCCCTCGGGTCTCTAACCTTAGGAGGTAGCTGTATACCCTCACGGTGTGGGCGGTTGCCTTCAATCGGGACTTTTGCTGTTGTGAAACCCCTGGGGTTCCAGTCACATTCGGATCTGACTATTGTCGGTGGCTCCAAGCCTGGTCGGGGTCCGATGGCCCTGCCTGTGTGTGCTGGCTTCACTTCGCTCCCCGGTCGGTACCGGTGGGCCGTCGCCCATCCCCGGTCCTACGGTTCTGCGTTGCTCCACCACTCCTGCAGATGGCCACCACCGTCTGCCAACCTTGCTGTCAGTGCCTGGGCCACAAACCCAGACACCCAAGTGTTTACTCCTCTCTCTTCACTGCTCAACACTGAACTGTCACTTTTCCCACCTCCAGGCCTGTGATCTCCTTGGTGGGTGGAGCCAACCGCTTAGCCCCGCCCCACCTGGTGTGGACATCAGACACTGGAGGGAGGCATCAAGGGTTTTGTGTTTGGCTGGTGTCCCTGTCTAATGGGGGTGGGGGTGTTTGTGTGTTATCTGTGACGACCTGGCTAGGCCAGGGCGCCACATTCCCCCTTGGTGAAATGCAGACCGTCTGCGGGCTGCCCGTCCATCACCGGTTTTATTTTTTCAAAGCTGTAGAAATATAAATGAACATGTAAACATTTTAAACATAAGCATTTTTGTTAGGACACTTGAAGGTTGCACATATAAACATTTTTAATACAAACGGACGGACGGGTGTCTTCCGCTCTCCCACCCAAGCAACCTAGCCCTGATGCTGCCCCTAAGAAGTGGGCAGCACCCCTTGACCCCAGTCCAGGTTCAGGCTGCCCGAGCGGGAACGGGTACGGTTACTCGCACCTGGCTGTCACTTCAGGGGACCCCACATCCTTGGGGGACCCTTTATCCCTGGAGGATGGCCACCGGTCCTGGTGGTGGCCGGGCCCCAGCCAGCTCTGCTGCGGGCCCTTCCTCCAATCTGCCTCTCTGGAGGCGGCTCAGACGGAAATCACCCCTCAACTTATTTACAAGCCCACAAGTTCGTGGGTTGCCTGCCAGTTCTCGGCCATGTCCATGAGTAGTCTCTCATGCAGGGGGGGTAAAAGCACACAGTGTCCCTCCGGGGACAACTTGCCGGCAACGGCCTGAATAATCATGTAGACAATCAGGTAAAGGTTCATGGTTCATTAAAAGTCATTCAATCAAACTGCTGAGGGTCCCAACGGGGGACAACTGCTTTTTTTTCCCTCATCTTTAAACAGTAATCCCGCGGCACAGCTGCCGTTGCTGCCGCTCCCAGTGTGGAGCACCTTCTGCTTGCTCCGGTTCAGGCGGTGTGGGGGATGGGCCCAGACAGAGTCCCTCCGTGCCGGCTACGACCAGTTCCTTCGGTAATGAGGGACCTCGCTGTGACGTGGCCTGCTCTGCCTCCTGGCAGCTGCATCCCCGCCGTGCCTCAGCCGAGGCCCGGGGTCTGGGAGTGGTCGACGGGACTTGCGGTGCTGGCCTCTGGTCGAGGATCACCTCCGCTGCGGCCGGGCGGACTGCCGGGGCCGTCGTCATCTCCGTTGCGGCCGGGACGGATGCCAGGGCGGTGACAAAGGTAAGGCCCGGGGGGCCATGGTCTGGGCCCTCTCCCACAGATGCTGTGGGCTCTGCTACCGGTGGCATGGGTAACGGGTCGGTCGGGGCAGTGGCCGCGGGCATGGGCAGTGAGGGAGGTAGCATGGTGGACGGCAGCAGGCCGGGCCCCTAAGCCGTATCGACCGATCCCTCGGGGACATAGGGGCGTGGGTCGCTTACCCGCTCCTCTGAGACCACCTCCACTTCGGATGCCCAAACGGTTGCGGCCAGGCCCTTCATCTCCGACGTCCACTTCGCCAGCATGAAGTGGACTTGGGCCTGGAGCTCCTGGCACATCTTGCGGCTGGATCCAGGAACTTGTTTCAGAAGATATATATATATAAGAATAAGGCTGCACATCAAACTTAGATAATGGTATAATGCCTCAAGCATATGGAAAAATATTGGAATATACAATGAAAAATGCTACTTGCTAATTTGAACATGTGAATAATGAATTGCATACCTGCCATGAATATTAGGAAAAAGGAGATATTTAGCAATCGCATTGATCAATGTAACTGAGCCCCAAGGCCTCGTCAAGGCATATCTCTATATTGGGGTCCCTAGCTCTGTGACCCTAACTGTGTGTCATCTCATTGCAATTAAAAACTGCTATGGGTGGAGAGGGGTAACTAAGGACTTTCTTATATAGGAGATGGAAAAAACATGGCCGAAAGGGGCGGAGCTGTGTTCACATTCAGAAAAAAACTACATATAACTGAATAGGATAACTGAAGTGAGCACTAATATATATATATATATATATATATATATATATGAGTGCAAGCCAAAAATACATACTATATATAAGAATAAGGCTGCACATCAAACTTAGATAATGGTATAATGCCTCAAGCATATGGAAAAATATTGGAATATACAATGAAAAATGCTACTTGCTAATTTGAACATGTGAATAATGAATTGCATACCTGCCATGAATATTAGGAAAAAGGAGATATTTAGCAATCGCATTGATCAATGTAACTGAGCCCCAAGGCCTCATCAAGGCATATCTCTATATTGGGGTCCCTAGCTCTGTGACCCTAACTGTGTGTCATCTCATTGCAATTAAAAACTGCTATGGGTGGAGAGGGGTAACTAAGGACTTTCTTATATAGGAGATGGAAAAAACATGGCCGAAAGGGGCGGAGCTGTGTTCACATTCAGAAAAAAACTACATATAACTGAATAGGATAACTGAAGTGAGCACTAATATATATATATGAGTGCAAGCCAAAAATACATACTATATATAAGAATAAGGCTGCACATCAAACTTAGATAATGGTATAATGCCTCAAGCATATGGAAAAATATTGGAATATACAATGAAAAATGCTACTTGCTAATTTGAACATGTGAATAATGAATTGCATACCTGCCATGAATATTAGGAAAAAGGAGATATTTAGCAATCGCATTGATCAATGTAACTGAGCCCCAAGGCCTCGTCAAGGCATATCTCTATATTGGGGTCCCTAGGTCTGTGACCCTAACTGTGTGTCATCTCATTGCAATTAAAAACTGCTATGGGTGGAGAGGGGTAACTAAGGACTTTCTTATATAGGAGATGGAAAAAACATGGCCGAAAGGGGCGGAGCTGTGTTCACATTCAGAAAAAAACTACATATAACTGAATAGGATAACTGAAGTGAGCACTAATATATATATATATATATGAGTGCAAGCCAAAAATACATACTATATATAAGAATAAGGCTGCACATCAAACTTAGATAATGGTATAATGCCTCAAGCATATGGAAAAATATTGGAATATACAATGAAAAATGCTACTTGCTAATTTGAACATGTGAATAATGAATTGCATACCTGCCATGAATATTAGGAAAAAGGAGATATTTAGCAATCGCATTGATCAATGTAACTGAGCCCCAAGGCCTCGTCAAGGCATATCTCTATATTGGGGTCCCTAGCTCTGTGACCCTAACTGTGTGTCATCTCATTGCAATTAAAAACTGCTATGGGTGGAGAGGGGTAACTAAGGACTTTCTTATATAGGAGATGGAAAAAACATGGCCGAAAGGGGCGGAGCTGTGTTCACATTCAGAAAAAAACTACATATAACTGAATAGGATAACTGAAGTGAGCACTAATATATATATATATATATATGAGTGCAAGCCAAAAATACATACAATATATAAGAATAAGGCTGCACATCAAACTTAGATAATGGTATAATGCCTCAAGCATATGGAAAAATATTGGAATATACAATGAAAAATGCTACTTGCTAATTTGAACATGTGAATAATGAATTGCATACCTGCCATGAATATTAGGAAAAAGGAGATATTTAGCAATCGCATTGATCAATGTAACTGAGCCCCAAGGCCTCGTCAAGGCATATCTCTATATTGGGGTCCCTAGCTCTGTGACCCTAACTGTGTGTCATCTCATTGCAATTAAAAACTGCTATGGGTGGAGAGGGGTAACTAAGGACTTTCTTATATAGGAGATGGAAAAAACATGGCCGAAAGGGGCGGAGCTGTGTTCACATTCAGAAAAAAACTACATATAACTGAATAGGATAACTGAAGTGAGCAATAATATATATATATATATGAGTGCAAGCCAAAAATACATACTATATATAAGAATAAGGCTGCACATCAAACTTAGATAATGGTATAATGCCTCAAGCATATGGAAAAATATTGGAATATACAATGAAAAATGCTACTTGCTAATTTGAACATGTGAATAATGAATTGCATACCTGCCATGAATATTAGGAAAAAGGAGATATTTAGCAATCGCATTGATCAATGTAACTGAGCCCCAAGGCCTCGTCAAGGCATATCTCTATATTGGGGTCCCTAGCTCTGTGACCCTAACTGTGTGTCATCTCATTGCAATTAAAAACTGCTATGGGTGGAGAGGGGTAACTAAGAACTTTCTTATATAGGAGATGGAAAAAACATGGCCGAAAAGGGCGGAGCTGTGTTCACATTCAGAAAAAAACTACATATAACTGAATAGGATAACTGAAGTGAGCACTAATATATATATATATATATATATATATATATATATATATATATGAGTGCAAGCCAAAAATACATACTATATATAAGAATAAGGCTGCACATCAAACTTAGATAATGGTATAATGCCTCAAGCATATGGAAAAATATTGGAATATACATTGAAAAATGCTACTTGCTAATTTGAACATGTGAATAATGAATTGCATACCTGCCATGAATATTAGGAAAAAGGAGATATTTAGCAATCGCATTGATCAATGTAACTGAGCCCCAAGGCCTCGTCAAGGCATATCTCTATATTGGGGTCCCTAGCTCTGTGACCCTAACTGTGTGTCATCTCATTGCAATTAAAAACTGCTATGGGTGGAGAGGGGTAACTAAGGACTTTCTTATATAGGAGATGGAAAAAACATGGCCGAAAGGGGCGGAGCTGTGTTCATATATATAGTATGTATTTTTGGCTTGCACTCATATATATATATATATATATATATATATATATATTAGTGCTCACTTCAGTTATCCTATTCAGTTATATGTAGTTTTTTTCTGAATGTGAACACAGCTCCGCCCCTTTCGGCCATGTTTTTTCCATCTCCTATATAAGAAAGTCCTTAGTTACCCCTCTCCACCCATAGCAGTTTTTAATTGCAATGAGATGACACACAGTTAGGGTCACAGAGCTAGGGACCCCAATATAGAGATATGCCTTGACGAGGCCTTGGGGCTCAGTTACATTGATCAATGCGATTGCTAAATATCTCCTTTTTCCTAATATTCATGGCAGGTATGCAATTCATTATTCACATGTTCAAATTAGCAAGTAGCATTTTTCATTGTATATTCCAATATTTTTCCATATGCTTGAGGCATTATACCATTATCTAAGTTTGATGTGCAGCCTTATTCTTATATATAGTATGTATTTTTGGCTTGCACTCATATATATATATATATATTAGTGCTCACTTCAGTTATCCTATTCAGTTATATGTAGTTTTTTTCTGAATGTGAACACAGCTCCGCCCCTTTCGGCCATGTTTTTTCCATCTCCTATATAAGAAAGTCCTTAGTTACCCCTCTCCACCCATAGCAGTTTTTAATTGCAATGAGATGACACACAGTTAGGGTCACAGAGCTAGGGACCCCAATATAGAGATATGCCTTGACGAGGCCTTGGGGCTCAGTTACATTGATCAATGCGATTGCTAAATATCTCCTTTTTCCTAATATTCATGGCAGGTATGCAATTCATTATTCACATGTTCAAATTAGCAAGTAGCATTTTTCATTGTATATTCCAATATTTTTCCATATGCTTGAGGCATTATACCATTATCTAAGTTTGATGTGCAGCCTTATTCTTATATATAGTATGTATTTTTGGCTTGCACTCATATATATATATATATATATTAGTGCTCACTTCAGTTATCCTATTCAGTTATATGTAGTTTTTTTCTGAATGTGAACACAGCTCCGCCCCTTTCGGCCATGTTTTTTCCATCTCCTATATAAGAAAGTCCTTAGTTACCCCTCTCCACCCATAGCAGTTTTTAATTGCAATGAGATGACACACAGTTAGGGTCACAGAGCTAGGGACCCCAATATAGAGATATGCCTTGACGAGGCCTTGGGGCTCAGTTACATTGATCAATGCGATTGCTAAATATCTCCTTTTTCCTAATATTCATGGCAGGTATGCAATTCATTATTCACATGTTCAAATTAGCAAGTAGCATTTTTCATTGTATATTCCAATATTTTTCCATATGCTTGAGGCATTATACCATTATCTAAGTTTGATGTGCAGCCTTATTCTTATATATAGTATGTATTTTTGGCTTGCACTCATATATATATATATATATTAGTGCTCACTTCAGTTATCCTATTCAGTTATATGTAGTTTTTTTCTGAATGTGAACACAGCTCCGCCCCTTTCGGCCATGTTTTTTCCATCTCCTATATAAGAAAGTCCTTAGTTACCCCTCTCCACCCATAGCAGTTTTTAATTGCAATGAGATGACACACAGTTAGGGTCACAGAGCTAGGGACCCCAATATAGAGATATGCCTTGACGAGGCCTTGGGGCTCAGTTACATTGATCAATGCGATTGCTAAATATCTCCTTTTTCCTAATATTCATGGCAGGTATGCAATTCATTATTCACATGTTCAAATTAGCAGTAGCATTTTTCATTGTATATTCCAATATTTTTCCATATGCTTGAGGCATTATACCATTATCTAAGTTTGATGTGCAGCCTTATTCTTATATATAGTATGTATTTTTGGCTTGCACTCATATATATATATATATATATATTAGTGCTCACTTCAGTTATCCTATTCAGTTATATGTAGTTTTTTTCTGAATGTGAACACAGCTCCGCCCCTTTCGGCCATGTTTTTTCCATCTCCTATATAAGAAAGTCCTTAGTTACCCCTCTCCACCCATAGCAGTTTTTAATTGCAATGAGATGACACACAGTTAGGGTCACAGAGCTAGGGACCCCAATATAGAGATATGCCTTGACGAGGCCTTGGGGCTCAGTTACATTGATCAATGCGATTGCTAAATATCTCCTTTTTCCTAATATTCATGGCAGGTATGCAATTCATTATTCACATGTTCAAATTAGCAAGTAGCATTTTTCATTGTATATTCCAATATTTTTCCATATGCTTGAGGCATTATACCATTATCTAAGTTTGATGTGCAGCCTTATTCTTATATATAGTATGTATTTTTGGCTTGCACTCATATATATATATATATATATATATATTAGTGCTCACTTCAGTTATCCTATTCAGATATATGTAGTTTTTTTCTGAATGTGAACACAGCTCCGCCCATTTCGGCCATGTTTTTTCCATCTCCTATATAAGAAAGTCCTTAGTTACCCCTCTCCACCCATAGCAGTTTTTAATTGCAATGAGATGACACACAGTTAGGGTCACAGAGCTAGGGACCCCAATATAGAGATATGCCTTGACGAGGCCTTGGGGCTCAGTTACATTGATCAATGCGATTGCTAAATATCTCCTTTTTCCTAATATTCATGGCAGGTATGCAATTCATTATTCACATGTTCAAATTAGCAAGTAGCATTTTTCATTGTATATTCCAATATTTTTCCATATGCTTGAGGCATTATACCATTATCTAAGTTTGATGTGCAGCCTTATTCTTATATATAGTATGTATTTTTGGCTTGCACTCATATATATATATATATTAGTGCTCACTTCAGTTATCCTATTCAGTTATATGTAGTTTTTTTCTGAATGTGAACACAGCTCCGCCCCTTTCGGCCATGTTTTTTCCATCTCCTATATAAGAAAGTCCTTAGTTACCCCTCTCCACCCATAGCAGTTTTTAATTGCAATGAGATGACACACAGTTAGGGTCACAGAGCTAGGGACCCCAATATAGAGATATGCCTTGACGAGGCCTTGGGGCTCAGTTACATTGATCAATGCGATTGCTAAATATCTCCTTTTTCCTAATATTCATGGCAGGTATGCAATTCATTATTCACATGTTCAAATTAGCAAGTAGCATTTTTCATTGTATATTCCAATATTTTTCCATATGCTTGAGGCATTATACCATTATCTAAGTTTGATGTGCAGCCTTATTCTTATATATAGTATGTATTTTTGGCTTGCACTCATATATATATATATATATTAGTGCTCACTTCAGTTATCCTATTCAGTTATATGTAGTTTTTTTCTGAATGTGAACACAGCTCCGCCCCTTTCGGCCATGTTTTTTCCATCTCCTATATAAGAAAGTCCTTAGTTACCCCTCTCCACCCATAGCAGTTTTTAATTGCAATGAGATGACACACAGTTAGGGTCACAGAGCTAGGGACCCCAATATAGAGATATGCCTTGACGAGGCCTTGGGGCTCAGTTACATTGATCAATGCGATTGCTAAATATCTCCTTTTTCCTAATATTCATGGCAGGTATGCAATTCATTATTCACATGTTCAAATTAGCAAGTAGCATTTTTCATTGTATATTCCAATATTTTTCCATATGCTTGAGGCATTATACCATTATCTAAGTTTGATGTGCAGCCTTATTCTTATATATAGTATGTATTTTTGGCTTGCACTCATATATATATATATATATATATATATATATATATTAGTGCTCACTTCAGTTATCCTATTCAGTTATATGTAGTTTTTTTCTGAATGTGAACACAGCTCCGCCCCTTTCGGCCATGTTTTTTCCATCTCCTATATAAGAAAGTCCTTAGTTACCCCTCTCCACCCATAGCAGTTTTTAATTGCAATGAGATGACACACAGTTAGGGTCACAGAGCTAGGGACCCCAATATAGAGATATGCCTTGACGAGGCCTTGGGGCTCAGTTACATTGATCAATGCGATTGCTAAATATCTCCTTTTTCCTAATATTCATGGCAGGTATGCAATTCATTATTCACATGTTCAAATTAGCAAGTAGCATTTTTCATTGTATATTCCAATATTTTTCCATATGCTTGAGGCATTATACCATTATCTAAGTTTGATGTGCAGCCTTATTCTTATATATAGTATGTATTTTTGGCTTGCACTCATATATATATATATATATATTAGTGCTCACTTCAGTTATCCTATTCAGTTATATGTAGTTTTTTTCTGAATGTGAACACAGCTCCGCCCCTTTCGGCCATGTTTTTTCCATCTCCTATATAAGAAAGTCCTTAGTTACCCCTCTCCACCCATAGCAGTTTTTAATTGCAATGAGATGACACACAGTTAGGGTCACAGAGCTAGGGACCCCAATATAGAGATATGCCTTGACGAGGCCTTGGGGCTCAGTTACATTGATCAATGCGATTGCTAAATATCTCCTTTTTCCTAATATTCATGGCAGGTATGCAATTCATTATTCACATGTTCAAATTAGCAAGTAGCATTTTTCATTGTATATTCCAATATTTTTCCATATGCTTGAGGCATTATACCATTATCTAAGTTTGATGTGCAGCCTTATTCTTATATATAGTATGTATTTTTGGCTTGCACTCATATATATATATATATATATATATATATTAGTGCTCACTTCAGTTATCCTATTCAGTTATATGTAGTTTTTTTCTGAATGTGAACACAGCTCCGCCCCTTTCGGCCATGTTTTTTCCATCTCCTATATAAGAAAGTCCTTAGTTACCCCTCTCCACCCATAGCAGTTTTTAATTGCAATGAGATGACACACAGTTAGGGTCACAGAGCTAGGGACCCCAATATAGAGATATGCCTTGACGAGGCCTTGGGGCTCAGTTACATTGATCAATGCGATTGCTAAATATCTCCTTTTTCCTAATATTCATGGCAGGTATGCAATTCATTATTCACATGTTCAAATTAGCAAGTAGCATTTTTCATTGTATATTCCAATATTTTTCCATATGCTTGAGGCATTATACCATTATCTAAGTTTGATGTGCAGCCTTATTCTTATATATAGTATGTATTTTTGGCTTGCACTCATATATATATATATATATATATTAGTGCTCACTTCAGTTATCCTATTCAGTTATATGTAGTTTTTTTCTGAATGTGAACACAGCTCCGCCCCTTTCGGCCATGTTTTTTCCATCTCCTATATAAGAAAGTCCTTAGTTACCCCTCTCCACCCATATCAGTTTTTAATTGCAATGAGATGACACACAGTTAGGGTCACAGAGCTAGGGACCCCAATATAGAGATATGCCTTGACGAGGCCTTGGGGCTCAGTTACATTGATCAATGCGATTGCTAAATATCTCCTTTTTCCTAATATTCATGGCAGGTATGCAATTCATTATTCACATGTTCAAATTAGCAAGTAGCATTTTTCATTGTATATTCCAATATTTTTCCATATGCTTGAGGCATTATACCATTATCTAAGTTTGATGTGCAGCCTTATTCTTATATATAGTATGTATTTTTGGCTTGCACTCATATATATATATATATATTAGTGCTCACTTCAGTTATCCTATTCAGTTATATGTAGTTTTTTTCTGAATGTGAACACAGCTCCGCCCCTTTCGGCCATGTTTTTTCCATCTCCTATATAAGAAAGTCCTTAGTTACCCCTCTCCACCCATAGCAGTTTTTAATTGCAATGAGATGACACACAGTTAGGGTCACAGAGCTAGGGACCCCAATATAGAGATATGCCTTGACGAGGCCTTGGGGCTCAGTTACATTGATCAATGCGATTGCTAAATATCTCCTTTTTCCTAATATTCATGGCAGGTATGCAATTCATTATTCACATGTTCAAATTAGCAAGTAGCATTTTTCATTGTATATTCCAATATTATTCCATATGCTTGAGGCATTATACCATTATCTAAGTTTGATGTGCAGCCTTATTCTTATATATAGTATGTATTTTTGGCTTGCACTCATATATATATATATATATATATTAGTGCTTGTTTCAGAAGAGTCCTGGCGTCCCTGCACGCTGCAGCGCTAGTTACATGCCGCCACGGCTGCAACTGCCGCTCCTCCAACAGCTTCGTCGGGCGAAGACATCTTTTTCCCGTCCCCTCTTGGTACTCTTCAGCACTTCCGTTTGTTGGGGGGGGGCTTCGCTTTCACGCTTTCCCTGCTCGGAGAAGACGCTCGAGTGGGAGATTTTCGCGCCAAGATGGCGGCGCCTCAAAACCCTCGGCCGGACGCCGCCGGCGGAGATCACAAGGCGCTCCTCTACTGGTAAGTACAGGGGTTCAATCCTGTTCACAGCGCCAAGTTGTCGCGGGCGGGGAGGACGCCGTCGCTGCTGCACTCTCGCTAACGTTCGGGTCCGGCGCTGCTGCGATGGCTGCTCCGTGGCTCGAGCGGTGGGCCGGATCCGGGGACTCAAGCGGCGCTCCTCGCCCGTGAGTGAAAGGGGTGGTTGGTTTGGGGAATTTAGTCCGTGACACCACCCACGGGTCGTAGTGAAGATGGGCACCACCGCTGCTGATGATGGGGATCCCGGGAGCGATGGTAGGGAGCAGCTGGGATGCTATTTTCCCCCTCCGTGGGTAGGGGTCGGTGGTCCCGGGGCCCGATGAGGTGACGGGGAGGCAGGGTCGGTGAGGTGCAGGGTTGCAGGGACGGCGTGGTACCGGATGGCACGGGTGTACTCATTCAGCAAGAAAGGTACAAAGTCCTCGGTAAACCAAACGGCTGGATGGACGGGTCCTGCAGCCGGCTGCAGTGTCTCTCCCCGGACAGGTGATGGCGGCTGTCTTTCCCTGCACCTTGATGTTCTTCTTCTGACTACTATGGATTCCCAACGGTAGTCCGCTCCCCGGTGTATGGGTACCCGAGAAGCCCGTTTGCCCGCAGGCGCTGGCCCTTGGGTCTCTAGCCTTAGGAGGTAGCTGTATACCCTCACGGTGTGGGCGGTTGCCTTCAATCGGGACTTTTGCTGTTGTGAAACCCCTGGGGCTCCAGTCACATTCGGATCTGACTATTGTCGGTGGCTCCAAGCCTGGTCGGGGTCCGATGGCCCTGCCTGTGTGTGCTGGCTTCACTTCGCTCCCCGGTCGGTACCGGCGGGCCGTCGCCCATCCCCGGTCCTACGGTTCCGCGTTGCTCCACCACTCCTGCAGACGGCCACCAAAACCCCGTCTTCCACTGCCTGCGGTGCAGGTACGGTAGCCGGGCTCGCACTTGTAGAACTGTCCTCGCTCCTTGAACTCCCTGCCGTCCTCCACCAGGGGCTCCGACCCCTGATGGCGCCCACCGGTCTCCGGTCCCGGCAGCGTTCAACAAGTCAAGCAGGGTCCGGCTCCTTCCACCCTGCATACCGGATGGCACCCCACGGGAACATGGGGGCATTCAACAAAGGACTCCGGCACTGCAGGAGCGGGTCCTTTAAAACTTGAACTTTAAAATGTTGAACTGTAAAACTTCAGGGGTTACTTGCAACTTTAAGGTTCAGCACCGCTGGGGCACACTCTGGCAAAGTGCCCGGGTAGGCCGCAAAGCCTGCAGATTGGTACCAGTACAGCGGGTGGGGACTCATCTTCAGAGACGGACTCCGTATCCGCCTCATCCAGTGCTAGCGCGTAATATGCTCGGGGCGACAAAGCCATCCGGTAGCCGTTCCCACCATCCTGCGGGATATATGTAGCCACCGGGATGCTGCTATCGGAGTTGCTTTCCGATTCTGGCCTCCAAGGTGAAGCCAGGCGGCCTACCGGTGCCTACTCCATTACCGTCGCAGGGTCATCACCATCGGCGGGTCCTTCGGTGGGAGCCGCTGGGATTGCTGGCATCCCCGGGACCTCCGCTCCTGCGACCGGAGCGGGAGCCGCCCGCTGGCTGACTGATTTACCTTCAAGCCCCGCCACTCTGGTGACAGGTGCTGCTCTGCTCGCCTCCCTGGATGCCGACATTCTCCTTTTCTTCTCCCGCGGGCATCAGCAGCAGCCGGCTCACCCGCTCCCCCTTGGTCTTTTTCGAGCACTTCTCTAGCTTCTTTGCTCCGCTCCGCTCTCGGGAGTTGGCGCTACACGTGGAGATTTGGGGTGTTTGGATTTGAGGTGATAGTTCGTGACGCCACCCACGGGTTGTCGTGATTGTAGAGACCACCGCTGCGGTGAAGGTGTACGGGCCCCACGGGAGCGATGTAGTACCGCAGCTAGGTGTTAACCCCTCCGTGGGTAGGGGATGTTGGTCCTGGGGTCCGGTGGGCCGGGGCCCGGGTGCAGGGTGTAGTGTTGCAGTGCAGCGCGGTGCGGTGCCTGATGGCACTGGTGTACTCACTCTGACAAAAGACACTGGAGTCACTGGTAAACCAAACGGAGTGATGAACGGGGCCCGCAGCCGGCTGCAGCTTTTCCCAGGTTAGGTTGGTAATGTCCGCTTTTCTCCTGTTCCTCTGTATGTGAATCTTGACTCCTGTGCCTAGGCACCGGTAGTCCGCTCGCCGGCGTGTATCTGTCGTAGGAGCCCATTGGCCCGCAGACGCTGACCCTTTGGATCTCTGGCCCTTAGCGGTGGCACTTATCCGGAATGGTTGGGCTGTTGCCTTCAATCGGGACTTAGGTGGGAATGAACCCCTGAGGTCCAGACCGCAATCAGTTAATTTGACTATGGTGGTGGCTTCTAGCCTAGTTCGGGGTCTGAGTACCCTGCCTGGTGCTCCGGTATCCAGTTGGCTCCCCGGTTCGGTTTCGGCGGGCCACTACCCTGTCCCGGTCCCTTGCGGTTCAACCGGTCATCTTCCCGGTCTCCTGCAGGCGGCCACTACCGTCTGCCTCCTTGCCAATGGTGACTGGGCTCCAACCCAGCCACCGGAGTAGTCTTTGGCAGGCCTGAACACAGGTCTGCTTCTGGACACAACCTCCCTCCTTCACTGTCAAAACCACTCTCTCAACTCCCTTGAACTTGACTACAAGGTTCCTGCCTCCACGCCTGTGAACTCCTCGTTGGGTGGAGACAACTGCCTGGCTCAACCCCCCCGGTGTGGACAGCAAACCTGGAGGGTGGTGACAAGGCTTTTAGTTTGACTGCTGTTACCTAACTGGGAAGGGGGGTGTGTAGTGTTGTTGTGTCTACCTGGGACGACCTGGATAGTCCAGGGCATCACAGAACACGGGAGTCCACTCCCGGCTTGTTATGTACCTGAGGAGCCATGCCCGCTGGCGCTGACCCATGGGATCTATCGGGCCCTGGTGGTTGCCCTATCCCTCTCTGTGGGTGACTGTCTGCTTTTGGGACTTTGGTTGGGACAGGACCTAAAATCCTGCCCTCAATTGGTTAATTAGCTAGGCTGTTGGTTACGGTCCTGGCTTCAGGGTCCAAGTACTCCCTCTGTGCACGGTTTCTGGGTCAGTTCTCCGGTGTTGGTACCGGCGGGCTCCAACCCTGGACCGGTCCACCTCGGATTTCCGGCTGCCATCTTCCCGTCGCCTGCTAACGGGGACCACCGTCTGCCACCTAGCCAAGGTACCAGGGCTCTGACCCTGGCACCTGTCATCTTGAGCTTCACCTCCACTGGAGCTACACCTAGCCCCAGCCTCCACTCCTCTCAACTTGAACTCTAGACTTAATCTGTTAGTTTTCCCGCCCCGGGATGTATAGACCCCTAGGTGGGCGTTTCCTAACCGCCTGGTCTCGCCCACTGGTATGCCTGTCTTGCCCTGAGGGGGGTGGCTAGGGTTTCAGGTCGGCTGTATGTAACCCTGTGAGGGATGGTGTTATGAGGAGGCCTCGTGTCACTACCTGGTTTTGCCAGGGCGTCACACAACCGTGCCCATAAGCCAACGTCTTCACCTTTGTCCTGGCCCCCCAAATTTAGGTTCACCACCGTGTTGTCCCCTTGGGAGATCCCCAGGACTGCCGCTGCTGTGGCAACCCCCTGTACCCCCACATGCCAGTGTCCTGGCAGAGCCAGGGGGGCCGCCAGCTTCACCTTTACCAGGGGAGGGGTATGGTCCTCACTTACCTCTTCCCAGTCGTCCGTGACTTGTAAGTCCCTGGGCTTCGGTGCCTCCTGCCTCCTCTGCTGAGCATCCCAGACACAATATCCACTTGCACTAGAACATCCACCAGGCCTCCCGTCCTTCAACGGGCCCAGGTCCTCTCTCTTGCTTGCTCTCCATCTTGTTTTTCTGCTTCACTCTTAAAGCTCCTATGTCTCCTTCTGATTTCCGGGGTAAAGGGGGGAATTTTACTGTATCCAGCCACTCCTCCAGAGGTGCAGTCTTTTCTTTAAACCATACCCGACCTTCTCCTTTTTGTCCCGGCACACTGCATCCCGCACTGTAGCTGCGGGTGGGGTTTTCTATCAGGGCTCATCCCCCTGGGTTGACCGACAGTCACTGTATCTCCAGGGAGTGGGTCGCTGTTTCGCGCCACTGCACCATTGCTCTGCCCATGCTGGGCTCATTATCTTTCTCTGACGACCGCCTCCATCTTGCTTCCTCTCAGCCGCGCACGGTCAGGGCTAGAGTTGAGCGCAGTTCGCGGGTCGAGTGATTTTGGGGGCTGTTCTAGATTGAACTAGAACTCAAGCTTTTTGCTAAAGCTCGATAGTTCTAGATACGTTCGAGAACGGTTCTAGCAGCAAAAAGACAAGCTAATTACTAGCTGGCTTTCCGCTGTAATAGTGTAAGTCACTCTGTGACTCACACTATTATGAAATTTCAGTGTATAGTGTGCGGGAACAGCGCATTCAGATCACTGCTGTATGGATAATGGCGATCGTCATTTTTTTTTTTTTTCCTTGTCTTCCTTCCCTAAGCGCGCGCATGTAGTGGGGCGGGCCAGCATGTCAGCCAATCCCAGACACACACACAGCTAAGTGGACTTTTAGCCAGAGAAGCAACGGCATGTGTGATAGGATGTCCATGTCACATGTCCCTGCATTATAAAAACGGACATTTTCCTCCAGCACGCCATTATCTGCCTTCTGCGTCTTGGTGTCAGTCACCGCTGGCGTAGCTCCTGTCTCCGATACTGCTGTGTACGCTCTATACACAGCGCTATACAGAATAGGGATAGACGTTTCTATTAGTCCTTTTAAGGGCTAATACCGGCAGGGTCAGAGCCATAGGTGACAGTCAGGTCCGTGAAAACAGATTTTAACAGCTACACAAGATGACAGCGTCTGTGTAGCTAAGGTCAGGGATTTCCTCGCTGCATTTCCCCATTAGGAGGGATAGAAAGGCAGGCTTCCTTTCCTCTACCCAGACCCACAACCCTGCCACTGTACCCTCCTGCCCTTTGCACACTCAAGCTCATTGTTACTAAGCCATTATACAAGCAAACACTGAGTAAACTTAGTGGCATCCTAAAAGTGGCTGTTGGACTTCCATTAGTGTCCCACTGGTGCAAATCTATGTGCATCACCTCTGCATTGCACACTCAAACTCATTGTTACTAAGCCATTATACTAGCAAACACTGAGTAAACTTAGTGGCATCCTAAAAGTGGCTGTTGGACTTCCATTAGTGTCCCACTGGTGCAAATCTATGTGCAGCACCTCTGCATTGCACACTCAAACTCATTGTTACTAAGCCATTATACTAGCAAACACTGAGTAAACGTAGTGGCATCCTAAAAGTGGCTGTTGGACTTCCATTAGTGTCCCACTGGTGCAAATCTATGTGCAGCACCTCTGCATTGCACACTCAAATTCATTGTTACTAAGCCATTATACTAGCAAACACTGAGTAAACTTAGTGGCATCCTAAAAGTGCCTGTTGGACTTCCATTAGTGTCCCACTGGTGCAAACCTATGTGCATCACCTCTGCATTGCACACTCAAACTCATTGTTACTAAGCCATTATACTAGCAAACACTGAGTAAACTTAGTGGCATCCTAAAAGTGCCTGTTGGACTTCCATTAGTGTCCCACTGGTGCAAACCTATGTGCATCACCTCTGCATTGCACACTCAAACTCATTGTTACTAAGCCATTATACTAGCAAACTATGCTGCCAGTTTAAGTGCCGTAGTTGCATTGTCAGGGATAGTTATTGTTGTTTATTCTGCTGTTAATAAAGCTAGACCACCGCTGCAATCTACACCACCTCTCAATTTTTACTACCACATTTTAAGTGCACAATCTTGTCGCAATCAAAATGAGTGGCAACATGACAGATGCTGGTGGAAAGGGGAAGAGGCGTGTTGGAAAAGGAAAAAAAGGGTTTGTCCGTGGGGAAGGTGGCAAAGCTCCATTAACATCTGCTGAAGATAGACCATCTTCCAGCAAAAGTAAGATGTCTACTACTTACCGTGGACAATCCGATGTGCTCCCTTTTTTACGGACACGAACAACTGGAACAAAGGTAGATGATGGCCAAAAAAGGAAAATGCTTGAATGGATCTCAAGTGGTCCAACAAGTGCCCTCTCCGCCACCTCAACTACCGCATCCAAAAAACACCAGTCCTCTGAGTTGTCATCCCAATCAAACTTGCTTTCTGCCAGCTCTGAAGTCTCCATCCGACAGTATGGTGGAACTGAGATGGCTGAGTCTGCAGAGCTGTTCAGTCACACTATAGCCTGGGAATCAAAGGTCTGCTCCCAAGTGTAATACTATTGTATGTACTGAGGATTTCGATTGCGTTAGGGCAATGACAACCAGAGACGAGTTCTTGGTGCAAAAGACGTTTTATAATATGTAACCGCAATATGTGCACAGAAGAGAATATACACAATAATAAGTAACCGCAATATGTAAACAGAACAAAATATACACAGTAATATGTAACCGCAAGATGTAAACAGAACAAAATATACACAGTAATATGTAACCGCAATATGCACACAGAACAGTATATACACAGTGGAACATAAACACAGTAAATACCTGCTGGGTTCAGAGCAAAGAGGAATTCCCGGGGCCGCACACCGGACTCCCCCAGGGAGACCACCAGGAGCGAACCCCTATACAGGGGCTGTCCGGAAATCACCCCAGAAGGCCTAAATGCGCAGCAGCCGGGACACAAAAAGGGCAACAGATATAGTCCAAAAAATGTCCGTACGTGATGTGAGTCCTAGGGTGGATATGAACGGGAGGGACCGGGCAGAAGTGCCGACCAGAGACGGCAGACAGAGTCCGAGCACAGTTGGATGAGAGGTGAAGTCCAGAGCTGGTGTCAGGTGTTTCAACTGGATCCAAACAGCAATCAGGAGATGAGAGCAGCTGGGCAGGAGTACACAGGAAGCAGTATACTCAGGCAACTAGACTAAGCTTAGGGGCGGCTTTTAAACAGATGGACAAGGAAGTAGGGCAACAGAACAGAAAACTCTGTTAACAAAGGGCAAGATCCTTCAAAAGAAAACTGGAAATCCCGGAACTCTGACAGTACTCCCCCCCCAGAAACGGCCTCAGGACGGATCAGGGCCAGGCTTGTCTGGGTATCTCCGATGAAACTGAGCAACCTTCCGGGGCGCTCGAATGTTACCCACAGGTTCCCAGGAATCGTCCTCGGGGGAGTACCCCTGCCAACGTACCAGATACTGAAGCCGATGCCGATGGAGCCGGGAGTCAATAATGTCCTCAACCACGAACTGCTCCTGGCCATCAACCATCACCGGCGGAGGAGGAGGTACGATACGACCATGAAACGTATTAGGGGAAACTGGTTTTAGCAGAGAAACATGAAAGACCGGGTGTACCTTTAAATTGTGCGGCAACCTCAGCCGACAGGCCACAGAGCTCACTATCCCGGTGATCTTAAATGGACCAATGAATTTCTGCCCCAGCTTCTGCGAAGGAACACCCAATTTCAGATTTTTGGTGGATAACCACACCGAGTCCCCTACCTTATACATGGGTGCCTGTTTCCGGTGAGTGTCTGCCGACTTCTTGTAACGCTCCTGAGCCGAAGCCAAAGAGTCCTTTAAAACCTCCAGATTCCGTCGTAGCTCCGTCAATCTGTCCTCCACCGCTGGCACCGAAACCGCCATCGGTGACCTAGGCAAAATATTCGGATAGTAACCCAAGTTAGCGGAAAAGGGCGTTACCTTAGTGGAGCTGCTCTGAGTGTTGTTATACGAGAACTCCGCCAAAGGAAGCAGCTGCAACCAATCGTCCTGCAGATGGCTGACATAACATCGCAGGTACTGCTCCAGGGTTTGATTAGTCCGTTCGGTTTGCCCATTTGTCTGGGGATGGTATGCAGAAGACAAACAGACATCAATATGGAGTGCCGAACAAAACCACTTCCAGAACTTAGACGTGAACTGCACGCCCCGGTCAGAGAAGATCTCATCTGGTACCCCATGCAATCGAAATATATTCTGGATAACCAAATCCACTGTCTCTGCGGCTGAGGGAAGACAGGTACATGGAATAAAGTGAGCAGCCTTTGTCAACCGATCCACCACCACTAAAATGGTATTGTTACCGCCTGAGATGGGAAACTCCACAATAAAATCCATTGAGATGGATCCCCAAGGGCGAGATGGTACAGGTAACGGTTGAAGGAGTCCCGTAGGAGCCACACGAGGGACCTTGCACCGGGCACAAACCACACATGAGTGGACATAGTCTTTCACATCCTTTAAACAGGTAGGCCACCAGAAAAAACGACTCAGAAATTCCTGCGTCTTCTGTACCCCCCTATGACCTGCCAACACGGAGTCATGGACCAACTTGAGAACCCGAAGTCTTACAGCCTCCGGGACATAAATACGTCGCTCTCTCAACCACACACCATTCCGAAGGACAAGAGTCACATCATTCGGGGGGGCAGCAAGAAATACGTCACCATCATAGGCCAGCTTGATGTCCTTCCACAAGTCCTGGTCCTGGATTACTCCAACGAAATTGCATCTGATAACACGGTCTGAGACGGGGTTCCAGGCACGGAGTCCATGGCGTGGATTCGGGACAAGGCATCGGCTTTCCCATTACGTGACCCTGGACGGTATGTAACGATAAAATTGAACTGGTTAAGGAACAGGCTCCAACAGGCTTGCCGTGGAGACAGGCACCTGGCAGATTTAAGGAATTCTAGGTTACGATGGTCTGTGAGAACTATCACTTGTTGCGCTGCTCCCTGTAAGTGGTGTCTCCATTCCTTAAAAGCAGAAATAATCGCCAACAATTCCTTGTCCGCAATGTCATAGTTCTTTTCTGCAGGGGACAACCGACGAGAAAAGAAAGCACACGGGTGCAAGAGACTCTTGTCCCCAGTCCTTTGTGAAAGGATAGCACCTAATGCATAATCGGAAGCGTCGACTTCCACAATAAAAGGGAGTGCGGGATTCGGGTGTATTAGTATTGGTGCTGAGGTAAAACAAACCTTGAGACGATTGAAAGCTTCCCGGGCCTGGGCGGACCACACAAACTTCTGCCCTTTTTTGGTTAACAGAGTGATAGGGCGGACAATCTCTGAAAAGTTGCGGATAAAGCGTCTGGAAAAGTTAGCAAAACCGACAAAGCGTTGTACCTCCTTGATGTTTCCCGGTTTCGGCCAGTCTAGAATTGCCCGTATCTTGCCAGACTCCATGTTCAGTCCCTGAGGAGAAAGGACATATCCTAAAAATTGTATCTTTGAGCAATGGAATTCGCACTTCTCCAGTTTAATATACAGGTGGTTATCCCTCAGACGGGTAAGTACTGTCTTGACGTGCTCCTGGTGTTCCTGTAGGGAATCAGAAAAGATCAAGATATCATCCAGGTAAATCACCATGAACTGGTCCATTATATCCCTAAAAATATCGTTGACTAGGTGTTGGAAAGCCGCAGGGGCGTTACAAAGTCCAAAAGGCATCACTAGATACTCATAATGTCCATACCGACATCTGAACGCTGTTTTCCACTCGTCCCCGGGACGTATGCGGAGTAGATTATATGCCCCACGGAGATCCAATTTAGTAAATATTTTGGCCTGTTGTACTCTCTCCAATAGTTCAGGAATCAACGGTAACGGATACCGGTTCCGGATGGTTATCTTATTTAGTTCCCGGTAGTCGATACAAGGTCTCAGAGTCCCCTCTTTCTTTTTCACGAAAAAGATGGGTGCCCCTGCTGGTGAGGTAGAAGGTCGAAAAAATCCCTTGGCTAGGCTTTCATCGATGTAATCTTTTAGTGCTTGTAACTCAGGTGCCGCCAACGGATAGACATGACCAAACGGGATCTCTGCCCCTGGGAGTAAGTCTATGGGACAATCATACGGTCTATGCGGGGGAAGCCGATCTGCTTTTCTTTTGTCGCATATATCAGCGAAGTCATTATAAACCGGGGGTAGAACAGGTACCTGTACAGTGCCCTCCGCATTCGGTGTTACTGGAACCGGTACAGTTGGACTAATGGTCGGACCACTCTGGGGTGGGAAGGATATTTCTTTAGTCTCCCAATCGATGACTGGATTTGTAGACCGCAGCCAAGGAATTCCTAAAATTATCGGAAAATGGGGAGAAGAAATCAACATGAAAACAAGGGTCTCCTGCTGATCTGGTTTCATCACACATTCAAGGGGTACTGTCTCCTGATCAACTGGTCCAGAAACTAACGGAGAACCGTCTACCGTCTCCATGGTAACCGGTGAGGATCTTTGTTGAGTCTGGATACCGTGTTTCCTGGCAAAAGAAGAGTCCATGAAATTTCCCCCTGCCCCAGAGTCTATCATAGCAGATGTAGGAATTAACTGTCCCTCCCACCGTATCTGAATGGGAAGCGAGCAATGGGTGTATTTCCCTTCTGAGTCCTTAGGTGAAGTTGACATCAAAGTCAAGGGAAATACCGCATCCAGGTGTAAACTTGCCTCAGAGATATCGGACTCTGCGTCCGTGTTGTCACACTCTGCCATTGCTGCCAGTACCTTATTCGGGCGATTTGGACGTTTTGGGCAGTCAATCAGAAAATGGTCTGATTGACCACAATAGAAACACAAACGCTCACGGAGCCGGTGTTCACGACGTTCATTGGTCTCTCGCTTTTGTAGAGAGTCCACTTGCATAGGAACATCCTCGGCCTCCCGTGGCGTCTTGTGAGCGGGTTCTCTAGAAGGAAACGCAAAGTTGGTTACCCGGTATACAGCTGCCCATTTTTCCTGTCGGCGTTCCGTCAAGCGGGTATCGATACGCACACAGTGTTGGAGAAACAGTTCAAAATCCCGTGGAGATTCGGCACGAGCTAACTCGTCCATGATGGTACTGGACAAACCCTTTCTGAAAACGGACAATAGTGCATTGTTTCCCCAGTCGGTGTCTACCACTAACCTTTTGAACTCAGTGGCGTATTCGACAACAGACCGCTTTCCCTGACGTAAGGAAAGCAGAGCCGATTCAGCGGTAGCACGGCGATTAGGATCATCAAACATTTGCGCCATTGCTGTTAAAAAGTCATCCAGGTTATTTAAACGGATATCACGATTCCCTATCATAGGATTAGCCCAAGCCAGTGCTCGTGAGGTTAACAACATGATTATACATAACACTTTTGACCGGTCAGAACGGTAATAATCAGCATGTACATCAAAAAAATAGTATACACTGGTTAACAAACCCACGAAACTGACTTCGATCACCACTGAAACGAAATGGGGGTAACCTAGGCATACCGGCAGCTGATACGGATGTAGCGGGGGTGGCTTCCTGAGCCTTCACTCTGGTTTGCAAATCCTGAATAGCCGGACCAAGTACCTGGTGATCATGGCCCAGCTGTACCTCCACATCTCTAAGCTTAGTTTGCACCGCCTCCATCTCCTGCTGCAAGGAGTTAATCATGGAGAAAAGCTGATCTACTCGTGTCTCAGTCATTGCCCCAGCGAAATACTCTTATTGGCCTGAGTATAATGTAATACTATTGTATGTACTGAGGATTTCGATTGCGTTAGGGCAATGACAACCAGAGACGAGTTCTTGGTGCAAAAGACGTTTTATAATATGTAACCGCAATATGTGCACAGAACAGAATATACACAATAATAAGTAACCGCAATATGTAAACAGAACAAAATATACACAGTAATATGTAACCGCAATATGTAAACAGAACAAAATATACACAGTAATATGTAACCGCAATATGCACACAGAACAGTATATACACAGTGGAACATAAACACAGTAAATACCTGCTGGGTTCAGAGCAAAGAGGAATTCCCGGGGCCGCACACCGGACTCCCCCAGGGAGACCACCAGGAGCGAACCCCTATACAGGGGCTGTCCGGCAATCACCCCAGAAGGCCTAAATGCGCAGCAGCCGGGACACAAAAAGGGCAACAGATATAGTCCAAAAAATGTCCGTACGTGATGTGAGTCCTAGGGTGGATATGAACGGGAGGGACCGGGCAGAAGTGCCGACCAGAGACGGCAGACAGAGTCCGAGCACAGTTGGATGAGAGGTGAAGTCCAGAGCTGGTGTCAGGTGTTTCAACTGGATCCAAACAGCAATCAGGAGATGAGAGCAGATGGGCAGGAGTACACAGGAAGCAGTATACTCAGGCAACTAGACTAAGCTTAGGGGCGGCTTTTAAACAGATGGACAGGAAGTAGGGCAACAGAACAGAAAACTCCATGTTAACAAAGGGCAAGATCCTTCAAAAGAAAACTGGAAATCCCGGAACTCTGACACCAAGCTACAGTGAGTACAGACCAGGAAATGGTCTGCAGTGATGCCCAGAACCTTTGTGACTCTGATTCAGGCCGTGAGGACCAAGTTTCTGAGCATAATGTTGACCCTTTTTCACAAACTGTAACACCTGTTGTTATAGACAATAAGGAACATACTGATGATGATGAAACGCAGATACCAGATTGGGATGACAATTTAAATATTCGGTCAGGGCAAGAAGAGGCTCGGTCTGAGGGTGAGGGGAGTGAAAACACATCAATTGATGAGGAAGTTCTAGATCCCACCTACTGTCAACCCACAGTCAGGCCCTCGAGGAGGTCAACAGAGACGGTGGAGGAGGATGCAACTGACGACGAAGTTACCTTGCGCCTTCCTGGACAGAGTCGGAGTACTGGTAGCACGTCTACAACTGCATCCTCAGCCACCACTGTGCCTCTGAGCACTAGTCGGGGTGGATCAGCAGGTCGCATGCCCTCTAAGCCTTGCCTAGCCTGGTCCTTTTTTGACATAGCAAAAGATCGCCCAAATTATGTGATCTGTAAAATTTGTCGTGATTCTGTTAGTAGAGGGCAAAACCTCAGCAGTTTGACAACTTCTTCCATGAATCGTCACATGAATAAATATCATATGTCCCAGTGGGAAGCTCACCGTGCTGCAATGCGACCTAGCGGAGCGAACCATCCACCGCCTGCCCCTTCCAGTGCATCCGCGCGCTCTTCATCTTCTAGGACTGTGGGGACAGCTGTCACACCTGGTTTTCCACGCACAACTTCCACCACTGTAGGGGAAAGACAGACAGTGGGATGGCACCACCCACGGGGATCTCCTAGGTACACTGCGTTACGTGGCAAGAACAAGAAAAAGACGTACCTAAAAAATGGGATCACCACTTATGAAGTATTATTAAGAATCATCAATGTTTTATTGTCAATAGAACACACATAAAACACATAGTGAAAGTGAAAAGATACCGATAAACGAATACACACAGACAAATACGGACATCTAAAATCAATTAAAAGCACTAATGCACTTGAGAGATACCCACATTGAAAAATGTATATTCTTGGTCCAATGCCAATAGGCTGTAGTCAATATTGAACAAACCCTGAAATACCCCTATATTTGTGCCACAAGGAGAGGACTTTCCACAAAATAGAATAGCAGCTTATGCCGAGGATCCCACAGGTACTCAAGTGAAATTAACTGGCTGGCCCATGGCACAGTGAGCAGCAGAAAATAAATGAACAAGATCAAAAATTGTACAGTTCACAAATTCACAAAGACCTGAGCAGGACACCCAGCAGGCATTTCAAACAGGTTTTAGATAATCAAGCAAGCGGGCTAAAGTAATAAAATATGGGTGGCCCAAATCTGGTCCACCACCCTTCCTTGCCCTGCCCCGGATGGTTTTTTAGCATTTTTTGCTGCACCCTCCTTGAGGTTTTGGTATGTCATCCTGAGGGTTTTTCCTTAGTTGCTCTCTGGGCTTTTCTTTATTACTTTAGCCAGCTTGCTTGATTATCTAAAACCTGTTTGAAATGCCTGCTGGGTGTCCTGCTCAGGTCTTTGTGAATTTGTGAACTGTACAATTTTTGATCTTGTTCATTTATTTTCTGCTGCTCACTTTGCCATGGGCCAGCCAGTTAATTTCATTTGAGTACCTGTGGAATCCTCGGCATAAGCTGCTATTCTATTTTGTGGAAAGTCCTCTCCTTGTGGCACAAATATAGGGGTATTTCAGGGTTTGTTCAATATTGACTACAGCCTATTGGCATTGGACCAAGAATATACATTTTTCAATGTGGGTATCTCTCAAGTGCATTAGTGCTTTTAATTGATTTTAGATGTCCGTATTTGTCTGTGTGTATTCGTTTATCGGTATTTTTTCACTTTCACTATGTGTTTTATGTGTGTTCTATTGACAATAAAACATTGATGATTCTTAATAATACTTCATAAGTGGTGATCCCATTTTTTAGGTACGTCTTTTTCTTTTTCATGCCACTTCCACCACTGTAACCGCAACAGGAAGTTTGCTTGGTAGGTCGTCAGTTGGTTTGGAAGGGGAAACAAGTGCGTGTGTACAGCTCTCTCAGACATCGATAGCACCAACGTTGGATGAAGGCAACATCATGTCTATGCCTGCACTTTCCTCACAAACCTGCATTTTTCCAGGGACACCCTACTCAACACCGTCTACACACAGCAGCCAGATCTCTGTCCCTCAGATGTGGACAAATAAAAAGCCATTTCCTGCGACCCATGACAAAGCTAAGAGGTTGACTTTATCCCTCTGTAAGCTCTTGGCTACCGAAATGCTGCCTTTCCGCCTGGTGGACACACAGGATTTTAGAGACCTTATGTCTGTCGCTGTGCCCCAGTACCAGATGCCCAGTCGCCACTACTTCTCTAAGAAAGGTGTGTCCGCGCTACACCAGGATGTCGCACACAACATCACCGCTTCCTTGAGAAACTCTCTGTGTGAACGGGTGCATTTCAGCACCGATACTTGGACCAGTAAGCTTGGACAGGGACGATATATGTCACTGACTGGGCACTGGGTAACTATGGTGATAGATGGTGAAGGGTCTGCTGCACAAGTCTTGCCGTCCCCACGACTTGTGTGTCAATCCTCTGTCTGTCCAAGTTCCGCCACTGCTTCTGCCTCCTCCACCTCATCTGGGTCCTCCACCTCCGCCCCAAGCCTGCCTGGTCAGGCCACCAGCATTCTCACTGCGCAGAAGGAATCACGCACCCCTCATTACTATGCTGGCAGCAGAGCGCAACGGCATCAGGCGGTCTTTAGCTTGACATGTCTTGGAAATAGGAGTGACACAGCGGCTGAGTTGTGGGCAGCTCTGGAGACTGAGTTTAATAAATGGTTGTCTCCACTCAACCTGCAGCCTGGTAAGGCCGTGTGCGACAATGCTGCAAACCTGGGTGCGGCCCTTCGCCTGGGCAAGGTGACACACATGCCTTGTATGGCTCACGTGTTGAACCTTGTTGTCCAGCAATTTTTAACACACTATCCCGGCCTAGATGGCCTTCTGACCAGGGCATGAAAACTGTCTGCTCACTTCCGCCGTTCAACCGCCGCAGCTGAGCGACTTGCATCGCTCCAGAAGTCTTTCAGCCTGCCGGTTCATCGCCTGAAATGCGATGTAGCGACACGCTGGAATTCGACTCTCCACATGTTACAGCGACTGTGGCAGCACCGCCGAGCCCTGGTGCAATACGTCATGACGTATAGCCTGGGCCAACGAGATGCAGAGGTGGGGCAGATCACCGTGATGGAGTGGTCTCAGATCAAGGACCTATGCACCCTTCTGCACAGTTTTGACATGGCGATGAATATGTTTTGCGCTGACAATGCCATTATCAGCATGACAATTCCAGTCATTTACATGCTGGAACTCACGCTAAACACTATTCGGAGTCAGGGGGTGGGACAACAGGAAGGGGAGGAACTACAGGAGGATTCATATGCGCAAGACACAACAACATCACCAAGGTCCAGACGTTCATCATCACCAACGCGGCAGGCATGGGACCATGGGGGACAGGGATCAACAAGGGCGCATGGCAGCAGGCGAAATGTTGAGGAAGGTGCAGGAGAACATGAAGAAATGGAGGACGAACTGTCCATGGACATTGAAGACTCAGCGGATGAGGGAGTCCTTGGTCAAATTTCAGTTGAAAGAGGTTGGGGGGAGATGTCAGAGGAAGAAAGAACGGTTAGCACCTCTATGCCACAAACACAGCGTGGACTTGGTCCGCATGGCTGCGCAAGACACATGAGTGCCTTCTTGCTGCACTACCTCCAACATGACCCTCGTATTGTCAAAATTAGAAGTGATGATGACTACTGGCTTGCCACACTATTAGATCCCCGGTACAAGTCCAAATTTTGTGACATAATTCCAGCCATCGAAAGGGACGCACGTATGCAGGAGTATCAGCAGAAGCTGTTACTCGATCTTAGCTCGGCTTTTCCACCAAAAAAACCGTGCAGGTGCAGGGAGTGAATCTCCCAGTTGTAACTTGACAAACATGGGACGGTCTCGTCATCTTCAACAGTCTACCCGTACCAGTAGCACCGTATCTGGTGCTGGTAACAGCAATTTTATTTAATCTTTTCATAATTTTTTTAGACCCTCCTTTGCAAGGTCACCAGAGACAACAAGTCTGACACATAGTCAACGGCTGGAGAGGATGATACAGGAGTATCTCCAAATGAACATCGATGCCATGACTTTGCAAATGGAGCCTTGCTCATTTTGGGCTTCAAATCTTGAAAAATGGCCAGAGCTCTCCACTTACGCCTTGGAGATTTTGTCGTGTCCAGCTGCCAGCGTTGTCTCTGAACGTGTCTTCAGTGCTGCTGGGTGTGTGCTGACAGATAAGCGCACGCGTCTGTCCAGTGACAATGTGGACAGACTAACGTTCATCAAAATTAACAAGTCATTGATCCACAAGGAATTTACTACCCCTGTGTCATCCTGGGGAGAGTAAATGCTTGTGTATTTTGAATGTGCTTGATGCAAATCTAGCTGTGAAGTGTACAACTAGGGCACAAGTGCTGCCACTGATGGGGTGTCTGTGTGGCCCAATTTTTGGAAAAAAGGGAGACTCTGCTTGGAGTAACCCTTGCTTGCTGTGTTTTTTAAAAGGAGCCAAGATGAACAAGTCATGGTTCAGCAAAGACTTTGCTACCTACCCCGGTGTCATCCTGGGGACGGTTAAGTATGGCGTATTTTTGAATGTGCTTGATTCAAATCTAGCTGTGAAGTGTACAACTAGGGCACAAGTGCTGCCACTGATGGGGTGTCTGTGTGGCCCATTTTTTGGAAAAAAGGGAGACTCTTCTTGGAGTAACCCTTGCTGTGTTTTTAAAAATGATCCAAGATGCACAGCGCTGGGATCAGGAAAGACTTTGCTACCTACCCCGGTGTCATCCTGGGGACGGGTAAGTATGGCGTATTTTTTAATGTGCTTGATGCAAATCTAGCTGTGAAGTGTACAACTGGGGCACAAGTGCTGCCACTGAAGGGGTGGGTGTGTGTGGGGCCCAATTTTTGGAAAAAAGGGAGACTCCGCTTGGAGTAACCCTTGCTTACATTGTTTTTAAAAATGATCCAAGATGCACAGAGCTGGGATCAGGAAAGACTTTGCTACCTACCCCGGTGTCATCCTGGGGACGGTTAAGTATGGCGTATTTTTGAATGTGCTTGATGCAAATCTAGCTGTGAAGTGTACAACTGGGGCACAAGTGCTGCCACTGAAGGGGTGGGTGTGTGTGGGGCCCAATTTTTGGAAAAAAAGGGAGACTCCGCTTGGAGTAACCCTTGCTTGCTGTGTTTTTTAAAAGGAGCCAAGATGAACAAGTCATGGTTCAGCAAAGACTTTGCTACCTACCCCGGGGTCATCCTGGGGACGGTTAAGTATCGCGTATTTTTGAATGTGCTTGATGCAAATCTAGCTGTGAAGTGTACAACTGGGGCACAAGTGCAGCCACTGAAGGGGTGGGTGTGTGTGGGGCCCAATTTTTGGAAAAAAGGGAGACTCCGCTTGGAGTAACCCTTGCTTACATTGTTTTTAAAAATGATCCAAGATGCACAGAGCTGGGATCAGGAAAGACTTTGCTACCTACCCTGGTGTCACCCTGGGGACAGTTAAGTATGGCGTATTTTTGAATGTGCTTGATGCAAATCTAGCTGTGAAGTGTACAACTGGGGCACAAGTGCAGCCACTGAAGGGGTGGGTGTGTGTGTGGCCCAATTTTTGGAAAAAAGGGAGACTCCGCTTGGAGTAACCCTTGCTTGCTGTGTTTTTTAAAAGGAGCCAAGATGAACAAGTCATGGTTCAGCAAAGACTTTGCTACCTACCCCGGGGTCATCCTGGGGACGGTTAAGTATGGCGTATTTTTGAATGTGCTTGATGCAAATCAAGCTGTGAAGTGTACAACTGGGGCACAAGTGCAGCCACTGAAGGGGTGGGTGTGTGTGGGGCCCAATTTTTGGAAAAAAGGGAGACTCCGCTTGGAGTAACCCTTGCTTACATTGTTTTTAAAAATGATCCAAGATGCACAGAGCTGGGATCAGGAAAGACTTTGCTACCTACCCTGGTGTCACCCTGGGGACGGTTAAGTATGGCGTATTTTTGAATGTGCTTGATGCAAATCTAGCTGTGAAGTGTACAACTGGGGCACAAGTGCAGCCACTGAAGGGGTGGGTGTGTGTGTGGCCCAATTTTTGGTAAAAAGGGAGACTTCGCTTGGAGTAACCCTTGATTACATTGTTTTTAAAAATGATCCAAGATGCACAGAGCTGGGATCAGGAAAGATTTTGCTACCTACCCCGGTGTCATCCTGGGGACGGTTAAGTATGGCGTATTTTTGAATGTGCTTGATGCAAATCTAGCTGTGAAGTGTACAACTGGGGCTCAAGTGCCGCCACTGAAGGGGTGGGTGTGTGTGTGTGGCCCAATTTTTGGTAAAAAGGTAGACTCCGCTTGGAGTAACCCTTGCTTGCTGTGTTTTTTAAAAGGAGCCAAGATGAACAAGTCATGGTTCAGCAAAGACTTTGCTACCTATTCCGGTGTCATCCAGGGGACGGTTAAGTATGGCGTATTTTTGAATGTGCTTGATGCAAATCTAGCTGTGAAGTGTACAACTGGGGCTCAAGTGCCGCCACTGAAGGGGTGGGTGTGTGTGTGTGGCCCAATTTTTGGTAAAAAGGGAGACTCCGCTTGGAGTAACCCTTGCTTGCTGTGTTTTTTAAAAGGAGCCAAGATGAACAAGTCATGGTTCAGCAAAGACTTTGCTACCTACCCCGGGGTCATCCTGGGGACGGTTAAGTATCGTGTATTTTTGAATGTGCTTGATGCAAATCTAGCTGTGAAGTGTACAACTGGGGCTCAAGTGCCGCCACTGAAGGGGTGGGTGTGTGTGGGGCCCAATTTTTGGAAAAAAGGGAGACTCCGCTTGGAGTAACCCTTGTTGCATTGTTTTTAAAAATGATCCAAGATGCACAGAGCTGGGATCAGGAAAGACTTTGCTACCTACCCTGGTGTCACCCTGGGGACAGTTAAGTATGGCGTATTTTTGAATGTGCTTGATGCAAATCTAGCTGTGAAGTGTAAAACTGGGGCACAAGTGCAGCCACTGAAGGGGTGGCTGTGTGTGTGGCCCAATTTTTGGAAAAAAGGGAGACTCCGCTTGGAGTAACCCTTGCTTGCTGTGTTTTTTAAAAGGAGCCAAGATGAACAAGTCATGTTCAGCAAAGACTTTGCTACCTACCCCGGGGTCATCCTGGGGACGGTTAAGTATGGCGTATTTTTGAATGTGCTTGATGCAAATCTAGCTGTGAAGTGTACAACTGGGGCACAAGTGCAGCCACTGAAGGGGTGAGTGTGTGTGGGGCCCAATTTTTGGAAAAAAGGGAGACTCCGCTTGGAGTAACCCTTGCTTACATTGTTTTTAAAAATGATCCAAGATGCACAGAGCTGGGATCAGGAAAGACTTTGCTACCTACCCTGGTGTCACCCTGGGGATGGTTAAGTATGGCGTATTTTTGAATGTGCTTGATGCAAATCTAGCTGTGAAGTGTACAACTGGGGCACAAGTGCTGCCACTGATGGGGTGTGTGTGTGGCCCAATTTTTGGTAAAAAGGGAGACTTCGCTTGGAGTAACCCTTGATTACATTGTTTTTAAAAATGATCCAAGATGCACAGAGCTGGGATCAGGAAAGATTTTGCTACCTACCCCGGTGTCATCCTGGGGACGGTTAAGTATGGCGTATTTTTGAATGTGCTTGATGCAAATCTAGCTGTGAAGTGTACAACTGGGGCACAAGTGCTGCCACTGATGGGGTGTGTGTGTGGCCCAATTTTTGGAAAAAAGGGAGACTCCGTTTGGAGTCACCTTGCGGTATTTTACATGATTTTAGAAGGGCGTGCCATGCCTATATCTGTGTCTCCTCCTCTTTTTCCTTGTCCAGCTCTTTTGTTTTCGCATGAGTATATGTCCATGTCACTTTTTTATGTGTTTGTGTTGTGTTGTGAGTTGTTTGTCACCTTTTGGACACCTTTGAGGGTGTTTTCTAGGTGTTTTTATGTGTTTGTGATTGCCTGCCATTGTTTCCTATGCGGTTTGAGTTTGCTTCGCCAAACCGAACTCGAACAAGACGCCCGTTCGGCGAACCGAACCGCGACCGGTTCGCTCATCTCTAGTCAGGGGTATTTTCTCTTCTCAATACCATGCAGGCAGGGACAAGGCACGAGAGCCCATCCTGCCGACTATGCCAAAATGTGGTGGAGGGTAAGAGACAGGCAGTGATTGTAGTCGTGCATGCAGTGGGACGACAGGTCACAGCACAGCCTGTCAGTAACTCCTCGCCTCCCAGTCACCACACCACACACAGGAGGACTCCGTATGAGTTTCAGGCAACACTATATTCACATTCTCAGGAAATAAAGTCCAGTCAAAGTTTCTTTTCTCAAACAAGCCAACTTTATTTTCCGTTATCTTTCTCATTATCTCAGTCTGCGCTTCGCCGGCATCTGTACTCTTCCTATAGGGGTTCTTTACATCTTCTCCTCTCATACATAATTTAGCAGCAGTCCTTATCTCTAACATCTGGGTACTTTATGTCACCTCTAGGCCTTTCCTTCCATCACTATACTTCACACTGGCATGAACCAGGTCATGAAGTCCATTGGGCGACTTCACCCCACCCACCCACAGGGGACACTGAAACATAAGACGGACCACAACTGACAGGACTCTTCATCTGTGCCTAGGCCATCCATCTATACCCTTCAAGCTGAGATCGCACTGACCTTTCTATGAGGGAGGAATTTTTTGAGTTTTAGCAACCAGACGAAACGAACGCAAGACCCACAACTGTATGACTAAACCCCTCTCTTTGGGGGAAGCGGTTGATCAATCTGGACAGTATCCCTCATTTCACAGCTGCAGGAGTGACCCATAGGATCAGAATCTTAATGGTGGGGATTATTTTCTTACATCTTTCCAGGGATTTTCCTTTTGTCTGCTTCCTATATCACTGTTTTATACATTCTGCTCTCCTCCTCTTCCTTACCTCTTTCCCTGTTCACCCAGGTTCCAGGACAGCTGAGCTACAACACTGCCACATGATGGCTTTTTATACAATACACATGCACATTATACATTACACTTACATTTTACACATTATACATCAACCATCAGTGTGTCGGCTATTTATACAGGGGTGGGCACAACCCTGACCCCCCTATATAGGGACAGGCCTGTCACTCCAGGGTAGCAGGTGGAGAAAAGAGCTCTGACCATTACTGCCAGGTGTCCCTACATGTGGTATACCAACAGGCTTGTCACTACTTGTGGTATAGGGACAAGCCTGTCACACCAGTGTGGCGGGCAGAGAAAAGAGCACTGACCAAGACTACCAGGTTTCCCTACATGTGGTATAGCGAACAGCTTGTCACTTCAGGGCGGCGGGCAGAGATAAGAGCGCTGATTATTACGGCCAGGTGTCCCTACATGTAGTATAGGAAAAGGAAGATAAACTGTGGAAAAAGAAGCGCAGTAGGGTCTTACCCCGGTAGTATTGGGGGAGAGAAAGATATGGTACTACTCACCTATAGGGGTTGTGAAAGTCACAACTCCTATAAACAGCATGTATGTATATAACTCCAAGCCACGGCAGCGGTCCCTCGATTGGCAGATAACAGGGAGTAGTAGAATAAGGGTTTCAAAGCCGCGCCAATGACTCGCCGATCATGAGGATTGTAGATTAATGTTGCTTTTATTCAATACACAGGTCAACGCGTTTCGGAAGACACAGCTCCCTTCTTCAGGACAGACTGGCAAGAAACATCAAATCTGCTGTACAGGGAATCCTTACAGCACTATATACCCCACTGATGACGTCATGATGCACCCACTTTTAGAAAAAATCGGCGGGAATCTATACATTAAAAAAATATACAATGACGTAGTATGTTGTATTCACCAAGTTTCAAGGATAAATCACTTATAATCATTTTTCTCTATCCCAAGGAATGGAAGACAAAAAGTGAAATTAAAAAATGAAAATAAACAATCGTGCAAATTGTGTGTGAAAAAAGCCTGTTTTTTTTTTTTTTATGTTTATGTCAGGAAAGGATAAAATATATATATATATATATATATATATATATATATATAGTGAGTGTATGTGAGGTGTCCCAACCTTGCCTAGAACACCATAGAGTCCCATGACATTAGATCAAGGCTGTCGGGTAATTCTCCCATATGCGGCTGGTGCCACAGATGGGTAGTTATCGATTGTGTAAGAATTCAGGAGGATTTAAGAAAGTGAACATTGTGAAATGAATATAGAGAAAAGGAACGTTAGATCAAAGACTAAAGATCCGTCCCAGGAAGGATAAAAAGGAGCACCAAGAAAAGGAAGAAAGTGTGTTGTATCATATCCCAAAAATGACATTATTTGGCAAGATCTTCCCTAAGAGGAACCAGAACCACACAGTGGATGCGAATTACGCAAAGGTGCAATGTATATGTATATAAACCCGGAACACTATCTCCTCAAAGTGAGTTAGACACGAAAGAAATCGAAATTTAATATACAGAACCCGGTTTAGGTATAATCGTAAGAAGTGTAGTCAAAGAGATTATTTCACTAAAAACATAGCCACCCACCACTAAATGTACGTGTGGGTGCAAATGAGTGAACACACTCTTAGGTATAGTAGAAGTTTATACCAGGTCAAGAGCGTGGGAAAAAAACAAACCGCGCATGCTCAGTATCAGATATGTAGCAAGTGTAGAGATAGAACACGCTGAAGGGGTGAGGAAAGTTCAGAAGCGTGGGAAAAAACCTAAGTGCGCATGTCTGCGAGCTAATAGAACAAATCCGTCACCTCATTGAGACCCAAGGGATTTAGCGTATTGAGTTTGTAAATCCAATATGTCTCTTTTCTCTTCAATGCATCCATACGATTATGAGAAAAAGGAGGTATCTGTTCAATAGGGGTAATCCTGAGCTTAGAATTCCCATTATGATAAACCGTAATATGTCTTGATAGGCCATGCAACATAAATCCTATTTTAATATTATGTCTATGGGAGTTAACCCTATTGTGTAGGGCCTGAATCGTTCTCCCAACATATTGTTTGTTACACTCGCATTCAATCAAATATATAATATAGTCAGATTGACAAGTTAGATGTGATCTGATAGGAAACACCTCCCCCCCTGTGGTAGAACTGAATTTGAGTCTTTTATGCTGAATGGACTTACAACATAAACAATTTTTAGACAAACATTTGAACAATCCCATGGTTTTATTACCAGAATCCAAGGTTTTAGTCCCTCTAAGACGGCTAGGGGCCAATTGATTTTTTAGGGTGGAAGCTCTCCGATAGGTAATACCAGGCACCTCTGGGATTGCGCCCTTCAAAAAAGGGTCATTCAAAAGAATTCCCCAATGTTTCCGGATGATGCTTTTAATCAGAGCACTATCATTACTGTATGTAATAAGTAAATTAGAAGCATACTTAAACCCAGTATTATTGACCTGATGGACAGTTGGCTTTATTAAATCAACCTGTGTCTAACTTTTGTTACCCTGGTACGCTTTTTTAATTAGTGAAAGGGGATAGTCCTTGTCTAAAAATCTCTCTTTCAGAATGTTGGCCTGTAATTTGAAATCTCCATCCAATGTACAATTCCTTCGAATCCTCTGGAATTGATTCTTAGGGACATTATGTAGCCATTTGTTATAGTGATTGCTAGAAAAATGGATGTAGCCATTACTGTCTACTTTTTTGAAGAAAGTTTTTGTGTGGATCACTCCATCTATATGTGTGATAGTGAGGTCTAAAAAATCAATACTGTCTTTTTTTACAATGGGGGAGAATGTGAGACCCCAGGAATTGTTGTTTAGCTGTCCCAAAAACTCCTCCACATTATCCTCTGAGTTATTCCAAATTAGAAACAGGTCATCAATGTACCTTTTGTATACAATCACATGTTCAAATAATACAGAGTTAAAAATATACTGCAATTCAAACATACCCATAAACAGGTTTGCGAACGTAGGTGCGACCTTTGACCCCATCACAGTCCCGCAGCACTGGTGATACAGTGTCTGACCACACCTTATCTAAAGGGGAGCTCAAAATCCTCAATAAGGGTCTATCCTTCTGTCCTGCCACGAGTGCGAATGACTTTGAACTATACTTGGACTTTCACAAATTTATAAGAAAACTCACTTTGACCAGACATTTTCAGGTACATAATACTCATCCTGGGACTAGTGTAGAGGGTCCCGATGTTTTCCACCATACAGATCTAAAGCTAAAGTCCAATTTTTACCCGACACGTAGTAAAGGTCATCATTTGGAAACATTTAGTGACCTAGTATTGGAGGATTTTAAAAAACTTTCTAGTTATAGGACTTCAGTCAGGACTAACCTTAATATGGAGGAGAGAAGAGCCCTTCTCTCATTGAAAAATAACCCTGATCTAGTTATCAGGAGTGCGGAAAAAGGAGGGGGGATTGTGCTGCAAAACAAAAATACATACTTACAGGAAGCTGTCAGAAATCTCTCCAATCCACTTCATTATGAGGTTGCTGATATGGCTGATTATAACCAAGCGATTATAGATTATCATGTACTAATAAATAAAGCAGCAACAGCAGGTGTATTAAATAAGGATGAGACTAAATTTCTCAGCATAAAAAACCCTAAAATGGCATTCTACTATCACCTACCCAAAATCCATAAGAGTCTTGAAAACCCCCCCGGAAGACCCATCATTTCGGGGATTGACTCCTTGACAGCCAATCTTGCCGCTTACATAGACCGGATTATGAGAGTACATGTCACCAGCTTGAGGAGTCATCTTCGAGACTCCACAGATCTCATTAATGTAATTAAGAAGATAGAGTGTAAGGACTCCTTTGTATTTTTAACCCTAGACATATCAGCTCTATACACGAACATCTCCCACCAACTAGGATTGGAGTGCTTCAAACAATTCCTAATAGTAGATGAGCGGTTACCTGATAGGCAAAAAGAGTTCCTCTTGGAAGGAATGAAATTTATATTGTCGAATAATTATTTTACATTCCAAGATACACTGTATCACCAGTGCTGCGGGACTGCGATGGGGTCAAAGGTTGCACCTACGTTCGCAAACCTGTTTATGGGTATGTTTGAATTGCAGTATATTTTTAACTCTGTATTATTTGAACATGTGATTGTATACAAAAGGTACCAGGGTAACAAAAGTTTGACACAGGTTGATTTAATAAAGCCAACTGTCCATCAGGTCAATAATACTGGGTTTAAGTATGCTTCTAATTTACTTATTACATACAGTAATGATAGTGCTCTGATTAAAAGCATCATCCGGAAACATTGGGGAATTCTTTTGAATGACCCTTTTTTGAAGGGCGCAATCCCAGAGGTGCCTGGTATTACCTATCGGAGAACTTCCACCCTAAAAAATCAATTGGCCCCTAGCCGTCTTAGAGGGACTAAAACCTTGGATTCTGGTAATAACACCATGGGATCGTTCAAATGTTTGTCTAAAAATTGTTTATTTTGTAAGTCCATTCAGCATAAAAGACTCGAATTCAGTTCTACCACAGGGGGGGAGGTGTTTCCTATCAGATCACATCTAACTTGTCAATCTGACTATATTATATATTTGATTGAATGCGAGTGTAACAAACAATATGTTGGGAGAACGATTCAGGCCCTACACAATAGGGTCAACTCCCATAGACATAATATTAAAATAGGATTTATGTTGCATGGCCTATCAAGACATATTACGGTTTATCATAATGGGAATTCTAAGCTTAGGATTACCCCTATTGAACAGATACCTCCTTTTTCTCATAATCGTATGGATGCATTGAAGAGAAAAGAGACATATTGGATTTACAAACTCAATACGCTAAAACCCTTGGGTCTCAATGAGGTGACGGATTTGTTCTATTAGGTCCTCTAAATATATGTAAAGTATGGGCTATTCTGTAGGGTCCCGTATAGTTTTGTCCTTATACTGGTTATATACAGTTAGGTCCAGAAATATTTGGACAGTGACACAATTTTCGCGAGTTGGGCTCTGCATGCCACCACATTGGATTTGAAATGAAACCTCTACAACAGAATTCAAGTGCAGATTGTAACGTTTAATTTGAAGGTTTGAACAAAAATATCTGATAGAAATTGTAGGAATTGTACACATTTCTTTACAAACACTCCACATTTTAGGAGGTCAAAAATAATTGGACAAATAAACCAAACCCAAAAAAAAATTTTTAGTTTCAATATTTTGTTGCGAATCCTTTGGAGGCAATCACTGCCTTAAGTCTGGAACCCATGGACATCACCAAACGCTGGGTTTCCTCCTTCTTAATGCTTTGCCAGGCCTTTACCGCCGCAGCCTTCAGGTCTTGCTTGTTTGTGGGTCTTTCCGTCTTAAGTCTAGATTTGAGCAAGTGAAATGCATGCTCAATTGGGTTAAGATCTGGTGATTGACTTGGCCATTGCAGAATGTTCCACTTTTTTGCACTCATGAACTCCTGGGTAGCTTTGGCTGTATGCTTGGGGTCATTGTCCATCTGTACTATGAAGCGCCGTCCGATCAACTTTGCGGCATTTGGCTGAATCTGGGCTGAAAGTATATCCCGGTACACTTCAGAATTCATCCGGCTACTCTTGTCTGCTGTTATGTCATCTATAAACACAAGTGACCCAGTGCCATTGAAAGCCATGCATGCCCATGCCATCACGTTGCCTCCACCATGTTTTACAGAGGATGTGGTGTGCCTTGGATCATGTGCCGTTCCCTTTCTTCTCCAAACTTTTTTCTTCCCATCATTCTGGTACAGGTTGATCTTTGTCTCATCTGTCCATAGAATACTTTTCCAGAACTGAGCTGGCTTCATGAGGTGTTTTTCAGCAAATTTAACTCTGGCCTGTCTATTTTTGGAATTGATGAATGGTTTGCATCTAGATGTGAACCCTTTGTATTTACTTTCATGGAGTCTTCTCTTTACTGTTGACTTAGAGACAGATAGACCTACTTCACTGAGAGTGTTCTGGACTTCAGTTGATGTTGTGAACGGGTTCTTCTTCACCAAAGAAAGTATGCGGCGATCATCCACCACTGTTGTCATCTGTGGACGCCCAGGCCTTTTTGAGTTCCCAAGCTCACTAGTCAATTCCTTTTTCCTCAGAATGTACCCGACTGTTGATTTTGCTACTCCAAGCATGTCTGCTATCTCTCTGATGGATTTTTTCTTTTTTTTCAGCCTCAGGATGTTCTGCTTCACCTCAATTGAGAGTTCCTTAGACCGCATGTTGTCTGGTCACAGCAACAGCTTCCAAATGCAAAACCACACACCTGTAATCAACCCCAGACCTTTTAACTACTTCATTGATTACAGGTTAATGAGGGAGACGCCTTCAGAGTTAATTGCAGCCCTTAGAGTCCCTTGTCCAATTACTTTTGGTCCCTTGAAAAAGAGGAGGCTATGCATTACAGAGCTATGATTCCTAAACCCTTTCTCCGATTTGGATGTGAAAACTCTCATATTGCAGCTGGGAGTGTGCACTTTCAGCCCATATTATATATATAATTGTATTTCTGAACATGTTTTTGTAAACAGCTAAAATAACAAAACTTATGTCACTGTCCAAATATTTCTGGACCTAACTGTAAATACCCTGAATAATCCTACAGCCCTTTATGAGAACTAATAAATCAGCAACCTAGGATCCTGTCCGTGAAATATAACAAAAAGTTGATGAATATTATTTATCTAATTATTTTTATTAATCATCATTTTATATCAGATAATAATTCTCTTAGCGTAGACTGATTTATGTCTATACTATTCATTTATTTTTATATTTTATACCTCTTATGTAGTCTCTTAATGGTTAATGTGTATTTATGTATGTTTTATTTATGTATGTTTGCAGTTTTAACGGTTTTATATACAAGTTATTTTATCGGGTAATAACGCGATTTTATTCTCTACTAAACTGCTAATTTGAATGCCTTGTTTTTCTGCACAAACCTTTATTATGTCACACAACAAAGACCACAATATATGTATGATTAATACTTTTCTCTGAGATACGGCTCGCAGACATGCGCACTTAGGTTTTTTCCCACGCTTCTGAACTTTCCTCACCCCTTCAGTGTGTTCGATCTCTACACTTGCTACATATCTGATACTGAGCATGCGCGGTTTGTTTTTTTCCCACGCTCTTGACCTGGTATAAACTTCTACTATACCTAAGAGTGTGTTCACTCATTTGCACCCACACGTACATTTAGTGGTGGGTGGCTATGTTTTTAGTGAAATAATCTCTTTGACTACACTTCTTACGATTATACCTAAACCGGGTTTTGTATATTAAATTTCGATTTCTTTCGTGTCTAACTCACTTTGAGGAGATAGTGTTCCGGGTTTATATACATATACATTGCACCTTTGCGTAATTCGCATCTACTATGTGGTTCTGGTTCCTCTTAGGAAAGATCTTGCCAAATAATGTCATTTTTGGGATATGATACAACACACTTTTTTCCTTTTCTTGGTGCTCCTTTTTATCCTTCCTGGGACGGATCTTTAGTCTTTGATCTAACGTTCCTTTTCTCTATATTCATTTCACAATGTTCACTTTCTTAAATCCTCCTGAATTCTTACACAATCGATAACAACCCATCTGTGGCACCAGCCACATATGGGAGAATTACCCGACAGCCTTGATCTAATGTCATGGGACTCTATGGTGTTCTAGGCAAGGTTGGGACACCTCACATACACTCACTATAAATATATATATATATTTTTTTCCTTTCCTGACATAAACATATAAAAAAAAAAAAACAGGCTTTTTTCACACACAATTTGCACGATTGTTTATTTTCATTTTTTAATTTCACTTTTTGTCTTCCATTCCTTGGGATAGAGAAAAATGATTATAAGTGATTTATCCTTGAAACTTGGTGAATACAACATACTACGTCATTGTATATTTTTTTGAATGTATAGATTCCCGCCGATTTTTTCTAAAAGTGGGTGGATCATGACGTCATGAGTGGGGTATATAGTGCTGTAAGGATTCCCTGTACAGCAGATTTGATGTTTCTTGCCAGTCTGTCCTGAAGAAGGGAGTTGTGTCTTCCGAAACGCGTTGACCTGTGTATTGAATAAAAGCAACATTAATCTACAATCCTCATGATCGGCGAGTCATTGGCGCGGCTTTGAAACCCTTATTCTACTACTCCCTGTTACATGTAGTATAGGTACAAGCCTGTCACACAAGAGTGGCGGGCAGAGAGAAGAGCACTGACCAAGACTACCAGGCGTCCCTATGTGTGGTATAGCGAACAGCTTGTCACTTCCGGTCAGCAGGCGGGGATAAGAGCACTGACCATGACTGCCAGGTGTCCCTACATATGGTATAGGGACAAGGCTGTCACTCCAGGGCAGCAAGCGGAGAATAGAACTCGGACTATGACTGTAGGTGTCCCTACTATAACGCCTGCCTGGATTCACAGACTCAGACGGGCTGTAATGGACAGGTTAGAGGGAACCCACTCACCAAGCAGGACCCCTAAAACCCTGAAACCTTTTAACCCCTATGCATGGATTTGGAATTACACAGGGCCCAAGGTGATCACTACCTGTGGAAGGCTGCAGTCCAATGAGAGTAGTAGTCAGGCAGGGTCGAACCGGGAAATGCAAAACAGGGACAGAATCAGCAGGCAAGGACATAATCGGAAAATAAAGCAGAGATCAAATCCAGATCGGGCAGTGAGGTACATAAACAGCAGGCAGGAAACAAGCAGAAGGCAGAACACCAGAGTCACTAAACAGAACAGAGTGTAACAGGATCCAGGAATACAGAACTATCTCTGGCAGTGGTCAACAGACAGGAGGGGAAACAAGAAGGGTGCGGTGTCTTCCCATTGGTTGTAGCTGAATGATGGTAACTTCAGCTGGAAGACACATGCCACCTACACTCAGCCAGTGGTACTGCAGATCCCAAGGAAACCTAGCCCAGTGGATGAGCGGACCCTACGCCCACCAGCGCCGCTGGCATCAACTCCTCTCCTATCACCAGCACTATCCACAGCAGGAACATGGCGTTGTCTGGTAATCGAAGTAGAAGTCGCTGGAGCAGACTCCAATGGGGACGTAACACCTACATGTCATATAGAGACATGCCAGTGAATCCAGGGTAGCGAGCAGAAAAAAGAACAATGACCATGACTGTGTGGAGAGAAGAGTCTCACATGTGATGTAATAACAGACCTGTCACTCCTAGGCAGTGGGCAAAGATACCTCTGCTAGGATACAGAAGATGAGTGTGCAGAAACAAGGTAACAGCTTTATTACTGGACAGGAGAAAAAGATGCAATTAAATGGTTGAGTCTGTTATATCAACAGTAAGGCTATGTGCCCACGCTGCGGATTTACCGCGGATTGTGCCGCGGATTTACCGCGGATTTGCCGAAAATCTGCAGCAGCAGCACTTCCAAGCCATTTCAATGGCATTTTGGAAATGCTGTGTCCATGATGCGGATTTTTCCGCGGCGGATTTGCCGCGGATTTTGATCCGGAAAAATCTGCAGCATGTCAATTATTGTTGCGGATTTTGTTGCGGATTTTTCCCATGCAAGTCAATGCAAGGTGTAAAATCCGCAAGAAATCCGCAGGTCTGTTCCCACAGGCTCTTTTTCCTGCGGATTTGGTGCGGATTTCGCAAACAAATCCGCAGGAAGTGATGTAGGATATTTCAGGAAGAGGAAGTTTCACCATTTTGTAGTGTAGTGTAGTGGCAGTGTAGTGGTGGCTGTGCTTAGGATGTCTTGGTACGAGCGTATGCGGCTAGATGTTGAGAAGCTCATCCAGTTGGTAAGTATGTCTGTATAGGGTTAAATAAAACTTGTTTTTATTTCCCTACTTGTGTGTTTGTGTGTTTTATTTCATGTGGTGTCCGGACTCTGGATTGCCAGCTAAAAGCAGCTAGTTACAGGCTGCTTGCTTTTAGCTGGCAAAACAGGATCCCAGCTCTTTTTTCTCAATTCTTTTTTTAAAAAAAAAAAAATGTGCTCCGCTGTATTTTCACTGTCCAGCCCGATGCAAGCAAGCAACTGAGGGCTGTGCTTCTCAGCGGGATAAGGCTGAAGCATTCTCTGCCCCTCCCGCTGAGAAAAACAGTCCTCAGCTGCCCCTGAAAATGGCGGCTCCGTTGTGGAGCGCCATTCTCAGGTGCTGTACCGAGGCTCATCCAGCTGCCCTGATGCGTTTGGCTGGCTGGGTAATATAACGGAGTTACTGCCAGTTTTCTGCAAACTGGCACTAAGCCCGAGGTTCATAATGTCATGCCTGTGTAGACACGGCCATTATGAACCTCCGTTTGGTAATAAAGGAAACACACTTTTTTAAAAATTTTATTTGAAAGCAAAAAACACAAACATCCCTGATTGCCATCTTTATTACTCCCTGAATCCCCCGACGATAATCCATGACGGCTCCGAGCCGGGCTCCGATGTGCACCCGGCTGACCCGGGCTCTGACGTCAGAGCCCGGGTCAGCTGACTTAATTCGCGAGCGCGGGCGGGTCAGCTGACGATGTGCAGTCATGTGACACGGGCACGGATGTCAGCCGGTCCCAGCAGCCATCAGTGTTTGAGATGCTTCAAAGTTCTCTTCCGGCTGCTGGTACCGGCTGACGTCCGTGCCCGGGTCAGATGAGTGCACACCGGAGCCCGGCACATCAGCTGGTCGGTGTGCAGTCAGCTGACCCGCCCGCGCTCGCGAATTAAGTCAGCTGACCCGGGCTCTGACGTCAGAGCCCGGGTCAGCTGACTTAATTTGCGAGCGCGGGCGGGTCAGCTGATGATGTGCAGTCATGTGACCCGGGCACGGACGTCAGCCTGTCCCAGCAGCCGTCAGTGTTTGAGATGCTGCAAAGCTCTCTTCCAGCTGCTGGGACCGGCTGACGTCCGTGCCCGGGTCACATGAGTGCACATCGGAGCCCGGCACATCAGCTGGTCGGTGTGCAGTCAGCTGACCCGCCCGCGCTCGCGAATTAAGTCAGCTGACCCGGGCTCTGACGTCAGAGCCCGGGTCAGCCGGGTGCACATCGGAGCTGTCATGGATTATCGTCGGGGGATTCAGGGAGTAATAAAGATGGCAATCAGGGATGTTTGTGTGTTTTGCTTTCAAATAAAATTTTTAAAAAAGTGTTTTCTTTTCTTTATTACCAAACGGAGGTTCATAATGACCGTGTCTACACAGGCATGACATTATGAACCTCGGGCTTAGTGCCAGTTTGCAGAAAACTGGCATTAACCCCGTTATATTACCCAGCCAGCCAAACGCATCAGGGCAGCTGGATGAGCCTCGGTACAGCACCTGAGAATGGCGCTCCACAACGGAGCCGCCATTTTCAGGGGCAGCTGAGGACTGTTTTTCTCAGCGGGAGGGGCAGAGAATGCTTCAGCCTTATCCCGCTGAGAAGCACAGCCCTCAGTTGCTTGCTTGCATCGGGCTGGACAGTGAAAATACAGCGGAGCACATTTTTTTTTTTTTTTTGGTAAAAATACCAGTGAAAGGGAACATGGCAACACATTTTTTGGCTGTAAGATGCGGCCGCCACCACTGGGTTATTATATACAGTCAGTTAAAATGCTGTATATATGCTGTATGTTGGCCGCAGCTTTTTCCAAAAAACGTGGCGACAGGTTCCCTTTAAACATTTCTGCCCCTTTATTAGCCCAGTATCATAGGGCACATAACGTGCCACCCTTGTTTAAAACATTTGAACAAACAAAAAAAATCGATAATACTAAATAAATATTAATCTGTGTGGGGAAATCAGTTTCCATCTAAAGAAATGTGCAAAACGTGCCAATATACACTGGTCTGCCAAAAACGTTATTGATCGTGGGGAGGCAGTGGATAATATAGTACCTTAGCCAGTATACACTGTATATTTTGGATGATGTCTGTTCCTATTGTGGGCATTATTGGAATTTATCTACTTTGCGAAATCATGAACTATAAACATATGTTTCACATTACAGGTTGAGGGTATGCCCGCTATATGGGACCCGATTGACCCCGCATATAGTGATCGGCAATTTCGGCATAGGTGCTGGATGAGAATAGTGAATGTGCTGTATCCACTATTTGATAGTGCCCCGGCCTCAGCCCAGCGGAAAATTGGTAAGTTTGTATACTCCGAACATGTTCCAAACCAGAAGCAATTTTAGTGTAATTAAAACATGATTGTTGTAAATCCGTGCATGTTCACCCACTAAATCAGTGTTAATAAAGGACATTGTGGGTTAGAAAAGTAGGAGAAAAGGCAGACAAAACTTAAATTTTGTTAAAATCTTAAAAAAAAGCAAATAATAGTTGATTATTACAAACACTGATGTGGAATACTTTTTTGCCAAAAATTGGTTGACATGGCCTATGGAGTCATTGGCTCATCTTTTTTTTTTTGTTTAATTTTTAGAAGAAGATGTTCGCAAACGCTGGCGAACAGTCAGAGACCGTTACCACAAATTCCTACAGAAAAGTTCCAAGAGTGGTATGTCACCAGCAAAAAAGTGTCCATATTACTATGAATTACAATTCCTGTCCACCAGTCGCAGATTAAGGAGGTAATCTGTTTTTGAAAAAGTTATATATGTTTTTAAATTTGTTTTTTATTCTATTTATTAAAAATATTTGATTCACTTACAGCACCGAGGGAAATGTGAACCCACTTCCCCAAGCTGACTGCGTGGCTGAAGATCGAGAGGGGCCAGGCAGTGACACAGAGCCAGTGGCACACAGGGACCCTGAAGCAGCTGCCAGTGCCTCAACCAGTTGTTCCAGGGCCTCCGAGTTAGCAGAAAACATGCCAACAACTTCTGCGAACTCTGCCATGGAGGAGGGGCAATTGTCAACCAGGTCTGATGAACCGGGGCCATCGACTGGCTTGGCACTTGGTCGTAAAAAGAAAAATAAGAGAAGACCGCTAGCCAAATCTGGTGTCACAGAAGATGATGTTTCGGATGAGCTGGCTCTAGAAACAGTCAACCTTATAAAAAAAAGTGCTTATGAAAGTGACACAGTTAAATTTTTGTCGAGTTTTGCAGGAAGGATGGAGGCAATGAATCCCAAAAAGAAAAACACATTGATGGGAGCAATGTGCTCACTGTTTGAGCATTTTGAACGTGACTCCCCACATCCATCCTTGGCAAGGATAGATAATGGCCTTACAGCAATTTGGGATGCAGAGGCTGCCCCTGCAACCCTAGTGCAACGTGCACCGTCCCGGCCTGAACCTATGACAAATTATTACCAAACACCCCCAACAGCCTACTCTCAACAGAGAATGGGATATCATTCATCTGTGGTTGAGGGGGGTTCTGGTAATCAAACCCAGATCTCAGATCGATCGGGTCAAAGCATGGCTAGGGGTTCTGAGGCAATGTGTGGCTATAGTTATAGCCAAGATTTATTCCATTATTCCACTTTGATCATTTTCTTTCCCAAAAAATAGCCGGTTCTCAAATTAGCCAAACTCTAATTAAAATAGCCAAAAAAAACCCCAAACCCATAACACTAGGATCAGTTGGCCCCCGATACAGATGTATAGGGTAAGGGCAACGTATTATTTCATCTGTAATACGTTGCCCTTACACTATACCTCTACTGAGGGCTCAACTTATCCTACTGTTATGTGTTTGGGTATCTGTTTTTTTTCAAATACAACATTCTAAAAAAAAGGATATTTCACTGTCTTTTCCGACACTGTACGTTAAAAGTATTATTTTGTGTAATTATTTATATAACATGTCAATGTTTTCATTACTACTTTTGCACTTAATTATTTTGTTTGCACAGTTCTAAAATAAAAAATTGTTAACATTTGGTTTTATTGGTGCTTTAACATTACATGGTCCATAGTCAAAGAAACACAAAATCACCTCTATTGTTATCTAAATTTAGGATATAGCTTGAAACATCGAAAATTGTTCATGGATAGTGTTTGCCAACAACTCTTGTATTACATTTCAAATTGTCAATGAAAATGTAACACAAAAAAATGTACTGAGGCAGCAGTTTACACCAAGTTTTACAGCATTATCAATACATTTCGGACAAATATTAACACAGACAACAGCATGCCATAACAGAAAATTTTATTTTCAAATTGTAGACAAACTTCAAGAAATGATGTACAAAAAATTGCAAACAATAATTTCTTTGTCAACTTCCATCTTTATCAACATGGTTATTGTATCACGCCAAGATCTGCTGGTCCGGCTGCACATCACCAACACAGGAGTATTGCCAGTGCACGGCACCTTCAGGACTCATGAAATAATCAGTGAAGGTCTCTCTCACCCAGACACCCAAGCTGTTTGGCCGACCAGAAGACACATTCACCACTGGATTGAGTAAGGCCTGCTGTGTATCCTCCACTAATTCATTGCTGTACTTACGCACGTAATTGTGGAGTACACAGCAGGCCTTAATCACAGTGTCCACTGTTCGGACATCCAACTGGATGGCTGTGTGAAAGATCCTCCACTGACTTGTCATTATCCCAAAGGTGCACTCCACATATCTTCGTGCACGGCTCAGCCTATAATTAAAAATCCTCCGCCGGGTATTCAGTCCTCTTCATGGGTATGGGCGCAGCAGGTTGGGTAGCAAAGGAAATGCCTCATCCGATACCATCACAAAGGGAACTGGATCTGTGGAGCCCGGCAAAGGTCGTGGGGCTGGGAGCGTAGCGCCTTCTTGAAGAATTTGCAGCCCAATCTGAGAAGATCGCAACACCCGAGAATCCCCAGTACTGCCATAAGCACCTACATCAATGGCAACAAATTGGTAATGGGCATCAGCCACCGCCATGAGGATCACGGAAAAATATTTCTTATAATTAAAGAAAACAGATCCTGATCGCGGTGGCTGTTGAACCCGAACATGTTTGCCATCAACGGCACCTATACAGTTTGGGAAATTGGCTACATCGTGAAAGCCTGCTGCGACCTGCAGCCAAGTCTCCTCGGTAGGCGAAGGCATCACGATGGGCTGCAATTTCTGCCAGATAACGCCACATGTGCACCTCACAATTCTGGAAATGGTTGATTTACCAACCCTGAATTGGAGGTGCAGTGATGTGTAGCTCTCTCCTGTGGCCACAAATCTGCAAAACAAAAGAGGGAGGGAAAAAAAAAAAGGTAAAATTAAAATCAGAACAGAGCCAAACTGTTCAAGTTGATTTAACATCATGAATTCACTTTGAGCTTTTATAGCCCACAAACGTTATGTTTCTAAACATGTACCTTTTGAAAGTGATCAAACTGAAGAACAGACAAACGAAATGTGTATATGGGCTATTTTTTTTTAAACATACAAAGGCTTGATGAACACCTGACATTCAAAGGAGGCCATATCATGGCTTACAAGGCAAGGAAAAAGGGGCCCTGACAGGACATTCAACGTCAAATTAAAATGGCCAGCAGTTATGATCGTTAGTAAACACTAATTTTTTTAAGATCATGATGATGTGGCTGTTTCATAGAATGTCGGGCAGAGGTTTGTTTGTAGTACAAATTAAAGTTAAACAGGTACATTTTAAGAACCTGAATAAATAGTCCTTCAAGCCTTTCAATTCCACAGGAGTTGGTGCCCTGCGTTACATGTAATAACCACAGTATCACCAAGAAGAATGTGAAAATATGTATGTTTTAATATCTACACACATATATATATATACTAGAAGGTGGCCCGATTCTACGCATCGGGTATTCTAGAATTTACGTATTGTGTAGTTCATGTATGATTTTTGTTATATATATATATATATAGAGAGATGTTGTTGTCTGTAGTTACCAAGTGTTTGTGTAGGCGCTGTACATGTTCTGGGTGTTGTCTGGGTGTGACGGGGGGTGAGAGCGGTGTTGTATGTGTGTTGCGTGTGTTGCGTTGTTTGTGGAGCGCTGTGTGTCTGTAGCGTTGTGTGTGTGTTGCGCGGTTTGTGTGTGTGTGGTGTGTTTTGGGGGGAGGTATGTATTGAGCAATGTGTGTGTTGTGCGGTATGTGCGTATATTTGTGTGTGCCGCGGTGTTTGTGTGTTGGGTGTTGTGTGTGTGCAGCGTTGTCTGTGTGTGTGGGTGTCTGTGTAGGGCAGTTGTTTGTGGTTCCCAGTGTGTGTGTGTGTGTGTGGTGTGTTGTGCAGTGCGCGCGCGTGGGTGTGTGTGTGTGTGTGTGTGTGTGTGTGCATCAGCCTCTCTTCTCTCAGCCTACCTCTCCCAGCCTCCCTCCTCCCAGCCTCCCTCAGCATCAGCCTCCCTCTCCCAGCCTCCCCAGCATCAGCCTCCGCCAGCATCAGCCTCTCTCCTTCCAGCCTCCTCCAGCATCAGCCTCCCTCTCCCAGCCTTCCCCAGGATCAGCCTCTCTCCTCCCAGCCTCCGTCCTCCCAGCCTTCCCCAGCATCAGCTTTCCCCTCCCAGCCTCCCTCAGCATCAGCCTTCCCCAGCATCAGCCTCTCTCCTCCCAGCCTCAGCCTCTCTCCTTCTAGCCTCCCCCAGCATCAGCCTCTCTCCTTCCAGCTTCCCTCAGCATCAGCCTCCCCTTCCCAGCCTTCCCCAGGATCAGCCTCTCTCCTCCCAGCCTCCTTCCTCCCAGCCTCCCTCAGCATCAGCCTTCTGCTCCCAGTCTCCCCCAGCATCAGCCTCCCCATGCATCAGCCTCCACCAGCATCAGCCTCTCTCCTTCCAGCCTCCCCCCAGCATCAGCCTCCCCTTCCCAGCCTTCCCCAGGATCAGCCTCTCTCCTCCCAGCCTCCTTCCTCCCAGCCTCCCTCTCCCAGCCTCCCTCAGCATCAGCCTTCCGCTCCCAGTCTCCCCCAGCATCAACCTCCCCAAGCATCAGCCTCCACCAGCATCAGCCTCTCTCCTTCCAGCCTCCCCCAGCATCAGCCTCTCTCCTTCCAGCCTCCCTCAGCATCAGCCTCCCGTTCCCAGTCTTCCCCAGGATCAGCCTCTCTCCTCCCAGCCTCCTTCCTCCCAGCCTCCCTCAGCATCAGCCTTCCCCTCCCAGTCTCCCCCAGCATCAGCCTCCCCAAGCATCAGCCTCCACCAGCATTAGCCTCTCTCCTTCCAGCCTCCCCCAGCATCAGCCTCCCCATGCATCAGCCTCCACCAGCATCAGCCTCTCTCCTTCCAGCCTCTCTCCTTCCAGCCTCCCCCAGCATCAGCCTCCCCTTCCCAGCCTTCCCCAGGATCAGCCTCTCTCCTCCCAGCCTCCTTCCTCCCAGCCTCCCTCTCCCAGCCTCCCTCAGCATCAGCCTTCCGCTCCCAGCCTCCCCAAGCATCAGCCTCCACCAGCATCAGCCTCCCTCGTCCCAGCCTCCCCCACCATCAGCCTCTCTCCTCCCAGCCTTCCCCATGATCAGCCTCTCTGCTCCCAGCCTCCTCCAGCACGCCGTGCTCCTCTGCCGACACTCACACACCCGATCGCATCCACTCACACACCCGATCGCATCCACTCACACACACCCGATCGCATCCACTCACACACACCCGATCGCATCCACTCACACACACCCGATCGCATCCACTCACACACACCCGATCGCATACACTCACACACACCCGATCGCATACACTCACACACACAGACACTGACGATATCGCACATACGCGCTTATACTCACAACATCCGGGGATATCACATGCTTCTGGCCATGTGATCCTCCGGCAGGTCCTGGAAGATCACAACAGCACAGTATCGAGGCCGAGAAGCAAGCGATATCCCAGGATGTTGTGAGTATGTGGATGCGATGTGATGTGTGTGTGTGAGTGAGTGTGATCTGATTTGTGTGTGTGTATGTGTGTGCTGTTATGTGTGTGTGCTGTTATGTGTCTGTATTTTCCGGCGCTGCAGGACCTTGAGGTGTGGATGCGATGTGATGTGTGTGTGAGGTGTGTATGAGAGTGAGTGTGAGCCGCTGTACACTGTTAACTATGATACACATTGGGTAACTAAGGGACCTTAGTTACCCGATGTGTATAATGGTTACCAGCTTTCACGGCCTCCGTGAAGATCCCAGCATCGCAAGGTTATGTCTGGCGCTGCTGGGATCCTGACGGAGCCGGTGTAGAAGCAAGAGATATCCCAGCATGTTGTGATGTGTGAGGTGTGTGTGAGAGTGAGTGTGAGAGTGAGTGTGATCTGATGTGTGTGTGTGTACTCACCTGGGAATCGGGGCTCCGTGTCAGTTGGGCCAGAGCGAGCGTGCATTGCGTGAGGGGGGCGGGGCCTGCAGAGAGCCGGGGCGAGAGGCCAATCCGTGTGGGGGGGCGGGGCCATGGCGAGCCCAGCGGCCAATCAGCTTTGTGTCACCGTAAGGACACAATTTCGGAGCATGACAGACAGACAGATAGACAGACAGACAGACAGACAGACAGACAGAATAAGGCAATTATATATATATATATATATATATATTTATTTATATATATATATATATAAATATATTTACATACATATATATATATATATTTACACACATCATGTAACATCCATTTTATACACAAATTTTAACATACACATATATATACATATTTTTATATATATATATTTGTTTTTTTTTAAATGTATAGACAATAGATTTAAACACATCAATTTGAAAGTACACTTTGAGGCTTCTGCCACACTCACGTGAAATTCACGCACGTGCCGAGAGACACGTATTTTGCCTGCGTGTTGCGTGCAGGTAAGTACGTGTCTCTGGTACGTGCGTGACACGTGTGTTCTACGTGTGCTATCCGCGATAGCACACGTAGAACCGGTAATTATTATACTCACCTGGTCCTTCCTGCTGTCCGCGGTGCTGATCTTCGGTCTCCAGCCCTCCCGTCTCCCCGCTGCTGCTGCTGCCAGGCAGTGAAGTGAATATTCAATGAGAATAATGAGCGGTGGTCGGCAGCAAGAGGCAGCAGCGGTAGAGACAGGAGGGCTGGAGAAGGTGAGTTAATGTTTTGTTTTTTTTTCACTGACGTGTGTTTTTTCCGGCGCGTGTCACACGGGACCGCATCCACACTACACCCGTGTGGTACGGGTGCGGGCCGTGTGACACCCGTGCTGCTGGTGAAAAAACGGACATGTCAGCGCTTTGAAAAACGCACACACGTACAAACGCACACGGACACACGTTCCGTGTGGTTTTACGTGTGTGTGCCTGCTACCATAGGGTAGCATTGCTGTACGTGTCTCCGTGCCGCCGGTACGTGTAAAAAATGACAAACACGTGCCGGCGGCACGGATGTGTGGCACTAGCCTGAGTGTGTTTAAAATCATGTATTTCAGTATATATCTTTGTATATATCACATTTTAAAATATGTACGGGACTGCATACAGTGTGTTGGTGTCGTGCCACAGTGTCTATTTTTATTTTCCTCTACGTACCGCAAGGTGATGAGCAGCCGTTGTTCAGCAGCAATCGATTTACGCATGATGGTATCCTGCTTCCTCAAATCGTCGCCCACAATGGCAAGGAGGTTATCAAAACTTTGTATTGAAAGCCGGCAAAATTGTTTGAATTTGTCTTCATACCTAATAAAAAATTAAAAAAAAAAAAAAAATTATTTTTGGGATGAAAAAAACAGATATAAAGTTTAAAAAATACAAACCTTCGCAAGTCTTGATATAATACAGCAAAATGCCCTTTAGAAGTCCTTTCAAGGATAAGGGGATGCACCCACATTTTCTTAGTACGAATTTGTGCCTAGCATGAAATATAAACTCTTTTAGTGCCATGGATAACAAGCACATTAAATATGTAAAAATGTAGGATACATAGAAAAGTAGTATACATGGTACATACCCTTCTTCGTCGACGTAGGATACGTAGTGCTGTCAATATCAGCAGATTCCTGTTTACATTGTTCAGCCGTGGTTGTTGTCTTTCACTGGACATTTTGAAATAAGCACACTTTGTGAGACTGCTAACAAAATGGATAATGGAGAAGAAAGGAGGGTTGGGACAGGAAATGACATAAAGAGCCTTTTTTTTTCCTTCAAAACAGACTAAGCTTTATTCAGAAACACAGTAGAGTACAATGGACAAAATCCGCATCAAAATCCGCATCAAAATCCGCATCGAAATCCGCGTCAAATCCGCGTCAAATCCGCAGCTATGCTAAGGTGCGGATTCTGGGGCAAAGCTGCGGATTTTGAGGCACAAAAATCCGCAGCAACATTCTCTCGTGGGCACATAGCCTAAGGCTTACAGTACACCCTATTTGAAGAGTGCACTGGTAAAGAGGCTCATGGTACTGCTATGGAGAGCGAAGTGCACTTCCGGAAGTTTGATTCTGCAGCATTCAAGTGACTTGTAGGTGCGTGCTCTTCTTTCAAAGCAGAGGGAAACTTCTCCTTGATCACGGACCTGGGGTGCTTGCCTCCTCTGGATGGCATCTCTTCTCACCTGTGGAATCGCTAACCTCAGGAACTTCCCAATCCGGTCCTGGCTTGGCAGACACCAGAACTCTGTCACTGTCTGGCTCCCAATGTCTCTCACAGCCTAGCACTGTGCCTGTCTTCCCAACCGCTATTGTCTGGAAGTCTCTCTGTTAAGTTTTCCTCTCTTAGGCGACCCAACATCTCCTCTTCCTGCCCCAAGCTCTTCTCCCACTGTTTCTCTGTTTCCCACACTTTTTGGGCAGGGTTAAGGCCCCGTCACACTAAGCATCATCGCTAGCAACATCGCTGCTAACGAACAACTTTTGTGATGTAGCAGCGATGTTGCTAGTGATGTCGCTGTGTGTGACATCCAGCAACAACCTGGCCCCTGCTGTGAGGTCGTTGGTTGTTGCTGAATGTCCTGGGCCATTTTTTAGTTGTTGCTGTCCCGCTGTGAAGCACAGATCGCTGTGTGTGACAGCGAGACAGCAACAACTAAATGTGCAGGCAGCAGGAGCCGGCTTCTGCGGAGGCTGGTAACCACAGTAGACATCGGGTAACCAAGAAGCCCTGTCCTTGGTTACCCGATATTTACCTTTGTTACCAGCCTCCGCCGCTCTCACTGTCAGTGCCGGCTCCTGCTTCTTGCACATGTAGCTACAGCACACATCGGGTAATTAACCCAATGTGTGCTGTAACTAGGAGAGCAGGGAGCCAGCGCTAAGCATTGTGCGCTGCTCCCTGCTCTGTGCACGTGTAGCTGCAGCACACATCGGGTAATTAACCCAATGTGTGCTGTAACTAGGAGAGCAGGGAGCCAGCGCTAAGCGGTGTGCGCTGCTCCATGCTCTCTGCACGTGTAGCTGCGTGCGCTGGTAACCAAGGTAAATATCGGGTTGGTTACCCGATATTTACCTTAGTTACCAAGCGCAGCATCTTCCACGCGGCGCTGCTGGCTGGGGGCTGGGACACTGGTTGCTGGTGAGCTCACCAGCAACTCGTGTAGCCACGCTCCAGCGATCCCTGCCAGGTCAGGTTGCTGGTGGGATCGCTGGAGCGTCGCAGTGTGACACCTCACCAGCAACCTCCTAGCAACTTACCAGCGATCCCTATCAGGTTTGATCGTTGTTGGGATCGCTGGTAAGTTGTTTAGTGTGACTGGGCCTTTAGTCCAACCTCCAATTCTTTGCAGAAGACGCTTAATGAAGTACAATGGCATCATACCTAGGCTTTGGGGGACCTGCTGGGAGTTGGACAAGCTGCTGTGAGATTAGTTAATATCAAGGTTAGCCAACAAGTTCATAGAGAACAAATTGCAAGAGATGATCAAGATGTCTGCCAACTTGACTTGTACAGTATGTACTTGGCTGCCATAGAGAGGGAGAAGGAGCCTACAGAGCCATTGTGGCTGAGAAAGCAGTATGTAGTACCCAGGTAACAGGAAGCCAGCCTGGGGCGGAAGAAGCGCAGTCTTTGAAGGATGTGGTTCAGCTATGCAAGGAAAACTGAAAGACCATCGTCTGGAAGTGTCTCAGTTGAGAGTCAGATTGCCCCGACCTCTGTGGACAGCCTCCGTGCTTCACGGCCCTCCATCTGTCACAAATCGGGTGTGTGGGGCTGACCGAAAAAAAACATGACTGATGTTTGGATACCTAAAGGGCCCCTCTGCTGGTAATGTCGTCAGTACGGCCATGTTGTCAGGGATTGCAATGCTGGGACTGACCCCCCAGGTGGCCGCATCAGCTTTAAATTACCAACCGCTGCAGTAGCAGGATACCCTGCATAAGGTTCTGATTCACAAAGCCCTCAACATAATAATAATAATAATACTACATCATAGTATCATAGTATCATAGTTTTTTAAGGTTGAAGGGAGACTCTAAGGGCGGCTTTGCACGTTGCAACATCGCACGTGCGATGTAGGTGGTGTCAAATCGAAAGTGACGCACATCCGGCGTCACTTTCGACATCGTAGTGTGTAAATCCTAGATGATACGATTAACGAGCGCAAAAGCATCGTTATCGTATCATCGGTGTAGGCTCCGACTTTTTCAAAATTACGCTGCCGCGACAGGTACGATGTTGTTCCTCGTTCCTGCGGCAGCACTCATCGCTGTGTGTGAAGCCGCAGGAGCGAGGAACATCACCTTACCTGCCGCCGGCGGCTATACGTAAGGAAGAAGGTGGGCGGGATGTTTACATCCTGCTCATCTCCGCCCCTCCGCTTTGATTGGCCGCCTGCCGTGTGACGTCGCTGTGATGTTATACGACCCGCCCCCTTAGGAAGGAGGCGGGACGCCGGCCAGAGCAACGTCGCAGGACAGGTGAGTGCATGTGAAGCTGGCGTAGCGATAATGTTCGCTACGCCAGGAATCACAAAATATCGTTGCTGCGATGGGGACGGGGACTATCGCGTGCGACATCGCAGCATTGGCTTGCGATGTCGCAACGTGAAAAGCCCGCCTAAGTTCATCTAGTTCAACCCGTAGCCTAACATGTTGATCCAGAGGAAGGCAAAAAAAAACCCAAAACAACAATGTGGCAAACAAGCTCCAATGGGGAAAAAAAATCCTTCCTGACTCCACATACGGCAATCAGACTAGTTCCCTGGATTAACACCCTGTCATAAAATCTAATATGCATAGCTGCTAATATTACATTTTTCAAGAAAGGCATCCAGGCTCTGCTTAAATGTTAGTAGTGAATCACTCATTACAACATCATGCGGCAGAGAGTTCCATAGTCTCACTGCTCGTACAGTAAAGAATCATAGTCTGTGATTATGATTAAACCTTCTTTCCTCAAGACGTAGCGGATGCCCCCGTGTTCCAGTCGCAGGCCTAGGTGTAAAAAGATCTTTGGAAAGGTCCCTGTACTGTCCCCTCATATATTTATACATTGTGATTAGATTCCCCCTAAGCCTTTGTTTTTCCAAACTAAATAACCCCAAGTTTAATAACCTGTCTTGGTATTGCAGCCCACCCATTCCTCTAATAATCTTGGTCGCTCTTCTCTGCACCCTCTCCAGTTCAGCTATGTCCTTCTTATATATCGGTAACCAGAATTGTACACAGTATTCTAAGTGCGGTCGCACTAGTGACTTGTACTGAGGTAGAACTATATTTTTTTCCATGAACACTTATACCTCTTTTAATACATCCCATTATTTTATTAGCCCTGGCAGCAGTTGCCTGACACTGTCCACTAAAGTTAAATTTACCATCCACCCATACACCCAAGTCTTTTTCTGTGTCTGTTTTACCCAGTGTTCTACAATTAAGTACATAATTCTAAATTTTATTTCCTCTACCCAAGTGCATGACCCTACATGTAGAACACAAACTATATTCATGTAGTTTGGTGCTGGAGGATGACTTTAAAGGGCAGAAGGTGAAGTGTTTGGTGGACACCGGGTCTGAAAGCACCATCATGCCACTAGAGGTCTTCGAGAACCACTTCAGCCATATGATGGAACGCGAAGATGGGAGTATTATTCATCTAACAGTCACTAACAATGGCCAGTTGCTCATGGAGGAAATCATGTGGAGGAAGGTTATGCTATGTGGTTAGGCCATCAGCACGGAAGGCGTAGTTCTGATGACCATTCCCCTTGGAGAGGAATGGACATTACCTGGACCACCGTTTGTTCACTAAGGTTCATGGTATTGGCAACGCACTACAACCCACTGGCCGACCCAGAGGGTTCTTTGACAAATGGTGAGGAACTGCAGTCTTCAGAAAAGCGCTTTGTCTACCCATCTCCTAGGCCTGATCACTGTTCCCCCACGTGTGCTGGTGGTGATTGCTCTGAAAAGAGAACAACTCTGATTCTGCTTGTGGGGGCTTTCCAGAAGCTGAATGGGCTGGAGGTGTTTATTAAACCAATATCTCAAGGAGAGACCCAGATGAGACGCTTAGTTGACCACGTCCTAGCCACTGTGAAGGACGGGTGTGTACTCGTCTGCTATATTATTATGTTGGGTTGCAAAGTCACCATACCAGGGAGTAAGTTGATGGCCGAAATCTATGTGCCTCACGAAAAGATACTCAGAAGAACATGTTTCAACCTCCAGCTGGACCAAAAATCAGCCTGGACCTATAGTATGTCATTGGTGTGGCCAGGAGAGAGACCTTGATTGCTGAATGGAACCGCCAAATTATAATGGACTACATCAGGGGGGTGGATCACGGGACTCTGATTCTCATACAGCAAAGATTTTATGAAGATACCTTATGGGAATTTCAGGCTTTCTCATATCATGGTGAAGATTTTGGGAGCTCTCCTACCATCGAGCATGAGACCTCGACCAGGGACACTCCTCAATCCAGGAAGGCTACTGTCAGATTCCCCTGAACGGGAGCTAAGTAATGATCATGATGACCAGCAAGTTGGACAACCAGGTCATACAAGAAAGCCCAAGTCCTTGGTTCTTGAAGAAGGACAGGTCCCTCCAGCTGTGTGTTGACCACAGAAAATTTAATTCTCACAATCCTCTTCCACAAATTGAAGAATCGCTATCCGTCCTGGATTGCGCTAAGTACTTTTCCATCCTCGACCTGGGTAGCAGGTACTGGCAAGTGCCAGTAGCTGAAAAAGACAAGGCAAAGACGGTGTTCATCTTCCTGAAGGGACTCTATGAGTTCAACAGGATGCTGTTCGATGTTTCAAATGTGCCTGGGACATTGCCTGGGTGATCTGAATTTAGAGTCCCTGGTGATGTACCTAGATGATGTTGTGGTTGGTGTTTCAGGACATCATTCAAGGACCATCTGCAGAAACTATGTCAGGTCCTGCAATAACTCTGAGATCATGGGCTCAAAATCAAGCCCAAATAATTCCAATTGTTTTGAGACCATATAAAATACCTGGGTCATGTGGTGACCCTAGAAGGGATAGAGTCGTCCGCCAGCAAAATGGAGGCCGTCCAAAAGATGTAAGGGAAATGCTGGGTCCAGGCCAAAGTTTGGCTCCTGCCAGAAGAGCAGGAAGTTCTGTCCTCTGAGAGAGAAAAATTGTTGCACCAATGGGATAAACAGAGGGTGATTTAAGGCCTCGTGTTTCACAAGGTTTACCTACAGTCAGAGTTGCAGTACTGACAGTAGATGGTAATTGACATGACGTTATGTCCAGGAGTCGCTTGAGAGGCCCATGAGACAGGGGTTCATTTTCTGTGTGCGAAGGCATAAATGGTTACAGAGAATAGTGTATTGTCCGGAGTTTGAAAATATGGTGAATAACGCATGTCAAAAATGCAGAGCGTGTGGGTTGAGTAAGTGTGTGGAACAGCAGGCTACTGTTTGGACCATCCAGATGACTCCATCCAGCCCCCCTGGGTCTAATAGGTTACTGACTGCCAAATCTTACTTGGGCACCAAGACACAGGCGCTGATAAAGTATCCCTTCTTGCCGCAATAAAAGCAAACTCCTCCCCTTTTAGGAGTAGAAGAATTTCTCCTCACCTGGGAAGTCACTCCAAGCTGCTTGGCCTCTGGTGAGGACTCAGGAGGCAATAGAAGTTACAGCAACCCCTTCCCATATCTTCTTGGTATTATGAGACCTCTAAAGGAACCGGCAGTCAATACGGATTACAAGTGACATAGCACACTCAAGAGAGGGAGGAGTCTTATATATGACCAATACCTCTTTTACCCTCTCAGATACACCCTGAAAAAATAGTTTTCTGAGAGCAGAGTCGTTCCACTGAGTGTCTACGGACCAACGCTGGAATTCAGCACAGTAATCCTCTGTCAGCCGATTCCCCTGGTGCAGTCAACTGATCTTAGATTAGGATCATCATAGATTAGTCTGAGCGAGGATAAAAACCCATCCACTGACGAAAACACAGGTGACTCAGGAGTCAAGGAAAAAGCCCATGCTTCTGCCTCACTACCAGAGGAATGGGGACAAAGACAAAAAAAAATAACTTGTACACCTCCCTAAAGGTGACAAACCAGCTACACTCCCTTGATAATCTTTCTAGGAGGGGCAGTTTGGCTTCAGGCACTCCTGCAACCAACATGGATTACGCCGGAATAGTCGACTGCGTTTGTTACTGAACCGCCTAATTTAATTTCGCCATGTGAAGGGACAAGGCCTGCAGTTGCTTTGAAAATGCAGCAACAGGGTCCATCCAGAAAGTTTAAGTATGGCTGACTATAATGTCATGGGGATTGAGGGGATAACTGGACTCCTAGAGTGGCCCTCAGGCTAGGGGGTCCTAGCTGTCCCTGACTCGCCCACCCCAGGGCTTTGGGACACTCTGTGTCGGGCCGGACTAATCCGGGGGTAGTAAGTGGTGGCGGGGCCCGACTCCATGACTCTGGCGGGGTCAACTAATATGGCAGTGGTGGGGATGGTAATCAATAATGAAGTTTGTAGGTTATTCGTGACGCCACCTGTGGATTGCGGCTATGGAGCCGCCGCTGCTGGACGGGACCTTCGGGGCTGATTGATTAGCAGCTGGGATGGTTCTGCTCCTCACAGGTGGAGCGGTACCCCGGGGCAACCGTTGGTGCTTATTAAAGTCTATAGTGGTGTTGTAGATGGTGCAGTGCAGGCGAAATAATGGAGGCAACACCAGGGGGTGCAGTTTCAAGGTTTTACTCACTGGTTCATGACTGTCGCGAACTGGTCGCCCACTGGTGTGCTGAAATCCCTTGTCAGGGACCTCCGCCGATCCCGGGTAGTTCTGGGAGTAAATGCCGGTTCACCCTTTGGTTATGTCTCTTCCCTCGGCTGTCTTCAAAGCCTTGACCTCTCTGGATAAACCTGTCTTGGCCTCCACTATAGGTTCTGGACAAGAAGGCTTGATTGGATGGAACTATACCTTCTTCCCAGGGGTTCTACAGTGGGTTGTGGCCCGGGGCGCTTGCAACCACCCTGGGCCTTTGGTGTTTACTTCGGAAATGTCTTTCTTTCCTTGGTTTCTAGGGACCGTCCCTGGATGCAGCCTGATCCCTCCACCCGATGTGTTAGTGGAACAGGCCACAAGCTTGAAAGCCTTTCAGTGGCCCTGGATTCCTTTCTGTAGTTTACTGCTGTGGTGTCACCTGGGCCTAGCCGGGCCCCAGGGTTTCCACAAGGAAGCTTCACAATCAGTCTTCACTGCTTCTGAGGTATCAACCTCTCTCTCCTTCTCTCTCCAACTTCTCACTCCCTCTTCTCAGCTCTCCTTCCTAACTTTGACTAAACTTGACCTTCCTGAATCTGCTCTACTCTCTGCTGGCTCCTCCCACCTTCCCCGTTGCTAGGCCCCACCCTATGAGAGAAGGGATGGGTCTTACGGCCCCGCAAGCATGCAGCATGGGGGGTAGCTGCCACTATCCCTGGTCCCAAAATATGCCTAACAATGGGTGTAGTGTGAATTTGCCTGTGGACCGGCGTTTACCCCCTTTCCTTACCCAGGATGGGACATCACACCTCTGGCTGAGGTGCAATGTCTCTGTGGCGACGGAAGCCGCAGGGGCGCCACACTCCTACTTTCAGAGATACATCTAATGGTAATGATGTCTGGACCCCCCATCCTTGCCCTGCTCCTGGCCAGCCCATATCTAATACCCTCTCTCCTCCACCCTAGGCGAGGACCAGGACAGAAGTGGTTGAACCCACAGATATGGACAAACGGGCAAACCAAAACTCAATCACACAGCTAGCACAAATTGAGATATAAGACAATATGTGATCAGGAGGAAATAAAGAGCAAGGAGTAAGTAACCAGACGCCGAGAGGATTTCCACAGCACACCAAGTAGCACACAGTAAATCACCAGCAACAGGAACACAACAGCACACAGACCAAATTGACTAAAGCTATATTCGGCATGGGAAGACCGATTTCTCCATCTTAAAAAGGTGGGGAGTAACTGTGATAGCTGTCCCGCAACATGTGATTCAAAATGTAACCAGCAGACTAACAGAAATTAACCCTTGCTAGCTCGATCACTAATGAGTAGAGCTGATTGAACGCCCAAAAAACCGGGGCTGGAGGATCACTGACAGATTTAAAAATAAGTCCGATCTGCTCCAAAATCCGGTGCCCATATAAGTCAATGGGGACCGGAATCCGAAGATTAAAAACGTTTGTGGAGGGGATGGGGGGGGTAGGAGTGCACACGGTATACTCAAATAGGCTGTGTCATGGCGGCACACTTCTTCCGGGTCACATTTTTATCTTCCGGAGCCGACAATTCAATATTCATCATTTTGCCCATGTCATTGGTTGCAGTTAGACATGCCTCCACCCTGAGTGGCAGCGAGTCAGTTGACTGCAACCAATCACAGGCGGCAGGACGGCCGGTGGGCGGGGAAAGCAGTGTATCCGTCGCAACGTCGCAAGTGTGACTCCAGCTTTTTTTTTTTTAATTTAAATAAATAATTAAAAAACCCAACGTGCGGTCCCCCCTAATTTTAATCCCCAGCCATGATAATGCCGGCCGGGGGCTGGTATTGCAGTCCACAGCTGCCCAGAATTGCCGCATCTATTATATATGCGGTGCCAGTCGGGGTAATAGGTTTGTGATCGCACGGGTGTCTGTGAGATACCCGCATCACAAACCTGTAAATGAATGTAAATAACACACAGAGAAAAATCCTTTATTTAGAATAAAGTACAAACGCGTCCTCATTCACCACTTTATTACCCCAACACCTTCCAGTGTAATCCACACATCTCACGGCGACACATCTGGCTCTGCTACATGTCACAGCTAGCAGCCGTAAAGCACAGTTGCCAGCTCTGAGTGTAGACACTAACTGAGCAAAGGATGTTACAGGCTGGACTGTGACATTCTCTCCTCCGCAGCTCCAGCCCCTCCCCTCCTCAGTGCCGGCCCGCCCCCCGCAGCAGAGGTCCGCTCTCACTGATCTCTACCAGGGACATTCGCATGACACTCGGCTCTGCTGTGCTGCCAGTGTGAGCCGTGTGTCATGCGATGGGATCGCACCAGTGTAAAATCGCACCAGTGCACGCGGAGTCAGACAGCGGAGGAGATGGGGAGAAAGTGATCCCTCTATCTTCTCCGCTCCTGTGATGTGATTGCTTGACCCTCAGCTAACACCCGCAGCAGAGGGTAATTTGCATATCACTTCCGATGCTGTCACATCGGAAGCGGTACGCAAGTTTACAAGAGCCCTCAGAAGTGTGCGGGTGATGATATGTCAGACTCGTGCGGGTCTGACATGGCATCACCCGTCACAGCCTGCCACTGTCTCAACATGAGCGTGCATGTACCTAGAAACACATGCACGTTCCTGTCAGAAGTGTGTGCGGGTGATGATATGTCAAACTCGTGCGGGTCTGACATGGCATCACCCGTCACAGCCTGCCATTGTCTGAACATGAGCGTGCATGTGTCACGCTCCCCGGGTCCACTGCCTTGCTTCCCGGCTCCCCTGCCTCGCTCCCCGGCTCACCTGCCACGCTCCCCGGCTTCCCTGCCTCGCTCCCCGGCTCCTCTATCAGGCGTCCCCCGCTCCAGCCTCCATCACCTGCGCTCCCCAGGCGGCTTGGTCCCCGCTCCTGGCGCCCGTCGGCAGCTCTGCTCCAGGCCGGCTCCCCTGCCTCCTGTTCACCGCTCCCTGCCCTGGCTTCTGGCACCCGGGCCTCGCGCATGCGCATTAGGGCGCGCGCGCGGTCATTGACCCTTTCTTAAAGGGCCAGTGTCCTCCAACAGGATATTGAAGGATCAGGTACTGGGTATATAGGGGGATCATTTCCAAGTGGGCGGGGCCTGTTCTTCGTGTTTTCTAAGCTAGGAGTCAGGTCTCCTTGTGTCTGTGATATACTCACCTATCTCTCTCGTAGAGCCGATCCTGCCTCGCCAACCGGTCCTGACGATACTCGAACCCCGAACGGTGACGGCCTGCCATCCCGTCAGCTCCTGCCATCTCCGATCCCTGTGGTGACCCGTCTTCTCGCTCCATTGGTTCCAGACTCTGCCTGACGACATCTCGGCCTCCGAACCTGAGCTCCGTCAACCGGACTACCATCAGAGACCCCGTGGTCCCAGGGACTTCTTTACTCCACTCCTCTAAACGGACTGTCCTGCTAGTGCTCCGGCTACCGGGCACCTTGCCCTCGGTGAGGTGTTCAGCCCAGTGGATCCACCTCCTGGGTCTGCCCGTCCACCTGGCCCTAACAGTAAGAACAGGCCATGGATCCCGCCGAAGCACTAGCGGCCTTGCAGCAGGAACTCACACGCCAGCGCGAGACCCAGACCCGCATGCTGAACTTCATGTTTTCTGTGGATACCCGCCTGAACACGCTACAAGCGACCGCCACATCCCTGGCATCTCAGGTTTCCACTGTACAATCCACGGCCACAGCTCCCGTGGCAGCCTCCTCGGATGCTTCCAGACTTCGTTTGGCTTCATCACCCCGGTACGCCGGAGATCCCAAGACCTGCAGGGGATTCCTAAACCAGTGCTCCCTTCATTTCAAGCTGCTTCCGCACTTGTTTGCCTCCGACCAAGCCAAGGTGGTGTTTGTGATGTCACATCTAGAGGGTGAGGCACTGGCCTGGATGAACCCCTTGTGGGAAAAGGAGGACCCTGTGACTACCAACATCCAGGACTTCCTGCAGGCATTCAGAAACACCTTTGACGAACCTGGACGTGCCGCTGCATCCGCCTCATCACTCCTCAGGCTACGTCAGGGGACTACGACGGTAGGGCAGTATGCCATCCGCTTCCGCACTTTGGCCTCAGAATTGGGATGGAACAATGAAGCCCTCACCGCCGCCTTCTGGGAAGGACTCTCCAGCCGTATTAAGGACGAGCTGGCAGGCCGCGATGTTCCTTCCACCCTGGATGCCCTGATCGCACTAGCCACCCGCGTGGACCTCAGATTCCAGGAACGATACAAAGAGGTGTCCCGTGAGAGACGTCCGATACGGCATTCCTCTCCTCCGCAGAAGCCCGCCGTACTTCAGTCAGCGTCGTCTGGTGTCTCTGTCCACGAGCCCATGCAGATTGACCGTTTGCGGCAGTCCGAACAACGCCGAGCAGAACGGCTCGCCAAGGGCCTCTGCTTCTACTGCGGAGAGGGCATACACCTTCTACGCTCCTGTCCAGAGAGGCCGGGAAACTCCAAAGCCTAGGGTTGGTAGGAGAGGCCACCCTAGGTGCTGGGACTCTCTCAGACCCGGTTACGTGGACTGTTCAAGTGACAACGGGAGAGACGCGGTTCACGGCCGAGGCGTACCTCGATTCCGGGGCAGCAGGCAATTTCATCCAGCAGGCCACGGTGGACAAGTACCAGGTGCCTGTTACTCCACTCGACAAACCCCTCGTGATTGCCTCTGTAGATGGGAGACCCCTCTCTGACACCATCTCGTGGATCACCAAGCCGGTGGAACTACGTATCGGTGCCCTGCACACCGAGAACATCGCTCTCTACGTCCTCCCACACATGTCCCATCAAATCCTACTGGGACTCCCCTGGTTACGGACACACGAACCGTCAGTCAGCTGGGGTACTGGTGAAATCACCCGATGGGGCTCCTCTTGCCACGAGAATTGTCTGAAGACTATACAGCCCATCCAACGACCTCCGGTTCCGGAGTCCCTACCAGGACTGCCCTCGGCCTATTGGTCCTTCGCGGACGTCTTTGATAAAAAGGAATCAGAGGTACTTCCGCCACATCGTCCTTATGACTGTGCCATCGACCTACTCCCGGGAACTACACCACCTCGAGGACGGATATATCCGCTGTCTCCTGCTGAAACTAGGGCCATGTCTGCCTACATCACGGAGAACCTAGCAAGGGGATTCATTCGGAGGTCCTCCTCTCCTGCTGGAGCGGGCTTCTTCTTCGTTAAGAAGAAAGAGGGCGACCTACGCCCACATGCATTGACTACCGGGGATTGAACCAAATCACCGTGAAAAATAAATACCCCCTGCCGCTCATCCCCGAATTGTTTGATCGGCTTAGAGGAGCTCGTGTGTTTACCAAGTTGGATCTTCGGGGTGCCTACAACCTGGTCTGCATCCGCTCTGGGGACGAATGGAAGACCGCATTCAATACTCGCGATGGGCACTATGAATACTGTGTGATGCCCTTCGGCCTCTGTAACGCACCAGCAGTGTTTCAGGAATTGGTGAACGACGTGTTCCGGGACGTTCTCTACGTCTGTGTGGTGGTGTATCTTGACGATATCCTGGTCTTCTCTCCGGACCTCCAGACCCACAGAGAGAACGTGCAGCTGGTACTACAAAGACTGAGAGAGAATCGCCTGTACGCCAAGTACGAGAAGTGTGTATTCGAGCAGTCTTCTCTTCCCTTCTTGGGTTACGTAATCTTCGATACCGGTCTGCAGATGGACCCGGAGAAGGTCTCCTCCATTCTCAACTGGCCCCCTGCTTCCGGACTGAAGGCAATCCAACGCTTTCTGGGATTCGCAAACTATTATCGTCAGTTCATCCCTCACTTCTCTGCTCTGACTGCACCTCTCTCCGCCTTGACCAAGAAGGGGGCTAATCCAAAGGACTGGTCACCTGCGGCCGACGCCGCGTTTGGCTCCCTGAAACAGGCATTTGCTTCTTCCCCTGTGCTCCACCGTCCTGAGTTAAACCGACAGTTTACCTTGGAGGTGGATGCCTCCTCCTCGGGAGCCGGAGCAGTGCTCATGCAGAAGTCCTCCTCCGGGAAGATGGTTACTTGCGGTTTCTTCTCCAAGAGCTTCTCAGCGCCTGAACGCAACTACACCATCGGTGACCGAGAGCTATTGGCAGTCAAACTGGCTCTGGAGGAATGGCGCTACCTTCTGGAGGGAGCAGTGTACCCCGTGATCATTTACACGGACCACAAGAACCTGGAATACCTGCGGTCCGCTCAGCGACTGAACCCACGGCAGGCCAGGTGGTCCTTGTTCTTTGCCAGGTTCAATTTTCAGCTCCATTTTCGACCCGCGGACAAGAATGTAAGAGCAGATGCCTTGTCCAGGTCATTCATGCCCATGGAGCAGGAGGAGGAGACATCCCAGCCCATCATCTGTCCTAGTAAGATCATTCCGGTGGCTCCTGTCACCCTGGCCCAGATACCACCTGGGAAGACCTATGTCTCTGAGACTGACAGGGAAAAAGTGTTGCGCTGGGGCCATGCCTCGAAAATAGCCGGCCATGCTGGTCAGAAGAAAACATGGAGTACAATTGTACGTCACTACTGGTGGCCATCCCTTCGCACGGACGTCGCTTCTTTTGTCTCAGCCTGCTCCTCTTGTGCCAGGAACAAGACGCCCAAACACCTGCCATATGGTCGTCTTCTGCCTCTGCCTATTCCCTCCGTTCCGTGGCAACACATTGCGATGGACTTTATTACGGACTTGCCCCTGTCCTCCGGACACACAGTCATATGGGTCGTGGTGGATCGGTTCTCCAAAATGGCTCATTTCGTCCCTATGGCTGGACTGCCCTCTGCCCAGGAACTCGCTGACGCTTACATACAGCACATCTTCCGGTTGCATGGCTTTCCATCACACATTGTGTCCGACAGAGGGACTCAGTTTACCTCCCGCTTCTGGAGGTCCCTCTGCAAACATCTGGGAGTGACTCTGGACTTTTCTTCAGCCTACCATCCTCAGTCGAACGGCCAAGTGGAACGAGTCAATCAGATCTTGACCTCCTTCTTACGTCACTACGTTAACGCCCATCACGACGACTGGTCCACGCTTCTTCCTTGGGCTGAATTCTCCCATAACCACCATGTCAGTGAGTCCTCCTCCAGCTCTCCCTTCCATGTCGTTTACGGTCTTCAGCCTTCCGTCCCATTACCTGTATCCTCTTCCTCGGATGTCCCTGCTGCTGATGCTGTAGTCCATGACTTTACTATAATTTGGGACTCTGTCAAGACGTCCCTTGGACGTGCTTCCCTGCGGATGAAGAGACACGCAGACAAGAGGCGTCTGGATCCCCCGTGTTTCTCTCTAGGAGATCTGGTCTGGCTTGCTTCCAAGTACGTCCGATTGAAGCTACCATCATACAAGCTGGGTCCTCGCTACATCGGGCCGTTTAAGGTCATCAGCAAAATAAATGAGGTCTCATACAAGCTGCAGCTCCCGGCCACGATGAGAATACCCAACTCCTTCCACGTCTCCCTGCTCAAGCCGGTTGTCCTTGGTCCCTTCTCCGCTGCTACCAGTTCTGCTCCTCCTCCTATTGCTGATGATGACATCTATGCGGTAAGGGATATCGTGGCCATGAAAACCGTACGAGGCCAACAGTTCTTCCTGGTGGACTGGGCAGGGTATGGTCCTGAGGATAGGTCCTGGGAACCCCGGGAGAATGTGGGTACTCCTCTGATACGTGCCTTCCTGTCCCGGTTGCGGGGAGGGGGGCGTGGGGGGGGGGGTACTGTCACGCTCCCCGGGTCCACTGCCTTGCTTCCCGGCTCCCCTGCCTCGCTCCCCGGCTCACCTGCCACGCTCCCCGGCTTCCCTGCCTCGCTCCCCGGCTCCTCTATCAGGCGTCCCCCGCTCCAGCCTCCATCACCTGCGCTCCCCAGGCGGCTCGGTCCCCGCTCCCGGCGCCCGTCGGCAGCTCTGCTCCAGGCCGGCTCCCCTGCCTCCTGTTCACCGCTCCCTGCCCTGGCTTCTGGCACCCGGGCCTCGCGCATGCGCATTAGGGCGCGCGCGCGGTCATTGACCCTTTCTTAAAGGGCCAGTGTCCTCCAACAGGATATTGAAGGATCAGGTACTGGGTATATAGGGGGATCATTTCCAAGTGGGCGGGGCCTGTTCTTCGTGTTTTCTAAGCTAGGAGTCAGGTCTCCTTGTGTCTGTGATATACTCACCTATCTCTCTCGTAGAGCCGATCCTGCCTCGCCAACCGGTCCTGACGATACCCGAACCCCGAACGGTGACGGCCTGCCATCCCGTCAGCTCCTGCCATCTCCGATCCCTGTGGTGACCCGTCTTCTCGCTCCATTGGTTCCGGACTCTGCCTGACGACATCTCGGCCTCCGAACCTGAGCTCCGTCAACCGGACTACCATCAGAGACCCCGTGGTCCCAGGGACTTCTTTACTCCACTCCTCTAAACGGACTGTCCTGCTAGTGCTCCGGCTACCGGGCACCTTGCCCTCGGTGAGGTGTTCAGCCCAGTGGATCCACCTCCTGGGTCTGCCCGTCCACCTGGCCCTAACAGCATGTACCTAGAAACACATGCATGCTCCTGTCAGAAGTGTGTGCGGGTGATGCAATGTCAGACTCGTGCGGGTCTGACATGACATCACACGGCACAGCCTGCCACTGTCTGAGGCCGAAAACACACTTCCGCCTAAAAAACGTACGTGTGACACAGTCCGTTTTTCGGGTCCGTGTTTCGTTTTTTTGGGCGTTTCTCCGGTACGTATGGCATCCGTGTGATGGCGTATGCTATCCGTATGTGCGTGTAAAATGTCCGTGTGTGCGTGTAAAATGCCCGTGTATGTGTACGTGGAATGTCCATGTGTAATGTCCGTGTGTGTGATGTAAAATGTCTTTGATACATGTCGGCTGACAGCAGATAGAGTTGCGCGATGAGAATGAACTCGGTTGAACTTCACCCGACTACATTGTCATACTGCGGCTCTGTCTGTGTCGCATACTGATTAGCGGTCACCTGTGAAGGACTCACCGGTGACCGCCAATCCCCCGAGTGACTGAATTGAGCAGCGCGATTAGTGCTGCTGTCACTCAGGCTACCCGCGGCTAGCTGGATCCTCCACCCGAGAACGCAACTCACCTATGACTTCATCGCTGTCACTCGGGTGACTTGCTGTCACAGGTGGAGGATCCAGTGGTGGCCGCAAGTAACCTGAGTGACAGCTCAACTGATCGCGCTACTCACCTCAGTTGCTGCGTGGAGGTGACAGGAGCAGCAGGGTTCTTCTGCAGCTCCTGTCACCTTCATGTAGCTGAGCTGGAAGCGACGCGTGACCTCCGTGGATTACGCCAGACATGGATGGGTATTTGGAGCAAAATAAATTGGTGAATGAGGGTATTTGTTATTGTTTATTATTTCAAATAAAGGATTTTTTCACTGTGTATGTTTATTAACTTTAGCTTGCCGGTTAATCATTGAGAGGGTCTCATAGACGCCTGAAATGATTAATCTTGGACTTATTGGCAACTATGGGCTGCCATTAACTCCTTATTACCCCGATTGCCAACGCACCAGGGCAAATCGGGAAGAGCCGGGTAGAGTCCCAGAACTGTCGCATCTATTGTATGCCACAATTCTGGGCGGCTGCTGGCTGATATTGTTAGGCTGGGGGGGCTCCCCATAACATGGGGCTCTCCATCCTGAGAATACCAGCCTTCAGCCGTATGGCTTTATCTTGGCTGGAGTAAAAATTGGGGGGGACTGCACGCCGTTTTTTTTTAATTAATTATTTCTTTATTTCACTGCACAGTATAGACCCGCCCACCGGCTGCTGTGATTGGGTGCAGTGAGACAGCTGTCACTCAGCGTGTGGGTGTGTCTCACTGCAACCAATCATAGGCGCCTGTGGGCGGGTGAAGCAGGGAATAGTAGATTGATTAATGAGCGGCTGGCATTTTCAATTGAATTGAAGCCGCGTATTTTTGGCACAGCTGTTCCTTGCCGCGCTGGTGATCGGGGATTTGTAACGCCTGCCTGGATCCACAGACTCAGATGAGCTGTAACGGGGAGGCTAGAGGGAAGCCACTCACCAAGTAGGACCCCCAGAACCCTGAAACCCTTTAACCCCTATACAGGAATTTGGAATTACACAGGGAACTGGAGATCACTACCTGTGGAAGGCTGCAGTCCGATGAGAGTAGTAGTCAGGCAGGGTCAAACCAGGAATAGCGGAACAGGGACAGAATCGGCAGGCAGTGACGTAATCAGCAAACGTAGCAGAGGTCAGATCCGGGTCGGGCAGCAAGGTACAAAAACAGTAGGCAGAAGAGTAGTCAAAACACGCAGAAGTCAACACCGGAATCACCAACAGAATAGGACGTAACAGGAGCCAGGAAAATCAGAACTATATCTGGCAGTAATCATGTGGCAGGAGGGGAAATAAGAAGGGTGTGGTGTCTTCCCATTGGCTGTAGCTGAACGCTGGCAACTTCAGCTGGAAGACACATGCCACCCACAGTCAGCCAGCGGTACTACAGATCCCAAGCTAACCCAGCCCAGTGGATGATCGGAGCCTGCGCCAACTGGTGCCGCTGGCGTCGACTTCTCTCCCATCACCAGCACCATCCACGGCAGGAACACGGCGTCGCCTGGCGATCGGAGCAGAAGTCGCTGGAGCAGACTCCGGCAGTGACGTAACAGGATTGGTAAGTATGAGCCGGGGGAAGAAACAGACCGAGCGCCAATGTAAGTATGACTGAGAACAGCAGAAAAAAAGGTAAGTATACTGACTTTAATTTAAAAAAAAAATAGATCGCTTGTTTAAAAACACACACGGACGAAACGTGCTGAACACGGACATACTCCGTGTTCGGTCCGTTTAGGCACGGACCCATAGACTATAGCGGGTCCATGCCTGCATGCTGCCGGCCAAAAACGGACATGTCGTCCGTGTAGAGAACCGCACACACGTACTTACGACACGGATACACGTTCCGTGTGATTTTACGTGTGTGTGCCATCTACCATAGAGTAACATTGGTCTCCGTGTCTCCGGTTCGTGCAAAAACATGAGCGTGCATGTACCTAGAAATACATGCACGCTCCTGTCAGAAGTGTGTGCGGGTGATGCGCTGTCAGACTTGTGCGGGTCTGACATGACCTCATACTGCACAGTCTGCCACTGTCTGAACATGAGCGTGCATGTACCTAGAAACACATGCACGCTCCTGTCAGAAGTGTGTGTGGCTGATGCACTGTCAGACTTATGCGGGTCTGACATGACCTCATACTGCACAGTCTGCCAATATTTTTCTTTTTTTCAGATTTATTGATAATATTATAATTAAGTGGAATGGTGAAGTGGCCGACATTGAGAGCTTCGCCTTTTACATTAACAATATTCCATGGTGGTGAGCGCTTTAAGAAGAGGGGCTATTCTAATAAAAATATAGAGAGAGCTAAACAAAAAATGGATGAGAAAACTAGAGAGGATTATCTAAAAATAAGCAAAAATAATACCAAAAAACCCTTGCTCTTGCTGAGGGTCATATGCCTATTGCTTTTTCAACAAGCTACAGTACCGATTTTTATCGGATTGTTAATATCATTAAAAAGTTCTTACCGATTTTATATGTAGATGACACGTTAAAAAACATATTAAAAAACGGAGTCAAATTCGTGTCTAGGAGGAATAAAACTATCGCTAATAGAGTGTCCCCTAGTGATCACTCCAAAAAGAACAAAAATAAAAACACTCTGGGCAACGAAATAACTGCAAGGAATTGGCTACCCACCTGTGGGTCTTTCAGATGCGGCCAAAAAAACTGTGGGCTGTGCAGATTCATGTGGAACACGGACAAAACTGTTTCCTCTGTTACAAAAAAGGAATTCAGTCTCTGATGAACTGCGGTTCTGCTGGTGTGATCTATGTCATAACGTGTACGGATTGCAATATCCAGTATGTGGGGAATACTTCACAAACTTTAAAACGCTGCATATCAGAGCACGTTTATGACGTGGGTCACACTACCACACCAGCCACCTCCCGTCATTTTTTGCATATACATAGAGGTGATTTGAGTCACTTTAGAGTTAATGCAATAGAGAAAGTGCAGATAGTGAGGGGAGGTGGGGATTTAAATGATTTATTATTGCGCCGAGAGGCAAAATGGATGTTAATGTTACAAAGTAGAACTCCAACAGGCATGAATGTTAGAAACGAAATTTTGAGTGTCTTGTAAGGGTTACTGCGATTCATTACCTAACACATCAGGTGGCCTTGTTCAGCCTTGATTGTTTCATGACTTCCTGAGGTTCCTTTTATAAGTTTGTGTTCAAATATATTATGTGTTGTCTCAGATTAAGGACTAGTTTTTTGTCCGAAACGCGTCCACCTTACATGCCTTGTGATGCGTTCTTCATCATGATGGAGAATTTTATGCTTTTATGAAGTTTGGAATAAAGGAAAACTGATTTTTAACCAATCTACTGATCTGGATGCTGGATAATTTCCTACACTACGTCCTGCTGCAGAGGGATCCTGTTTCCTCTTCCGTGCACCGATCAAATATTTAGCGGTCTCCATTGGGTGAGCTGGACTTTTTCTATATACTGCACAGTCTTCCACTGTCTGAACATGAACGTGCATGTATCTAGAAACACATGCACGCTCCTGTCAGAAGTGTGTGCGGGTGATGCAATGTCAGACTCGTGCGGGTCTGACATGATATCATACTGCACAGTCTGCCACTGTCTGAACATAAGCGTGCATGTACCTATAAACACATGCACGCTCCTGTCAGAAAAAAAAAACATGCGGTCCCCTCCAATTTTCATCCCCAGCCATGATAACACCAGCTGGGGGCTGGTATATTCTCAGCCCGCAGCCGCCCGGTATTGCCGCATCTATTAGATGTAACAATTCTGGTGCTATATCGGCTCATCTTGATTGCCCTGGTGCGGTGGCAATCAAGGTAATAGCAGGGGTTAATAACAACGTACGGCTGTTACTAAACCCTAGGTTTGTGATCGCGTGGGCGTCTGTGAGATACCCGCATCACAAACCTGTAAATTACAGTAAATAAACAAGACACAGAGAAATCCTTTATTTGGAATAAAGTACAAACGCAGCCTCCTCCTTCACCACTTTATTATCACAACACAGCCCTCCAGCTCCGGCGTAATCCACACGAGATCCAGCGAAGACACATCCAGCTCTGCTACACGTCAGAGCAAGCAGTCATAGAGCACGGCTGCCCGCTCTGAGTGCAGCCTATTACGGCAGAGCTGTCACAGGCTGGGGGCGCGTCAGCCAGGAACCAATAACAAATAAGAAGATGGTCGGTGGGCGGGGAAAACACGGAAAGCTGTGTGTATGTGATGGACAGTACAGGAAGTGAAAGCGTGACCCGGAAGCAGTGTGCCGCTATGACACAGAGTCTCGGTAAGTATGAAACGCTAATTTATTTCTGATTTTCTTCATTTTTATTAATTGCCGAATCCGGATCGTGCACCCGGAATCCCGCACCCGGGTGCGGCACAGATACAGCTCAAACCGCGCGGATCCGGACTTTTACAGTCCCGGTCCGCTCAGCACTACTAATGAGCCCACAGCTGGCTGACGCTCAAACCTGCCTGTGCAATTCAGAAGCACCAGAGAAAGAATAGTGTGGATTATCATAGTCTGTAGTCTGAACAGCGTCTGATGCCGTCATGACACTCTTCTAGTTTAGCTCCAAACACTGTGTGACACATACATTCCAGCCTGTGTCCTCTTCAGCTTTAGACCCTTCCAATTAAGAGACCTTTGGTCACATGACATGATGTCAAAAAGGTCTTTAAGCAGTCTTTTCATCAGGATATACACTCTGGGTCCCCTAGCACAGTGCCTAATGCCAGCCCTGCATACCAGCCTGTCGCCTCTTCAGCTTTAGATCTCTTCAATTAAGAGACCTTTGGTCACATGAGTGTGAAGTCATCAAAGGTCCTTTAACAATTTTAACCCCAGAATATAAATGGTGGGGTCCCTAAGAAAGTAGGGGCCCCGAGAAATTGTGTAGTTTAACTCCTACCAATGCTGGACTAGAGCTTATTTTTGGAGTAGGGCTTATACTTCAAGCATATTCCCAAAATCCTGCAAAATCATGCTAGGGCTTATTTTGGGGAAACAGTAGTATTTGGTGAAGAAATTTCTGTACCTTTTCTGCATCTCTTGGCAGGAAAAATGCAGAGGCAATTCTTTTCGCTATTTGGGTGAAATCTACAGGAATAACGCTGAAAGAATTAACATGCTGCAGATTTAGGCTATGTGCCCATGGGACAATGTACTCGCGGACTTTGCCGCAGGTTTGTCCTTAGGTTTACCGTAGCTGCTCCCCGGAATCTGCAGCTATCCATTGCTGTGGGATTCGAGCATTTTTGTTGCGGTAAATCTGTGGGACAAGTGCGGAAATACCTGCGGACGTCTCGCCCTCTATCTTCATAGTGGAAAGGCGGGACATCCGCAGATATATCTGCATAAATAATTGACATGCAGTTACGCGCATCTGCGGGAAATCCGCAGCCACACATACCGCAGCATTGATACAGCACTCCCAAAATCACATAGGATAACATGGGGAGTGTCTATACTTGTGTAAACCTGTGGATTTATCTGGAAAATCGAGATAAATCAGCGGGTTTTCCACAGCAAAATCCACGGGTACGTTGTCTCGTGGGCACATAGCCTTAAATCTGCACCTAATTTGCAAGGAGAAAATACTCAACATGTGCATGAGATTTCAAGATTCTCATTCACTTTGCCAGCATCAGGAAATCAGGTTTTGTGACAAATTTGCACTGAAAAACGCATAAAAATGCAACATATCTGCAACGTGTGCACACTTCCATAATGAGCATATTAAAAAAAAAACAAGGAAAACCATTGCATAACAGGTGTGTCCAAACCTTTGACTGATACTACAGTAGGGACACAAATTCATGTGATGTCCACAATGTATAAACAAAACAAATAAAAATCTAAGGGGACTTGCATAAATAAATATTTAAAAAATGTGTCAACAAAACAATGGAGTTGAACTACAGTCCTCTAAATTAGTGGTTTTGCATAAGTCACTCGTACGGTCCTGCTAGTGATGTACTCATTTGGCACCAGACAATCCTATTACAGAGTTTTAAAAAAGCTGTTTTTAGCCAGAGTAATAGCCTTTACTAATTCATCCCTTTTATCCTCCTTTATCCCAGAAACGGATTATTTTATTTAAAAATAAAACATTGTATAAGAACTAAAGAGGACGCAAGAAAAGGATGTTTCTGCAGTCATTACAAATCTGTCCTGTCTTCAAGCAATACCTAAAACCAGATTGATCACCAATTTGCACTTGGCACATTAAATCATGAAAGACATATGTGCTAGAGGAAAACCAATTTCTGCAAGGGTCAGGTTTGTAGAACACGCTCACAGTCTAGCAGATCTTTACAAAGGAAATTTGTATGCTACTTTTACTGAGCAGAGCTCTAAACCCATCCGAAATGCTATTAATTTGTCAAAAAGAAATCCTTTTATCCTTAACCTCAATGTTGGAGGAAAGAAATTCCAGATTGATTATTTAGCAGCAGCTAAATACCCAGTCACTAGAATTGGAAGAATTGCTACTTCTGCTGATCCAGTAAAAAGATTAGATCTTTGTGATGACTATTCTGTGCAGAGAAATGAATATTTCTTTGACCGGGATCCTACAGTTTTCTGCTACATATTCAATTTCTATCGCAATGGAATTTTATGGATAATGGATGAACTTTGCCCTCTTAACTATGTTGAGGAAATAGAATACTGGGGCATTCATCTAAATTATACACAAAACTGTTGTCGTACTCTGTTTCAAGAACATCAAGATGAACTGAAAGAGAATATTAAGATACAGAAAGAACTCCAAGCTGAGCTTGAAAGGCATGATCATGAAAAGCACTTTGAAGGCAAGTGGCTTGGAGATTTGAGGAAAAAGATATGGGATTTTGTGGAAAATCCATACTCTTCTATTCCAGCAAAAATTTTAGCCATTTTATCCAGCTTTTTTGTCTTGATTTCTATTGTAACCATGTGTCTTAGTACAGTGGAAGAACTTAAACATCTAAACCTCTATGGTGTATCCTATATGGAACATGTGGAAATTGCCTGTGTTATATTCTTCACCACTGAGTATATAATGCGACTATTATCAACTTCAGATATTAGAAGATTCCTAAAAACTGTGTTAAATATTGTAGACCTTATTGCTATTTTACCATTTTATATTCAAATTATATTTGAAAGGTTTTCAGAAGAATCTTATATGCAACTGCACCCTGATGATATAGAGAGAATGGAAAGAGTGGGACAACTTGGAAAAGTGCTAAAAATAATTCGACTTATGCGGATATTTCGAATTTTAAAACTGGCCCGTCATTCTATTGGACTAAGAGCTTTTGGCTTCACTATCCGTCAGTGCTATCAACAAGTTTGCTGTTTGTTCTTGTTCATTGCTATGGGAGTGTTTACATTCTCTGCTTTGATGCACTCTGTCGAACATGATATCCCTGGTACCAATTTCACCAGCATTCCAGATGCCTGGTGGTGGGCAGCGGTAAGTTTTTATTTTCAGCCAGTGTGGAATATTTATCAAGACCCTTAATTCTTTGGCCGTGTAAGCTTAAACTAGACAGTCTTATGTGCCAGATTTGTCATAGTGACTCGTGTTTGATAGAGTAGATAGTCTAAAGATGTCCTAGATTTAGGTCTGCACAACCTATTAGTTACCTTACTTTGTGTAAAATATGTGCACTATATTGGCGCCAATTTTTCCCACGATGTTGCACATTAGCCTATGTAACTCACACTGAGACAGTCCCCTTTTCAGAGGAATCATGCCCCCTTGTTGGGCAAGGCACAGAATGTGTAGAAAACATATAATATATGGTGCAAATCATGGTAGAAAATTGTGCCAGAATTTGGATACATTTCTTTCAATGTCGTTATCATTTTCATTTATTTATTAATGCCATCATTATTATTTTAATGAAATATTTAGCTAAATGAAAGTAATTAAAGGGTGAATCAAAGCATGGCTACACAAATTAAGCCAGGTATGTTTTTTTCTGAAATGGATCAACTCCTGTTTGCCCACCCCCCACCCCCCCCACACACACACATACACACACACACACATTGCTCTAGTTGATTTACAGGACTCTCCCATACATGACAGAAACCAGTCAATCGACTGGAGGTGAGCATGGAGAAACCAGCGGGTCATGTCTTTCCCTATATGATTCAGAGAAAAATATACCGTACCTGGCTGCAATCATGCATTTAGGCTCTATATGGGCAGTATAAATGAAACTTACAGGGAACCTGTACTATGAAAAAATGCTGTTAACTTGCAGATATGGGGTTAATCTACAGGTCAATAGCAGTTTGAAGCCGCCCTCAGACTCCAGCTGCTAGGAGGAAATTAACTTTATTCCTCCTGGCAGCTGGGGCTCTCAGACTTCAAATATCTAAGAACCTGCTGATTATCCCCATCTTTTTAGGTTAACACTAGAAGTCCCAGAGAGGTGTCATTTAACATTTCTACCTTTGGAACCCAGAGACGGGTCGAATGACCTGAAGGATTTTAGCTAACATCCTATAATCATCGTCTTTTGTTCTGTAATTAAGGCCATTACTCTCGCACCACAGGAGGTTGTTGTTTTCCATTGAGTTTAGCCATTTAGTTTCTAGGTAGTTCTATTCAGTTTATTGTATTTGATAATCTAATTGACTAAAGCCTGCTTTACACGGTACGACCGATTGTGCGATTTCACAATCGATCGTACCCGCCCCCGTCCTTTTTGCGTCACGGGCAAATCGCTGCCCGTGTCGCACAAAGTTAGTAACCCCCGTCACACATACTTACCTCTCGTGCGACCTCGCTGTGGGTGGCGAACGTCCACTTCCTGGAGTGGGAGGGACGTTCGGCGTCACAGCGACGTCACACGGCCGCCGGCCAATAGAAGCGGAGGGGCGGAGATGAGCGGGACGTAAACATCCCGCCCACCTCCTTCCTTCCACATAGAGACGGCGGCGGCCGTGGGAGGCAGGTGAGCTGCTCATCGTTCTCGTGGTGTCACACGGAGCAGCGTGTGCTACCACGGAAACGATGGTCAACTAAATTAAACGATTTTATGGAACCTAACGAGCAGTACCCGACTCATGATTTGTGAGCGATACTGCATCGCTAGGAGGTGTCACACAGGCCGGCATCGCCAGCGATGCCGGATGTGCGTCACAAAAACCGTGACCCCGATGATCTATCGCACGATAGATTGCCTGGTGTAAAGCAGCCTTAAGGGTCATTTGACCCTCTTTCGGGACTTCAGGGGGAGCTCGGAATTTCTGGGACTTCTAGTGTTAATAGCATTTTTTTTAATGCTGCCCAATCCATGGGTAGCATGTGTCAGATTCTGGCTGTATGATTTCAGTCAGGTATGTTTCACTCTGAAACGCTGTGCCACTTCCAATCAAAACATAGTTTAATACCCACCGAGGACCAAGCCGCATTGGATACCTTTCAAGCAGGCGGGTCCCCAGCAGCTTCTACCCACCTGATGCAGTGTGGTGCCAGGTCTCTCCCAGTGTGTCTGTATAGGTGTGTAGATTAAATTAGACATGAAACAACCACATGGAATGAACTTTAGAAATAATACTTTAATTTACTGATAATTATTTTGTGTGGTTTAATTTTTCCTCAGATATTTATGTTTGAAATATTTGATAGGTTTTAGATCTTATTTGTATTTGATTTGAATTGGTAACTATACATGTGACTTTGTAATCTCCCATGATTGGTCAGCTTTTCTTTTTAAGATGTTTCCTATTATGCCTATGTATACTCAGTGATTAAGGGTGAAACGCCAGAAACGCGTAGAGTATTCTATATGGCTGCTTTCATTGAATTGTAATGAACTTTGCCAAATAAAGTTTCATTCATATTGGATCCAACAATTTTTCTTTGTGTAGGTGTGAGTAGTCTCCAGTGAGTTTTGGTTCCAGTGGGGTCTCAGGTTTAAACATATATGGCCTAAATCATGCAGCCAGCATCCGATAGATGTGGCCCATGGATCTGTAAGCTGTCAGGTTCCCTTTAATATCCTTTATAATACTTTTTTCTGAAAAATAAATGCATCAATTCTAATTTGCAGCATTTTGCCATTTTGGAGTGGTGTCTTCTCTGCATATAACAGTATCAGTGGGTACGCCCTCTCTGGTTCTCCACAATTTACTCTTTTATCTACCCTACCGGGGTCTGCCAGGCCTCAGAAAATGGGTCTATTGAGGTTTTGTCTAGCAGCTGCCCGAGCAGTGATCCCCAGATACCGGAGGTCCCCCGGGCCCCCGCCTTAGACGAGTGGCTTAGGGAGATGGCCTTCCTTTACAGAATGGAGAGTCTTACAGCCAAAATTCAGGATTCTAACAAAAAATTCCTTAAGATCTGGAGTCCTTGGGTTCTGTTTCTGGATTCTCCGGACTTCCATTCCCTCTTTGGGGCAAATTGAGACTCTACATGGACCTTCTCCACCACTTGGTCCTGGTTTGCCCCTGCCCTCCGCCATGATCCGCTTCCCCCCTTTATCTGTTATGTTTTTCCCTCCCCCTTTCTTTCTTTTCTTTTTTCTCTTTTTCCTTTTCCTCTCTGGATCACTCTGCAACCTCTCCAAAGGGAGTGGTTAATCCTTGTTGCCTATGTTGCAGTTTGCTAGCTTAATATTTCTTGAACATGGTCTAGGCCAAATTGACATAATTGTTCATTTATTGCAATGGATTGTGTGTGGTTATGACCATGCAGTGCCTTAAATGTTTCTTTGCACTTGTCTGGTCCTGTCTTATATTTGTGGGTTTGTCTTTGGCTTGTAGCCATATTTACTGTAACAAACATTTAATTTTCAATAAAAAGAGATTAAACATAACTTGCAGCATTTTTACAAAATATATCCACCCCAGGGAAAAAAAATTGCAGGTGCGGTTTACATACTATGTCATTTAGGTGAATGCTTTATGGAAATTTATACCTGTTTTTATTTTGTGTGTTTGATTTTGTTTTTCTCTTTTTTGTAGGTCAGCATTTCTACTGTAGGATATGGTGATACAATTCCTGATACAATTTTGGGTCGGATTGTAGCATTTCTGTGCATATCTTTTGGCATTATTCTGAATGGCATGCCAATATCTATACTTTACAACAGGTTTTCAGACTTTTATGCAAAACTAAAAGCACATGAAAGTACCAGTGTCATGAAAAATACTGAAATCAGATTTAAGGAAAGGATAATGGAGAAGATTAAAACCTGTTGTGTCACAAAGCAAAATACCAATTAGAGGAGATTGAAAAATGTCACATGGACCGTGAACAGTAATTTATCAGAAAACTATGACCATGGGTCACAAATGAACATTATTTTGTTTCACACAAAATCAGAAGCAGACGTTCCGTAAAACACACATCATTTGAATGGTTTAAATTTATAGTACATCTTTTGCACTCTAAAATAATGACTCTCTATTTCCATTGTAAGGAAGTGGATGGTTGATACATCAGAAAAACACAAGTGAAACTTGTGTGAATGAACGTCATCTGCTGGTCCAAGTTTTAAGAGCAGAAACTGATATAAAGAGAATTGGTTCCTGGGGGAAAGAGGAAGGAACAAGGTCATGCAACAAGCTGTGTCACAGTTAGACATTTTAAAACGCTTTTTAGGCCAGGACAGGTGAGGAGTCATCTTTTGGACCTGTGTTGGGTCAGATGTGCAGTGCTCAGACTAAAGGGCCATTTACATGCTGCGACATCGCTAACGATATATCGTCAGGGTCACGGTGTTTGTGACGCACATCCGGCGTCGTTAGCGACATCGCAGCGTGTGACACCTAGGAGCGACCGTAAACGATCACAAAAGAGTTAAAAATCGTTGGTCTATAACACGTCATTCATTTACCAAAAATCGTTGTCTGGTCAGTAGCGAGGTTGTTCATCTTTCCTGCGGCACCACACATCGCTACTCGTGACACAGCAGGAACGACGAACATCTCCTTACCACTGTCCACTGGCAATGAGGAAGGAAGGAGGTGGGCAGCATGTTCCGGCTTCTCTTCTCCTCCCCTCCTCTGCTATTGGGCGACCGCTTAGTGACTTAGTGACATTGCAAGATAGAAGAGGCGATGCAGAGCATTCTTCTAAAGGGAAGTAATTATTTCTTTCTATCTTCCCTGGGTGTATTTTCCACCCTGCTTTTTTGCTCTATAATTATTTGTATGATTGCTTTCAAGCATTGCATTGCATGTATTTACATTGTTCTATTAGGGTTATGCAGTGTTTCCTTCGCAATCTTGTCCGTGATGAAGTTTATCCATGTATGATTGCCATATTATATCACATCAGGACAGGGGAGGAGTAACTGATTGATGGAATACATTTTTTCCATTATATTAATGTGATCCTCCATTATATTAATGCAGATTGTATATCATGCACTATGTACTATTCTTGTCCCAGTTGCTTGACTATATTAGGGCTTAGTACATGATTTTTCTGTCCTGTATATTTTTTTCTTTGATTGGAAGTTATCAATTTTTTGCTTACATTGTAATTAACACTTTGTACTTTATACATTCCAATATTGATATATGTCCATCTATAGTGTAATTATAATCTTAATTCACTAACTATATAGGGCACAGTGAGGGTAAGCCGACGTGGAACGGGGGGCGCCCAAAATATTTACGGTGTCACACCCTCCGTTGGCAGATAGGAGCAAGATCCCATAGGATGCTATAGGGATCCCATATATTTAGCTCCTCCTCTCATGTGTCCTTGTGTGTGTTTATAACCACTGGGTGTTTTTTCAATTTTAATACATATCAGTAAAAGTATTATTTTAAATTGAACTTGAGTTTTTTTTTGTTTCTGCAGCCAAGATAAAGCCACAAGGCTGAAGGCTGGTATTCTCAGGATGGGGAGCCCCATGTTATGGGGAGCCCCCCAACCTAAAAATATCAGCCAGAGGCTGCCCGGAATTGCCGCATCCATTAGATGCGACAGTCCCAGGACTCTACCCGGCTCATCCCGAATTGCCCTAGTGCGGTGGCAATCGAGGTAATAAGGAGATAATGGCAGCAGCCCATAGCTGCCACTAAGTCCTAGGTTAATCATGGCAGGCGTCTATGAGACACATTCCATGATTAACCTGTAAGTGAAAGTAAATAAACACATACACCGAAAAAATCCTTTATTTGGAATAAAAGACAAAAAACACCCTCTTTCACCACTTTATTAAAATCCCCAAATACGCCTCCAGGTCCGGCATAATCCACACGTGACGCATCGAGCTCTGCTACATGAAGCTGACAGAAGCGGCAGTACAACACCGCCTCTTCTGTGAGCTCCACGCAGCAACTGAAGTGAATCGCGCTGTCAGCGGGGATGTCACTGAGGTAATGCCTGTGTGTGTGCGGTGATGAGGAGTGCGGTAGTGCCTGCATGTGCGGTGATGATGTGGGCGGTAGTGTCGGGATGTGTGCGGTGATGATGTGGGCGGTAGTGTCGTGATGTGTGCGGTGATGATGTGGGCGGTAGTGTCGGGATGTGTGCAGTGATGATGTGGGCGGTAGTGTCGGGATGTGTGCGGTGATGATGTGGGCGGTAGTGTCGTGATGTGTGCGGTGATGATGTGGGCGGTAGTGTCGGGATGTGTGCAGTGATGATGTGGGTGGTAGTGTTGGGATGTGTGCGGTGATGATGTGGGCGGTAGTGTCGGGATGTGTGCGGTGATGATGTGGGCGGTAGTGTCGGGATGTGTGCGGTGATTATGTGGGTGGTAGTGTCGGGATGTGTGCGGTGATGATGTGGGTGGTAGTGTTGGGATGTGTGCGGTAATGATGTGAGCGGTAGTGTCGGGATGTGTGCGGTGATGATGTGGGTGGTAGTGTCGGGGTGTGTGCGGTGATGATGGGTGCGGTAGGGTCGGGGTGTGTGCGGTGATGATGTGGGTTGTAGTGTCGGGGTGTGTGCTGTGATGATGGTGGTGGTAGTGTCTGGGTGTGTGCGGTGATGATGTTGGGCGGTAGTGTCAGGATGTGTGCGGTGATGATGGGTGCAGTAGTGTCGGGGTGTGTGCGGTGATGATGTGGGCGGTAGTGTTGGGATGTGTGCGGTGATGATGTGAGTGGTAGTGTCGGGTGTGAGCTGTGATGATGTGGGCGGTAATGTCGGGATGTGTGCGGTGATGATGAGGGTGGTAGTGTCAGGATGTGTGCGGTGATGAAGTGGGTGGTAGTGTCGGGATGTGTGCAGTGATAATGTGGGCGGTAGTGCCGGTGTGTGTGCGGTGATGATGTGGGCGGTAGTGTCAGGGTGTGTGCTGTGATGATGGGGGTGGTAGTTTCGGGATGTGTGCGGTGATGATGTGGGTGGTAGTGTCGGGATGTGTGCGGTGATGATGTGGGCAGTAGTGTCGGGATGTGTGCGGTGATGATGTGGGCGGTAGTGTTGGGATGTGTGCGGTGATGATGGGGGTGGTAGTGTCGGGATGTGTGCGGTGATGATGGGGGGTAGTGTTGGGATGTGTGTGGTGATGATGGGGGTGCTAGTGTTGGGATGTGTGTGGTGATGATGTGGGCAGTAGTGTCGGGATGTGTGCAGTGATGATGTGGGCGGTAGTGTCGGGATGTGTGCGGTGAGGATGTGGGCGGTAGTGTCGGGATGTGTGCTGTGATGATAGGGGTGGTAGTGTCGGGGTGTATGCGGTGATGAAAAGGCTTTCTCTCGGCTAAAGAAAACTTAACGCAACACGTTATTTCACTGGAATCTGTTGCCTTTATTATCACACTATTTGCAAGGCATCCGTCACATGCGTCACACAACGCATTGTGGCGGATGCCGCTCAACGCAAGTGTGAAAGTAGCATAATGCAAAGCAGATGGCTGTAGCTGGTAGCTTTACCTTGGCTGGTAATCGAAAACAGAGGTCACCACACTTTTTTTTAATTATTTATTTAAAAATAAATCATTTTTGCCAAAAAACATGGGGTTTGCCCTAATTTGAATCATTAACCAAGGTGAAGATCACAGCTGGGGTTTGCTATTCTCAGGCTGGAGAGGCGTATGGCTATAGGGCATTCCCAGCCTAAAAATAGCAGTCTGGAGCCACCTCAGAAGTGGCGCTTTCATTAGATGCACCAATCCTGGTACTTCACATCAACTCTTCCGGTTGCTCTGGTGAGATGCCAAATGCAGTAATATATGGGATTGATACCAGCTGTGAATTGCTAGCTGGCATCAAGCCCTGGTATTAGTAATGGGTGGGTGTCTAGCAGACAACACCATTACTAATCCAGTATTTGTATATGTTAAAAAAATACAAAACATTTTTTATTTAGAATAAAAACCCCTGACATAAGCCCTCATTCACCAATTTATTAAAAAAAAAAAAAATCCTCCGCCATAATCCACAAGGAGGTCCCACAATGTTCCTCTAAAATATACCTGAAAGACATAAAAAGAGAGAAATATTAAACAAAAGACAAGAGACACCTCACTCACAAATTTAATACTCTTCAAAACCCTAATCCAGGTCCACCGTAATCCAATAAGGAGGTCCCACGACTCACTGTGCCAGCCTATGAAGAACAGAATGTTCCCCATTGACTGGAACTGCAGCAACTGCATCCTCACACACTGCTGTGTGCAGGGCTGGACTGGGACTAAAATTCACCCCTGGCATTTGGGGGTACACAGGCCCACGTTTCGCATGGTGAATGTGTAATATATTTCTGCACTTGTATATGTGAGTACTGTATGGCATTATGTTAGTACTGTATGGCATTATGTGAGCACTGTATGGCACTATGTGACACTGTATGTGTGGCGCCCCTGACCTGGTCAGGCACCACTAAGTACTGCACCCATGCTGGGACAGTGCTTCCAGGTAGTTCTAAAGGCTGAAAAGAGGTGTGTATGCACAGACACATAGCAACCAGGTCTCCCACACCATTACATGGGACCCTTGGGCAGTCCCTAGAGGGGTCTGGCCTTCAATTCTTGTCAAGGGGTGTAGAGGAGGGCCTGAGAGCTAAAGTTGCAGAGGCAGAAAGGGAAGGAGTGGAGTGAGCCAGTCTGGTAGTGGTGAGCGGCGTTTGCCAGGAAACGCAGATGCGCGCTCACATAAGTCAGACCCTGCACGTGGAGTAGCCGTTAGCGGGGGAGAGCGGTTACCAGTGAGTCAGTCAGAAAGACAGAGAGAGAGTCAGTCGAGTACAGGGACTGCTGGTGATTAGGCACGCACGGGGTACAGTTCCCTTGAGTAGACGTCCATTTATTGATCTGCTCAACCTGCCGGTGAGGGGAACTACAAGTCCCTCACCAACCATCTTGAGTCCGTGCCTCAGCAGTAACGAAGGGGCCCATAAGGGGATTGAGCCTGGAGCCATCTCACTTGGTCCATGCTGCCGGCAAACGGGCCATAAAGGGAGAAAAGGCAGTAGCGACTCCCTGGATGAACCCCACGGTACTTCAAGTCAGGGGTTATCCGAACAGAGAAGTGCAAGGAAGGTGAGTTAATGGTTACCCTTAGACCGGTCTGAAGGAGCTCCTGGTTTCGTTTCAATCTGGTTTATCTCAGCATCGCCCGGGTACCTCACAAAAAAACTAAAGTGAGTAAAGATTTGTTGAAAGACATTTTGGACTCTGACTGGATTATTCCTGGACCCACTACCTTACACACCCGAGCCCCTGGGGCTAGCCTCACTCACGGGAGGCCACACCATCCGACTGCATACCCCATCAGCCCCAGACGCTTGTTAAATTTGCAGTGGTGGTCACCCATATCCCTGACCGCAAGCCGTGAGTGGCGTCACGAGACATACAAAACTACATACCTGTTGCCATATATACAGAAGAAGACCCTGTGGCATCCCTGAAACTGGATCGGTATCCCTGGGGCGACTACTGGGCTTCACATTTCGGCGTCATGAATAGGATCATGGACTAGACCTGTTTAGACAGGTGACAGTGTGCCTTGGCGGTCTGACTGAAAAATTTGAACCGCCGCCATTTTAGCCACCGCTGAAAGTGCGTCATCAAGAAGCTGCAGCTCGCGCCGGAGAAGAAGCCGCCCATGGAGAGCAGTGACAGTCCCAGTATGGAGAGAGCCCTCTGACACAGTGAAAGGAGAAGATGGGGGCAGATCTGTCACCGGACTGCTGGGACGTCCCAGTCCTGTGGGAGGAGAACCAAAAGCGAAACTAAGACTAAAGCATGACCAGAACCTGATGAGCAACGATAGAGACAAGATGGCGTCAGGAGAAGGTGACAAAAGGGAACAGGGTTGGACCAGACCCATGAAGAGGACCTGGAAGTGGAGGTGGAGAGACTCGCTGACTGTATGGAGGAGCAGCGGAGGCGAGAGGTAGCCGCTTGGAGGAAGAGAATGATAATGGCAATTAGAAACCTGCGGTTGTCTGTGCAAAGAGGTGCCGCCCCTGCTCAACCCGAGCCATCATTAGCAACAGCGACCCTGCTATTGGATGTCGCCAGTACGACCCCGGGTGAGTCCAAAACTGCCCCTGTTCCACCTGGTATGCTGATTCCACTGGCATTATCATCAGAAGCCGGTGTGACGTCCGGTGCGACGTGCAGTGCGACCCCCGATGCGACACCCGATGCGACCAGAGGTGGTCACAGCTCCCCAGTCGCTGATTGGGGGTCCAGTTCCTGCCCTCAGACCAGAGGTGGTCACAGCGCCCCAGTCGCTGACTGGGGATCCAGTCCCTGCTCCCCGACCTGAAGTGGACACAGTACCTCCTCAGATAAAGAGAGAACCGGAGCCTCTGCCCTTGGCTCACCTGATTGCCAGGTACCTGGTCCACAAGCCTTGGACGTAGTACAGTGTCCAAGGGAAACCTGAGTAATCCCAGGTTCTAACCCCACCGCTTCGACCAGATCCCCATTACCATCACCACCAGGGGATGCCCAAAACCCAAACTCCAAGTATCAGTGCACTGAAGTGCCAAGCACTGGTATTGGGAGGTGAAAATCTGTTTAGTTAGAAATGTTTAAAAAGTAGTTTAAAAATGTTTTTTATAAAAGTTAAGTAACGCTCAAGAATGTTCCCGCAAGAACTTTTGCGCGAACTTTCTAAATATTCTTAAGCACCTGGTTACGTGCACTTTATATATGGACCATAGGCTATGAACTGGCCATAGCCACAAACTCTCGCAGTGTAAAAAGTTACCCCAGAGGTACCAACCCCAGAGTCTGCCTGTTAAGGGGCATGGCTCTGCACCATCAAGGGGGCATGCCTGTTTATGGGGCCTGCTCTCCAACACAAAGAAGTAGGTACGCCTGTTTATGGGGCCTTCCTTATACCACCAGGACAAGACCAGGTCACCAAAAGGACTGATGATCACTCCGTATTAGGGTCTTGGGTTAAGGACTGGTGGTGGTGGAATGGTGTTACGTCACTGCCGGAGTCTGCTCCAGCGACTTCTGCTCCGATCGCCAGGTGACGCCGTGTTCCTGCCGTGGATGGTGCTGGTAATGGGAGAGGAGTCGATGCCAGCGGATGAACCCCACGGTACTTCAAGTCAGGGGTTATCCGAACAGAGAAGTGCAAGAAAGGCGAGTTAATGGTTACCCTTAGACCGGCCTAAAGAAGCTCCTGGTTTCAACCTGGTTTATCTCAGCATCGCCCGGGTACCTCACAAAACAACTAGAGTAAAGATCAGTTGAAAGACATTTTGGACTCTGACTGGATTATTCCTGGACCCACTACCTTACACACCCGAGCCCCTGGGGCTAGCCTCACTCACGGGAGGCCACACCATCCGACTGCATACCCCATCATCCCCAGACGCTTGTTAAATTTGCAGTGGTGGTCACCCATATCCCTGACCGCAAGCTGTGAGTGGCGTCACGACACATACAAAACTACATACCTGTTGTCATATATACAGAAGAAGACCCTGTGGCGTCCCTGAAGCTTGATCGGTATCCATGGGGTGACTACTGGGCTTCACATATGGCGCTATGTGACACTGTATCACTCTGTCACATTGTATGGCACTATGTGAGCACTGTATGGCATTATGTGACACTGTATGGCATTATGTGAGTACTGTATGGCATTATGTGAGTACTGTATGGCACTATGTGACACATTTTTGCAGTGTGTAGTGTCGCGGGCGGAGGAGGGCGCAGCGCTCACCCACTGCTCGGGTCCGGCTCTGCTGCGGCCTGCTTCCTCGCTGCTTGGTGGTGGCTCGAGCGGCGGGCCGGATCCCGGGGCCTCGAGCGGCGCTCCTAGCCCGTGAATGAAAAGGGGATTTGGTTTTGGGGATTTGATTGTCCGTGACGCCACCCACGGTTGTGGTGAGATTGTGACACCACCGCTGCTCTGGACGGGGATCCCGGGAGCGATGACTGGGACCAGCTTGGATGTTGGTTCTCCCCTCTGTGGGTAGGGGGTTGGTTGTCCCGGGGCCCGGTGAGGGTAGGTGGGATGACAGGCAGGTTGCGGGGCCTGGTGAGGTGCAGGGTCGCGGGGGCAGCGCTGTGCCGCACGGCATGGTGGTACTCACTCAGCCAATGATGAAGACACAGTTCTTGGTAAAACACACAGCTGGATGGACGGGGCCCACAGGCGGCTGCGGTGGTTTCTGCTCCCGGTAGGTTGATGGTGACTGCCTTTCCCTGCACCTGTGTAGTGTAGACGGCTCCGATGGGTTCCCACCGGTAACCCGCTCCCCAGCTTGGATATGTGCTGAAGGAGCCCCTTTAGTCCGCAGGCTCTGGCCCTGGGAACTGTAGCCTTGGCGGTGGCTGTGTTTCCCTCTAACGGTTGGACTGTTGCCTTCTATCGGGACTTGACTGCAGGGAAACCCAGGAGGTTCCCTTCGCTAACGGATTTGACAAATTCAACGGTGACTCCTAGCCTTGTCGGGGTCCATAAGCCCTGCCGGATGGTGCTGGCTTCTCTTTGCTCGCCGGTCTGGTACCGCCGGGCCACCGCCCGTCCACGGTCCTTACGGTCTGCTCCAATCAGCCTCTTCTGCAGACGGTCACCACCATCTGCCAACCTTGCTGTACCGTCCGGGCCACACCCGGACCAACTTCAGACTGCTCTCTTGCCACTTCACTTCCTCTCACTTTCTATTCCAAAACTAATCTGCTCTGTTTTCCCGCCTCCAGGACTGTGTACTCCTCGGTGGGCGGAGACCAACCACCTGACTAATTAGGACTAGGATTAGGACTAATTAGTGTAATATCAGTGATATTAGTCCTGGACCTGTCCGCACAGGTACAATCCCCTGTAGTGACTGCAGTGCTTGTACAGTGATTAGGACCCAGGTGTGTTGCGGAACAATCCACAAATCAGGGAAGCAAAGAGCAGAAAATGCATCAAGGTCTGCTAATGTGGCGCCCTGGACAAGCCAGGTCGTCACAGAACAACACCAACACACCCCACACCCCGGTTAGGCACACCAAAGTCAAACAAAAACCCTTGTTGCCTTTCTCCAGGGGCTGATGTCCACACCAGGGGGTGGAGCCAGGCGGTTGGTCTCCGCCCACCAAGGAGTTCACAGTCCTGGAGGCGGGAAAACAGATCAGTTAGAGAGGAGATTAGTTTGGAGTAGAAAGTAATAGGAAGTGGCAAGAGAGCAGTCTGAAGTTGGTCCGGGTGTGTGGCCCGGACGGTACAGCAAGGTTGGCAGACGGTGGTGACCGTCTGCAGGAGAGGCTGATTGGAGCAGACCGTAAGGACCGTGGACAAGCAGTGGCCCGGCGGTACCGGACCGGCGAGCAAAGAGAAGCCAGCACCATCCAGCAGGGCTTACGGACCCCGACATGGCTAGGAGTCGCCGTTGAATTTGTCAACTCCGTTAGCGAAGGGAACCTCCTGGGTTTCCCAGCAGTCAAGTCCCAATAGAAGGCAACAGTCCAACCGTTAGAGGGAAACACAGCCACCGCCAAGGCTACAGTTCCCAGGGCCAGAGCCTGCGGACAAAAGGGGCTCCTTTAGCACATATCCAAGCTGGGGAGCAGGTTACCGGTGGGAACCCATCGGAGCCGTCTACACTACACAGGTGCAGGGAAAGGCAGTCACCATCAACCTACCGGGAGCAGAAACCACCGCAGCCGCCTGTGGGACCCGTCCATCCAGCCGTGTGTTTTACCAAGAACTGTGTCTTCATCATTGGCTGAGTGAGAACCACCGTGACGTGCGGCACAGCGCTGCTCCCGCGACCCTGCACCTCACCAGGCCCCGTAACCCGCCTGCCATCCCTACCCATCACCGGGCCCCGGGACAACCAACCCCCTACCCACGGAGGGGAGAACCAACATCCAAGCTGCTCCCAGTCATCACTCCCGGGATCCCCGTCCAGAGCAGCGGTGGTGTCACAACCTCACCACAACCGTGGGTGGCGTCACGGACAATCAAACCCCCAAAACCAATTCCCCTTTTCACTCATGGGTGAGGAGCGCCGCTCGAGGCCCCGGGATCCGGCCCGCCGCTCAAACCACCGAGCAGCGAGCAAGCAAACCGCAGCAGCGCCGGACCCGAGCAGTGGGCGAGCACAGAGCGCCCTCCCCGCCCGCGACAACTTGGCGTCACGAACAGGATCTTACCGCTCTGCCGTCTGGTAGAGGTGCGCCTTGTGACCGCCGGAGGTGTCCGGCCAAAAATTTTGAGAAGCCGCCATCTTGGGCGCGAAAAATTCCCGCTCGAGCGTCTCCTCGAGCAGTGGAGGGGCGAAGGCCTAAACCCCGCCACTGTAGAGGAGGAGCCGGAAAGAGACTAAGGGGGACGGAAACAAGATGTCTGCGCCTGACGGAGCCGCTGGAGGAGCGGCGGCAGCAGCCGCAGCGGCACCCGAAGATGGGAACGGGCCTGCCCAAGTCCCGGCCGCGCTGGCGGGGGGCGCCGCGGCCCCAGCTCTCGCTCAGGTGATGCCGTTCTCCTTGCCCTATGTGCCCGGGGCTGCCTGGCTGCCGCAGTACAATGGGAAACCTGACGCCTTGCAGGTCTTCCGGAAGAAGCTTAGTCCGCTACTAGAACTGTACCCCCTGACTGATAAGCAACATGCAGCGCTAGTGCTGGGGCAGCTAACCGGCGCGGCTGAGCAGGAGGCGGAGACCTAGGCCGAGGGGGACTGGTCCTCTGTAGCCACCATCTTTGAGAAGCTGCAGACTGCCTTTGAGACCCGTACTGAAGCTGAGTTGCGGATGCAGTTTTACCAATGCCGGCAACGGCCTACGGATAGTATTCGTGACTATGCCTTGAACCTGCAAACTGCCCTCTGCACACTGAAGCGAGTGGACACCATCAACAGTGCGGACAGCAATAAAATGTTAAGCGAGCAGTTTGTGCAGGGGATGAGGTCCTCGGAGGACCGCAAACAACTTCGGCTGTGGGCCCTGGAACAACCTGATGTGGACTTTGCTGTGTTAAAGGAACGGGCCATTAAAGCTCTGCAACCCGCAGCATCGGAAGTCCCGGAGCCAGCCCCATGGCCAGCTGAGACGGCTCCCGTCATGGTGGCCCCTGCCCTACCAGCACCTCCAGTACCTACAGCCCCAAGCGGAACGATGGAAGAACTGGCTGCCCATGTCCGCCGCATGGATGGAGACCTCGCCAAGATCCTCGCCGCACTTCAGCCTCCGACCAGATCCCAGCCCCCGGCAAAGATGCAGCTCGCCGACCGCCCTGAGGACGTCCCCTGGATGCAGCGGAGAAGGGCCAATGACTCACGGTATGGACCCCCGATTTGTTACAGGTGCAGTAAACCCGGCCACTACTCCCGACGGTGTCCGTTAAACGAGCAACCCCTGGGGCCACGGGCCAATCCTCAGAAGTAGAACCCCGTGGCCCCTCAGACTGGTGGGACCGGTACATCGGAGCCCGGCCCATCATCCCTGTGGCCGTGGACGGCATACCGGTGATGGCTCTCCTGGACACTGGATCTCAGGTAACTACCATACCATACACACTGTATCAACGGTATTGGAGGAAGGACGAACTCGCCCCCCCCGATGGTAGCATGACACTGATTGCCGCTGACGGGCTCCCATTGACCCAGGTGGGGTACAAACAAGTGGCCATGACTGTGGGACGAGCTGAACTGCAACACCAGGGAATGATTGTGATAATGAATGTACTCAGTGATCATGACCCGAAAGTGGTGCTAGGGACCAATGTGATGTAGCACTGCATGAGTGATGTGCTGACCCTATTGCAGCAGCTGGCCGCCACAGCGGCGGGGAGCCGACAGAGAGCGGTGCAGTGTGAGATCAAGGCCCTGATGTACCGTCAGCATGTGAACTCAACAGGGGGAGAGATTGGGGGAGTGAGAGTGATGGATGCGGCCCCTTTGATTGTGCCTCTCAGGAGTGAGATGATGATTTGGTGTAGGGCAGCGGTAGGTCCCCAAGGGCGGGACTATCCCGCCATGATAGAGCCCATGCCCTCTGAACACTGGCCCACAGTGATGGCCGCCCGAGGGGTGGTAGACGTCAAGAAAGGGAGAGTGCCTGTGAGGGTGCTGAACTGTGGGGAGGAAGAGGTTAGGCTTCCCCAGTACGCTACCCTTGCCAAGATGCTCACTCTAGATCCCTAACACCATCCATGAGGCCGTTCCCCCGATCTCACCGCCTACTGCCAGTCCTCATCCATCCCTAGGGGAGTTAGATGAGTGGTGCCGAGAGCTACACGTGGGCACTGACGATACCCCTACACACCACAAAGAAGGGGTATACCGGGTGGTACGAGAGTATGAGCGAGTTTTTAGCAAACACCCTCTGGATTTTGGGCAGATTAAAGGGGTCCAACACCACATCCCCGCCGGGGAACACCCCACTATTAAAGAGAGGTATAAGCCTATTCCTCCTGCACACTACCAATGTGCCAAAGACATGTTGAGGAACATGAAGGAGGCAGGGGTTATTAGGGACAGCTGTAGTCCCTGGGCTGCCCCGTTGGTGCTGGTTAAGAAGGACTGCACCATACGGATGTGTGTGGATTACCGGAAGATTAACCAGATAACGCATAAGGATGCTTACCCTCTGCCCCGTATTGAAGAGTCCCTGGCCGCGCTGAGAACCGCGAACTACTTCTCTACCCTTGACCTCACCAGCGGGTACTGGCAGGTGGCCGTGGCGCCCAAGGACCGAGAGAAAACTGCCTTCACCACTCCTATGGGACTCTGTGAATTCAACAGTATGCCGTTCGGGCTGTGCAACGCTGCCGGAATCTTCCAGCGGCTAATGGAATGTTGTCTGGGACACCTAAACTTCGAGACCGTCTTACTGTACTTAGATGATGTGATTGTGTACTCGCAGACGTACGAGGCTCACCTGGAGCACCTGTCCGAGGTGTTCGCGTCCCTTGCCAAGTATGGGATGAAGTTGAAGCCCTCAAAGTGTCATCTGATGAAGCCCAGAGTGCAGTACCTTGGGCATGTGGTGGGTGCAGAAGGTGTCGCCCCCGACCCCGAGAAGATCACTGCCATCTAAGACTGGCCGAGACCAACCACAGTGAGGGAAGTAAGGCAGTTTCTGGGTCTGGTGGGGTATTACCGTCGCTTCATCAAGGGGTACATGAAGATGGCTGCCCCCATGCAAGACCTCCTCGTGGGACAGACCAAAGGTGGTAGACCCCTCGGAGCCCCACTGGTGTGGGAAGAAAGGCATGAGGAATCCTTCCGCCAGCTGAAAGCGGCCTTGACCGGAGAGGAGATCCTAGCGTACCCTGATTACAGCCACCCATTCATCCTCTACACTGATGCCAGCAATGTGGGCTTGGGGGCAGTCCTATCCCAGGTCCAAGACGGAAAGGAAAAAGTGATTGCTTATGCTAGCCAAAAGCTCCGACCGACGGAAAGGAACCCTGATAACTACAGCTCTTTCAAGCTTGAGCTCCTGGCGCTGGTGTGGGCTATCACCGAGCGGTTCCGCCATTACCTGGCAGCAGCTAAATTCACCGCTTTCACGGATAATAACCCGCTGACCCACCTGGACACAGCCAAGCTGGGCGCGTTGGAGCAGCGGTGGGTGGCCAGGCTAGCCAACTCCGATTTCACCATTAAGTACAGGGCCGGCCGTGCCAACGTTAATGCTGATGCACTCTCTCGGATGCCCCACCTGTCGGAAGAAGGGTCCGAGGATGACGACCTCGAAGAGATTGAGTTGCCTGCATTTCACCAGCCGCCAACTGAGAAGGTGCATGTCCATCAATAACGGGTGAACCTGGACTCGCTGCCCAGTCAGGAGTGGCAGGAAGCTCAAGACCAGGCACCCGCTGTCCGCCTAGTCAAGATCCTGGTGGAACAAGGCGCTGCTGGGATAGACCCTGCCACTCCGGCCGAAGCCCAACGCCTGTGGCGAGAACGGACCCGGCTGTACCTATACCAGGGGAAGTTGTATCGTGAGCTGATTAACCCAAAGACCCATGAGAAGATTCGCCAGTTGGTGATTCCCCAAGCTAACGTGCCCACCGTCCTGCAAGCATACCATGATGGTGCTGGGCACTTCGAATGGAAGAAACTAGAGATGCTGTTGAGAGAGGGGTTCTATTGGAGTGGAATGCGGTAATCTGTAGAGGCCTGGTGCCGAGAATGTGGCCCTTGCGCGCTGAGAAGGAAAGACGAGGCCAGTCAGAAGGCGCCCCTACACCCGATCATTACGCATCAACCGCTGGAGCTGGTTGCCCTGGACCATGTAAAGCTCACCCCCAGCCGAAATGGGTACACCTACGCTCTAACCATTGTAGACCACTATTCAAGGTTCATGGGGGTTGTCCCAGTCAAAGACCTAACCGGCCGTACCGCCGCTAGAGCGTTCCAGGCTTATTTCTGCCGACCACATGGGTACCCTGAGAAGGTGCTTACTGACCAAGGCCCGGCCTTTGAAGCGGAGGTATTCCAAGAATTTTGCCAGTTGGACGACTGCAAGAAAATCCAGACCACGCCTTACCATACCCAAGCCAACGGCATGTGTGAAAAGATGAACCACCTGGTCCTGGGCCTCCTTAAGACGTTGCCGCTAGAAGAGCGGAACCTGTGGCCGGAGAAGCTACCTGACCTGGTCGATATGTATAACAACATCCCCTCCAGCTCAACGAGGTGCACCCCAGCATACCTGATGAGGGCTTGCCCCGGCCGGCTACCAGTGGATTTGGAAATGGGGTTGGAAGCCCCGGAAGCACTCCCTTCGACAGCTGAATGGGACACTCGGCGGAGGGTGCAGTACCGACAGGTCCAGGAATATGTTGAAAAGAACTTGAGCCGAAGTCGGGAACAACAGGAGCAGCGCTTCAACCAGAAGGCGTCTGCTGGTCCCTTCCAGCCTGGAGATGTAGTGCTGAAGCGAAAAAGGAGGACCCACAAGCTGGATGATCAATGGGAACAAACCCCGCATGTCATACAGCCCACAGGATGGGAGAATGGGAAGGCTTATCAGATCAGCCGTGACCAAGGTGGAACTCTGGCCACGGTTTCCCGGGACCATCTAAAGAGGTGCCCACCAGCATTGAGGGTAGCGGCTGAAGCTCCGGTTCCCAGACCGGCAGAGAAAGCAAAAGAGGTAATCCACACCATGATGGGTGATTTTCCAGCAGACTGGCCTACGCAGAACGGCGCAGTGATTCTTCCAGTGATACTGTTCCCACAACCCGTGGATGAGGAAGTGATGGAAGTGGTCAACCATGAGCCAGTGCCCAGGGATGAACCTGTACCCAGCTCCCCTATGCCTCCGCCTGCCCCACACGATAGCAGGGAAGAGGAACTGATTGTTCCCTCTCCCCCACTGCCTGTCACCACTGACACCGGACCCCGGAGGTCCACTCGTCCCAACCTAGGTAGACCCCCACTTAGGTACAGGGAAACTACTCTTTAGAGGGGGGAACGTTGTGTGTTGAAAGAACTGTTAGAAAGTTTGTGAATGATAAGAAAAGGATGATTAACCGAAGTTCACCTGATTTGCTGCTTGATTAGAACCGGTCGTTGCCGGCAACTGGCCCCCGTTGGGGCCCCTTACACCCAATGCGTAGAGACTGCTACGGACAAGCCCAAGAACTAGCAGGGCAACCACAAACTTGTGGCATGTAAATAAAAATCTTTGTTGGCTTTACCGTGACCGCTTCCGGAGAGGCAGATTGAAGGAAGGGCCCGCAGTGGAGCAGGCTGGGGCCCAGCCACCACCGGAACCGGTGGCGATCCTCTGGAGGGGTTCAGGGGTCCCCATGGACGTGGGTCCCCTGAAAAGGACAGAACCCGCTCGGGTAGCTTGTGCTGGACTGGGGTCAAGGGGTGCTGCCCATTTGCTTAGGGGCAGCATCAGGGCCAGGTTGCTTGGGTGGGAGAGAGCGGAAGCCGTTACCGTTAGCAACGTTTAAGAAATATGCCTCCCGATGTGGGAAGAGTTATTATACTTGTATTATGTTTACCGTTTATCTCTTTTCAGTTGTGAAAATAAAACCGGTGATGGACGGGCAGTCCGCGGACGGTCTGCATTTTATTAAGGGGGAATGTGGCGCCCTGGACAAGCAAGGTCGTCACAGAACAACACCAACACACCCCACACCCCGGTTAGTCACACCAAAGTCAACCGTTAGAGGGAAACACAGCCACCGCCAAGGCTACAGTTCCCAGGGCCAGAGCCTGCGGACTAAAGGGGCTCCTTCAGCACATATCCAAGCTGGGGAGCGGGTTACCGGTGGGAACCCATTGGAGCCGTCTACACTACACAGGTGCAGGAAAGGCAGTCACCATCAACCTACCAGGAGCAGAAACCACCGCAGCCGCCTGTGGGACCCGTCCATCCAGCCGTGTGTTTTACCAAGAACTGTGTCTTCATCATTGGCTGAGTGAGTACCACCGTGCCGTGCGGCACAGCACTGCCCCCATGACCCTGCACCTCACCAGGCCCCGTAACCCGCCTGCCATCCCAACCCATCACCGGGCCCCAGGACAACCAACCCCCTACCCACGGAGGGGAGAACCAACATCCAAGCTGGTCCCTGTCATCGCTCCCGGGATCCCCGTCCAGAGCAGTGGTGGTGTCACAACCTCACCACAACCGTGGGTGGAGTCACGGACAATCAAACCCCCAAAACCAATTCCCTTTTTCACTCACGGGCGAGGAGCGCCGCTCGAGGCCCCGGGATCCGGCCCGCCGCTCGAGCCACCGAGCAGCGAACAAGCAAGCCGCAGCAGCGCCGAACCCGAGCAGTGGGCGAGCGCAGAGCACCCTCCCCGCCCGTGACACCAGCATGCAGCATGGGAGGGTAGCTGCCACTATCCCCGGTCCCTGTGTGTACCTAACAATGGGTGTAGTGCAGATTTGCCTGTGGACCGGCGTTTACTCCTTTCCTTACCCAGGATGGGACATCACACCTCTGGCTGGGGTGCAATGTTCCTGTGGCGACGGAAGCCTCAGGGGCGCCACACTCCCCCACAGCGAATCCCAGCACGTCCGCGGTCTGAAAAGACAAGAAATGTGGAGAAACTGCAAAAGACATTTTTGTTATGCATAACATTAAAACAGTATAACTTTTTCTTCCCTTTATGGGAGGCGCATATTCTTGAACGTTGCAGGAATTAAAACTAATAAAACTTTAGTCTTTTTAAGCTAGAGCAGACCAGCCACATTACGTCCAGTGGCCTGGTTACACATCAACATACTTCACATATAAACACATGTAACTGCGGACCACTTTCAAGTCCAGTGGCCCGGTAACACAAACAGTGGGGGGGGGGTCATCTTCAAAAAGAACAGGGGCCATGGATTCAGAAATAGAGTGTCATCTTCGAAAAGAACAATGGACAGACGTACAGGGGCTATTTACAGTTTGGCATCTTCTTCTTTCTTTTAATTGCAGAGGTCACGCTGTGGCAGGGCCCTGGGCAGCAGGTAGGCCGTGCTCAGACTGTCCTGAGTCCCTTGGTCCTGTTCTCCAGCTGTTGTGGGACTGCTGCGGGGTGATGGTATCAGATCTGCGTCCTTGTCTTGGCGCGCCGCGCCCTGCGTGGCGGCGGCCTGAATTGGAGTCGCTGCTGTGACCAGTTCCTGACGGGCCACAGCTGGCATAGCTGCGGCCTGGGCTTGGCGGGCCGCACCTGCGGCGTGGATTGACGTTGCCGCTGCGGCGGGATCTTGCTTGGCCAAGCGGGGTATCGCTGCTGGGGCCTGAGCTGGACGGGCCGGGTTGGGCGTCGCTGCTGTGGTGTGGATGGGCGTCGCTCCGACAGAAAAATTTGGCGGGCCGCACCTGGCGTGGCTGCGGCCTGGATCGGCGTCGCCGCGCCGGGCATCTCTCCAGGGACCGCGGGCATGGCAGCGGGGGTTGGGGCACTTGCGCTGGCAGGGGCATTAAATGACTCACCCCTCAGTAACATCTCCGGTGTTCTGGCAGTCGCTGCTCCGCGTGTCGCTTGCCGGATCTGCGGCATCACCTTCGCCTCCTGCCTTTCACACCACTGGTCTATCTCCCAGCCCCACCAGTCAGCGGAGCCCAGCTCTGGATCGCTGCGTGTGGACGCCATCCTCTCTGCGTCTCCTTCTGCACAATCTCCCAGCAGCAGACTTGTTGCTTCTTCAAGTAGCAGACTTTGAATGTTGCTCAGCAGCAGGCTGGTATCTTCCATTCGCTGCTCTGCTCCTTCATCCTGTCAGCCATCCTCCTGACCTCAGCCTTCAGCTCAGCAGCGGTCACAGGCCTGATCCAGGTGAGCTCCTCCTGGCCTCCGCTTGCAGGAGCCATCTTCTCTCTTCTTCTAGAAAACATTCTTAGCGCGCCATTTTTCCTCCGCTGCTCTGCATGGCGGGCTCAGCTTCGCGCTCCTTCTTGCAGACCAAGGGGGCGGGGCTTACTTTCGCACCCTTCTCGAGGCATGCCCCCCTTCTTCCCGCGCTTTGCAAGCGGTAATGGCGGCGGCTGTTTTCCAACAGTAAAGCACACAGTCTTTTCAGGCGCAAAGTACCCGGTGGGGGCCGGGCACGTTATCCTGTTCATGACGCCAAAGTTGACTCGCCCACCCCAGGGCTATGGGACACCCGGTACCGGGCCGGACTAGTCCGGGGGATCGTCAGTGGTGGCGGGGCCCGACTCCATGACCCTGGTGGGAGTCAATTAATATGACTTCAGTGGGGGTGCTTAAAGTTTATATTATTCGTGACGCCACCTGTGGTTTGCGGCTATTAAGCCGCCGCTGCTGTATGAGGCCTCCGGGGTGATGGAACGGCAGCAATGGTGTTACTGCTCCCCACAGGTGGAGTGGTGCCCTGGGGCAACTGTTGGTGCTTGTAAGTGTCTATGCAGTGATGGAAGTCTATGCAGATTAAGGCTATGTGCACACAGTGCGTCTTTTTGACGCTGCGTTTTTGTGCGTTTTTGGCCGCTAAAAACGCACAAAAACGCACCTGCGTCGAAAAAATTTGGTGCGTTTTTTTGCTGCATTTTGCTGCGTTTTTGCTCACTGCGTATTTATGCGTTTTTTATCAGTGAACAAAAAAAAAGGTCTGATGTCATTTCCTTCTTCAATGTGTTCTTCATTCTCCACTAGTGTATGCAGAAGAGCAGACAGCTGCAGAACTACAAGGCTCAGCATCCTCCATCCAATAGTGTATGTAGGAGAGCAGACAGCAGCTGTCGAACTACAAGGCTCAGCATCCTCCTTCCAGGACTGTATGCAGGATTTCTTTGCCCCCCCAAACAAAAAAAATGACGTGGGCTTCGCCATATTTTTGTATGACAGCAGGCAGGTACGGGCTGCCCCCAACCCCCAGCTGCCTATTTGTACCCGGCTGGGAACCAAAAATATAGGGAAGCCCTTTTTTTTTTAAATTATTTCATGAATTTCATGAAATAATTTAAAAAAAAATGACGTGAGCTTCGCCCAATTTTTGAGTCCAGCCGGGTACAACTAGGCAGCTGGGGATTGGAATCCACAGTCTAGGGTGCCCATGCTTTCTGGGCACCCCCGCTGTGAATTGCAGTCCCGCAGCCACCCCAGAAAATGGCGCTTTCATAGAAGCGCCATCTTCTGGCGCTGTATCCAACTCTTCCAGCTGCCCTGATGCCGGGTGGCTAGCTGGGTAATAATAATGGAGTTAGGGCTAGCTGTATATTATCAGCTAGCCCTAAGCCCGAAATTCATGGTGTCACGCCAATATTAGACATGGCCACCATGAATTTCTAGTAAAGATAAAAAAAAACACAACACAGAAAAATATTTTTATTAGAAATAAAACACAACACAATTAGTGACTCCATCTTTATTGAAATAAACCCCCCTCCGCAGTAATCCTGGGTCAGGGTCCCGCGCCGTCCAATCCGGATCCAATATCATCTGATCGGTTTGCTGGAAGGCAAAGCGATCAGATGATGTGTCAGGATCAAGTGCCTGAATCCCATCACACATCAGCTGATTGTATAAAAGCCGTTTATACAATCAGCAGATGCATCGGTGCAAAAAATAAAAAATAAAAAAATACTCACGTCTGTGCTGATTACCGGCAGCTCCTGGAGCGATGGGGCGGGAGTCTGATCCCGTCCGATCGCTGCAGCAGCTGCCGGTAATCAGGGATGAAGTCTCCTGACGCATCCGCTGATAACCGGCTGGGCGCCCGCGTCACCGCGATACTTACGATCACCTGATGCGTCAGGTGACTGCATCAGGTGATCCATTGCCAGGTCCTGCATCCATCGGAGGTGTCCCGGCCGTCTGCACACAGCCGGAGCGGGGGCGGCGATACAGTGAGAGGATCTGGGAGCGGGCATGGCACGGGGAGGCTGCAGACAGGTGAGTATAACTTTTTTTTTTTTTTTTCCTGTTAACTTTTGATTTTGCAGCCGCTTCCACCTCCCGCCCAGACATGGCGCCGCACGGCAGCATACATGCCCAGGACGGGAGGTGGAAGCGACGGTGACGGTACCGGGAGGATTCACGCTTCTGTATATACTGACAGAAGGAATCCTCTTCCTGTACACGTCACTTTACTACCCACCTCCTGCGTTTTTGGTCTTAGAAACGCACCAAAACGCAGCTATTTGCGTTTCTCATTGCGTCTTTCAACATCCCATTGAACTCAATGGATGAAAAGCGCAGTGAAAAACGCGGGAATAATTGACATGCTGCGCTTTTGTGGTCACCACAAAAACGCAGCTGAAAAAAAACGCTGTGTGGGGACAGCAAAAATGAAAACTCATAGACTTTGCTGGGGAAGCAAAGTCATGCAGTTTTGAGGCCAAAAACGCACCCGAAAAACGCGCAAAAACGCCGAGAAAAACGCACTGTGTGCACATAGCCTAAATAACAGAGGCAACACCAGGGGGTGCAGTTTCAAGATCTTTACTTACAGTTCCTGGTTGTGGCGCGCAGGTGCCTTTGGACTGCTGGGACCCACTGTCAGGGACCTCCGCCGATCCCGGGTAGATCCTGGAATAAAAGCCGGTGCACCCCTCTACTGTGTTCCTTTCTTCAGCTGACTTCTGAACCTCACCCTTGTTGGCTGAACCTGGCTTGGCCTCCACTACAGCCTCCGGGCCAGGGGCTTGCCTGTCGTTAATTTTACCCCCTTTCCAGAGGTTCTGCTGTGGGCTGTGGCCCGGGGAGTTTGCAGCTTCCCTGGGCCTCGGTTTTTACTTTTGGAAATGACTTTTCCTCCTCCGGTTTCTAGGGACCGTCCCCTGTATGCAGCTTGATCCCTCCACCGATGTTTCTGTGGAACAGGCCACGAGCCTGAAAGCTATCTGTGGCCCTGGAATCCCTTCTGTTCTCTACTTGGTGTCACCTGGACCTACTGGGCCCCAGGGTCTTCACCAGGAAGCGTCACTTTCTCTTTCTTGCTCCTGACTGACTAGAGCATTTCTCTTAGCTCTCTCCTCTGCCTCCCGCAGACTCTCACTACTCACTAAACTTGACCCTCCTCTTTCTACTCTACCCTCAGCTGGCTCCTCCCACTCACCTAGTTGCTAAGCTCCCATCCCATGGGAGAAGGGATGGGTCTTACGGCCCCTCCCAGCATGCAGCATGGGAGGGTAGCTGCCACTATCCCCGGTCCCTGTGTGTACCTAACAATGGGTGTAGTGCAGATTTGCCTGTGGACCGGCGTTTACTCCTTTCCTTACCCAGGATGGGACATCACACCTCTGGCTGGGGTGCAATGTTCCTGTGGCGACGGAAGCCTCAGGGGCGCCACACACACACACCCACACACATACAATGCACCCCCATTACCCTCACACACACACACACACACACACAATACAATGCACCCCCATTACCCCTCCGCACACACACATACAATACAATGCACCCCCATCACCCTCACACACACACACACACACACACACACAATACAATGCACCACCATTACCCTCACACAATACAATGCACCCCCATTACCCCTCTCCCCCCCACACACACACACACGCACACACACAAAACAATCCCCCCCCCCATTACCCCTTCCCACACACAATACAATGCACCCTCCATTACCACCTCCCCAGACATAATACAATGCACCCCCATCACCCCCTACACACACAAATTGCCCCATCACTACACACTCCTGCCCCCCCTCCTCCTTGGAATACAGTGCTCCCCCTCTGCCTGGCACAAAGCTGCGTTCCTTCACAAATGTTCCCTGTTATGTATCCTCAGACCCTCCCCACTCATCCCCATTAATTAAACCTCCCATCTTCAGCTCCTCCATGGAGGGCTTATCCCTTCTTATAAACCAAGAGAAAACCTCTAAAACATAACATTTATTGTATTCATTAAAATAGTCTTAATCTAAAAACACTGTGGTCATACCCGATTGTTCAAAACACTAGACAGCAGTCGTGAAGTGTGAATAATATGTGAGGTCCTGAAATAGGGCAGTGGGCAAAGGGGCGTGCATCAACCGTATTTATTTGATAAGGTATCACAGGTTGGGATAAGGGGACCTAATATTCCCTGGTACTTGTCCCTACCTAGCAACGGAGGTCAATACACCTTAAAGTTTTTGGGTGCCCCCGTTCCTCGGCGGCTAGTCCTATATGCCCCTGTCACTATTTCTGACCTGAAACCACCACCAGTGCAGAGTGCTGGAGTGCTTATGTGGTCATGCGTCACAAGTCATATTTCAAGACCTTCGTCTCCTGTAGTTATTAAAGTTATCACTCCCCAATTATCCAAAAGTTATATAGATTAAAGTTATCAATCCCCAGTTATGCAGATAAACAATGGCTTTAATACTAGGGAAGATACATGCAGTGAAGGTCTTGACAGAAGATGTGATAAGTACTGTGACAGTCAGGCCTATCTTGCCAGGACCGATTTTACTTCCGACGCGTTTCTCCCCAATGTAGCAGGGTTCATCAGGGGAGATATATATTGCAAGATGTCTTTATTTAGTTTAGGCCATCAATCTATAACCAGAAAGATATCATCCCTTTAGAAATGTATAACATTTCATCATCACATGACCCATATTGAATTGCACCTACCTCATCCTTCCATATGTCCTTCCAATAGATGGGTAATATAATGTTACCCTATGGGGGTTTGGTTGCTAACCTGGATCTCCCTGTTGCGTACTGGCTGTACAGTGATGTTTCCTCCCTGCTCAGCAATGCATCATGTGGGGAGGCTCTGTTAACAGTGAGTGCCTGCAGTAGCAACGTTTCACTGTGGCACCGACTCCATAATGGTCTGGTGCGCGTGCTTCTTTGGTATATTTAAAGGGGTTGGAAATCCCATCCCCCAGAGACAAACCTGTCCTGACGCTTCTGTGACGCCCTGGACTAGCCAGGTAGTCACAGACATAACACCATACACACCCCCTCCCCTGGATAGTCACACCAGTCAGACAAAAACCCTTGTTGCCTCCCTCCAGGGTCTGATGTCCACACCAGATGGGGCGGAGCCAGGTGGTTGGCCCCACCCATTGAGGAGTTCACAGGCCTGGAGGCGGGAAAAAGCAGTTAGTTAAGTGAGGGAATGGAGTTTGGAGGTGAAAGTGTGAGGAGTAGAAACTGCAAGTGTCTGGGTCAGAGTCTAGGCACTGACAGCAAGGTTGGCAGACGGTGGTGGCCGTCTGCAGGAGTTAGTGGATCTCTGTGGAACCGTAGGACCGGAGTCGGGCGGTGGCCCGCTGGTACCGAACCGGGGAATGGAGTGAAGCTAAGCACAACAAGGCAGGGCCATCGGACTCCGACTAGGCTTGGAGTCGCCGACAACGGTCAAATCCGAGTGTGACTGGAACCCCAGGGGTTTCTTAACAACCAAGACCCGACAGAAGGCAACAGTCCACACTGTGAGGATACACAGCCACCGCCATAGGCTAGAGATCCAAGGGCCAGAGCCTGCGGGCAAAATGGGCTCCTTCAGTACCTATACGGAGCGTACTACCGGTGGGCAACCACAGGAGTCAGAACATTCTAACAAGGTGCAGGGAAAGACAGCCACCATCACACTGTCCGGGGAGAGCACAAACACTGCAGCCGGCTGCGGGACCCATCCATCCAGTCGTTTGGTTTACCAGAGACTCTCTGCATCTGTGTCTGAGTAAGTACACCAGTGCCATCCGGCACCGCGCCGCGCTGCCCCTGCAACCCTGCACCCCAGGCATCCAGCCTCCCCGTTCCACAACCGGGCCCTGGGATCACCAACCCCTACCCATGGAGGGGCAACATCCTAGCTGCTTCCTGCCATCGCTCCCGGGATCCCCGTCATCAGCAGCAGTGGTGCCCATTGTCACCACGACCCGTGGGTGGCGTCACGAACTATCTCCCAAAACAAACCACCCCCTTTTCACTCGTGGGCGAGGAGCGCTCCTGGGTCCGGCCCACCGCTCGAGCCACCGAGCAGCAGCAGCGGACCCGAGCGTAGCGAGCGCGGCCCCTCCACCCGCGACAACTTGGCGTCACGAACAGGATAGAACCGATCTACCTACCGGTAGAAGTGCGCCTTGCAGTCCCCGGCGGCGGCGTCCGGCCGAAAAATTTGAAGTGCCGCCATCTTTGGCGCGAAGATTTCCCGCTCAAGCGTCTTCCCCGAGCAGGGAAGGCGCGAAAGTGAAGCCCCGCCCCCAAAGAGGTAGTGCTAGAAAGAACCAAGGGGGGACGGGAAAAAAGATGTCTGCGCCCGACGGAGCCGTTGGAGGAGAGGCGGTCGCAGCCGCAGCGGCGCCCGCAGATGGAAACGGGGTAGCCCTTCCTCCGGCCGCAAGAGCGGGGGTGGCCGCGGGTCCAGCGGTCGCCCAGGTGATGCCGTTCTCCCTGCCCTATGTGCCTGGTGCTACCTGGCTACCGCAGTACGATGGGAAGCCTGATGCTTTGCAGGTGTTCCGGAAAAAGATTAGCCCGGTCCTTGATTTGTATCCCTTGACTGACAGGCAACGGGCGGCGGTAGTGCTAGGGCATCTAACTGATGCAGCTGAGCAGGAGATAGAGACCTGGACCGACGCGGACCGGGCCTCAGTGCCTACCATTTTTGAGAGACTCCAAATAGCTTTTGAGACACGCACGGAAGCAGAGTTGCGGATGCAGTTTTATCAATGCCGACAGCGCCCTGCGGATAATATAAGAGACTATGCTTTGCGCCTGCAAACAGCCCTCCGTACGCTGAAATGGGTGGACACTATTAACGATGTGGACAGCAATAAGATGCTAGTGGAAGAATTCTTGCAAGGGCAGGGGTCCACGGAAGACTGCAAGCAGGTACAGCTGTGGGCCCTGGAACACCCCAATCTAGACTTTGCAGTATTGAAAGAGTGGGCCATCAAGGCCCTGCAAGCCCCAACACCAGATGCTCCTGAGGCGGCCCCATGGCCGGCTGAAACTGCTCCCATCTCTGTGGCACCTCCTCTCCCGGCTCTACCGGCCCCTGCAGCGCCCGTCGGGATGATGGAGGAGCTGGCTGCCACGTCCGCCGCATGGATGGAGACCTAGCCAAGATCCTCGCCGCACTCCAGCTTCCGACGAGAGTCAAGCCCCCAGGGAGGATCCAGCTTGCCGACAGCCTGGAGGACGTCCCCTGGATGCAGCGGAGAAGGAACAATGACTCGCGGTATGGGCCTCCTATTTGTTACCGGTGCAGCAAGCCTGGCCACTACTCTAGGCGATGCCCGTTAAACGAGCAACCCCTGGGGCCAAGGGCCAATCCTCAGGAGTAGACACCAATGGCCCCCCTGACTGGCAAGACCAGGCCCGGACTGACCATAGGGCAATTCTGGCAAATGCCAGATGGGCCGGTCCCTATGGTGGGCCGGTGCCTGTAGTGGGCCGCTGTATCTGCAGCCACCGCCGCTCTCCTCAGCAGTGTGTGCATGCCGGGCACACTAGCTGCAGCGGGACCAGGAGGCAGCACTGTGCTGTGCCGGCCCTGCTGTGTTCCAGTGTGCCCGTCATGCACACACTGCTGAGGAGTGCAGCGGTAGCGGTGACGGTGACCCCAGCTTCCTCCTTCCTGTTCAGATGTATTTGCATCTTTCAAACGTAAATACATTTGAACAGCGTGCTGGGACTGGGACCCGTCCCCGACGTTCAACAACGTGATGAGATCAGCATCTTGCTGACGTCATCACAGTGCTGCTGGCGCCGGCACACAGGATACATGAGGAAGCGGTAAGCCCTCAAACCAATATCATTAATATCTAGTATAGAGGGTCCACTATTTATAAACCAAGAAAAAAACCTCTAAAACATAACATTTATTGTATTCATTAAAATAGTCTTAATCTAAAAACACTGGGGTCATACCCAATTGTTCAAAACACTAGACAGCAGTCGTGAAGTGTGAATAATATGTGAGGTCCTGAAATAGGGCAGTGGGCAAAGGGGTGTGCACCAACCGTATTTATTTGATAAGGTATCACAGGTTGGGATAAGTGGACCTAATATTCCCTGGTACTTGTCCCTACCTAGCAACGGAGGTCAATACACCTTAAAGTTTTTGGGTGCCCCCGTTCCTCGGCGGCTAGCCCTATAAGCCCCTGTCACCATTTCTGACCTGAAACCACCACCAGTGCAGTGTGCTGGAGTGCTTATGTGGTCATGCGTCACAAGTCATATTTCAAGACCTTCGTCTCCTGTAGTTACAGTTAGGTCCAGAAATATTTGGACAGTGACACAAGTTTTGTTATTTTAGATGTTTACAAAAACATGTTCAGAAATACAATTATATATATAATATGGGCTGAAAGTGCACACTCCCAGCTGCAATATGAGAGTTTTCACATCCAAATCGGAGAAAGGGTTTAGGAATCATAACTCTGTAATGCATAGCCTCCTCTTTTTCAAGGGACCAAAAGTAATTGGACAAGGGACTCTAAGGGCTGCAATTAACTCTGTAGGCGTCTCCCTCGTTAACCTGTAATCAATGAAGTAGTTAAAAGGTCTGGGGTTGATTACAGGTGTGTGGTTTTGCATTTGGAAGCTGTTGCTGTGACCAGACGACATGCGGTCTAAGGAACTCTCAATTGAGGTGAAGCAGAACATCCTGAGGCTGAAAAAAAAGAAAAAATCCATCAGAGAGATAGCAGACATGCTTGGAGTAGCAAAATCAACAGTCGGGTACATTCTGAGAAAAAAGGAATTAACTGGTGCGCTTGGGAACGCAAAAAGGCCTGGGCGTCCACGGATGACAACAGTGGTGGATGATCGCCGCATACTTTCTTTGGTGAAGAAGAACCCGTTCACAACATCAACTGAAGTCCAGAACACTCTCAGTGAAGTAGGTGTATCTGTCTCTAAGTCAACAGTAAAGAGAAGACTCCATGAAAGTAAATACAAAGGGTTCACATCTAGATGCAAACCATTGATCAATTCCAAAAATAGACAGGCCAGAGTTAAATTTGCTGAAAAACACCTCATGAAGCCAGCTCAGTTCTGGAAAAGTATTCTATGGACAGATGAGACAAAGATCAACCTGTACCAGAATGATGGTAAGAAAAAAGTTTGGAGAAGAAAGGGAACGGCACATGATCCAAGGCACACCACATCCTCTGTAAAACATGGTGGAGGCAACGTGATGGTATGGGCATGCATGGCTTTCAATGGCACTGGGTCACTTGTGTTATTGATGACATAACAGCAGACAAGAGTAGCCGGATGAATTCTGAAGTGTACCGGGATATACTTTCAGCCCAGATTCAGCCAAATGCCGCAAAGTTGATCGGACGGCGCTTCATAGTACAGATGGACAATGACCCCAAGCATACAGCCAAAGCTACCCGGGAGTTCATGAGTGCAAAAAAGTGGAACATTCTGCAATGGCCAAGTCAATCACCAGATCTTAACCCAATTGAGCATGCATTTCACTTGCTCAAATCCAGACTTAAGACGGAAAGACCCACAAACAAGCAAGACCTGAAGGCTGCGGCTGTAAAGGCCTGGCAAAGCATTAAGAAGGAGGAAACCCAGCGTTTGGTGATGTCCATGGGTTCCAGACTTAAGGCAGTGATTGCCTCCAAAGGATTTGCAACAAAATATTGAAAATAATATTTTGTTTGGGTTTGGTTTATTTGTCCAATTACTTTTGACCTCCTAAAATGTGGAGTGTTTGTAAAGAAATGTGTACAATTCCTACAATTTCTATCAGATATTTTTGTTCAAACCTTCAAATTAAACGTTACAATCTGCACTTGAATTCTGTTGTAGAGATTTTATTTCAAATCCAATGTGGTGGCATGCAGAGCCCAACTCGCGAAAATTGTGTCACTGTCCAAATATTTCTGGACCTAACTATGTTCCTTACAACCATTTCATGTAAATCTTTTTTTGTAATATCTAATCAGTTTTGGGGGGTTATGAAGATATAAATGATTTATTTGGCTTTGATTACATATTTATATGTTATAAATATTTATTTGATACATTTTCTTATGTTATATGTGAGATTAACATAATTTTAATATGATTTGGTCTGCATGTAAATATATTTTCTGTGCAATAATATATATGTTTTAACTGAGGTTTTTATTATGATGTAGATCTGTTTCTGATTTTTGTGAACAAGGTCAGAGAGACGGAGACATTGGCCAAAGTACAGTTATTATAAGATGTTAAAATAAAGCAACTGTGTCTTCTATTTGAAGTGTCATGGTATAATTTTGATATTGGTATAAGGTTAACAGACATATAGTTTTAGTGTAGTGATGCTCAGGGCTGGACCCATAGGGTTATATTCTATGCAGCATAGTTGTTATACCAGGACTAACCAGATGAATCTGCAAGCAGATGACAGAAACACATAGTTGTAAATCAGAGGGGAACTTTTTTCTCCCGGGGGACATTTGGAAATTTCTAACAACCTTCGTGGGCCGCACAAAATTATCAATGGGAAAATGACCCTGCTATATTTGGTCAAACTATTAATTAACTCACCCCTACTGTGGTGGCCGGAGCTGCTTCTCTTTGGTGTGGCTGTGATGTTAAGTGATATTGATCATGTTGCTTCTCACAACTGCTTTTCCAGGTATGTCTCGGTCTGGAGTGCAACCAACACTTTGTGATTAATAAGATTGCTAAACCATACAATAGAAGAAAGAAAAATCCAGCTTCCGGAGTAGTAGTAAAACTGATGCAAAATTTTATTAAAGGACGTAAACATTAATGTGATGACAAAAATAGGGAGCCCATATGCGGCGTAAGGCTACGCGTTTCGAACGCTGCCTGCGTTCTTTGTCAAGCCTGAGTGAGCATGTCTTGCTCACAAGCATTTAAACTCACCCCTACCAATGGGAGGAGTGTGTTTAATCAGAAAGCACATGTGCCAGCGTTATTTACCCGTTTTAAATGAAGACCCTGTTCTTGCAGCCATACTGCAATCTGGTTGCAATGTGGTTGCTAAAAAAGCACCTTCACTGGGCAACATTCTTTCACCTAGTTTTTTTGTAAAAAATAAACCTGTTTCCACCTGGCTTGAACACAAGGGATTTTTTAGGTGCGGCACCTCACGCTGCCGCACATGTGAATTTGCCTTACCTTGTAGCTCATTTTCAAATACTGGTGAGACTGTCACATATTCCATTTCGAGGTACATTAATTGTAGTACCACCAATGTGGTTTATTGCATTAAGTGCACCAGCTGCAACCTACTTTATATTGGTTGTATAGTGAGAAAACTCAAGGTGCGTTTTAATGAACATATCCGGGATATTTATAATTCTAAGGGCACCGTTATTCCAGCCAGAAATCTCTCATCGGCATCCAGACATTTTATTTCACATCACAATTGCAATACTGACTCCCTGCGTGTTTTTGGCTTAGAAAAAGTTAAAATCTCTCCTCGTGGTGGTGATATCCAACATCAGGTTCTCACACGTCAGGCTTTTTGGATATTTCATTTGGGAACTACAATACCCAATGGTCTTCATCTGAGACGAGATGTCATGTTTCATTATTAAATCTTGGTAGATAATGTTCGCATGTACATTTCGGATGATAGTTTTTTTTTTTGTGTTTTTTTTTTATGTGGAATTTTAATATCAAAAATCTTTTCTGTATATATAAAAAAATCTGTTCACTTATTGTTGAATTTTTGTATTGTTGTTTTGTATGTTATCTACCCCATGCTGGCACATGTGCTTTCTGATTAAACACACTCCTCCCATTGGTAGGAGTGAGTTTCAATGCTTGTGAGCAAGACATGTTCACTCAGGCTTGACAAAGAACGCAGGCAGCGTTCGAAACGCGTAGCCTTACGCCGCATATGGGCTCCCTATTTTTGTCATCACATTAATTTTTACGTCCTTTAATAAAATTTTGCATCAGTTTTACTACTACTCCGGAAGCTGGATTTTTCTTTCTTCTATTGGACCCTTGCACTGCCAGAGTGTTATCCTTGCATGCCGGACTTTGCCCCAGTTGAGCTGGATCACTTTTTTTCCTTCTCATAAACCATACAATCCCTGACAGAAGTTGCCGCTTATCCATGTTATGTAAATAAAAGCTTATAACCTGACTTTAAATTCATGCATTGGTTTCATAAATTGCTCTTTTGAAAGCTGAAACCCTCCCAAATTTGATTTAGGTTATGAAAATAAAGTTGCTGCAAAGCTGAAATAATGATCATTTAATGAACACAGAAAGGTCAAGATCGTTTATGAAACGCCTTCTTGCTAAAACCATGGCACTTGTACTAAAAGACCTAACGGACATTAAGCAGGATGTAGCGCAAATTGGCCATAGAGTAGATGCGCTAGAGGCCGCCAATTCTGCTGCAGTTCACCAAGCAACCTCTACCCTCACCTGTCTCCAGGCCCAAGAAGGTCATATCAATCAAATCTACAACACCTTGGAAGACCACGAGAACAGGGAACGAAGGAATAATCTTCGTGTTAAAGGACTGCCAGAGTCGGTCGCCGCAGAAGCATTAGATTCTGCTCTCAAAGAAATATTTACCAAGTTGCTCCTCCCAGACGACCCGAGCTCATAAGATATAGTCAGAGCACACAGGTCTCTGAGACCCAGACCCATGCAGTCTGGACCTCCCCGGGACACTATATGCCGCTTCTTGGACTTTTGTGCTAAAGAGTTGGTACTCAAAAGAGCCAGGGAGGCTGAAAGCATCACCTACGAAGGGGCCAATATTTTAATCTTTCAAGATCTCGCTGCCTCCACACTCAACAAAAGACATGCCCTCAAACCCTTTACAGAAGCCCTACGCCTGAAACAGTTCCAGTATAGGTGGCTGTTTCCTTTTGGGATTGCAGTGACACACTGGCCGTATACAGCACACAGCCGAGACACACTGGCCGTATACAGCACACAGCCCCGACACACTGGCCGTATACAGCACATAGCCCCGACATACTGGCCGTATACAGCACACAGCCCCGACACACTGGCCATATACAGCACACAGCCCCGACACACTGGCCGTATACAGCACACAGCCCCGACACACTGGCCATATACAGCACACAGCCCCGACACACTGGCCATATACAGCACACAGCCTCCGACACACTGGCCGTGTACAGCACACAGCCCCGACACACTGGCCGTATACAGCACACAGCCCCGACACACTGGCCGTATACAGCACACAGCCCCGACACACTGGCCGTATACAGCACACAGCCCCAACACACTGGCCGTATACAACACACAGTCCCGACACACTGGCCGTATACAACACACAGTCTCGACACACTGGCCGCATACAGCACCCAGCCCCGACACAGGCAGTATACAGCACCCAGCCTCGACACAGGTACTATAGAGCACACAGCCCGACACACTGGCTGTAAATTGCACATTGTACTCACACACTGGGCGTATATCGCACACAAACTTGACACACTGGATATATTGTATACCGTACATGACACACTAACCATATGCAGTACACATGCATTGGACATACTGTATACAGCACTCGTGTGATCCGCACACAGCACTCGCGCAATCCGCACACGGCACTCACACACTGTACATATATGGCACACATACACTGAACATTGAAGTCACTAATACATTAGATATATGGTTGTATATACTAGATATAACCACACTTAGCTCAGATATTGTTACGTCACCGCCAGAGTCTGCTCCAGCGACTTCTGCTCCGATCGCCAGGCGACGCCGTGTTCCTGCCGTGGATGGTGCTGGTGATGGGAGAGGAGTCGATGCCAGCAGCACCGGTGGGTGCAGGCTCCGATCATCCACTGGGCTGGGTTATCTTGGGATCTGCAGTACCGCTGGCTGACTGTAGGTGGCGGGTGTCTCCCAGCTGAAGTACCATCATTCAGCTACAGCTAATGGGAAGACACCACACCCTTCTTAGTCCTCCTCTTGTCTGCTGACCTCTGCCAGAGATAGTTCTGATTCTGGCTCATCTGCTGTTTGTTTTGTGATTCCTGTGCGCTGACTTGCTTGTTGTTGACTACCCTTCTGCCTGCTGTTTTGTACCTTGCTGCCTGACCCGGATCTGACCACTGCTACGTTTTCTGTTTACGCCTTTGCCTGCGGATTCTGTCCCTGTTCTGCTGTTCCTGGTTTGACCCTGCCTGACGACTACTCTCATCGGACTGCAGCCTTCCACGGGTAGAGATCTCCAGGGACCTGTGTAATTCCAAATCCCTGTAAAGGGGTTAAAGGGTTTCAGGGTTCTGGGGTCCTGCTTGGTGAGGGGCTTCCCTCTAGTCTGTCCATTACATCCTACCTGAGTCTGTTGATCCAGGCAGGTGTTACATTATCTCTGGCCCACTAAACAAAAAAAAAATGGATTCTCTCCATGCTGTGCTGAATCAGGTGCACACCCTTTCTGGCCTGGTACATGGACTTACACAGCAAGTGCAGGATCTCAGGTCTGCTCAGGTTCAAGCCCCTACAGCACCGACCTCCGCATGTCCAGAGTCCCGTCGACTGCAAGGGAACAGATAACGTTGTTGAGCCGATCGTGGAGGGCCTGGATCTCTGAGGCAATCGTTTCCAAGGCAGCAACCACACCTGAGCGGGCCCCAGGATACCCGCTCAGGTGCCCAGGTACTTCCTGCAGACCCTATGAGGTTAATGATACCTATCTCATTGTTTCACCAGGGTAAATCTGTGCGGCTGCAGGCCTTTGTTGATTGTGGATCTGCTGCTAATTTTATGGACACTATTGTAGCAAAACAGCTGGGTTTGACTTTGCTAAGGTTAAATGCACTTATTAGAATCTCTGCTATTTACAGTACACCTCTCACGCAGGGTGTGGTTACTTTTTTAACTCCAGAGATCTCCATGCTTGTTGGGGCTCTGCATCTAGAATCCGTGTCATTTTTTGTTCTTGAGAATCTGATGTCAGCAGTGGTTTTGGGCATGCCATGGCTACGCAACATAACCCCGTCATAGACTGGCATCAGGGTGAGATTGTGCGATGGAGCCCTGAGTGTCGGGAGACGTGTATGTCGTTATCTGTTAACCTGACCAGAGCTGAACCTATCTTCATACCTCATGCATTCAGGGATTTTGCTGACGTGTTTTCTGTATCTGAATCTGAAAAATTACCTCCGCACAGAGATTATGACTGCCCCATAGATTTGGTCCCCAATTCCCGACTCCCCAAGGGTAAAATGTATAATCTTTCTGGTCCGGAGCATCAGGCCATGAAAGATTATATAGCAGACAGTCTTCAGAGAGGGTTTATCAGACCATCCAGGTCACCAGTCAGCGCTGGATTCTTTTTCGTTGATAAGAAAGATGGTGGCCTCAGACCTTGTATTGACTACCGTGAACTGAATGCTATCACTGTAAAGAATCAGTACCCTCTGCCACTCATCCCTGATCTGTTTAACCAGCTCATAGGAGCCCAGTGGTTCACCAAGCTGGATCTCAGGTGAGCATATAACCTAATCCGCATCAGAGAAGGGGATGAGTGGAAAACGGCATTTAATACTCCAGAGGGACACTATGAGTATCTGGTAATGCCTTTTGGATTGAGTAATGCGCCGGCGGTGTTTCAGAACTTTGTAAATGACATTTTCAGAGATATTTGTGGTCAATATGTGGTGGTCTATCTGGATGACATCCTGATTTATTCTCCTGATGCTACGTCACATGTCCAACATGTACGCACTGTACTCCAGAGACTCAGGGAGAACTGCCTATTTGCTAAATATGAGAAATGTGTTTTTTTTTGAGGCAGAGGTTAATTTCCTGGGTTATATATTGTCCGCAGAAGGCTTCCGCATGGATCCCTCTAAGCTTCAACCAATTAAGGAGTGGGTACAACCCAAGTCTCTGAAAGCCTTGCAGCGTTTCCTTGGGTTTGCTAATTATTACCGCAAATTTATTAGAGATTTTTCCAAAATTGCCAAATTCCTCACTGATTTAACTAAAAAGGGGGCTGATGTGGTTAATTGGAAGCCCGAGGCGATCCATGCCTTCTCAAAATTAAAAGAATGTTTCTCCTCAGACCCGATTCTGGTTCAGCCTGACCTTATGCGTCCGTTTATTGTGGAAGTTGATACATCTGAGGTTGGAGTGGGAGTGGTGATATCACAAGGTACTCCGTCTCTCACTCAGCTTCGTCCTTGTGCCTTCTTTTCCCGCAAGTTTTCTCCCACAGAGAGAAATTATGACATTGGTAATCGTGAGCTGTTGGCAATTAAATGGGCCTTTGAGGAATGGCGCCATTTCCTCGAAGGCGCCAAACATAAGGTCACAGTCATCACAGACCATAAGAACCTCACTTATCTGGAATCTGATAAGAGACTCAATCCTAGGCAAGCTAGGTGAGCATTGTTCTTCTCCAGATTTGATTTTGTAGTAACATTCCGGCCCAGTACCAGGAACACCAAAGCTGATGCACTTTCCCGTAGCTTCTGTCCCTCTCAGTCTAAAAATTCTGAACCAGTGCATATTTTAGCTAAAGGCATTATTATGTCATCTGTTTCCTTAGATTTGATAGAAGAGGTCCATAATACCCAAGACCAAGCTCTTGAAACCACTCCTGTCCATAAACTGTTTGTCGCCCCCTCACTTCGCCTACGGGTACTTCAGGAATCCCACAAGTCTGTGCTGGCAGGTCACCCTGGTATCAGCAATACCCTCTGATTAGTAACCAGGAATTTTTGGTGGCCAACCGTAGCGAAAGATTGTAAGGAATATGTACTAGCTTGTGAAACTTGTGCTCGAGCCAAGGCACCTTGTACCCGCCCTGCCGGATTTCTCCAGTCCCTACCTACCCCAGTAAGCCCTTGGACACATCTCTCCATGGACTTCATCACTGACCTTCCACCCTCAGAAGGGAAGACCTGTATCTGGGTAGTAGTGGATAGATTCAGCAAACAGTGTCATTTTGTTCCTCTGTCCGGATTACCCAATTCTGAAACGCTTAGCAAGTTGTTTATTAGGCATATTGTGCGCTTACACGGGGTTCCGGAAAATATTGTTTCTGACCGAGGAACACAGTTCGTCTCGAAATTCTGGAGGGAATTTTGTAAGAAGATCAATATAGAGCTATCTTTTTCTTCTGTCTACCACCCAGAGACCAATGGTCAGACCGAACGTTCCAATCAAACCCTTGAATAATATCTCCGGTGTTATGTGTCTGACCATCAGTCTCACTGGGTGGAATATATGCCGCTAGCTGAGTTCGCAATCAATAATCAGTATCAGGAATCCATCAAGACTACCCCCTTTTTCTGCAATTTAGGGTTGCATCCCCATTTTGGTTCTTTTTCTTCCTCTGTGGTGGATACTCCTGAGGCTGAATCAACTGTGGACAAATTGAAGGCTATCTGGTCTGGGGTGAAAGAGAACCTGAAGAAGGCAAAGGTTGGTCAAGCCTCCTCTGCTAATAAGAGACGTTCCAAGGGCCCTAGCCTTGGAGTTGGGGACAAGGTATGGTTATCCACACGAAATATCAAACTCAAGGTCCCTTCTGCTAAGCTGGGTCCGAGATTTATTGGACCTTACGAGATAATCGAGGTCATTAATCCCACAGCTTTCCGTCTGCAACTCCCCCCGTCCTTTAAGATATAAAATGTGTTCCATAAGTCCCTCCTCAAGTTATATCGTGTCCCCATTCACCCAGTCAGTGACCCCCCTCCTCCTGTTTTGGTTGGAGGTAACTTAGAGTATGAGGTACAGAGAACACTTGATTCCCGTATTGTCAGAGGGGCGGTACAGTATTTGGTGCATTGGAAGGGTTACGGCCCTGAGGAGAGGTCATGGGTCCCTGCAAGCGATATTCATGCTAAGGGTCTGGTCCGGCGGTTTCACCTCCAATTTCCTGGGAAGCCGGGTTTTGAGGGTCCGGAGGCCCCTCGTGGAGGGGGGGTACTGTTACATCACTGCTGGAGTCTGTCCAGTGACTCCAGTGACTTCTGCTCCGATCGCCAGCGACGCCGTGTTCCTGCCGTGGATGGTGCTGGTGATGGGAGAGGAGTCGATGCCAGCAGCACCGGTGGGCGCAGGCTCCGATCATCCACTGGGCTGGGTTATCTTGGGATCTGCAGTACCGCTGGCTGACTGTAGGTGGCGGGTGTCTCCCAGCTGAAGTACCATCATTCAGCTACAGCTAATGGGAAGACACCACACCCTTCTTATTCCCCCTCCTGTCTGCTGACCTCTGCCAGAGATAGATCTGATTCTGGCTCATGTGCTGTTTGTTTTGTGATTCCTGTGCGCTGTCTTGCTTGTTGTTGACTACCCTTCTGCCTGCTGTTTTGTACCTCGCTGCCCGACCCGGATCTGACCACTGCTACGTTTTCTGTTTACGCCTTTGCCTGCCGATTCTGTCCCTGTTCTGCTGTTCCTGGTTTGACCCTGCCTGATGACTACTCTCATCGGACTGCAGCCTTCCACGGGTAGAGATCTCCAGGGCCCTGTGTAATTCCAAATCCCTGTAAAGGGGTTAAAGGGTTTCAGGGTTCTGGGGTCCTGCTTGGTGAGGGGCTTCCCTCTAGTCTGTCCATTACATCCTACCTGAGTCTGTTGATCCAGGCAGGTGTTACAGATATAAGTTCCTGCTGCTTAGTTGGCCCTGTAAAATCAGGTGCAGCACAAGTTGCTGACTGACGCTCCCTCCTCAAGATGGATGCAGCAGCCAGGCACTGACTGGTTAATGTGTGGCCAATCAGCGCTGGCTTCATTCTTATCTCCTGTCTCCTCTGCAGTGCTAGAGCTGAGCACACAGGCCTGAGTGCACAGGACAGGAGGGTGAGAGGCTGAGCACATGGTACTATGCATCCTCCTCGGTGCTGTGCAAGCCCCTCCCCCATCACTGCAACCTGAGAGGAGCTTGTGTAGGAGCCAGAGGCAGGAGGAAGTCCCCCCAGTGCTGTCTGCCGGCCGGCGCCCTGTGAGACTGCTCAGCTAGCACATAGATATGGCTGGCCATCCAATTGAGCTGTGCACCACACTCTCTGAGCCCAGCTGTCAGCTTGACTGCCGGACTAATAGCCGTCACCCACTACGCAGGGTGGTAAAACACAGCTGCCTGGGAGACTCTTAGAGTGCTGCATCAGGCATCCTGACAGCGCCCCCTGATAATTGCGCCCAGGGCACATGCCCTGCCAGCCCCCCTAGATACGCCTCTGCATTCTAATTGGTCAAGAGAACACTTAGTATCACCTCCCCAGATGCCACAGCACAATCTATCAATACCCCTGACCTTTACGTGATTAAAAACTTTCACAATTGTGATCCCAAAGTGTCTGGGGATTGTCTTCAGAGAGGAAAAGTTATCTATATCGTAAGCTAGCACAATATTCCGCACATGTTCTCGTGTGCGCATATTTAGTTCTCTGGATGTGAGACCAATGTAATTTAAATTGCACATACATGTGGCTTAATAGAAGACACATGAAGTACTGAGCCATCCACAGATTTAAATGTAGTTGTCCATACTATGTTCCTACATGCAAGACAACCTCCACAGGAAAATCATCCCCATTTTTATTTCTTCACACCAAAAATCCAGGGTATTTTTGCAACAAATTGGCTTCTGGCAAGAAGTTCATTCAAATTCCTTGTATAACGTGCAGTCGAGTATGAAGCACTGGGAAGAAATTGAGAGACGGATTCATTCTCAAAATGGATTAATGCCTAGAGAGAATCTCGCGCATGCTGTTCCACAGGTGGTTATATGTACACATAAAGAGAGTACAGAGCCCATTCTGAAGAAGCGAGACGGCGAAACGTACGTCAAGGGGGTCCCTGTGGTAATTATACACTTTATTTTTCTTATCCCTGGGTAGCAGCAGGAGGTGATATAGGAGTCTTAAGCCCCCATCACACACAGCGAGATCACTGAAACGTCACAGGTTTTGTTACGTATCAGTGACCTCGCCAGCGATATCGCGGTGTGTGAAAAGCAGCAGCGAGCGGGCCCCTGCTGTGAGGTCGCTGATCATGACAAAATGATCAGGACCATTTTTTGCTCATTGGTCTCCAGCTGTGCAGCACGCATCGACCAACGAGCGCGGCATCGGACTGGCTACCGGAGGAATCTCCTGTAATACCAGGCCGGAATTCAGTTACCTGCATTGCACTCCGGAGCCCTCACCTAAGCTCACGAGTTCAGCCTACACTGCACCGCGAGCGCCGAGTGATTGATTCCCCGGCGATTGTGGTTCAGTTCATGACAGCTGAAGACAGGCCGAGATAATCTCCGGTGCTCTCACTTGAACTCCGGATTGCAGCCCGGCATCGCGGTGCCGCAAACTCTGAGATCACACCAGGCTGCAGCTGAGAGCTCCAGAGTGCAAAGCAGGTAACTGAATCCAGGCCTGGCATTACAGGAGATTCCTCCGGTAGCCAGCAGAGAGCCGTCGTTACACTGGTCACTGGTGGCTGGTAGCTGATCTCTGTGGAGATCTGCCTGAATGACAGCTCACCAGCGACCATGTAGCAACGTTCCAGCGATCCCTACCTGGTCGGATTGCTGGTGCGTCGCTACGTGTAACGGGACCCTTACCGTTGTAATCTCTCTCTGATACACTTCAGGCCAGTCTTGTATTTGGTCCAGCTACTATCTATGTATATAGGGTTTATGGCTATGGTACTTCCTCCTAACATATAATATACCATTGGGAAGAAAAATAAGGATTTGTGAGGTCCAGCTTTAAGAGTTTAACTATATAAACACTAGTTTTTTGGAATTGTATATAACTAAGCCACTGTGTGGACACTGATCCTTTACTACCACCTTGTGCTTCAAATTGCTATTACATGTGAAATTGTACTAGTTGAAGTATTATGAATTTTCTATGAAATTGGTCACTTGGGGTATGATGTTTTTTTTACTTCGTGTTATTATAATTGTAATTATCGCTTGGATTATTTCTGTGTTTACTGCTTTGTCTTTTAATATGTTTTTATGCTTGATGAATTAATAAAGAAGTAATTTTTATCAAAGTTTCCAATGGAGTTTTTTGTAGGTTTGGTTGCTCTGGTGAAACTCCTGAGAGATATATATATATATATATATATATATATATATATATATATATATATTTAGTGATTTTTGGCTTGTTTCCTCAGTAACAAGCTGAGTAAAGATCTCTACTTGCTGATATAATGACAAAGAGAGGAAAGTCATACATCTGGGGCAGGGCTGTATTTGGCCTTCGTGCTGCCCTAGGCACTTTAAGTGGTCACGCCCCTTACTGACAACGTAAAACTATGATTTGGGGTACACGACAATTTAAGGTGGATCTACTCTGTAACACACTTGAAAAAGTGCTAAACGCTATAAGAATGAAGATCTGCACTTGCTGCGCACACGTTCAGTTTTATTTAGCTTCAGATTTTCAAAGACACTAAAGGGTGCTTTACACGCTGCAACATCGCTAACGAGATATCGTCGGGGTCACGGTATTTGTGACGCACATTCGGCGTCGTTACGACATCGCAGCTTGTGACAGCTAGGAGCGACGATCATCGATCGCAAAAACGACAAAAATCGTTGATCATTGACACGTCGCTCCTTTTCATAATATCGTTGGTGGTGCATGCCACTGGTTGTTCGTCGTTCCTGCGGCATCACACATCGCTATGTGTGACACCGCAGGAACGATGAACATCTCCTTACTTGCGTCCACCGGAAAAGAAGGAAGGAAGGAGGTGGGCAGGGGATCTTCCGTCCACTCATCTCCGCCTCTATTGGACGGCTGCCGTCTGACGTCGCTGTGACGCCGCATGAACTGCCCCCTTAGAAAGGAGGCGGTTCGCCGGCCGCAGCGACGTCACAGGGAAGGTAAGTCCGTGTGACGGGTGTAAACGATGCTGTGCACGCCACGGGTTGCAATTTGCCCGTGTCGCACAACCGACAGGGGCGGCAACACTCGCTAGCGAGATCGCAGCGTGTAAAGTGCCCTTAAGGCTATGTGTCCATGGGACTCTGTACCCGCGGATATATATGCAGGTTTCCCTGGAATCCGCAGCTATTTTTAACTGCGGGATTCCAGCGAAATATCTGCGATAAACCTGTGGGCATTCGTGCGGCTTACCTGCGGAAGTCCCGGCCTCTATCTCCATAGTGGAGAGGCAGGATTTCTGCAGGTAATTCCGCAGAAATAATTGACATGCAATTATGTGCAGCTGCGGGACATCCGCAGTATGTTCCGCAGCCACACATAATGCAGCATAGACACAGCACTCCCCATGTCCCATAGGATAACATGGGGAGTGTCTGTACATTCAGAAACCTGCGGATTTATCTTGAAATTCCAGAAAATCCGCTGATTTTCCGCAGATAAATCCGCAGGTTTAATCTCCCGTGGGCACATAGCTTAAGTGGCTAAAACAGGTAACTGAACCATTTTTCATGCTGTTGCCACCAAGAAGTTTGTGACTAGCACTTAATACAATTTCAATCTAAAAAAGATGCCAGTGTTTCCTACACCTGAAAAACTCAATAGATTCACAGATGTGAAAAACCATGGTGTGCAAATAGCATAACCGTTCACATGCCCAGTGCTTGTACACAGACTACAGTTGGCAGATCCCGGAGATTGACAATCAGACTATCGGCCGAGCCTGTCTGAGGAGTGAGGACCCAGCAGGTCCAATTTTGGACTGTGGATCCATTTTTCTCTAAGAGGTGAGCCACTGCCAGAGATGTGTAGTAGCGTCTGTCTCATAGAGAACACTACCACTCAACAAAGTGAGTGCTCCTGTGTATGGGAGAATCAGGGAGACAGCTGCCAGCCGAATGATGGGACAACTGTCTATAGTGTATGGGGGAGTCAGAACCACCATCTGTACACTGCTACATTACCAGAACCATAATTGGTACATGACTGCATCACCACAACCAAGATCAAATCACTACTACATCACCATAACTAAGCTCAACTTATAATTGTCTAGTATGAAAGTGCATCTTCTAGTATGTCTGTAACAATAGTAAGGAGATACAGGAGTTGTTAGCAGCCATCATCAGACTGCGGACCATACAGGAACCACAGTACGGATGGTGCAGGCAGTAGCACTATTAAACATTTAAAAAATTCCTTATATTTTGGGAGATATCTCCTATGTTTTAGGTACATTAATTCTGAGCACATTGATGCGGGTCTGGATCCGGAGACCCCCGTAAATTGTTCGAAAGACCCCTTAGAAGTGCACAGCTCAGCAGACAGGACAATGACTGTCTACAGCATCCGCTCTGCGCTGTGCACGTGCTTCTAAAAGAGCTTTTCAGCTGTGGTTGGGGGTCCAGATTTCACCCCAATCTGCTTAGAATAATTGGGCATAAAATATAAAAAAACAACAAGTTAAGTTACTCTTTGAGATAGATTTACAATGCTGCTAATAATCAGAAACCGAATGATCTATCTAAACCGGCTGTCACATCACCCGACACAAAAGGAAAAGGTTTTGTTTGTTCGGTGAAGTGATTTTTCCATTTGCATAAATAAACATTTATGTAAGGGACAATTCCTCTACAAAAATCATACACAGTTTAGCTTAACAGAGGTTGTGTAGTCTAGAATAAAACGTTTGCAGTCCGTCTATGTATGACTGCAGACTTGTGGATCCTCCCACCGCACTCACAATGGTCAAGTATGCAATATGAAGACTCCTGGAGAGAACTCATCTAGTGAGTACGGCCTCGCTTAATGCACTTGTGTTGAGCGAGGTGGCGCCCCCTAGACGAGTTCTAGCTTGGACTCTGCATATCGCATATTTGACCGCCGTTCCCGGCACAGACACCAGAGAATCCTCATAGCGCACAATGAGTGCACTTGGAGGAATCACAAATCTTCAGTCTCACAGAGTGACACACAGAGTGACTGCAGACTTGTCATTCTTAACTGCACAACCCCTTTGCTTCAAAATCTATTTTTTAAAATGCAAATGAGGGGGCTTTGGTGCACCCTTGGCATGACCTATGCCTTGGTGCATTCTTATATTTGCATATGAAAGCCAGTCCCTTCTGTTGATTGACAGCGCTCACTTAGTAAGATAGGTAAAATCAGACATACAAGCGGATATTAGACAGCACTCACTTTTACTATTGGAGCGGTCAATAAAAACAAAAGACTTTAAAATACAAATATGAGAGCGTAACAGTGCACCGACACAAAGACCACAACAATGGTGGACTGACACACAGACCACACCAACAGTGCACCAAAGCAAAGACCACTCCAACGGTGCACCAAAGCAAAGACCCCCCCAACGGTGCACCTGACTCGCCCACCCCAGGGCTTTGGGTGACCCGGTGTCGGACCGGACTAGTCCAGGGTAGTCAGCGGTGGCGGGCCCGACTCCGTGACCCTGGCGGGGTCAATTAATATGGCGGCTGTGGGGAGATGATCTAATATATAAAGCTGAATGTGTGTGTGTGTGTATGTGTGTGTGTGTGTGTTTGTGTGTGTATGTCCGGGATTGGCATCGGCACTGTCGCAGCTACAGCCACAAAATTTTGCACACTCACACTTCTGGACCCGAGAGCGTCATAGGCTATGTTTTGAGGGGAAATTTTAACCCCGCTCTTTACAGTTATTCGCCAAAAAACCTGCCTCCATTAAAGCGAATGGAGCTCGGAGCCACAGTGCAGCCAGAACTTCAGAAGAATGCGCAGCCACGCCCTTATATGGAATGTTGGCGTGTCACAATACAGCCAGGGAAAGAGACAGACAGACAGAGAAAGAGGCAGACACAGACAGGGTAAGAAACAGACAGACAAGGTAAGAGACAGACAAAAAGAGATAGACACAGACAAAGATACAGACCGACAGGGAAAGTGACAGACAGGGAAAGTGACAGACAGGGAAAGTGACAGACAGGGAAAGTGACAGACAGGGAAAGTGACAGACAGGGAAAGTGACAGACAGGGAAAGTGACAGACAGGGGAAGTGAAAGATAGACAGACTGGGAAAGAGATAGATAGACAGACTGGGAAAGAGATAGATAGATAGACTGGGAAAGAGATAGATAGACAGACTGGGAAAGAGATAGATAGACAGACTGGGAAAGAGATAGATAGATAGATAGACTGGGAAAGAGATAGATAGACAGACTGGGAAAGAGATAGATAGACAGACTGGGAAAGAGACAGACAGACAAAGAGATAGAGAGAGAGACAGAGAGATATATACAGAGGGGGAGACAGACAGAGAATGGGAGAGAAACAGAGAGACAGTTACTATCCCGGGCAGCGCCGGGTGCTATGTTGTGAGGCGAAATTTTAACCCCGCGCGTTCCAATTTACCAATCAATTTTGCCCCTATCTACATAATGGGGAAAAAGTAAAACGAAAAGTGTTGGGGGCAAATTGACAGCTGCCAGATGTAAACAAGGGGGACTTAAAGAATGAGAGCGATGGCGCCAAAGAGTATATACCGTACAGTTGCTAAGGTGGGGCCCAGACATGGGATACGCACCACACTCGGGGATATGAACACACACACACAATGCGCCACACACTACCACGTATTTTAACACATATACCACCCTCATCACACATCTCACCACACATACACCAACCTCGCCACATAATCGCCCTAAACACACACAAGTCTGGTATTATCCTTAAAAAATAAAAATCTGATTAATAAGCAGCCAAACTACAAGAACAACAAATGTACCACATAGGAAATACGGCAGCTGTCAGTCACATGACCTGTCTATATGTGTATGTGTGAGCTAATATATACTGTCAGGGGGGAGGGATTTCTGTTGCCTGGAGATTTATCAGGCTGCCAATAGCAACCAATCACAGCTTAGCTTCTATTTTGCTACAGTTAATTAATCTGAGCTCTGATTGGTTAATATAGGCAACAAGGACATTCTCAGTATGTGTGAGGTCATAGGATGTTAAATCTGTGTGGAATATCTGTGGTGTTGAAATATATGTTGTGAAATACTTCTATTAGCTTAGTTTTTGCCTTTTAATAATTACATTTCTATTTGTTTTGTGGTTTTTGTGTGCAGAATAAATTTTTGTTAATACATTCTATTTTGTTAACAGCAGTTATTAACCCGGGCGAAGCCGGGTAGTACAGCTAGTAAATAATAAAGTTTGTGAAAATATATATTCGTGACGCCACCTGTGGATTGTGGCTATAGAGCAGCCGCTACTGGATGGGTTCTCCGGGGCTGATGTAATGGCAGCTGTGACGACATGGACACCCAATGCCTCTCATGGGTTAAAGTTTCTTAACATTCAGCCAGACGTATTGTTCTTATGTGTGCTAGCTCATGTTTGCTTAACTATTGTTTCTCCAGACCCTTCCAGTAATCATTGTATTGTAGTTGTGTATTGCTAATGTAATTACCTTAGTAGCCATTGTCTAGTCAGTGACTTGCAGACTACATGTATACCCTCAGTCTTTCTGTGGACATCATTTGGATGAACATTGTCCATGCAGCTTGAGATTCATCCAGTGGGAGAGGTGATCTTGTCCAACCAATCGATGAGGACGCAGTGTGCCCAGAGGGAGGGCTGTGGCTATAAGAGAGGACTTCTTTAAGCCACCAGGTGGATGAAGGTGGATGAATGCTGATGGATCCAGTCTAAGCTCTTAGGAGCTGACTAGAGGATCAGGATACCTTGTGGCTTCAATCTAGGGACTCCGGTTCTGGTTGGAGACCATATCCACAGTCTAGGGATTTCGACCACGGCTGCCAGGATTATATCATCATACCAGGACTACCTAAGGAAGAAACTCAGGTTGGGACAATTTGGTCACCTGGCTACAGACTTTGCAGACATCACACAGCTTCCTAAATCTGGCGCTATTCCTTTCTCGGGGGGTGCCCGCCGAAAGCGGGGTGCTGCTGGATTGGAGTAAGTGGCCCTGGAAGCTCTGAGGCACGGACATTCTAATCCCTGGTGAGCCAGCGGAAGGGTGAGACTCTGTTGCCTGTTATATTTGTGTTTTGCAGGTTATGTGTTATGTGCCGTTAATATTTTGGGGATCCAATAACGTCTAATTATTGTGGTTCCCTGACCCTGTGTTATCTGAGTAGTGTTCCGCCCACGGTTAAGGAGGCTGGCGTTCAGTTGGGATGAGCCCTGAGCCACGCTGTCTTTCTAAAGGTGGCTGGTTCAGTGGACAAGAGCACCCACTGAGCCCCATGTCTCCACAGCAGCTATGGTGGTTCTGCTCCCCACAGGTGGAGCGGTACCCCGGGGCAACCATTGGTGCTTGTTAGAGTCTATGATGGTTTTGTGAATGATGCGGTGCAGGGCCGACAGGGCAGTGAAAGGAATGGACACAGACAGCAGTCTCTTTACCTTCTTTTACTCTGCGACAAACGGTGCAGTCCTGGGAGACCGTTACAGTGGTAATGGCAATCCGGTCGGCCTGGAAGCAGTTGGGGTTATTTCCTTGGCCAGGTGAGTATTGAGGCCTTCTCCTTACTCTTTCTTCTCTTTTACAGGACCCTGCAATATTGGTTTAGCGGGAGCCCTCTCTCTGCTGGGACTTGTGGTACGTCCCGTTCCCGTATGGTAGGCTGCGCAGGCCCTCTCTGATGCTTCTCTGCTGGAGTCCACACCGGACCCCGGTAATGTAGCTGTATCTTTGGGTTGTTTTGGGGGCCAGGAGACCTACAGACCTCCTGCCCTTCGGATTCGGTTACTGGGGGATCTAACACCCTGGTAACCACAGACTCCGATGTCTAATTTTCAGTGGGTTCTTCTGAGGCTAACCGGTTCCAACCTGTTCTAGAATCTTTTCTCTGTGCCTCTCTGCAAATCCTGCTTTTCTGGGCTGAGCTATCTTAGCTCCAGGCCCCAGCTCGCAAGCCTGCACTACTCAAACTCCTCTCTCCTTGAACTCTCCTCACAGACTAACTCCTCCCCCAGGTCAGAGCTTAAGGGATCCTCCCTGGAACTCCAAGTTTAGAGCTCCCCCTGCTGGCCTGGGAGAGGAACGGTGTTGGATGCTGGTACTTACTGGCCAATAGATTTCTCCAATTACCTCTAGGCTCAGCATTAACCCTTTGGAGGAGGGCAACACTGTTGTGGAAACCAGATGCTGGGGCGCCACACTCCCCCTTAGTTAAAATCAGTACTCCCGGACTGAGGAAACATAAACAAGGCATAATATTTTAACATTCCATCCCTTTTTGGGAGGCACTTTTCTTAAACGTTACAAACTTAAATGACAACTATTATGAGTCCAGTGTGGCTCCCTGCCGGGTGTCCATTACACTGCTCCATGGGGGACCCGCCGCGATAAAACCCCCATCGTAGGCTCTGGGCGTGCGTCAGAGCATCGATGCCCCCATTCTATGCAAGCCAGACGGGTTTTTCTTCTGGGGTGCGGAGCACACTGGGTGCTAACTATATACACTAACAGTTTTGGTCACTCATAGTCCAGTGGCCCAATTGTCCATATACTCAATCACCTAAAATAAAAAGCATTTTATACAAGACATTTCAAATAACTATTTACAATCTGATAAGTATTTCTTTTTATTCTCTATACCTTGGAGGGGGCTGTCCCTGGGTGCTACGTTGGGGCCTGCGTAGTACTGGCGTTGATCCTCTACTACTTGGGATGTCTACTACCTCAGTGCTGCTGGTAGGCCTAACTCTGACAGGTATGCGTGATTGCTGCCTACGGGTTCTTGGATTCACCAAGGGTATGACAGATTCACCACTGGCAGGGGGTTGATTTTCCTGTTCCACTGCTGGCGTGACATCTATTGGTGGGACTGACAGGTCTTTAGGTGGATCTGGAACCTCTTCTGTTTCTGGTACAACCACTTGCGGGAATGTCAATACTGGTACCACTATAGCCTTATTTATTTGGGTCCATGTTTTGGGGAATTTTCCAAGTACTGTTTGGATCATTTCTCCTTCTTTCTCTTGAATTTGGGGACTTTCTTGAACTTCTTTGATTTTACACCGTTCAGGGCATACTTTCAGACGATCTCTTGAGACTGCTTGATATGTTTTGCCTCCATCCTTACTTATGAGACACACTTTGCTATTGTCAAAATTTGAGGGGATAACTGTGTAGGGTTAATTTTCCCACTGGTCATCTAATCTGTGCATCTTCCGCTTTTTCTTGCGGACCTGTTCGCCAGGTGCTAAAGGAGTTGCTGGGACTGTTTGATTGTAGTTCTTTTCTTGTCTCATTCTTGCTTGGGACAGGCTCTTTTCCACACATTCCTGAACTTTGCGGTATTGTTGTTGTCACTCTGTATCCCAATCTTCCTTCTGTTGGACTGCTTCAGGTGACACAGTTCCCATGTCGAAGTCTACAGGTAACTTGCCAGGTCTTGCTCGCATCAAGTAAGCGGGGCTGCAGTTGGTGGATTTTACTGGGATATGATTGTAAAGGTCTACCAGATCTGGTAACTTCTCTGGCCATTGGTTTCTTTCTTCTAGAGGCAGAGTCTTGAGCAAGTCAATAACCACATGATTCATTTTCTCACACAGTCCATTGTTTTGAGGGTGGTACGGTGTTGCTCTTATTTTCTTACAGCCGTACATGTGACAATTCTTGTAACACTTCTGCTTCGAATGTAGGGCCTTGATCAGTCAGTACCCTTTCAAGATTACCGTGGGGTCGACAGAAGTATACTTGGAATGCCTTAGCGGCTGTCCGGGCGGTCTGATCTTTCACAGGCACTACTACCAGGAAACGAGAGTAATGGTCCACAATGGTGAGGGCATAGACATAGCCTGACCGGCTTAGCGTTAATTTCACATGGTCCATGGCCACTAACTGAAGGGGCTGCTTCGTGATAATTGGCTGCAGGGGAGACGTCTGGTTGGTATCATCTTTCCGCCTTAGGTTACACGGACCACATTCTCGGCACCACTTCTCGATTGCGTTTCTCATTTTCACCCAGTAGAACCGATCGCGGAGTAGGACCTCCAACTTCTTCCACCCGAAGTGTCCTGCTCCATCGAGGTAAGCTGCTAGGACCATAGGGGCATCCCTCTGGGGAACCACTATTTGCCAGACGAGTTCATTGGTTCGCCAGTTAACATATCTTTTTCATAGCTTGCCCTTGTAGAGAAACAGTCGTCCCCTCTCCTTCCACAGCTGTTGGGCTTCTTGTGGAGCACCTGGACCAAGATGGGTTTCAGCTTGTGCTAGCTTTTCTTTGACTAATCGGACGGCCGGGTCACTGTTCTGTGTTTCCTCCCATCTATGATGGAGTAATGGGTTGACCGAGACCCCTTGCTGGCTCAAGCGCTTCTCTTTTACAGCATGCCCGCACTGGGAGACACCCTGTTGGTGGAAAGCTGGTAACTATCTCTTCCAGTTCATCCAGGTCTTCCCCAACTTCGAGTAAATGAGGAATTCTGGACAGCGCATCAGCATTGTTATTCTTTCGGCCAGCTCTGTACTTGATGGTATAGTCAAAGTTAGACAGCCGAGCCATCCATCGCTGTTCTAGCGCACCTAGCTTGGCTGTTGCCAGGTGGGTCAATGGATTGTTGTCCGAGAAGATGGTAAACTTGGCCGACGCCAGATAGTGCTTGAAGCGTTCGGTCACTGCACAGACGATGGCGAGGAACTCCAGCTTAAAGGAACTGTAGTTTTCTGGATTCCTCTCTGTTGGATGAAGCTTTCTACTGGCGTAGGCTATCACTTTCTCTCGGCCTCCCTGTACTTGGGACAGAACTGCCCCCAATCCCACGTTGCTGACATCTGTGTATAGTACAAACGGCTGGCCGTAGTCAGGGTAAGCCAGAATTTCTTCCCCAGTGAGAGCCATCTTCAACCGGACAAAGGATGTTTCTACTTGACTGCTCCATTCGAACGGAGGGCTTTGCTTCTTAGCCTTCTTCGGCTGACCCACCCACTGACCAGGCGCTATTTTCGTGAAACAGTCAATGAACCTTCGGTAGTATCCCACCAGCCCAAGGAACTGCTGCACCTCCTTTATCGTGGTGGGTCTTGGCCAGTCCTTGATTACTGTGACTTTCTCTGGATCAGGTGCCACACCTTCTGCGCTGACTAAATGACCCAGGTACTGTACCTTTGGCTTCAAGAGGTGACATTTTGACGGCTTTATCTTCAGGCCATACTCGGACAAGGATTCAAACACTTCTGCCAAGTGCCTCAGGTGGTCTTCATAGGTTTTTGAGTAGACTATGACGTCATCCAGGTACAATAACACGGTTTCAAAGTTGTAATGGCCCAAGCAGCACTCCATCAATCTTTGAAATGTCCCTGGGGCGTTGCAGAGCCCGAATGGCATACAGTTGAACTCGCAGAGGCCCATTGGTGTAGTGAATGCAGTCTTCTCCTTGTCTGACTCTGCCACGGGAACTTGCCAATACCCACTGGTGAGATCCAAGGTGGAGAAATAGTTAGCTGATTTTAAAGCTGCTAATGACTCTTCTATTCTGGGTAGTGGATAAGCATCTTTATGTGTAATGCGGTTAATTTGCCTGTAATCAACGCACATTCTCATTGTGCCATCTTTTTTCTTTACGAGCACTAGTGGAGCTGCCCAGGGGCTACAACTATCTCTGATCACCCCAGCCTCCTTCATGTCCCGTAACATTTCTTTGGCACGCTGATATTGAGCTGGGGGTATAGGGCGGTATCTCTCTTTAATGGGATGATGGTCACCAGTGGGGATTCGATGTTTAACCCCTTTTACCTGCCCAAAGTCTAGAGTGTGTTTGCTGAAGACCTGATCGTACTCCTTTACCACCCGATAAACCCCATGCTTTTGGTGTAAAGGGGTGGAGTCGGTTCCCACATGTAATTTTTGACACCAGTCCATCAGCTGTCCCTTGGAGCCATTGTCTTCCGCCTGGTCGGACGGGATCAAGGGTTCCATTGTCCTGATGGCATTATTACTGAGTGTACAGCTTAGCTACAGTGGCGTACCGGGGCAATTTTGCTTCCTCCTCCCCACAATTCAGGATGCGGACGGGTACTCTTCCCTTGCGGACGTCTGCTACCCCTCTGGCTGTTAGGACTCCAGGCTTGCTGTCTGAATACACAGGTTCTACCAGGGCCTGGTAATCCTGACCCCTGAGGCCTATTGCTGCCCGACACCATATCAACATTTCACTTCTTGGGGGTATTGCAATGGGGAAGGGGTCACTTACCCTCACACTGCTAATTTCTCCCCAGGCCAGCTCTACCTGCTGCCTTCTCCTCAGGGCTCTGATCTCCCTCTGTAGGGCACGCTGCTGCCCAGAGCTGGCAGTTTCAGCCACCTGTTGCAACAAAATTATCACCTCGGCAAGACAATTTTCCATCACATTTGTACAGATTGTCAACATTGGGTGAGACTCTTTGCGATCAACATCCACAATTATCATTCCCTGAGATGGCAATTCTACCCGCCCCACTTTAATGGTTACCTCTTTGTACCCAATTTGAGGCACGGGCTGGCCATTACTGGCTACAATCGTTAAATCATCACCTGGGCCACGGGTAATGGCTGACTCGGACCAGTATCTTTTGTACAGTACATAAGATATGGTCGTTACCTGGGACCCCGTGTCCAAGAGGGCAGTCAATGGGATTCCATCCAGCACAATAGGAAAACCCGGTCGTCCTCCCACATACTTGTTGTGCCAGGAAGTCGAGCCGGGGTTTCTTACACCTGGGGGTTGGCTCCTGGCCCCAGGTTCGGCCCGTTTAAAGGACAGTGCCTTGCGTAGTGGCCCGCCTGGCTGCAGCGGAGGCAGATCGGTTGTCCAGCTGAATCATACCAGTCTGTGTCTTTTCCTCGGGTCGGCGGAATCCTCCTTTGCCGCATGTCATCTGGACTGGAGGCAAACTCGATTCTCGCCGGCGATGGGGTCACTTGTAGAGACTGCACTGTTTTTGCGAGGGCAGCCACAGTCTTGGTCAGTTCTTGGACCTGTTGCCTGAGGTCTGCAGAGGGGTCATTATCCAGGGTCTGCGCTTCAGCACCTGCAGTGGCTCGGGTTGCAGGCACCAGCTCTGGGTATGTGATAGCAAGAGGCCGGAGGGGTACTGTTTCATTTGGTGTAGATTCTCTCAGCACCCGAATGGCTTGGTCCTTAAACTTTGCAAAGTCCAGGGCAGGGTTCTGCAGGACCATAATGCGCAGCGGTGTCCTGTGAACGTCTGACAGGAGCCCTTCTATAAACTGCTCAGTCAGTAGTTTGTCTTCACCACGTACACTCTCTGGGTCCACCTATTTAACTGCTCTTAGCACCTCTTGTAAGTTTAGGGCATAGTCCCGTATGCTGTCTTGTGCCCTTTGTTTGCACCCAAAGAATTTCATTTTGATTTCTGCTGCAGTGCGGGTGTCAAAAGTGTTCTTCAACTTGGCCAGTATTTGGGTTACTGTCCCTTTATCAGTGTCAGACCAGGACTTTACTTCACGCTGGGTTGCGCCAGTTAACTGTCCTATTATTATGCCCACCTTCTGGTTTTCAGTTAGAGGATACACCTTAAACAAGCTGCGCAGTCTTTCTCTGAAGTCGCTCAGCATATGTGACTCCCTGGAGTACTGCAGTAGCCATTCTGCTCCCGGGAGGTATGGCATTGTGAGTGGCATTACGGGCGCTACAGCGGGAGCTGGGGCGACGGCGACTGGGATTACATGGGCCGGTGCTGCGGCGTCCTGGGCTATAGCAGCCACCTGCTCCCTCTCAGCATTGGACATCCTTCTTCCCCCTTAGTGGACCTTACCAGGCTCCACTCCTTTTTCAAATCTCCTCTGAGTCGCGCGGGGTTAACGAACCTCCGCTCTGATGGCGCGCTTTCTTTGCGCCCCTTTTCGGGCATGCCCCCCTTCTTCCTGCGCTGAGCAAATTCAATGGCGGCGGCAGCTTTGACACAGTAGAACACAGTCTCTTATGCACAGTTCTGTAAGGCGCACAATACCCGGTGGGACCGGGCATGAGATCCTGTTCGTGACGCCAAAGTTGACTCGCCCACCCCAGGGCTTTGGGTGACCCGGTGTCGGAGATGATCAGTAATAAAGTTTATGAAAATATATATTCGTGACGAGAGTTGAGCGCGGTTCGCAGTTCTCCAGTTCGCGGTTCGAGTGATTTTGGGGGCTGTTCTAGATCGAACTAGAACTCGAGCTTTTTGCTAAAGCTTGATAGTTCTAGTTACGTTCGAGAACGGTTCTAGCAGCAAAAAGCCAAGCTAATTACTAGCTGGCTTTCCGCTGTAATACTGGAAGTACTGTGACTCACACTATTATGAAATTTCAACGTATAGTCTGCGGGAACAGCGCGTTCAGATCACTGCTGCTGGGATAATGGCCAGAGAAGCAACGGCATGTGTGATAGGATGCCCATGTCACATGTCCCTGCATTAAAATACGGGCATCTGCCCGTCTGGACGCCATTATCTGTCTTCTGCGTCTGGGTGTCAGTTACCACAGGTGCAGCTCCTGTCTCCGATACTGCTGTGTACGCTCTACACACAGCGCTATACAGAATAGGGATAGAAGTTTCTTTCAGCCCTTGTAAGGGCTAATAACAGCAGGCTCAGAGCCATAGGTGACAGTCAGGTCCGTGGAAAGAGGTTATAACAGCTACAGATAAGAGCGTCTGTGTAGCTAAGGTCAGGGAGTTCCTTGCTGCATTTCACCATTAGGAGGGATAGAAAGTGAGGCTTCCTTACCTCTACACTGACCCACAACCCGGCCACTGTACCCTCCTGCCCTTTGCACACTCAAGCTCATTGTTACTAAGCCATTATACTAGCAAACACTGAAGAAACTTAGTGGCATCCTAAAAGTGGCTGTTGGACTTCCATTAGTGTCCCACTAGTGCAAATCTATTTGCAGCACCTCTGCATTGCACACTCAAGCTCATTGTTACTAAGCCATTATGTGAAGATGTAATTTACCCTCTCACTGTATATGCTGTGATACTATGTCATGATATGTATATTTCCCTGTCATTTATTTTGTATAATATGTCATGTATTTCCTTGGGGGAGCTACTGGTCTCAATGTGTCTCTCTCATACAATTGCAGTCTTGGCATCTAATGTGATTATGTAAATAGCCTGTCCTCTTCTATCCAGAGTTGTGTATCTAGTCTGTAATTGCATTGGCCAGTGAAGGAATAGTCATTGTTCTGCACAGCAGGGGATCCCATCATCTACTGTGGCTGGCAGACATATCGCAGACATATCGGAGCCCTGTGATGGACCAAACCATTGATAATAGGATGTGTGACCCCTACCCCCTGAACATGGTGGGCTGGTCAAGGAGCACAGACAATGCATTTCCCTTTTTGTAACTTCAGAGTGAGCTGAAACTTGGAAAGAGAAGGAGCTCCCAGCCTGGGTGGTTGTGGACACGGACAGAGCTAGGCCTGTGTGGCGGCCCGTGGGATTGTGTGGAACTCTTTGGACTACTGTAAGGACGATTGCTTTGTTATCCGGTCCGAGGATTGTCGGGAAGGGCCCCCGAATCTGTTTTACGTGGACTTATCGTGTGCTGTTCCAGTGTTCTTGTGAATAAACCTGGTGGATCGTCCCTCGGCCTCGTCCATTCTTTGCTCTGTTGTACACCCCCGTCACACATTATACTAGCAAACACTGAGGAAACTTAGTGGCATCCTAAAAGTGGCTGTTGGACTTCCATTAGTGTCCCACTAGTGCAAACCATTGACGATAGGATGTGTGACCCCTACTCTCTGAACATGGTGGGCTGGTCAAGGAGCACAGACAATGCATTTCCCTTTTTGTAACTTCAGAGTGAGCTGAAACTTTGAAAGAGAAGGAGCTCCCAGCCTCCCAGTACATTACCATCAAACTGCAGTATTACATCCTAATATCCTAGATCGTTAACCAGCTACAGAAATCTGGCTATAATGAAACGACATGACCATGATCCAGTGTAACCCAGAATAAATCGGAGCAGTTGTCCTACACCAAGCCTTCAGGGTCCCTTTAGTCTATACTCACTATCAGTGAGATGCCAGCAAAATACACAAAAACCGTGCAAATGAAGGTAGCATAAGGAGAGGGTTTCCCACGGGATTACCCAGGAGTGTACTGCACAATACTGCAGTTTGATGGTAATGTAGCATCCTTTATTTACATCTCTTGGATATTATTGGAGGTCTAGGCCTTTACTAAATTGTATGTAGTATTACAAACCCTGTTTATCATCTGTGGTGGATCTAACTGATCAATTATTTTGGACAAACTAAGCAGCAATGTAACGTGTAATACTGTTTAAACATATGTATAGTGCATTAAGGAGAGGTTACTAATATTATATTGATATACAATTTTCTCATATGTATTGTTTCCCAACGTGATAGGTTTAACATGACATAGGCTTTTTAAGTGTTTTTATTATCCTCTGTGTGTGCCACACTCCTGGTGTGGATATGTGGTTTTTTGTACAATAAAGTTAACTCCTTGTATAAATTGATCATGTGGTGATCCCGTGCTTGGTATACCTCTTTTCTCTTTCATTAATCGGCATGAATAAATATATGTCCCAGTGGGAAGCTCACCGTGCTGCAATGCGGCCTAGCGGAGCGGACCATCCACCGCCTGCCCCTTCCAGTGCATCCGCGCGCTCTTCATCTTCTAGGACTGTGGGGACAGCTGTCACACCTGGTTTTCCACGCACAACTTCCACCACTGTAACCCCAACAGGCAGTTTGCTTGGTAGGTCATCATTTGGTTTGGAAGGGGAAACAAGTGCGTGTATACAGCTCTCTCAGACATCGATAGCACCAACGTTGGATGAAGGCAACATCATGACTACGCCTGCACTTTCCTCACAAACCTGCATTTTTCCAGGGACACCCTACTCACCACCGTCTACACACAGCAGCCAGATCTCTGTCCCTCAGATGTGGACAAATAAAAGGCCATTTCCTGCGACCCATGACAAAGCTAAGAGGTTGACTTTATCCCTCTGTAAGCTCTTGGCTACCGAAATGCTGCCTTTCCGCCCAGTCGCCACTACTTCTCTAAGAAAGGTGTGCCTGCGCTACACCAGCATATCGCACACAACATCACCGCTTCCTTGAGAAACTCTGTGTGTGAACGTGTGCATTTCACCACAGATACTTGGACCAGTAAGCATGGACAGAAACGTTACATGTCGCTGACTGGGCACTGGGTAACTATGGTGATAGATGGTGAAGGGTCTGCTGCACAAGTATTGCCGTCCCCACGGCTTGTGTGTCAATCCTCTGTCTGTCCAAGTTCCTCCACTGCTTCTGCCTCCTCAACCTTGTCTGGGTCCTCCGCCACAAGCCTGCCTGGTCAGGCCACCAGCGTTGTAACTGCGCAGAAGGAATCACGCACACCTCATTACTATGCTGGCAGCAGAGCGCAACGGCATCAGGCGGTCTATGTCTTGAAATGTCTTGGAACTAAGAGTCACACAGCGGCTGAGTTGTGGGCAGCTCTGGAGACTGAGTTTGGTAAATGGTTGTCTCCACTCAACCTGCAGCCTGGTAAGGCCGTGTACGACAATGCTGCAAACCTGGGTGTGGCCCTTCGCCTGGGCAAGGTGACACACGTGCCTTGTATGGCTCACGTGTTGAACCTTGTTGTCCAGCAATTTTTAACACACTATCCCGGCCTAGATGGCCTTCTGAACAGGGCACGAAAACTGTCTGCTCACTTCCGCCGTTCAACCGCCGCAGCTGAGCGACTTGCATCGCTCCAGAAGTCTTTCGGCCTGCCGATTCATCGCCTGAAATGCGATGTGCCGACACGCTGGAATTCGACTCTCCACATGTTACAGCGACTGTGGCAGCACCGCCGAGCCCTGGTGCAATACGTCATGACTTATAGCCTGGGCCAACGAGATGCAGAGGTGGGGCAGATCACCCTGATGGAGTGGTCTCAGATCAAGGACCTATGCACCCTTCTGCACAGTTTCGACATGGCGACGAATATGTTTAGCGCTGACAATGCCATTATCAGCATGACAATTCCAGTCATTTACATGCTGGAGCACACGCTAAACACTATTTGGACTCAGGGGGTGGGACAACAGGAAGGGGAGGGACTACAGGAGGATTCATATGCGCAAGAGACAACAACATCACCAAGGTCCAGACGTTCATCATTACCAAGGCGGCAGGCATGGGACCATGGGGGGCAGGGATCAACAAGGGCGCATTGTATGATAACCAATAGAGACAAAAAGGACTTAACGTGCAGACATTCAAATGCAACATAATAAGTCAGAATCACAACCTGAAGTCCTGCTTATAAAAATCATTTTTATTGTGACATGTAAAAAAAAGGTTGGATTTATATTATATATAAATAGACTACAATGATAAAGAACACAGGGATAATGACTTCAGCTCTTTCTAACCAAGCTTTCCACTGACACAACTTACTTGTTAAATCATATACTTACCACACTACTCCCACCATGTTCACCTATGCCCTCACAGTCTTTGCCCCTCTCCTCCTCACTCTCCTTCGCTATCCCCACACCCCAGCACCCTCTAAGCAAATATTCATCTCCCCCTCCCTCCTGCCTTCTCATCTGTCCTCATCTGCTGACCTATTCCTGAACCTCAGATCGCTCCTAATATCGCGCAGACCATGCCGTCCAATCTCCTTCTCCCACCTGCTCTCCCTTTCTCTACTCCTTCTCACTGCTGGTGACATAGCCCCCAATCCTGGCCCCCCATGGATGGTACACCCCTCTTTATCACCCACACACCACTCTCCACATAATAGTCACTACCGCAATCTATCCAACATAAAAACTATTCCCCTCTCACCGACTCCGCCGCCCCCTCTCTCAGGAGCGCTCTGGAATGCCCGCTCAGTGTGTAATAAACTGCACATCATTCATGATCTCTTTACCTCCAGCAATCTATCCTTTCTGGGCATCACCGAAACATGGCTGACACCATCCAACTCTGCCTCCCCAGCTGCACTATGTTACGGTGGCCTGCACTTCTCCCACACTCCTCGCCCTGGCAATAGACAAGGTGGAGGAGTGGGCCTCCTTCTTTCTAACAACTACAACTTCACCACAATCCCACCTCTACCCTCCCTCGACCTGCCTTCCTTTGAAGTGCACTCTGTCCGAATCTATTCTCCCTCCAACCTCCAAGTGGCTGTCATATACAGACCCCCGGGCGCCACCACTGCCTTCCTCGACCACTTTTCTGCCTGGCTTCTACACTTTCTCTCTGCTGAGATTCCCACCATAATCATGGGTGACTTCAACATCCCCACTGACACTCGCCAACAAGCTGCTTCCAAACTCCTCTCCCTTGCTTCGTCTTTTGGCTTAACTCAGTGGTCCACCTCTGCCACCCACAAAGATGGACACACACTAGACCTTATCTTCACCCGCCTCTGTCCCCTTTCTGACTTCACAACTTCCCCCCTCCCCCTATCTGACCACCATCTTCTGACCTTTTCAGCCCTGTCCTCCTCACCTACCCCCCCTGTCCAGCACCTAGCACATCCCCGCAGAAACCTTGCACACCTCAACATGCACACCCTCGCCGACTCTATCCTCCCACTGTCCTCCATATCGTCCCTCCACGACACAGACAGCGCCACCACTTTCTACAACACCACCCTCACATCAGCTATTGATTCAGTCGCTCCCCTTGTGCATGGCAGAGTGAGACGAATCAATAGACAGCCCTGGCACAACAGCCTCACTAAAAAACTTCGGCAAAGGTCTAGGGCTGCAGAGCGGCGGTGGAAGAAAACGCACTCCCAGGAAGACTTCACCACATTCAAAAATGCAATTCACACATTTCGTTCAGTCCTCACCTCCGCTAAACACGATTACTTCAGAAACCTCATATCCTCTCTAACACACAACCCCAAACAGTTATTCAACACTTTCAACTCCCTCCTTCGCCCGCCACTGCCCCCTCCAACCTCCCTCATTTCTGCAGAAGACTTTGCCACCTATTTCCAAGAAAAAATCGACCTAATAAGGCAAGTCTTCTCTGCTCAGCCACCACAACCCCTTCATGTAGCTGACCACTGCCCCTCTCCCATAAACTTCCTCCCCACCATCACCGAAGGAGAGCTTGCACGTCTTCTCTCAAAAGCACACCTCACCACCTGCGCACTTGACCCCATGCCATCCCACCTCCTTCCCAACCTCACCACCATCCTTATTCCAGCCTTAACCCACCTCTTCAACCTATCTTTAACGACTGGAACCTTCCCCTCTGCCTTTAAACATGCAACAGTCACACCTATCCTAAAGAAACCTTCCCTCGATCCAACCTCTACTACCAGCTATCGCCCCATATCACTACTCCCACTTGCCTCAAAACTCCTGGAACAGCATGTCCATGCTGAACTTTCCTCCCACCTCTCCTCTAACGCTCTCTTTGACAACCTACAGTCCGGCTTCCGTCCACATCACTCTACCGAAACTGCCCTGACTAAAATCACAAATGACTTGCTTACTGCCAAAGCGAACAAGCACTTCTCTATACTCCTACTCCTAGACCTGTCCTCAGCCTTCGATACCGTTGACCACTCCCTCCTATTACAGACCCTCTCTTCCCTTGGTGTCAGAGATCTTGCCCTCTCTTGGATCTCTTCATACCTCTCAAATCGCACTTTCAGTGTCTCCCACTCCCACACAACCTCTTCATCCCACCATCTCTCTGTTGGCGTCCCTCAAGGCTCTGTCCTAGGACCCCTACTTTTCTCGATCTACACATTTGGCCTGGGACAACTCATAAAGTCCCATGGCTTCCAATACCACCTATATGCCGACGACACCCAGATCTACCTCTCTGGCCCAGATGCCACATCTCTGCTGTCCAAAATCCCGAAATGTCTATCTGCTATATCCTCTTTCTTCTCCTCTCGCTTCCTAAAGCTCAATGTGGCCAAAACTGAACTAATCATCTTTCCTCCGTCTCACCTACACTCTCCACCTGATCTATCTATTACAATAAATAACACCACGCTCTCGCCAGTACCCAAAGTTCGCTGCCTCGGAGTGACCTTTGACTCTGCCTTATCCTTCATACCACACATCCAATCCCTCACCACCTCCTGCCGTCTTCAACTCAAAAATATTTCCAGAATCCGCCCTTTCCTCAATTTGCAATCTACTAAAATGCTAGTGCATGCCCTCATAATCTCCCGCCTCGACTACTGTAACATCCTCCTCTGTGGCCTCCCTGCCAACACGCTCGCCCCTCTCCAGTCCATCCTTAACTCTGCTGCCCGACTTATCCACCTCTCTCCTCAATACCACCCCGCTTCTCCCCTCTGCATGTCCCTCCACTGGCTTCCAATCCTCCACCGTATCCAATTCAAACTTCTAACACTGACCTACAAAGCTGTGCATAATCTTTCCCCTCCGTACATCTCCGAACTACTCTCCCACTACACTCCAACACGTCACCTCCGGTCCTCCCAAGATCTCCTCCTCTCCTCCGCTCTCATTCGCTCCTCACGCAACCGACTCCAAGACTTCTCCCGAGCATCCCCAGTCTCCTGGAACTCGCTGCCTCAACACGTCAGGCTATCCCCTACCCTTGCAAACTTCAAACGGAACCTGAAAACGCACCTGTTCAGAAATGCCTACAATCTACAATGAACTCGCTGCCGCCCGACCACCGTGCGGAGCTGCCGCCCGACCACCGTGCGGAGCTGCCGCCCGACCACCGTGCGGAGCTGCCGCCCGACCACCGTGCGGAGCTGCCGCCCGACCACCGTGCGGAGCTGCCGCCCGACCACCGTGCGGAGCTGCCGCCCGACCACCGTGCGGAGCTGCCGCCCGACTACCGTGCGGAGCCGCCGCCTGACCTACACCCCACCTATTGTCTCCTCCCTATAATCCTATAGAATGTAAGCCCGCAAGGGTAGGGCCCTCTTCCCTCTGTACTAGTCTGTCTACTGTAACTTGTATACGTATTTTGTATGTAACCCCCCTTCTCATGTACAGCACCATGGAATTAATGGTGCTCTATAAATAAATAATAATAATAATAATAATAATAATAGAAGAAATTATCACATTAACCCCAGCATGTAAGGTGTAACAGGTTAGTAATAAGCTCACCCATGAAGTATTATAATAGATCGCATGAAATGATCCTATATCATGGGGTAGCAGGGCAAGTCAGATTGGTTGGATAAACGGAGGTGACAGACAAAAAATCCTCCAAAATTACATAGTTAAGATCTCCATATTTCAAGATATATGTGCTGGTGACTATATTACCAGGCAGGATTGAAAGCGGAGCGCTTCAGAATAGTGCATATTAAACCAATCAGGCTCACCCATGTGTCAGACTGCACCGGAAAAATCACAACTCGTGTGCCCCTACGCGTCTCGCCTCAAGCTTCATAAGGGGGAGGTGACCAGGAAAAAGTGGCAGTAAAAGGGTTTTAGCCAGGTGGGGTTTATAACTCAAAAAGACAGTGCTGATAGGTCAGTTTTGGTGTCAATATTGTCCGGGTCATAGCGCGCGTGTCCACGGCCCCGCCCCCGGTCGCATCACTTCCGGCTCTCCAGAGGTGACATAAGGTGTCAGCGCTATGGACGCCATCAGAGGCAAGCTCAGGGGGAGGAGAGTGTAGGCGCGTGCACCGGACAACAAACACATACATCACGTGTAAGTGACGAGGGCTCGGGTGAGCGCATGCGCACTACGCAACACCCGCAGCTCCAGCCAGTAGTAGTGACGGGGGAGGGGATAGATAGACACAAGAAGACAGGCAGAAAGAGGAGGGGAGAGAAACCACAGGGAGGCATCTAGTATAAATCAGATGCCTAGAGGGTCATCCACAGCGTAACCATAGTATATTTAATACATATATAGATGCAGTCAGTCTGGAAATTAATATATCCATTTATTGCAATCCATGCATATATATACACTTTTGGGACACTGTTCAAGTCCTATCTAGGATGTCAGTATATACCCCAAACTACGAGAAAAAGAAAGAAGAAAGAAAACAAAAAGAAAGAAGAGAAAAAGAAAGAGGAAAAGAGAGTGACATATGTATGCATAGATAGACCAAAGAATATGTATATACATACACGTAAAATACAAGCATATACAAAAGTACACCCTTATTAATATCACAATTACAAAAAATGTCATGTCAGTACGTCAAAACAGGGTACATTAGGCATGTATATGCATGTATATGCATAAACACAATTGTCCCACATACATGTGCATCACTGTCATCCCTCCCATTATGTGATTGCAGTGGGTGAGCAGACCCCCTGCAAAAGGGAGCATAGTTAACCCGGAAATGTTATTAATAAAAATGTTTTATTTGTATGTGCATGTACATTGTGTTAGGGGACCCCGAGTGGCCGGGTGGGACGGCTGTCACCACAGTGGGGAGGAGGAGCCGGCAGAGACAAGGGGAGGGGGAGAGCAAGGGTGTGAGGAAAAGATTAGATCAAGGGGGCAGTCGTCTCGGGGACAGGAGCGGAGCAGCAGAGCCGGGGCAGAGTGTGGGAGCTGGAAATCAGGGAAGCCGGTGAGAAAAGGAGCAGGCGGAACCTCATAGAGTGAAGCAGTCCGGTGTGGGTCCGGGCTGTGGGTAGCCAGAAGTGGGAGCCGGGCGAAGTGGAGTAGTCAGGCACATCCCCACTGGAGGGGACGCAGGGACAGGCTTCCCCCAGCTAAGAAAGCGTAACATCACCTCTATGGCTTTGTTTGGGACTTTGTGAGAAGTAGCATCCGGGACAGCAGTGTGTGCACGTCAGGCAGAGTGTGTGAGCGGAACAGCAGGGGACACCGGAGATAAGGAGGTGGACGCAACCTCAGAGCCTATTCTGCCGGTGTGGGTCCGGTGTATGCTTGGCTGAAGAGTGGGTGCCCGACGGAAGTGGAGTACTTAGGGCATAGCCCCACCAGAGGGTGCGTTTGGACAGGTTGTCCCCAGCTCCACAGAAATTGTCATCTGCCAGATCTATTGCTGACCGGATTGCTTTGTTTTTTTATCTGTGAAGAATAAAAGAATGTTTGTTCCTTGCATTGTACCCTGCCTGAAGAGTGTTTGTGCGCCGGAGAACATCTACACCACCACCACACTCTGCCCCACCAAGTCATCTCCTGTCCCCATAGTGACGGTGGAACCAGGGGTAAGCCTGATACCAAGGGCCACGACTACAAGGCCGGAGGCACCCCTGGCACCCCGTTACATGTGGCGTAGTCGGCAGGATCCGGATCGTATGCAAGGGGACCCGCTCCAAGAAGATGGAGACCAAGTGGTGCCAAGGGCCCCTGATCCGGACTCTCAGCGAAGATTTACAGTCCATGGGTGGGAAGAAGAAACAGTGCCTGAGGTGAAGGACCGGGCACAAGATGGCGGCAAGATGGCCGTTGTCTGGGAAGACACGGAAAGCGCGCGCAAGATTGGCGCCAAAAGAAGAGCCTGGGGCTGGCCGGCGCCGAAGGAAAAGGACAGAGTACTCCGCCCAAAGAGGGGAGGCGCCAGCTCCAGGGCATTGAAGACGAAGAAAAGGAAAAAGAAGTACCTCAGCGGAGGAGTCGAGATGATGCGTGGGGCTGGGGGTGGAGTCTGTTCAAGAGCGGGAAACGAAGACCCGCCTCCACTTCCTCCAGCCTCAGCATTGACACCGCCGCCGTTACCAGCAAGATTGGCAGGGGCAGGGACACCTTCACCACCGAGAGGAGCTGCAGCAACTGCGCCCGTGGAGCCACCCTACGCCCCTGTGTCCTTCCAGAGGATCCGTCGGCAGCCGGGACAATCGCTGGGGGCATACATACAGGCTCAAGCGGAAGAATGGAAGCGGGCCTGGCCCCCAGAGTAAGTCACCACTGCTGATCTGTTGTTTAAGTCCGGCGCCGTTCAGCCGGCAGAAGTTTCTTTAACGTTGACGGGCCTGTTGCCCTCCAGCAAAGACCGGGAGCGCTCTTGAAGCCTCCGGGCACCTTCAGCAAAGACCGGGAGCGCTATCGAAGCCTCCGGGCGCCCATCTAAGACCGGGAGCGCTGTTGAGCCTCCGGGCGCTATCCAGAGACCGGGAGCGCCGCTGAACTGGTGCCGCTGTTGAGGACTGATCCAAAAGGTTTTTATGTGTTTATGTGTTTAAGAGCCTTGCCGGGAGGCTCGGGTTTTAAGAGGGGAGGTATGCAGTGGGTGAGCAGACCCCCTGCAAAAGGGAGCATAGTTAACCCGGAAATGTTATTAATAAAAATGTTTTATTTGTATGTGCATGTACATTGTGTTAGGGGACCCCGAGTGGCCGGGTGGGACGGCTGTCACCACAGTGGGGAGGAGGAGCCGGCAGAGACAAGGGGAGGGGGAGAGCAAGGGTGTGAGGAAAAGATTAGATCAAGGGGGCAGTCGTCTCGGGGACAGGAGCGGAGCAGCAGAGCCGGGGCAGAGTGTGGGAGCTGGAAATCAGGGAAGCCGGTGAGAAAAGGAGCAGGCGGAACCTCATAGAGTGAAGCAGTCCGGTGTGGGTCCGGGCTGTGGGTAGCCAGAAGTGGGAGCCGGGCGAAGTGGAGTAGTCAGGCACATCCCCACTGGAGGGGACGCAGGGACAGGCTTCCCCCAGCTAAGAAAGCGTAACATCACCTCTATGGCTTTGTTTGGGACTTTGTGAGAAGTAGCATCCGGGACAGCAGTGTGTGCACGTCAGGCAGAGTGTGTGAGCGGAACAGCAGGGGACACCGGAGATAAGGAGGTGGACGCAACCTCAGAGCCTATTCTGCCGGTGTGGGTCCGGTGTATGCTTGGCTGAAGAGTGGGTGCCCGACGGAAGTGGAGTACTTAGGGCATAGCCCCACCAGAGGGTGCGTTTGGACAGGTTGTCCCCAGCTCCACAGAAATTGTCATCTGCCAGATCTATTGCTGACCGGATTGCTTTGTTTTTTTATCTGTGAAGAATAAAAGAATGTTTATTCCTTGCATTGTACCCTGCCTGAAGAGTGTTTGTGCGCCGGAGAACATCTACACCACCACCACACTCTGCCCCACCAAGTCATCTCCTGTCCCCATAGTGACGGTGGAACCAGGGGTAAGCCTGATACCAAGGGCCACGACTACAAGGCCGGAGGCACCCCTGGCACCCCGTTACATGATGATGACCAGATTCTCAATTTAGTAGAAAACGACTGGCTGTATTCAGGAAATCAGCCGCTGATAAGTGCAAAGCCCACACTATTGGTAATTGGGCATTGGAGGGATGTGCGACCCTGTTACGGTTGCTGCGAGCACTGGAGACTATGTCCAGATTTCTTGCTACTGCACATGTGCGAGCGCTGGAGACTAAGTCCAGATTTCTTGCTACTGCACATGTGCGAGCGCTGGAGACTAAGTCCAGATTTCTTGCTACTGCACATGTGCGAGCGCTGGAGACTAAGTCCAGATTTCTTGCTACTGCACATGTGCGAGCGCCGGAGACTAAGTCCAATCTTGGAGCCATTGCACATGTGCGGGTGACATCATCGCTGACACGAGGTCACATGTCTCTGACACCTTCTATGCCGATTGGTCGCTGGTCATGTGCTTGTGACGTCTTGCTCGGTGATAGGCCAGCATGACGTCACTCCTGTCGTTCTGGAAGCGGATTGGCTCTGGTGTCCTCCATCTTGGATGAGGCACAGAGTCTATATAAGACCCTGACACACGCCGCATGGTGCTCAGTCCTCTTGGTTCATGCATATGAGTAGACGCTCTGTGCGCGTTCCTCTAGGCATTCCTCTGTCTATGCTAGGTGAGCGCTACCGGCAGGGTAGCGTTCTTATACCTTACAGCTTCGGCTGCTGTCCGTATCCTTACCTCTTAGGGGAGCGGACATAGGCAGGTGCCTGAGGCACATGGTCTGGCTGGGCCTTGTGATTGTACTCGTAGGTGGACGTTGCCGCTAGGGTAACGTTCCTTATACTGCGTCTGGCAGTTGTTCGTATCCTCGCACACTAGGGGAGCGAACAGAGGTAGGAGCTTTGTGCGGCTTACGCTGCTGTTCGTCTCTTTTGCACCACTAGAAGAGCGGACCTAGGCAGGTGCCATATCTAGTGGTTCGTGTCCTCGCACACTAGTGGAGCGAACGCAGGTAGGAGCTTTGTGCGGCTTACGCTGCTGTTCGTCTCTTTTGCACCACTAGAAGAGCGGACCTAGGTAGGTGCCATTTCGCACACATTGCCTTTGTATCTGTGATTATTAACAGAGATCATTCCACACACCCTCCAAGTAAGGGAGGAATTGCTTTACTTTCTTATTATATCCTTCTGTGAGTTAACAGAGGTATTGCACTCTGCCATAGTCTGCAGCAAAGTCTTTGCACGGTGGACCCTGACTGTCTGATACTCCTTTCGGTTATTATCAGACAGCCCCCCGTAACATTAGGACTGAGCCAAGGGTCTGGCAGTTATGGCAGAATATCAGCAGTTACACCGTTACGTACAAGTACTTGAGTCACGGCTCAAGAGTATAGAGGATAAACCTCAGACCATGGTGACATCTGCACATGATCCTCGACTTGCTCTACCAAACAGATATTCTGGCGATGCCAGATCATGTCGTGGTTTCATTAGTCAGTGTCAGATACACCTAGAGGTTAACTCTTCTCGCTTCTCTACGGAGAGGTCCAGAGTAGGCTTTATCATCTCCTTACTTCAGGACAAAGCCTTAGAATGGGCGACTCCCCTATGGGAGCGCTCTGATGTGGTTACTCTGAGACATCAAGACTTTCTTGATGCTCTTAAGGCGGTATTCATGGGTCCGCAGGTTACCCATGATGCGGCCCTGAGACTGTTAGATCTATCTCAGGGTTCGTTATCCACTAGTTCTTATGCCATTGCTTTTAGAACTCTGGTGGCAGAACTAGATTGGCCAGAGAAGGTGTTGATTCCTATCTTCTGGAGAGGGTTGGCTGGCTATGTCAAGGATGCCCTTGCTACTCGTGAAGTCCCTGCTTCTCTGGAGGACTTGATCACAGTAGCAACGAGGATCGATGTACGCCATAAGGAACGTAGACTCGAGGTCTCTTCCTCACGCCCTAAGCATCGGGCTATTCCAGTTGTTGAGGGTCCACTACCATCTTCCTCAGCATCTGAAACATCTCCCACTCCTATGGAGTTAGGTCATACGTTCTCCAGACTACGCAAGTCTGGTCCTCCTATATGTTACGTATGTCGTCAGGCTGGGCACTATGCCAACAAGTGTCCTAGTCGTCAGGGAAACTCCCTGGCCTAGTAACCATTAGAGGGGGGTTACTAGAGACGTCTTCTGCACCCTCTAAGTGTTGTATCCCAGGTCAGCTCTCGTTATCTGAGAATACATGGCCTATTATGGCTTTTGTGGATTCCGGAGCTGACGGGATTTTTGTGTCCTCAGGATTTGTAAAGAGACACAATATTCCCTCTATCATGTTAGAGGCGCCTATTCCTGTCCGTGTTGTTAATGGAACTATGTTGTCTGACTCCATTACATTGAGGACAGTTCCCTTGCGCCTTTCCCTGTCTCAGGGTCACATAGAGGAGATTTCTTTTCTTGTTTTGCCTGAGGGTATAGACGACGTCCTTCTGGGTCTTCCATGGCTTCGGACTCATGCTCCTCACATTGACTGGGAGTCTGACAGCATTATTAGTTGGGGTTCGAAATGTCAGTCCCGATGTCTTCCCTTACCACCTAAGGTCGTTGCAGTTGCATCAACTGATCTCTCTCCCATACCTACACCCTATTTGGATTTCGCTGACGTGTTCTCCAAACAGGGTGCTGAGGTTCTTCCACCCCATAGGCCGTATGACTGTGCCATAGACCTTATCCCAGGTTCGGTTCCACCTAAAGGCAGGGTTTACCCCCTGTCGATACCTGAGTCGGAGGCCATGTCGACCTATATAAGAGAGAGCTTAGAGAAGGGGTTCATTCGTAAGTCTGTCTCTCCCGCGGGAGCTGGGTTTTTCTTTGTTCGGAAGAAAGAGGGTGATTTGCGTCCCTGCATAGATTACAGGGGTCTCAACGCAATCACAATAAAGAACAAATACCCATTACCTTTAATTTCGGAGCTCTTTGACAGACTGAGAGGAGCTCAAGTTTTTACGAAGTTGGATCTGCGGGGTGCGTATAACTTGGTACGAATTCGAAAGGGTGACGAATGGAAGACCGCTTTTAACACCCGAGACGGTCACTATGAATACCTCGTCATGCCTTTTGGGTTATGTAATGCACCCGCAGTATTTCAGGACTTCGTAAATGATGTGTTCAGGGATTTACTGTTATCCTCAGTAGTGGTGTATCTGGACGACATCCTGATTTTTTCTCCTGATCTGGAGACTCATCGTCAGGATGTCGTTCGTGTCCTTTCCCGTTTAAGGGAGCACTCATTGTTTGCTAAACTCGAGAAATGTGTATTCGAGCAGTCCTCATTGCCTTTTTTGGGTTACATTATCTCACAAGAGGGTCTGGCTATGGATCCTGCGAAGCTCTCTGCTGTCCTGCAATGGTCCGAACCTCATTCCTTGAAGGCGGTGCAACGCTTCTTAGGATTTATAAATTATTACAGGCAGTTCATACCCCATTTTTCTACTTTGGTGGCCCCTTTGGTGGCCTTGACTAAGAAAGGTGCTAATCCCAAAGCCTGGTCTACTGAGACATCTCAGGCTTTTGAGGCAGTAAAAAGACACTTTTCAACTGCTCCCGTTCTTCAAAGACCCGATGAGAGTAAGCCCTTCCTCTTAGAGGTTGATGCCTCTTCAGTGGGTGCTGGTGCGGTCTTGTATCAAAAGAACGGTGCAGGTAGAAAAAGGCCGTGTTTCTTCTTTGCTAAAACCTTTTCACCGGCAGAGAGAAACTATACCATTGGGGATAGGGAACTGTTCGCCTTGAGATTAGCCTTGGAGGAGTGGCGTCACTTGCTGGAAGGAGCGAAACATCCTTTCCAGGTCTATACAGACCATAAGAATCTGACGTACTTACAAACCGCTCAGCGTCTGAATCCTCGCCAAGCCCGCTGGTCCTTGTTTTTCTCCCGCTTTCACTTCTCCATCAACTATTTGTCTGGGAGTAAGAATAACAAGGCAGACGCCCTGTCTCGCTCTATGCTTTCTACCCAGGAAGAGATTGACGAACCTCGTCTTATCCTTCCCTCCAGGGTTTTTCATACGCTCTCTCCTGTGACGTTAGACCAAATCCCACCGGGCAAGACATTTGTTCCGCCTGATCGACAGAATGATATACTGTCATGGGCCCACACCTCAAAGGTGGGTGGGCATTTTGGTATTAGGCGGACACGAGAGTTACTGGAGAGGTGGTATTGGTGGCCACACTTAGCCAGCCACGTCAAGAGAAATGTCGGTTCCTGCTACTCGTGTGCTCGCAACCGTCCATTACGGCAGAGACCGGCTGGGCTCTTGCATCCTTTACCAGTGCCAGATAGACCATGGGAGGTGGTAGGCATGGACTTTGTGGGTGATCTTCCATGTTCACAGGGACATAGATTTGTGTGGGTCATTACGGACCATTTCTCCCGGATGGTTCATCTCGTACCGTTATCGAGAATCCCATCTTCCAGGGTACTAGCCAAACTATTCCTCAAGCATGTCTTTAGGCTTCACGGGATGCCAGATCGTATCATTTGTGATAGAGGCCCGCAATTTACTTCCCGTTTCTGGCGAGATCTTTGTAGCCTTCTGCAAATTGAGTTGAATCTCTCTTCGGCATACCATCCGGAGACTAATGGTTTGGTTGAACGTACCAATCAATCTATGATTATATACCTTCGACACTTTGTTGCTGAGAACCACGATAACTGGTCCTCCCTCCTACCCTGGGCAGAATTTGCCCTTAACAATTCGCTGGCTGAGGCCACTGGGCAGACACCGTTCGTACTCAATAATGGGCAACACCCTAGGGTACCGGTACCGTTTCCCGCTGCTGCACCTCCTCCTCTTGTGGCCGACTGGGCAACTAATGCCAGAGAGGTTTGGGATCGGACTCAAGAGTCGATCCAAGCAGCTAAGGACCGTATGAAGACGGTGTCCGATCGGTTTCGTCGCCCGGCTCCTGTCTTTTCTCCAGGGGACTTTGTGTGGCTCTCTGCAAAACACGTGAGACTTAGAGTGAGCTCTGTCAAATTTGCTCCTCGCTTCCTGGGTCCTTATGAGGTTCTTCGACAGGTAAATCCTGTAGTCTATCAATTGAAGTTACCTGTCCATCTTAGGATTCATGACAAATTCCATGTCTCACTGCTAAAGCCGGCTATTTTACCTCACGCTCGTGAAGTGCACTCTCCTGCCTCTGATTCCTCTCGCTCTAGCTATGAGGTACGAGCCATAGTTGGTTCTAAGATGGTTAGAGGGCGCAGGTTCTTCTTGATAGATTGGGAGGGCTATGGCCCGGAACATCGCTCTTGGGAGCCTGAGGAGGCTGTCCATGCTCCCGACTTAGTTGCCGATTATATGCGTCGCCGGGAGGGGGGCCCTTGAGGGGGAGGTACTGTTACGGTTGCTGCGAGCACTGGAGACTATGTCCAGATTTCTTGCTACTGCACATGTGCGAGCGCTGGAGACTAAGTCCAGATTTCTTGCTACTGCACATGTGCGAGCGCTGGAGACTAAGTCCAGATTTCTTGCTACTGCACATGTGCGAGCGCTGGAGACTAAGTCCAGATTTCTTGCTACTGCACATGTGCGAGCGCCGGAGACTAAGTCCAATCTTGGAGCCATTGCACATGTGCGGGTGACATCATCGCTGACACGAGGTCACATGTCTCTGACACCTTCTATGCCGATTGGTCGCTGGTCATGTGCTTGTGACGTCTTGCTCGGTGATAGGCCAGCATGACGTCACTCCTGTCGTTCTGGAAGCGGATTGGCTCTGGTGTCCTCCATCTTGGATGAGGCACAGAGTCTATATAAGACCCTGACACACGCCGCATGGTGCTCAGTCCTCTTGGTTCATGCATATGAGTAGACGCTCTGTGCGCGTTCCTCTAGGCATTCCTCTGTCTATGCTAGGTGAGCGCTACCGGCAGGGTAGCGTTCTTATACCTTACAGCTTCGGCTGCTGTCCGTATCCTTACCTCTTAGGGGAGCGGACATAGGCAGGTGCCTGAGGCACATGGTCTGGCTGGGCCTTGTGATTGTACTCGTAGGTGGACGTTGCCGCTAGGGTAACGTTCCTTATACTGCGTCTGGCAGTTGTTCGTATCCTCGCACACTAGGGGAGCGAACAGAGGTAGGAGCTTTGTGCGGCTTACGCTGCTGTTCGTCTCTTTTGCACCACTAGAAGAGCGGACCTAGGCAGGTGCCATATCTAGTGGTTCGTGTCCTCGCACACTAGTGGAGCGAACGCAGGTAGGAGCTTTGTGCGGCTTACGCTGCTGTTCGTCTCTTTTGCACCACTAGAAGAGCGGACCTAGGTAGGTGCCATTTCGCACACATTGCCTTTGTATCTGTGATTATTAACAGAGATCATTCCACACACCCTCCAAGTAAGGGAGGAATTGCTTTACTTTCTTATTATATCCTTCTGTGAGTTAACAGAGGTATTGCACTCTGCCATAGTCTGCAGCAAAGTCTTTGCACGGTGGACCCTGACTGTCTGATACTCCTTTCGGTTATTATCAGACAGCCCCCCGTAACAGACCCAGTGTGCAAGTTCATTGAACATTACCTACATCCACTGGTGGAAACGCTGCCCTCCTATGCCCGGGACACTCTTAACGTCCTGCGGCGGGTTGATGGTCTCTTTGTGGACGACGGGACCCTCCTCACAACCATTGACGTGGAGGCATTGTATACGTGCATTGACCATCAGCACGGACTAAGGGCGGTAAACTTTTTTCTGAGCATGAGCAGTCTGGATGTGCATTTATGTCAGTTGATTCATGATTTATTAGAATTGGTCCTGACACATAACTTCTTCACGTTCAGAGATAAGTTCTTTCTGCAGAAGCGGGGGACCGCGATGGGGGCGGCCTGTGCGCCCTCCTACGCTAACCTCTTCCTGGGGTACTGGGAGAGGGAGGTGTTTGGAGGTGACACACAGACCGATGCCCCGTCCAGCATTGGATAAAATACATTGATGACGTGCTGATTCTGTGGGGGGGCACCTCGACTGAGTTGGAGAGTTACATCTGCTCCCTCAATAAGAATCAGTACGGCATCAAACTTACCTATAAATATCATTCTGCAGAGATTGACTTCCAGGAAGTGAAGTTGATTGTACATCCAGACCGCTCCCTACAGGCGGACATGTTCAGAAAGGAGACCTCAGTGAATGCTCTCCTCCACGCCACCTCCAATCACCAGGCCTCCACGATACGAGCAATCCCTGTAGGACAGTATCTTCGTGCCCGAAGGATCTGCTCGACAGAACAATTGTTTGAAGCTCAGGCTGTAGATCTTCGAGCGAGGTTCCGGGAGCGAGGATACTCAAATCGTACTATTAAAAATGGATATAATTGGGCGAAGAAAGCCAAAAGTCTGAGTTGCTAGTTGGAGGAAGGAAAAAAGGTAGGAGGGCCCGACCAGGTTCATCACCACCTTTAACAACCAATGGGATAATATTAGAGAGGTCTTATAGAAACATTGAAAAATACAAAATTATCCCCGGCACTCCAAGAGAAAAAAGAAACAATGTCTGGGTATTTTTGATGTTTTTTATTGTGAATAGTCTTATCTCGACGTTTCGGTCATACCTTGACCTTTATCAAGAGAATTAATCAGACTATAGAAAGAGAACATAAAAAAACAGAAATTAATACATAATACAGGAGAAAAATTACCAGGAGACACAGCTCCGGTTATTTATATACATTGTACACAAAAGGAGTATACGTTACAATGGTAAGGTACAGAGTCAAAAGATATATATAAGATAATAACATCTGTATACACCCAAGAAGAAAGAACAACATCCGAAGTAATTGTTTACCAACTGGAAACTTATCATGTAAGTATCAGAAGAGACTAACAGGTAGACGTACCTATGAAGCAGAGAAATCGGTATGTGCATACTACTCGAGGGAGGGAGCAATACGAGTCACCACTCATATGAAGAGGAACTTATCAGGTGCGTATGAGCGCTAGGTGAAAGAAAGAATCATTAACAAAGGAAACCTATGCAGTGATTCTTGACTGTGATCGGTGAATAAGTAATATGTGAATACCTGTGACTGAATAATAGACAATCGGGATCAGCCAGTCAATAGTCTATGGGGTAATCATGTAGTGGTATTCCACCGAGGTAGAAAGTCGTATGTCGTGACTGGTTGTAGAAAAAAAGAGAGCGAAATAAAGTAAGTGAGTAAAGCATGAACGGAGAAGAGGAGTAGAAGAAGGAGGGGGGGGGGGAAGGGGGAGGGGGAAGGGTTGGGTTGGGGGAGGGGGGGAAAGGAGAAAGGAAAAGATGGTGAGATCAGGCTGAAGGTAAAGATAAGTGTATATGAGAAGTTAAGACAAGGTACCTGTCCAATAATTGGCTACTGTATAGGTGCCATGCCAATCTTGTTAGTGAGCAGAGGACCTAATGGAGAAATTCTCGAATGAACACATCAGTGAATAGAGAGACGTGTCTCTAAAATTGGTTATACTCCATTCACTACCTGTCAAACAGCATGAAATGGTGTGCGGGAGGTAATGTGTCTCTGGAAACTTGTGACACCAATACATTAGCTATAAGACATATAGCCCACAATGCCAAATGTTCTAAAAATAGAAAGATCTCATGAGAAAAAAAATCCACAAACTGTATAACATCCAATGAGGTGAGTAACCTCCATCAACATGACTAATATTACTCACAATCTATGAGCAGCCGTGAAATAAGGTCGTATAGGAGACCTTCTTAAAGGAGTAGTGGAGTAGGTGAAATTGTCATGACAGTGTCGGTATTACACCTATGCTGCGGACTAGTGACATAAATAGACAGAGGTTAATGCAATGGTGTACTGATAAATCACCAGACCATGGACAAAACTGATAAATAGCATAACAATACCTCAAAAGGGAAACAGCCTATATGGTAACAGTGTCCTATGCCAGGGCTATGCTCAAAAGTGGTAACTTGGAAAAAGGTCAAAGACCTATGGAGAATAAAGAGAACCTGTTAAAGAACATAGATTAACGGTCACAAAAATGAAAGTAAAAGCTCTTACTGATACCTGGTGTATGAGATGATACAGGCTTGTGTCCAGGGGGAATGGTGGCTGGCTACTGAGTTGGTCTGTGTAACTGAGCCGTCTTAAATGCAGGTGGTGATGAGGAGATCGGCTCCAGGTGGAGCTGACTTGCTGCGCATAGCAACGGTAGTGGTGAAGGTTGGTACTGCAGCACTAGGTTTACATAGAGGACTATTAGATGTTGTGAGTCACGTGAAATACAGTGAGAAGTGGCATACAGACCTCCGTGATGTGAGGGAGTGAGTGCCTCACATGTGACCACTAAAAGCACAGGGGTGAACCGGTGATGTGTGGAAATCACGTAGTGAAGAGAGCCTAAAAGAGGGGGAGAAAAATAAATTAGTAGGCATATGACAGGAAAGAATTTAAACCTGGAAAACATAAGAATGTAAGGAATTCACAAAACAGGTACCTTACAATTACCATAGATCTGTATCTAAAATCACTCTCGTAAAGTGATATTGATAAATTACATAACTAATCAGAGACATAAAAATCACAGTCATAAAAATGGGAAAAGAGGTTTATCTAAAAGGAGTCTACGGAGACCACAACTAGGACCTGAGCATGTCAGAGATGGACCTCATATTCTCGGTTCAGTCCTCGGGGTTCCAGGGTACCCAACGTGAAAATCCAATATGCTTCTCTTTCTGTTAATCTACGGACCCTATCGCCACCCCTACGTAATAGTGGAACATGCTCAATGACCTGAAACCTCAATTGAGCTACTGTATGATGGAAAGTGTCAAAATGATGGGGGATGGGTAGTAAAAGTTGCTTACATCTGATCGTTGATTTGTGTTTACTGATGCGATCTCGGATATGTTGGGTAGTCTCCCCAACATACCCGAGACCGCAGGGACACTTGATCAGGTATATCACATAGGAAGACTCACAGGTGTGATACCCTCTGATAGTGAAGTTTTTTCCAGTATGGGGATGTGTGAACTTGTTACCCTTGGTCAAATTATTGCATTGGAGACAGTGTAAGCATGGGAAGTTACCTGTTTTGGGTGGTCCCAAGAAAGTCTGTCGTGGTGAGATTGATGACCCTATGTCGGCTCGGATGAGACTATCCCTCAGGTTCCTCGCTCGTTTGTGACAAAAGATAGGGAACATCCCGAACTCTTTTATAGAGGGGTAAGCCTTCTGTAGTAATGGCCAATGTCTTGTAATGACCTCCTTAAAAAGTGGCGAAAAAGGGTGGTATGTCTGGACACAATGCATCCGTGGTGAAATTACATCATCATTGCGGGCATGGGTAGAGCGATTGAATGCCACGGAAGAAGGGTAGCCTCGTGAGAGGAATTTATCACCCATCTCACGAAACCTTGTTGCTTGTGTTTGAGGATCAGAAACGATCCTTTCCACTCTCTTATGCTGTGAAATGGGCAATGACTTTTTAATGTGTGGAGGGTGGCAACTGGAGTACAGCAGAAGGCTGTTCTTGTCGGTGGGTTTGACGTATAGATCAGTCGTGATAGTCCCTTCAGGGGATAGAATGACAAGGGTGTCCAGAAAGTTAATCTGGAAGGGATCACTGTGTACTGTAAAAGTGAGACCCGGACGGGCGGAGGAGATATATTGGTGAAAGGTATCCAGGGATAAGGAATCACCGTGCCATATGACAAAAATGTCATCAATATATCTCCTCCATCCAATGGCATGTTGTTTCCACAGCGAATGGCTGTACACAAATGTGTCTTCGAAATGCGCCATGTAGATATTTGCATACGGAGGCGCTACGTTAGAACCCATCGCTGTGCCCCGTTGCTGCATATAAAACTGATCTTCGAAGAGGAAAAAATTATTGCCCAATACCAATTGCAGGAGATCAAGACAGAAAGAATGCTGTAGAGGGGACAGTGACCCATAAAGTTCCAAGAACCAGTTGACGGCTTGGATGCCATCGCTGTGTGCTATACTACACTACTATCTACATGGCGCATTTCGAAGACACATTTGTGTACAGCCATTCGCTGTGGAAACAACATGCCATTGGATGGAGGAGATATATTGATGACATTTTTGTCATATGGCACGGTGATTCCTTATCCCTGGATACCTTTCACCAATATATCTCCTCCGCCCGTCCGGGTCTCACTTTTACAGTACACAGTGATCCCTTCCATATTAACTTTCTGGACACCCTTGTCATTCTATCCCCTGAAGGGACTATCACGACTGATCTATACGTCAAACCCACCGACAAGAACAGCCTTCTGCTGTACTCCAGTTGCCACCCTCCACACATTAAAAAGTCATTGCCCATTTCACAGCATAAGAGAGTGGAAAGGATCGTTTCTGATCCTCAAACACAAGCAACAAGGTTTCGTGAGATGGGTGATAAATTCCTCTCACGAGGCTACCCTTCTTCCGTGGCATTCAATCGCTCTACCCGTGCCCGCAATGATGATGTCATTTCACCACGGATGCATTGTGTCCAGACATACCACCCTTTTTCGCCACTTTTTAAGGAGGTCATTACAAGACATTGGCCATTACTACAGAAGGCTTACCCCTCTATAAAAGAGTTCGGGATGTTCCCTATCTTTTGTCACAAACGAGCGAGGAACCTGAGGGATAGTCTGATCCGAGCCGACATAGGGTCATCAATCTCACCACGACAGACTTTCTTGGGACCACCCAAAACAGGTAACTTCCCATGCTTACACTGTCTCCAATGCAATAATTTGACCAAGGGTAACAAGTTCACACATCCCCATACTGGAAAAAACTTCACTATCAGAGGGTATCACACCTGTGAGTCTTCCTATGTGATATACCTGATCAAGTGTCCCTGCGGTCTCGGGTATGTTGGGGAGACTACCCAACATATCCGAGATCGCATCAGTAAACACAAATCAACGATCAGATGTAAGCAACTTTTACTACCCATCCCCCATCATTTTGACACTTTCCATCATACAGTAGCTCAATTGAGGTTTCAGGTCATTGAGCATGTTCCACTATTACGTAGGGGTGGCGATAGGGTCCGTAGATTAAAAGAAAGAGAAGCGGGTCTCACTTTTACAGTACACAGTGATCCCTTCCAGATTAACTTTCTGGACACCCTTGTCATTCTATCCCCTGAAGGGACTATCACGACTGATCTATACGTCAAACCCACCGACAAGAACAGCCTTCTGCTGTACTCCAGTTGCCACCCTCCACACATTAAAAAGTCATTGCCCATTTCACAGCATAAGAGAGTGGAAAGGATCGTTTCTGATCCTCAAACACAAGCAACAAGGTTTCGTGAGATGGGTGATAAATTCCTCTCACGAGGCTACCCTTCTTCCGTGGCATTCAATCGCTCTACCCGTGCCCGCAATGATGATGTCATTTCACCACGGATGCATTGTGTCCAGACATACCACCCTTTTTCGCCACTTTTTAAGGAGGTCATTACAAGACATTGGCCATTACTACAGAAGGCTTACCCCTCTATAAAAGAGTTCGGGATGTTCCCTATCTTTTGTCACAAACGAGCGAGGAACCTGAGGGATAGTCTGATCCGAGCCGACATAGGGTCATCAATCTCACCACGACAGACTTTCTTGGGACCACCCAAAACAGGTAACTTCCCATGCTTACACTGTCTCCAATGCAATAATTTGACCAAGGGTAACAAGTTCACACATCCCCATACTGGAAAAAACTTCACTATCAGAGGGTATCACACCTGTGAGTCTTCCTATGTGATATACCTGATCAAGTGTCCCTGCGGTCTCGGGTATGTTGGGGAGACTACCCAACATATCCGAGATCGCATCAGTAAACACAAATCAACGATCAGATGTAAGCAACTTTTACTACCCATCCCCCATCATTTTGACACTTTCCATCATACAGTAGCTCAATTGAGGTTTCAGGTCATTGAGCATGTTCCACTATTACGTAGGGGTGGCGATAGGGTCCGTAGATTAAAAGAAAGAGAAGCATATTGGATTTTCACGTTGGGTACCCTGGAACCCCGAGGACTGAACCGAGAATATGAGGTCCATCTCTGACATGCTCAGGTCCTAGTTGTGGTCTCCGTAGACTCCTTTTAGATAAACCTCTTTTCCCATTTTTATGACTGTGATTTTTATGTCTCTGATTAGTTATGTAATTTATCAATATCACTTTACGAGAGTGATTTTAGATACAGATCTATGGTAATTGTAAGGTACCTGTTTTGTGAATTCCTTACATTCTTATGTTTTCCAGGTTTAAATTCTTTCCTGTCATATGCCTACTAATTTATTTTTCTCCCCCTCTTTTAGGCTCTCTTCACTACGTGATTTCCACACATCACCGGTTCACCCCTGTGCTTTTAGTGGTCACATGTGAGGCACTCACTCCCTCACATCACGGAGGTCTGTATGTCACTTCTCACTGTATTTCACGTGACTCACAACATCTAATAGTCCTCTATGTAAACCTAGTGCTGCAGTACCAACCTTCACCACTACCATTCCTATGCGCAGCAAGTCAGCTCCACCTGGAGCCGATCTCCTCATCACCACCTGCATTTAAGACGGCTCAGTTACACAGACCAACTCAGTAGCCAGCCACCATTCCCCCTGGACACAAGCCTGTATCATCTCATACACCAGGTATCAGTAAGAGCTTTTACTTTCATTTTTGTGACCGTTAATCTATGTTCTTTAACAGGTTCTCTTTATTCTCCATAGGTCTTTGACCTTTTTCCAAGTTACCACTTTTGAGCATAGCCCTGGCATAGGACACTGTTACCATATAGGCTGTTTCCCTTTTGAGGTATTGTTATGCTATTTATCAGTTTTGTCCATGGTCTGGTGATTTATCAGTACACCATTGCATTAACCTCTGTCTATTTATGTCACTAGTCCGCAGCATAGGTGTAATACCGACACTGTCATGACAATTTCACCTACTCCACTACTCCTTTAAGAAGGTCTCCTATACGACCTTATTTCACGGCTGCTCATAGATTGTGAGTAATATTAGTCATGTTGATGGAGGTTACTCACCTCATTGGATGTTATACAGTTTGTGGATTTTTTTTCTCATGAGATCTTTCTATTTTTAGAACATTTGGCATTGTGGGCTATATGTCTTATAGCTAATGTATTGGTGTCACAAGTTTCCAGAGACACATTACCTCCCGCACACCATTTCATGCTGTTTGACAGGTAGTGAATGGAGTATAACCAATTTTAGAGACACGTCTCTCTATTCACTGATGTGTTCATTCGAGAATTTCTCCATTAGGTCCTCTGCTCACTAACAAGATTGGCATGGCACCTATACAGTAGCCAATTATTGGACAGGTACCTTGTCTTAACTTCTCATATACACTTATCTTTACCTTCAGCCTGATCTCACCATCTTTTCCTTTCTCCTTTCCCCCCCTCCCCCAACCCAACCCTTCCCCCCCCCCCCCTCCTTCTTCTACTCCTCTTCTCCGTTCATGCTTTACTCACTTACTTTATTTCGCTCTCTTTTTTTCTACAACCAGTCACGACATACGACTTTCTACCTCGGTGGAATACCACTACATGATTACCCCATAGACTATTGACTGGCTGATCCCGATTGTCTATTATTCAGTCACAGGTATTCACATATTACTTATTCACCGATCACAGTCAAGAATCACTGCATAGGTTTCCTTTGTTAATGATTCTTTCTTTCACCTAGCGCTCATACGCACCTGATAAGTTCCTCTTCATATGAGTGGTGACTCGTATTGCTCCCTCCCTCGAGTAGTATGCACATACCGATTTCTCTGCTTCATAGGTACGTCTACCTGTTAGTCTCTTCTGATACTTACATGATAAGTTTCCAGTTGGTAAACAATTACTTCGGATGTTGTTCTTTCTTCTTGGGTGTATACAGATGTTATTATCTTATATATATCTTTTGACTCTGTACCTTACCATTGTAACGTATACTCCTTTTGTGTACAATGTATATAAATAACCGGAGCTGTGTCTCCTGGTAATTTTTCTCCTGTATTATGTATTAATTTCTGTTTTTTTATGTTCTCTTTCTATAGTCTGATTAATTCTCTTGATAAAGGTCAAGGTATGACCGAAACGTCGAGATAAGACTATTCACAATAAAAAACATCAAAAATACCCAGACATTGTTTCTTTTTTCTCTTGGAGTGCCGGGGATAATTTTGTATTTTTGGAGTATTGACTGTTTCCCTAGAGCACCCGCATTCATAGTGAGCCAGGTCTATACGAATTATAGAAACATTGGGCTGTTTTAAAAACAGATAATGTACTGGGTCCTAAACTTTCATGTATACCCCTAATGACAGCAAGAAAGGGGAAAAATTTAAAGGATCACCTAGTACATAGTCATTACACGCTCAAAACTCAATCCCTCTTCAACATACCTAGGACCAATTTGGGTTCCTTTCCCTGCGGGTCTTGTCTGGCTTGTCAAAATATGACACGAGCGAATTCATTTGTATCATCAGATGGGAGCAAGACATTTGAAATAAGACACTATATTTCTTGCCGGACTTCGAATGTCATATACTACGCCAGATGTACGTGCCATCTTGTTTACATTGGACTCAACAATTGCAGTATGGTCGGATTGAGTTCAATAAACATAAACGGATTAACCTCAAATTCCAATTAAAAATGACTATCTTTATTGATATGTATTAAAAATGAAAAAACACCCCGTGATATTGCACACGTAGGGTCACATGAGAGGAGGAGCTGAAATATATGGGGTCCCTGCAACTCCCTAGGGGGACCTCGCTCCTACCTGCCAACGGAGGGTTTGACACCGTAACTGTTTTGGGCGCCCCCGTTCCACGTCGGCTATCCCTCACTAAACCCTAACTAAATAGTGAAAATATAAATACACTCTTAGTGGCCACACAAGGGTAGTCATGCATACAAGATATTAATGATTTTCAATATATCTCATACTGTATTATAAACAGTTTACTATGTATGTCAGACTACAAGTTGCTTCCAAGTCATTGAAAACAACTATACAGGACCAGAAAAGGGGAATCACAACTGGACACAATGTGCACTATTCCGTCAGCTAGTGATTCCTCCCCTGTCCTGACGTACTGTGGCCATAATACATGGAAACACTCATCAAAAACATGAATATATTCTTATGATAGACACTACACGTCCCCAATCAGGGCAAAGTATAAACAGTGCAGTGTCCAAGAAAATTCAGATAGGCATTTGATATGCCAAGCATATACAGGTGAGCAAAATACACCCAAGGAAAAAAATTTTACTTCCCTTTAATTGCATGCTCTCATGTCGCCTCGACGCGTTTCCCCTTCCAAGATACAAGGATCATCAGGAGGCTAAGAATCAAGAATATCATATGCAGATGGAGATGTGATCCATGGCTGTGCGCCCAGATCACAGGATGTCCGGGGTTTAAAAACCGGCGCCAATCAGAGTCACATGGACCTGGCAGCCAATCAGATTCCTTGGCTACTCTGTCTCCAAAAATCACACTGCGCATGTCGCTTCTATTCTAGTCACAAGAGGTCCTTGGTGAGTCAATGCGCCTGCGTGCGCTCATTCCAGCTTAATGGTTTTGCAGGCTGTAGATCAGGAGGCGGTCATAAGGCCGCTCCGCCCACATGAGTCACCACGGGGACGCCGTCCAATGGTTACCGCACCATCCCCGGGGGCACGAATCAGACGCCGGAGCTCAATAGCTCCACCACGCATGCGCGCTCTGTTTTACAATAACATCAGTGCGCTCACATGAGCCACCACGGAGACGCCGTCCAATGGTTACCGCGCTATCCCCGGGGGCATAAATCAAACACCGGAGCTCAGGAGCTCCACCACGCATGCGCGCTATGTTTAACAATTACAGCAGGGCGCTCACCATAGGGGCGATCATGGGAAGGGAACACAGACACAATTCCATCCACATCAGTGTCGTAAAGATCCTGGTGGAGATCACAATCTGCTATATTAAGATGACCGATGCCGAAGGGAAGTATCCCTCCATAAGTATACACATCATCTATTTGTCTATGTATAGATGAATCCATGAGACTCATTATACCCACCCATTGGTCAATCCCATCATTTGTGAAAACCTACGATCTATATGAGGGGAGGGGGGGGGGGGGACAACCACTGAGCACTCATCGCTCCCATTAACAGACCCTAACACTGGGGGATTCTCCTGGCAGACCCTGACATCTGTGAAAACATTGCCCCTCGCCCGTCTATCACATATAGACGGGGTGTTTCGCTTAGGGACCAATTGGTTCACAGCCATTACCAGAGACCTACCCCCCCTGAGGCTACAAAATCTTTGGTAATTATAGTCTGTCTCTTAAATCAACTTTGAAATTGATCCTTTATGATGAGGTACATATATGTATTTTTTCTGGTAAGCATAGGTCTGTTAATGGGAGCAATGAGTGCTCAGTGGTTGTCCCCCCTCCCCTCATATAGATCGTAGGTTTTCACAAATGATGGGTTTGACCAATGGGTGGGTATAATGAGAGTCTCATGGATTCATCTATACATAGACAAATAGATGATGTGTATACTTATGGAGGGATACTTCCCTTCGGCATCGGTCATCTTAATATAGCAGATTGTGATCTCCACCAGGATCTTTACGACACTGATGTGGATGGAATTGTGTCTGTGTTCCCTTCCCATGATCGCCCCTATGGTGAGCGCCCTGCTGTAATTGTTAAACATAGCGCGCATGCGTGGTGGAGCTCCTGAGCTCCGGTGTTTGATTTATGCCCCCGGGGATAGCGCGGTAACCATTGGACGGCGTCTCCGTGGTGGCTCATGTGAGCGCACTGATGTTATTGTAAAACAGAGCGCGCATGCGTGGTGGAGCTCTTGAGCTCCGGCGTCTGATTCGTGCCCCCGGGGATGGTGCGGTAACCATTGGACGGCGTCCCCGTGGTGACTCATGTGGGCGGAGCGGCCTTATGACCGCCTCCTGATCTACAGCCTGCAAAACCATTAAGCTGGAATGAGCGCACGCAGGCGCATTGACTCACCAAGGACCTCTTGTGACTAGAATAGAAGCGACATGCGCAGTGTGATTTTTGGAGACAGAGTAGCCAAGGAATCTGATTGGCTGCCAGGTCCATGTGACTCTGATTGGCGCCGGTTTTTAAACCCCGGACATCCTGTGATCTGGGCGCACAGCCATGGATCACATCTCCATCTGCATATAATATTCTTGATTCTTAGCCTCCTGATGATCCTTGTATCTTGGAAGGGGAAACGCGTCGAGGCGACATGAGAGCATGCAATTAAAGGGAAGTAAAACTTTTTTCCTTGGGTGTATTTTGCTCACCTGTATATGCTTGGCATATCAAATGCCTATCTGAATTTTCTTGGACACTGCACTGTTTATACTTTGCCCTTATTGGGGACGTGTAGTGTCTATCATAAGAATATATTCATGTTTTTGATGAGTGTTTCCATGTATTATGGCCACAGTACGTCAGGACAGGGGAGGAATCACTAGCTGACGGAATAGTGCACATTGTGTCCAGTTGTGATTCCCCTTTTCTGGTCCTGTATAGTTGTTTTCAATGACTTGGAAGCAACTTGTAGTCTGACATACATAGTAAACTGTTTATAATACAGTATGAGATATATTGAAAATCATTAATATCTTGTATGCATGACTACCCTTGTGTGGCCACTAAGAGTGTATTTATATTTTCACTATTTAGTTAGGGTTTAGTGAGGGATAGCCGACGTGGAACGGGGGCGCCCAAAACAGTTACGGTGTCAAACCCTCCGTTGGCAGGTAGGAGCGAGGTCCCCCTAGGGAGTTGCAGGGACCCCATATATTTCAGCTCCTCCTCTCATGTGACCCTACGTGTGCAATATCACGGGGTGTTTTTTCATTTTTAATACATATCAATAAAGATAGTCATTTTTAATTGGAATTTGAGGTTAATCCGTTTATGTTACATTGGACTCACATCACGTGAGTTCCGTAAACGCATAAGGGAACACGTCAGGGACATTTTGGCGGCCCGCGAGGAAATGAATATCCATCTGTTGAAGACTATACCCCGCCATTTCAAAATCCACCATAAATGTAACCCTGACAAATTGAAGTTTATGGGAATTGACGTCATACACCTTGGAATACGGGGTGGGGATTATAAAAAGGCCCTGGCAAAGCGTGGTGCGAATAGATAGTGAGACTAGATACAGTCTCACCTCACGGACTGAATGAGAAGCTTAGCTTCTCTTTGTTCTTATAGTGATTTATGGTTCTTCGCTCTTCAGGACATAGCGACATCCTCATTTCGCCTCACGCTGTTAATATGGTGGTATGAGCCTATTTTATATACTTTTTTATCTATATATTTTTTGTCATTCGGATAATGCTTGTCCCCATTTGTATATGGTGTTGTTAATTTATTCCCTCCCTTCATGTTTGTTTCTTGTCCTTTGTGTGCACTGATTTTAATTATTGCTTGTTTTTTGGATTTTTATAGGTGTCTTAAATTCAAATTACCAATAGTGTGGGGTTTGCACTTATCAGCGGCTGATTTCCTGAATACAGCCAGTCGTTTTCTACTAAATTGAGAATCTGGTCATCATCACAAAATGGGAGGGATGACAGTGATGCACATGTATGTGGGACAATTGTGTTTATGCATATACATGCATATATGCCTAATGTACCCCGTTTTGACCTAATGACATGACATTTTTTGTAATTGTGATATTAATAAGGGTGTACTTTTGTATATGCTTGTATTTTACGTGTATGTATATACATACTCTTTGGTCTATCTATGCATACATATGTCACTCTCTTTTCCTCTTTCTTTTTCTCTTCTTTCTTTTTGTTTTCTTTCTTCTTTCTTTTTCTCGTAGTTTGGGGTATATACTGACATCCTAGATAGGACTTGAACAGTGTCCCAAAAGTGTATATATATGCATGGATTGCAATAAATGGATATATTAATTTCCAGACTGACTGCATCTATATATGTATTAAATATACTATGGTTACGCTGTGGATGACCCTCTAGGCATCTGATTTATACTAGATGCCTCCCTGCGGTTTCTCTCCCCTTCTCTTTCTGCCTGTCTTCTTGTGTCTATCTATCCCCTCCCTCGTCACTACTACTGGCTGGAGCTGCGGGTGTTGCGTAGTGCGCATGTGCTCACCCGAGCCCTCGTCACTTACACGTGATGTGTGTGTTTGTTGTCCGATGCGCGCGCCTACACTCTCCTCCCCCTGAGCTTGCCTCTGATGGCCTCCGTAGCGCTGACACCTTATGTCACCGCTGGAGAGCCGGAAGTGATGCGACCGGGGGCGGGGCCGTGGACACGCGCGCTATGACCCGGACAATATTGACACCAAAACTGACCTATCAGCACTGTCTTTTTGAGTTATGAACCCCACCTGGCTAAAACCCGTTTACTGGCACTTTTTCCTGGTCACCTCCCCCTTATAAAGCTTGAGGCGAGACGCGTAGGGGCACACGAGTTGTGATTTTTCCGGCGCAGTCTGACACATGGGTAAGCCTGATTTGTTTAATATGCACTATTCTGAAGCGCTCCGCTTTCAATCCTGTCTGGTAATATAGTCACCAGCACATATATCTTGAAATATGGAGATCTTAACTATGTAATTTTGGAGGATTTTTTGTCTGTCACCTCCGTTTATCCAACCAATCTGACTTGCCCTGCTACCCCATGATATAGGATCATTTCATGCGATCTATTATAATACTTCAAGGGTGAGCTTATTACTAGCCTGTTACACCTTACATGCTGGGGTTAATGTGATAATTTCTTCTATCCTCATTATCCCTGTGTTCTTTATCATTGTAGTCTATTTATATATAATATAAATCCAACCTGTTTTTCACATGTTACAATAAAAATGATTTTTTTATGCAGTACTTCAGGTTGGGATTCTGACTTAATATGTTGCATTTGAATGTCTGCACGTTAAGTCCTTTTTGTCTCTCTTGGTTATCATACTGCAAGTTTAGGACGTGCCTGAGCGGCCATATGATAGCCGCACATGTGAATCCACGATTGCGGATTCTTTTGTTTAAGGGCGCATGGTAGCAGGCGAAATGTTGAGGAAGGTGCAGGAGAACATGAAGAAATGGAGGACGAACTGTCCATGGACATGGAAGACTCAGCGGATGAGGGAGACCTTGGTCAAATTTCAGTTGAAAGAGGTTGGGGGGAGATGTCAGAGGAAGAAAGAACGGTTAGCACCTCTATGCCACAAACATAGCGTGGACTTGGTCTGCATGGCTGCGCAACACACATGAGCGCCTTCTTGCTGCACTACCACCAACATGACCCGGTATTGTCAAAATTAGAAGTGATGATGAGTACTGGCTTGCCACACTATTACATCCCCGGTACAAGTCCAAATTTTGTGACATAATTCCAGCCATAGAAAGGGACGCACGTATGCAGGAGTATCAGCAAAAGCTGTTACTCGATCTTAACTCGGCTTTTCCACAAAACACTCGTGGTGCACGGAGTGAATCTCCCAGTTGTAACTCGACAAACATGGGACGGTCTCGTCATCTTCAACAGTTTAACTGTACCAGCAGCACCGTATCTGGTGCTGGTAACAGCAATTTTATTGAATCTTTTCATAATTTTTTTAGACCATCCTTTGCAAGGCCACCAGAGACAACAAGTCTGACACATAGTCAACGGCTGGAGAGGATGATACAGGAGTATCTCCAAATGAACATCGATGCCATGACTTTGCAACTGGAGCCTTGCTCATTTTGGGCTTCAAATCTTGAAAAATGTCTAGAGCTCTCCACTTACGCCTTGGAGATCTTGTCGTGTCCAGCTGCCAGCGTTGTCTTCAGTGCTGCTGGGTGTGTACTGACAGATGACAGTTAGGATGAGGCTGGGAGGTAGGCAGAGACTATAAAGTTCGGATTGCGGGGGAGGGGCAGACAGAGGTTATAAAGTTAGGATTGTGGGGGAGGGGCAGGCACAGGCTATAAAGTTAGGATTACGAGGGAGGGGCAGGCAAAGGCTATAAAGTTAGGATTGCAAGGGAGTGGCAGGCAGAGGCTATAAAGTTAGGATTGCGAGGGAGGGGCAGGCAGAGGCTATAAAGTTAGGATTGTGGGGGAGGGGCAGGCAGAGGCTATAGACTGGGGATTAGGAGGCCTATTATTGTAGTCTGGAGATTAGGGAGCCTATGACTCGACCGTGGTTAGGGGGCTGGGGCTATTACTATAGTCTTAGAGTTAGGGGGCCTATTAAAGAAGATGGTGGTCAAGGGGCTCTATTGCTGTAGAGGGGAAGGTTTAGAGAGCCTGTTGCTGTAGGAGGGGGGTAATGGAGCCTGTTGCTGTTGGGGGGTTTAATGGAGCCTGTTGCTGTAGGTGGGGGGGTAATGGAGCCTGTTGCTGTAGGTGGGGGGCAATGGAGCCTGTTGCTGTAGGAGGGAGGGTTAATAGAGCCTGTTGCTGTTGGGGGGGGGTTAATGGAGCCTTTTGCTGTTGGAGGGGGGTTAATGGAGCCTGTTGCTGTAGGAGGGGGGATTTAGGGGGCCTTTTGCTGTAGGAGAGGGGTTTAGGGGGCCTTTTGGTGTAGAAGGGGGGGTTTAGGGGACCTTTTGCTGTAGGACAGGGGTTTAGGTGGCCTATTGCTTTAGGGGGCTTAATGCTGTAGAAGGGGGGGTTTAGGGGGGCTTAAAGAGTGAGGGATAGTGCAAGGGACAAAACTGATGGGGAAAAGTATAAGGACTCAGTATGTTGGGGGTTTCAGTATGGAGAGGGGTAGATGTAGAAACTTGGCACCCAAAATCAATGTGAACAGGGGTTTTTATTGTGAAGAGCTTGTAGGATCAGCACAAGCACTGATGTTTCGGTGAAAAGACCTTAAACAGTGCGTGCAGAGAGTCCTCAAAGTATAGTAGCGTGGTGAGCGGTGTCGCTGGGTGTGACGTGCTTAAGCTCTGACCTGGGGGAGGAGTTAGTCTGTGAGGAGAGTTCAAGGAGAGAGGAGTTTGAGTAGTGCAGGCTTGCGAGCTGGGGCCTGGAGCTAAGATAGCTCAGCCCAGAAAAGCAGGATTTGCAGAGAGGCACAGAGAAAAGATTCTAGGGGAGAACAGGTTGGAAACGGTTCGCCTCAGAAGAACCCACTGAAAATTAGAGATCGGAGTCTGTGGTTGCCAGGGTGTTAGATCCCCCAGTAACCGAATCTGAAGGGCAGGAGGACTGTAGGTCTCCTGGCCCCCAAAACAACCCAAAGGTACAGCTGTATTACCGGGGTCCGGTGTGGACTCCAGCAGAGAAGCATCAGAGAGTGCCTGCGCAGCCTACCATACGGGAACGGGACGTACCACAAGTCCCAGCAGAGAGAGGGCTCCCGCTAAACCAATATTGCAGGGTCCTGTAAAAGAGAAGAAGGAGTAAGGAGAAGGCCTCAATACTCACCTGGCCAAGGAGATAACCCCAACTGCTTCCAGGCCGACCGGATTGCCATTACCACTGTAACAGTCTCCCAGGACTGCACTGTTTGTCGCAGAGTAAAAGAAGGTAAAGAGACTGCTGTCTGTGTCCATTCCTTTCACTGCCATGTCGGTCCTGCACTGCATCATTCACAAAACCATCATAGACTCTAACAAGCACCAACGGTTGCCCCGGGGTACCGCTCCACCTGTGGGGAGCAGAACCACCATAGCTGCCATTACATCAGCTCCGGAGACCCCATCCAGCAGCGGCGGCTCCATAGCCGCAATCCACAGGTGGCGTCACGAATATATATTTTCATAAACTTTATTATTGATCTTCTCCCCCACAGCCACCATATTAATTGACCCCGCCAGGGTCACGGAGTCGGGCCCGCCACCGCTGACTACCCTGGACTAGTCTGGCCCGACACCGGACCACCATGCTGCCCCACTCAGCATACAGAGACCACCTCTAGGGATAGTTTTATACAAATATATCTTACCAAGAATGCTCTGTTCCACCATATGCGAGTTCTCCTAAGTATTTCTTTATATTTCTTGAATAAAACCATATGGTTAGTCCAGAATTTAAAACCATGCTTGAATCATCACCAAAAAATATATATAATTGTGGGACAAACGCCTGTTCACAGGCCCAAAAATAGAAGGGTTCAGAAACGCTAACTGTGAAAACACAGAGAACAATCAATAAAGAAAACATCTGAACTTGCTAGATCAATCACACTTGTGTTATACTGGTGAGAGATCAGGATCAATAGAAGCATAAAATATATAAAAGTGGAAAAACTTTAAACTCTAGTACCTACAATTATAAGAGTCAAAAATCCACAAAATAAAATTCCTAAAAACTTCCTTTTATTTAATTACACATGTAATAAAAACAAATTAAGTGATAGAAGTTCTTAGTGGGAATTAAGAGCAAAACAGTGTATGCAGGGCCATATTTGCCACTAGGCACCCGTGGTCCGGCGCCTGGGGCGGCTGGTTGCGGGGGTCGGCACCTTCTGGCTAAAAAAAAAAATATATATATATTTTTTTTTACATCCTCCCCCTCCGTTAGACAGCCTATTAAATCCGCTGTGTTTTCGGAGGGGCAGGGGAGGGGGGGTTAGAGGCGCACCTCCATCTATCTGTATCTGTGTCTTTAAGACGCGCATACAAATAAACTGCGGGCGCCGTGCACATGGAGCTGCTTGACCCCGGAAGTGCCGGCACCTGCACTTCCGGGGTCAGAGGCGTGCCAATCAGCTCTGTGCTGTGGCGTCCAAAGCTGTAGATGCCGCGGAGGACAGAACGCTCACCGGAGCCAGCACCAAGAGGATGACGGAAACCAAAGGAGGAGCTGCAACTCCGGCAAGAGGAGGAAGAGGGCGGCGGCGGCACAGGAGCAGGTAACTGCTGGCAGAGTTCCTAATGCTGTGAAGTGAGGGGAGGGGGATGCAGGCAGAGGCTATAGACTGGGGATTAGGAGGCTTATTATTGTAGTCTGGAGATTAGGGAGTCTATGACTCGACAGTGGTTAGGGGGGCTGGGGCTATTACTATAGTCTTAGAGTTAGGGGGCCTATTAAAGAAGATGGTGGTCAAGGGGCTCTATTGCTGTAGAGGGGAAGGTTTAGGGAGCCTGTTGCTGTAGGAGGGGGGCTAATGGAGCCTGTTGCTATAGGAGGGGGGTTAATGGAGCCTGTTGCTGTAGAGGGGGAGGTTTAGGGAGCCTGTTGCTGTTGGGGGGGGGTTGATGGAGCCTGTTGCTGTAAGAGGGGGTTAATGGAGCCTGTTGCTGTAGGAGGGGGGTTAGTGGAGCCTGTTGCTGTAGGAGGGGGGTTAATGGAGCCTGTTGCTGTAGGAGGGGGGTTAACGGAGCCTGTTGCTGTAGGAGGGGGTAATGGAGCCTGTTACTGTAGGAGGGGGTAATGGAGCCTGTTGCTGTAGGGGGGGGTTAATGGAGCCTTTTGCAGTAGGAGGAGGGATTTATGGGGCCTTTTTCTGTAGGAGGGGAGTTTAGGGGGCCTTTTACTGTAGGAGGCGGGTTTAGGGGGCCTTTTGCTGTAGAGGGGGGGGATTAGGGGGCCTATTGCTGTAGGAGGGGGGGTTTAGGTGGCCTATTGCTGTAGGAGGAGGCGTTTAGGGGACCTATTGCTTTACGGGGCCTAATGCTGTAGATGGGGGGGTTTAGGGGGGCTTATAGAGTGAGGGATAGTGCAAGGGACAAAATTGATGGGGAAAAGTATAAGGACTCAGTATGTTGGGGATCTCAGTATGGAGAGGGGTAGATGTAGAAACTTGGCACCCAAGATCAATGTGAAAAGGGGTTTTTATTGTGAAGAACTTGTAGGATCAGCACAGCACCTTCATCAGTGCATGCAGAGGGTCCTCAAAGTATAGTAGCGTGGTGAGCGGTGTAGCTGGGTGTGACGTGGTGTCCACCGCTGTCTATGTGGCAATGATGTGCTTGTGCTGCTCCTACAAGTTCTTCACGATCAAAACCACTATTCACAGTGATCTTGACTGTCAAGTTTCTACATCTACTTGAGGCAGTTTTGGACCCTCTTTGTGCCCCACCCCAGACGTGTCATGTGTATCAACTCACTAAGTATGGAGAGGGGGAAGCATTCGGAGCTCATTATGGAAAAGGGGTAGCATGGGGTTCAATATGGGGGGTTCATTATGGGGGTTCAATATGGACAAGGGCACTGTGAGGGTTCAGTATGGAAAGGGGGCACCATGGGTGGGCTCAGTATGGAGTGGAGCAATGTAGGGGACTCAGTATGAAATGTGAGGTAGCGCGGGGGTCTCTGTATGCTGAGTGGGGCAGCATGGAGGTCTCTGTATGATGAGTGGGGCCGCATGGAGGTCTCTGCATGCTGAGTGGGGCCGCATGGAGGTCTCTGTATGATGAGTGGGGCAGCATGGTGGTCTCTGTATGCTGAGTGGGGCAGCATGGTGGTCTCTGTATGCTGAGTGGGGCAGCATGGTGGTCTCTGTATGCTGAGTGGGGCAGCATGGTGGTCTCTGTATGCTGAGTGGGGCAGCATGGTGGTCTCTGTATGCAGAGTGGGGCAGCATGGTGGTCTCTGTATGCAGAGTGGGGCAGCATGGTGGTCTCTGTATGCAGAGTGGGGCAGCATGGTGGTCTCTGTATGCAGAGTGGGGCAGCATGGTGGTCTCTGTATGCAGAGTGGGGCAGCATGGTGGTCTCTGTATGCAGAGTGGGGCAGCATGGTGGTCTCTGTATGCAGAGTGGGGCAGCATGGTGGTCTCTGTATGCAGAGTGGGGCAGCATGGTGGTCTCTGTATGCTGAGTGGGGCAGCATGGTGGTCTCTGTATGCTGAGTGGGGCAGCATGGTGGTCTCTGTATGCTGAGTGGGGCAGCATGGTGGTCTCTGTATGCTGAGTGGGGCAGCATGGTGGTTTCTGTATGCTGAGTGGGGCACCATGGTGGTCTCTGTATGCTGAGTGGGGCAGCATGGTGGTCTCTGTATGCTGAGTGGGGCAGCATGGTGGTCTCTGTATGAGGAGCGGGGTAGCATGGAGGTCTCTGTATGATAAGTGGGGCAGCATGGTGGTCTCTGTATGCTGAGTGGGGCAGCATGGAGGTCTCTGTATGATGAGCGGGGCAGCATGGTGGTCTCTGTATGCTGAGTGGGGCAGCATGATGGTCTCATTATGGAAAAGGGGCAGGCAGCATTTGAAGTACATAAGAAGGGGCAGCATGGGAGGCTCAGTATAGAGAAGGGCTGTGTGAGAGCCCCATATGGAGAGGGACATTGTGAGGAGGGGGCAGCATGGGGGGCTCCATATGGAGAGTGCCAGTGTGAGGGCTGCGTATGGAGAGGGGCAGCATGGGACATTATGAGGAGGGGGCAGCATGATGTGAGGACAGTGTGCAGATCATATTTCATAATTGAGGAAGGTGTGGTGGGTATAGTATATAAGGGAGGACAGTGTGGTGTTTTAGTTTATTAGGGGACAGTGTGGTGGTCATAGTATATAAGTGGGGACGGTGTTGTGGGAATATTTTATAGGGGAGGATAGTGTGGAGGCCATGTACATTAAGAGCAATTGTGTGGAGTAATATTCTTTTGCGGGGAGCGCAGTGAGGAGCAGTTATTTTTTTCACAGCATAGGGCTCATTTATGGCACAGCATTTGTGGTTATTGTTATTTGGGAACATTATAATGACATTGTTATTTTTCAGGGCACCATGGTGCGATGTGCTGCAGACGACCGGAGAAGAGGAAAGTCTGCAGAAACGAGCTGTGGATGTGAAGTCATTATGGAGTCGGGGACATGAGAACAGCAATCGGTGAGTGAATTATCACAGACCTTACACTGCACTAACATTTACACAGATTTAGGGGTAAAAATGACCGGAGTGCTTCTTTAAAGAGAATTTGTCACCAGATTTGGTGACTATACTGTAAGCTGCGGCCACCACCAGTGGACTCTTATATACAGTATTCTAACATGCTGTATATAAGAGCCCAGGCCGCTGTGTAGAACATAAAAAAACACTTTATACTCACCTAAAGGGCGATGCGGTGCAGACTAGTCAAATGGGTGACTCCCTTCTCCAGTACCGGCGCCTCCTCTTTCGGCCATCTTTGTCCTCCTTCTGAAGCGTGGGTGCATGACGTGTTCTACGTCATCCACACTAGCAGACATTGAGGTCCTGCACACATGCACTACAGTGCACTCCAGGCAGATCAAAGTGCGACTGCGCAGGACCACAATGCCGGCGAGTGTGGATGACATAGGACGCGTCATGCACCCAGGCTTCAGAAGAAGGAGAGCAAGACAAAGATGGCCAAAAGAGGAGGTGCCGGAACCGGAGAACGGAGACACCGATTCGACCAGTCTGCACCGCACCGCCCCCCTAGGTGAGTATTATAAAGGGATTTTTATGTTCTACACAGCGGTCTGGGCTCTTATATACGGCATGTTAGAATGCTGTATATGAGTCCACTGGTGGTGGCCGCAGCTCATAGGCCAAAAACCTGGTGACAGGTTCCCTTTAATATTTGCAGATAAATCTACTTTTATTCATTATGCAAATGAGGGCATTTTGGTGCACCGTTGGTGTGGTCTTTGCTTTGGTGCACCATTGGTGTGGTCTGTGTCGGTGCACCGTTGGTGTGGTCTTTGCCTTGGTGCACCGTTGGGGTGGTCTTTGCTTTGGTGCACCGTTGGGGTGGTCTGTGTTGGTGCACCATTGGTGTGGTCTGTGTTGGTGCACCGTTGGTGTGGTCTTTGCCTTGGTGCACCGTTGGGGTGGTCTTTGCTTTGGTGCACCGTTGGGGTGGCATTTGGTTTGGTGCACCGTTAGGGTGGTCTTTGGTTTGGTGCACCGTTGGGGTGGTCTTTGTGTCAGTCCACCATTGGTGTGGTCATTGTGTTGATGCACTGTTACGCGCTCATATTTGTATTTTAAAGTCTTTTGTTTTTATTGACAGCGCTCCAATAGTAAAAGTGAGTGCTGTCTAATATCAGCTTGTATATCTGATTTTACCTATCTTACTAAATGAGCGCTGTCAATCAACAGAAGGGACTGGCTTTAATATGCAAATATGAGTGCACCAAGGCATAGGTCACGCCAAGGGTGCACCAAAGTCCCCTCATTTGCATTTAAAAAAATAGATTTTGAAGCAAATATTAAAGGGGTTGTGCAGTCAAGAATGACAAGTCTGCAGTCACTCTGTGTGTCACTCTGTGAGACTGAAGATTTGTGATTCCTCCAAGTGCACTCACTGTGCGCTACAAGGATTCTCTGGTGTCTGTGCCGGGAACGGCGGTCAAGTATGCAATATGCAGAGTCCAAGCTAGAACCCGTCTACGGGGCGCCACCTCGCTCAACACAAGTGCATTAAGCGAGGCCGTGCTCACTAGATGAGTTCTCTCCAGGAGTCTGCATATCGCATACTTGACCATTGGGAGTGCGGTAGGAGGGCTTGCAGTCATACAGGGACACATAGACTGACTGCAGACTTGTCATTCTAGACTAGACAGCCTCTTTTAAGCTAAACTGTGTGTGAGTTTTGTAGAGGAATCGTCCCTTATATAAATGTTTATTTATGTAAATGGAAAAAACACTTCACCCAACAAACAAACCTTTTGCTTGTGTCGGGTGATGTGACAGCCGGTATAGATAGATCATTTGGTTTCTGATTATTAGCAGCATTGCAAATCCATCTCAAAGAGTAACTAAACTTTTTGTTTTCTTATATTTTATGCCCAATAATTCTGATCAGATTGGTGGGAAATCTGGTCGGGAGACCCCCAACTACAGCTGAAAAGCTCTTTTAGAAGCACGTGCACAGCGCAGAGCGGATGCTGTAGACAGTCATTGTCCTGTCTCCAGAGCGGTGCACTCCTCAGGCCATGTGCGCACGTAGCGTAAATTACATGCTTTTACGCTGCGTCCTGCACCACGGCGTAAAAGCATGCATCCTGCGTCTCCTGCACAATCTATGTAGATTGTGCAAATTCCAGCCGCACGTTGCTTTTTAGAACGCAGCGTTTTGCATGCTGTCAAAACGCTGTGTTCAAAGAAGTAACATGTCAATTGTTTTGTGCGTTCTGGATGTTTTCTCCACTCTGTCTATGGGAGAGGTAGCATTCAGAAAACACGAAATCTTCATGAATTCTGCAGACACCAAACTTTCAGAATCGCACAAGCAGTGACTAAACGCTGCGGTGCAGAACGCACTTACGTACACACTTGGCCTTAGGGGTCTTTTGAACAATTTACGGGGGTCTCCGGACCCAGACCTGCATCAATGTGCTCAGAATTAATGGACTCTCCAAAAAATTAGGTATTTTTTAAATGTTTAATAGTGCTACTGCCTGCACCATCAGTACTGTGGTTCCTGTATGGTCCGCAGTCTGATGATGGCTGCTAACAACTCCTGTATCTCCTTACCATTGTTACAGATATACTAGGAGCTGCACTTTCATGCCAGACAATTATAAGTTGGGCTTAGTTCTGGTGATATATAGACAAAGTCCCAGAAAACCATGCTCAAGGAAATCCCAGGGGTCCTAAGTGTCTGAGGGCCACACGGGTAGCACAAACTCATAATTATGCATAAACAAGGAGAACAAACGAGTTTTTAAAGTGCAAAGTGTACATATTTATTCAAGATGATGGTGACACAACTTGTAAGCATTAGTAAAAATATAAAACCTGGACCACACCAGGCATTGCATCTATATCAAAATCAGATCACAGTCAGTAGGATAGTCAATTGCATATATGCACTCAAATATTCTGTGTAAGACAATAACACTGTCCCATATGTGGCAAAAAGTGTCTACCACATGTAAGGCTTAAATAGCATAAAAGCCACATATGGTTACAATGTGTGACATTACAACAATATTCTAACAATGGCTGTGACACAAACAAGCAGTAAAAGGCATGACAAGGTTATTCCACCTTAGGAGGTCCGAAAACTTTCCCTCATATAATGTCACTCATACAAGTCAGGAGTTAAGCTCTTAGTTGCTGAATGGAGTCCTAATTGTCTACAACACATAAGGCTTGGAAGACATGAATGCCACCGATGATTATGTTATACAACATTACAACAATATTATGGCAATGGCTGTGACCGCATGGTACACAAACCAGTATTAAAGGACATTACAAGGTAGATAAACCTAAAGGGGTTCGGACATTTTCCCTCGTAAGTTGTCACTCCGATAAATCAGGAGTCATACCCTTAGTTGCTGAATAAAGTCCAATGCATGAGCGACAGATGCACAATGGTGGTCCAGGGTCGTGGTCCCCAGGCTGCCCGACGTACGTTTCGATAGAAGCGTTCTTTTTCTTCTTCAGGGGATGGGGTGCCATGATGTACGTTCAGAAGAAGCCGGTGTTTAAATGGTGGCGCCGATTACCATACCCGAAAGTCACGTAGTGGCGCATGCGCAGATCCATCCGGCAAGTCTCGCGCGATGCGACGCCGTCACGCCAATACGTGCATGCGCGGGAGCGTGGGACGTATCACCATAGCCCCGCGCATGCGCGAGGCACCAGACAGCGGCAACAGCACGGAGAGACGCAGAGGACCCGGGCATGCGCACATGAAAGCCGGGAGCGGATAGATTACATGCAATGATGGTGTACATTTGCTTTACAATTAAAGGGGCACCACCCAAAGGGCTTTCCAAAAGATCCATGTAATTACATAATGATTTTGCCTATAAACAAAAGAGAAAGCCAAATAAAAAAGACCGGCATTAGAACAACAGGACCAGAGAGGGATTTAAATCAGTGATTAAAAACACTAACAAGAATTACAGTGGGGCAATAGTGATCACTCGGAAGACATCAAAATTAAGCAAAATGGGCAACAAGAGCATATTGAATCACAAGAATGGAGCAAAACTGACGGATTCATTAAGGCCCATGGGGGTCATGGTATTCAATGTAAGAATCCATTTTGTTTCACATTGCGCCAACCGCTTTCTAAGGTCACCACCCCTGATCCCCCCATCTATCACATCAATACCTCTGATTTGTAAATGTGAGGGGTCACAGGAGTGGTGAGACTTAAAATGCCTTGGCAGTGTTTTTAATAATGTGGTATCTGTTATTGCCTTGGCTGCAGAAATGTCTCTAACGTGTTCTCTTACCCTAATGCGGAGCTCACGTGATGTGAGCCCCACATAGGTCAAGGGACAAGTACAAGTGGCGAAGTATACCACGTGTGTAGTTCCACACGTGATGTATTGTTTGATGTTGTAGTTTTTCTTGCCATCTGAAGAGTGGAACTGTGTACTACGAATGACATTTCTGCAGGCAAGGCAATGACCACAAGGAAAACAGCCCTGTAACGGGCCCCTCGAGCCAAAGACATTAATTTTGGGGGGAACATAATGGCTTCTGACCAGGAGGTCTCTCAAGTTTTTTGCTCGCCTTGATGTCATTGATGGGCGGCCTGTGAGATTATTGGCCAACACTGGATCGGTCAATAAGACCGACCAGTGTTTAGTTATTATATCACGCATAGTGTTCCACCTCTCATTATAGGTACCGATGAATCGTATCACTGGATCAAAGGCTTCTTGTTTTTTAGGAGCCTGGGCAAGTAGTTGTGCCCTCGGGGTAGTCCTGGCTCTATGGTAACCGTGTTTGATGGTTCTATTGCTGTAACCCCTGTCCAAAAATCGGGCCCTGAGATCGGATGATTGTGTTTCGAAATTGTTATCAGAAGAGCATATCCGCTTCATTCTAAGGAATTGACCAGTCGGGATAGCACGGATGGTAGATGGGTTATGGGCAGAAGACGCATGCAGTAGCGCATTGACTTATGTATCCTTACGGAAAACATCAGTCTGGATTGACCCCCTGTCATCAACTGTAATTTTGACGTCCAGGAAGTCAATCATGCGGCTACTGCATTTATGGGTAAGTTTGATGTTAAATTTGTTCTTGTTCAGTTGCCCCATAAATCGATTGAGCTGCTCCACCGGACCCTGCCACACAAAAAGAATATCATCAATAAAGCGATACCAGCACTGCACATGGGCTGAGGCCCCCACACCTCCGCCACCAAACACCAGCCTCTCCCAATATCCCAGGAAGAGGCCGGCATACGAAGGCGAACAGGTCGCACCCATGGCAGTGCCGCGCTTCTGTAAATAAAAATAATCTTTGAACACAAAAAAATTGTGTGTCAGGATGAAGTGGAGCAGCTCTAAGATCAATTCACCCATATCGTCACCCCGACCGGATGCTTCCAAGAAGAAGCGGACAGCTCTCAACCCATCTTCATGTGCAATACATGTATACAGACCTTCTACATCAGCAGTGACAATGGTCATATCTTCCTCTAAAAAGATGCCGTCAATGCGCCTTAGGACGTCCGTCGTGTCACGGACATAGGAGGGAAGTGTTTCCACCATAGGTTGGAGATAATGATCAATAAATTTGCATATGGGGTCACACATTCCCTCCATGCCGGACACGATCGGGCGCCCGGGCGGGTTGACGGCATCTTTATGTATCTTAGGTAAGATTTAGAAGGTCGGTATTTTGGGATACTTCCTGCAGAGTCCATCATACATTTTCTTATCAATCAATCCGATCTCAAGGGCCCTGTCAAGGATCACAGCAAGTTCACTAATGTATTTCTCTAGGGGATTAGATGGAAGCCTCATATATGTTGCCTTTTCACGCAACTGTCTTGTTACCTCTCGCTCATATTTTTCGACTGACATGATTACAATGTTCCCCCCCTTGTCTGCAGGTTTTATAACAATATCCGGATAGCCCTGCAGTTCAGTGAGGGCTTTTCTCTGTTTATGGGTGAGATTATCTCGTCTCCGTTTGGTATCAATTTTCCTAAAGTCCTCACTGACCAGCCTTACAAATATATCTACCACAGGACACAATGAAAAGGGGGGGAACTTTGTAGATCTAGGTAAGAGCGATTGAGGAAACGCACCTGTTGACGGAGCCTCTTGCTCCTGGAGTACTTCTTCCAGGCTTTTGATGGCTTCCCTTTCAGCTTGGCTATCCGTCACGGAATCCTTCTTGTGAAAAAGTTTTTTTAAAATTAATTTGCGTGCAAATAGGTTAACATCTTTCAGGGCTGTAACAAGATGGAAAGAGTTAGATGGAGCAAATGTCAGGCCTCGGGAGAGAACCTCAATCTGAGCACCGGAGAGGGGTACGTTCAGATAAATTAATTACCTGTAGTTTGTTCCCTTGTTTTTTATTTTTACCAAGGGGAGCGAATTGTCGATTGTGTTGTTTAACACGATCTCCCACTGTTTCTACAGGTATGTTAGAACTCTCAGATGCCCCGGAAGAGGACCCCTCACCCGAGGTCTGAGATGCCAGAGATGTAGATCTGGAACGTTGGTTCTTGCTGGGACGAGTAAACTGACGTCCTCTTGTATATTCCATTTTCCATCTATATGCCTTATTAGAAGAATAATCCAATAAATCCCTGTTGAGTTTTTTTATTTTATATATTTTAATTTCCTTCTCCCATTTCTCTATTTCTTTTTCCATCTCTGAGTTGAATCGAGTTATAGTTGAAGTGTCACACTTATCTGTGATCATTTTATCCAAAGATTCCAACTCGCTTTCAATTTGGGTCAAGGAACGGGAATTGTGATTACATAATAGGGCCAGAAACCCTTTTGAGCACGTTTGTGCTAATGTTTCCCATTTTCTTCTAAATTCATCATCTTCAACTGGGAAGGACGGGAACACTTGCACCCTGAGGCCCCTAGGAACCAAAGTCCCTTTCCAGATATTTATTCAAAAATGCCCGATTCCACCATAACTTCATTCTCTTTTTAGAAAGATCTTTGTACTTATGAATAAGGACATCATCCGAGTGAGCACCAACTGACCCACTGGTAAGGTCACCATCACTTTTCATTACATCATCCAATATGGAGAGCCAGGTATTGTCTCTGGCCCTGAAATTCATGCTGGTTCTGGTATGAGCTGTGAAAAACACAGAAACAATCAATATATAGACAAAGTCCCAGAAAACCATGCTCAAGGAAATCCCGGGGGTCCTAAGTGTCTGAGGGCCACACGGGTAGCACAAACTCATAATTATGCATAAACAAGGAGAACAAACGAGTTTTTAAAGTGCAAAGTGTACATATTTATTCAAGATGATGGTGACACAACTTGTAAGCATTAGGCTTAATACTGGTTTGTGTACCATGCGGTCACAGCCATTGCCATAATATTGTTGTAATGTTGTATAACATAATCGGTGGCATTCATGTCTTCCAAGCCTTATGTGTTGTAGACAATTAGGACTCCATTCAGCAACTAAGGGCTTAACTCCTGACTTGTATGAGTGACATTATATGAGGGAAAGTTTTCGGACCTCCTAAGGTGGAATAACCTTGTCATGCCTTTTACTGCTTGTTTGTGTCACAGCCATTGTTAGAATATTGTTGTAATGTCACACATTGTAACCATATGTGGCTTTTATGCTATTTAAGCCTTACATGTGGTAGACACTTTTTGCCACATATGGGACAGTGTTATTGTCTTACACAGAATATTTGAGTGCATATATGCAATTGACTATCCTACTGACTGTGATCTGATTTTGATATAGATGCAATGCCTGGTGTGGTCCAGGTTTTATATTTTTACTAATGCTTACAAGTTGTGTCACCATCATCTTGAATAAATATGTACACTTTGCACTTTAAAAACTCGTTTGTTCTCCTTAGTTCTGGTGATGTAGTAGTGATTTGATCTTGGTTGTGGTGATGCAGTCATGTACCAATGATGGTTCTGGTAATGTAGCAGTGTACAGATAGTGGTTCTGAGTCACCCATACACTATAGACAGTTGTCCAATCATTCGGCTGGCAGCTGTCTCCCTGATTCTCCCATACACAGGAGCACTCACTTTGTTGAGTGGTAGTGTTCTCTATGAGACAGACGCTACTACACATCTCTGGCAGTGGCTCACCTCTTAGAGAAAAATGGATCCACAGTCCAAAATTGGACCTGCTGGGTCCTCACTCCCCTGACAATCAGACTATCGGCAAAGCCAGTCTATCTCCGAGTTCTGCCAACTGTAGTCTGTGTACAAGCACTGGGCATGTGAACGGTTAAGCTATTTGCACACCATGGCTTTTACACATCTGTGAATCTATTGAGTTTTTCAGGTGGAGGAAACACTGGCATCTTTTTTAGATTGAAATTGTATTAAGTGCTAGTCACAAACTTCTTGGTGGCAACAGCATGAAAAATAGTTCAGTTACCTGTTTTAGCCACTTAGGCTATGTGCCAACGGGAGATTAAACCTGCGGATTTATCTGCGGAAAATCAGCGGATTTTCTGGAATTTCCAGATAAATCCGCAGGGGTCAGCATGTACAGACACTCCCCATGTTATCCTATGAGACATGGGGAGTGCTGTGTCTATGCTGCAGTATGTGCGGCTGCGGAACATGCTGCGGATGTCCTGCAGCCGCACGTAATTGCATGTCAATTATTTCTGCGGAATTACCTGCAGAAATCCCACCTCTCCACTATGGAAATAGAGGCTGGGACTTCCGCAGGTAATTCGCACGAATGCCCGCAGGTTTATCGCAGATATTTCGCTGTAATCCCGCAGATAAAAATAGCTGTGGATTCCGGGGAGCAGCTGCGTTAAAGCTGCAGATATATCCGCGGATACAGAGTCCCGTGGGCACATAGCCTTAGTGTCTTTTAAAATCTGAAGCTGAATAAAACTGAACGTGTGCGCAGCAAGTGCAGATCTTCATTCTTATAGCGTTTAGCACTTTTTCAAGTGTGTTACAGAGTAGATCCACCTTAAATAGATGTCGTGTGCCCAAAATCATAATTTTACGTTGTCAGTAAGGGGTGCGACCACTTAAAGGCTAGGGCAGCACGAAGGCCAAATACAGCCCTGAGTGTATGTAAACATGGAGAGTTAAAGGGCAGTGTACACATAAAGGCAAAGTTACCAGCATAACTCTTCCATAGTCCCCTCAATGTCAGTTATGCACATGAACCACTCCAACGCATGTTTCACGTGGGCTTCCTGGGGAGGGGGGCATCATGAATTGTGTGGCAGGTTAGTCTATAAATAACACAGTTCACAAATCTACTAATTCCTCATAATCTGTGGCGAATGTCCGGTCCATTTGACTTCCCAGGTGTGTGGCACATCAACAGACAAATCATAACATGCCTACTGGGGGAAATCCCCCATGACGTCAAACTCAGACAGGTCACTCAGAGTGTCAGTGCCACGCAATCAATAGGGAAGGGACCTGGCATGTGTGCATGTGTGTTGCCATCTTAGGAAGGTCAATAGATGAATATGTTAAAGCAGGTGCCATTTTAAGAAGAAAATACGAAAAAAACAGGAGTATTGCGTGCAAAAATAATTTTATTTAACACAAAGTGGATCACAAACAGGAAAGTCAATAAGACCACTGTGTATTAAAAACAAGCATGAAGGGGAGCGTGACAGAGTATGAGGTCAGTAATAAGTATAACATAAGTAAAGTAACAAGAATGAGGGAGGATATGAACAAAAGTGCAATCAGAAGGATATATATATACAAATGTAAATACCCTCCACTCATCCTGCTTAGGCACATATATAAAGTGCAATTTTCTTCCGAAAGGCGTAACTTTTCATTTTTCAGTCAATCTGGTCATGTGAGGGCTCATTTTTTGCAGAACGAGCTGTACTTTTACATGAATCCATGAGTTTTACCATATAGTTTACTGGAAAACGGCAAAAAAATTCCAAATGCGGAAAAAGTGCAAAAAAGTACAATTGCACTATTGTTTTTGAGATATTTTATTCACTGTGTTCACTATATGGTAAAAATAATGTGTAGGTGTGATGCCTGAAGTCGGTGCAAGTTTGTAGACACCAAACATGAATAGGTTTATTTTTATCTAAGGGGTTAAAATAAATCTGAAATTTGTCCAAAAAAAAGTGGCTTACGTTTTGCACCATTTTCCACACCCCGTAGCATTCTCATTTTTTGGGATCTATGGCTCAGTGACAGCTTATTTTTTGCATCTCAAGCTGACATTTTTAACAGTATCATATTTGCGCCAATGCTACGTTTTGCTCGCCTGTTATTGCATTTTGAGCAAAATTTGTGGCGACCAAAAATACGCAATTTTGGCGTTTGGAATTTCTTTTACCGCTACACCATTTACCTTTCAGATTAATTGCTTTTATATTTTGATAGATCGGGCATTTCTGAACGCGACGATTCTAAATGTGTATATTTTTTTAACCCTTTAATTTTCAATGGGGCAAATAGCGGTGATTTGAACTTAGGTTTATTTCTTTAATTTTTAAAAACTTTTTTTTTTATTTTACTAGTCCCCCTAGGGGGCTATAAGGATCAGCTGTCCAATCACTTATTCATATCTCCCGATCAGAGCATCATTGCTCAGCCGAGAGAAATGCTCCTCTCTTGAAACCTGCAGTACTTGGCTGCTGGTTAAAGGACCTGAGTCATGTGAGCTACAGGAGTTATCACAAGACCCTGTGCTACCATGTCAACCATCGGATCCACGTGATCACGTCACGTGACTTCCGGTGATGGCCTGTGAGTATTAGATTACTGCGATCACCGTTAAAATGGGGTTTAACTATTAAGGTATGGGTGGATAGTGATTCCAATCGTACCTGCGAGGCACACATGTCAGCTGCACAATTCAGCTCATGTGTACGTGGATCCCTGCCTGCAGCCCGAAGCAGCAGGTGGGGATTAACACTATGACCGCAGGGACCTAATATTACTGACCGCAGTCGTTATGGGGTTAAAGTGCCAACAGCAGGAAAAAGCAAGTCAGAATGGGTCACGGCACAATAAATAGTTGATTGAGGAAGAATATGTATATTACCTAAAGTGGCAAGCGCATGATGGTATGCAGAGATAGTTCCAATCAGTCACCGCTACCCCCACAAAGGACCTAGAGATCCCCAAGGTACGTTTTGCTATGGCTTCTTTTGCTTCGTCAAGAAGGGAGATCCTTGACCTCATAATCTGTCACACTCCCTTTGTGCTTGTTTTTAATACACGGCTGTCCTCTTGTTTTCTTATTGTATATTGAGTAGTGCATAGTAAAGGTCTAGCCTTATCTTGGCACATCTATTGCTACAATGTTTTGCAATAGTTTGAGAATTTTTGTATTGATTTTTGCAATTTTAAGAAGGTAAAAAAAGTATATCGTCAAGCCTTCCGGACATGCGTAAACACATTTTTAAATATTCATCCTTCATTAGATACAGATTGGCATCCAAAAAGGTCATTGATCATATAGGCCCATACAATACATAGATATATAAAACGCCATTATAATTAAAACACACATTTGTGGGAAAATACAAAAAGAAGTGAAAAAGATAAAAAAATATATATACATACATATGTAAGAGAAAAAAAAAGCAAATGAAACAAACATAAAAGACATTATAATGCATATTCAATACCTATTAAAATGACGTGCAACAACATTAGAAAAAAAAGCCATGCCCATATGGCAATAAATGTATCAATAAAACTGCCACAGTGTGGTTAGTGCAATACAACAATAATACAAAAAGGGGGGCCATTCGGAATAACAAGAATCTCCAGTGACTTGATTAAATTCCTAGATCCACACAGTAGGTAAATATTTTAAATATCATAGGATGCCATGAGACCAACTAAACACAAAGCTAAAAAAATATATTAAGTGATTTATGTCACTGTTGATCAAAGCAAGTGATGCAACGTTGAAAGACATTGACTCTGACATTGTGTTATTACAAGAGGAGATGAACACACATCTCTCTCCTGAGTATCTCTCTAAATTTAAGGATTTTAATAGTTTAAAAAGTGGGAGGAGATTGTTGCTATCAAAACGAAAAAATATCAATTGGACTTGTTTAATTTGAAAAAAAAAAAATCAAGTCTACAAATGGAGGAAAACGTATGAGAATAAGTGGGTCCTTTCAGACCTGTTCTGGGTCATTCTTTATCTCCTCCACTGACGGGTATACAAGTCTGCAAACTGAAAGGAATAATGTCCTGGAAAGATTGGATAGTTCTAGATTCTCCCTTTTCAATAAGGGATGGTTGGGCAATAAGTGCAAGACTACATCTTCTTTCCATAAATCGAAACAAAACAAATTTGAGGCAATTAAGTTATGTAAACTAAAGCTGGGTTCACACATAGCGACAGTGACAACTACGTCGCTGTTACGTCACCATTTTCTGTGACGTAACAGCGACCTTGTATGTCGCGGTTATGATCGCTGCTTAGCTGTCAAACACAGCGACGCAGCAGCGATCATAACGTCACTACATGTGCAGAGAGCAGGGAGCTGTGCACACTGCTTAGCGCTGGCTCCCTGCTCTCCTAGCTACAGTACACATCGGGTTAATTAACCCGATGTGTACTGCAGCTACATGTGCAGAGAGCAGGAGCCGGCAGCACAGGCAGCGTGAGAGCGGCGGAGGCTGGTAACGAAGGTAAATATCGGGTAACCACCTTGGTTACCCGATGTTTACCCTGGTTACAGCTTACCGCAGCTGCCAGACGCCGGCTCCTGCTCTCTTCATTTCGTCACACACAGCGAGATCGCTAATGAGGTCACTGCTGCGTCACAAAAACCGTGACTCAGCAGCGATCTCGCTGTGTGTGAAGCACCCCTAATTATTACGGATGCACAGTGAGAGGTGCTTAGTCTTAATCTCACCTTTGTACCTAGAAACAATTTCAATTTTTTTTGTAGCTTTAAACGATCTGCATTTTTTTTGCGTAAACGTACATTGAGAAATCGTCATACCACATCCTCCATGGACTCTAATCTGGGCAGCACCGCTGAACAGAATGCGATCTTCATTTCGGAGGATCTATCAAATCTGAATCTTCTGCCACACTTTTCCTGCCCTCTTTCTCTCCCAGATGTACGACTTGCTTGCCTTTGTCATTATATCACCAGGTTGAGATCTTTACCCAGCATGTTACTAACGAATTCAGAGCACTTGAAAATAAAAGAAGGGAGAGGCAATTTGACATTTAGACAAACTCTAGGGGAATTGAAAGCTTAAGACATTATCATTAAGCCAGCTGGCACGTGGGTGACTGTTGTCCTCTGACCGGTTGATAAATATGAGAAAGAGGCTTTCAAACAATTGTCCAATAAGGAAACATTTTTTTCTTTCATCTACTCCTCTCGATTCCTTTCATCATGAATTGAGAATCATTTTAAAATGGGCATGAGGCGGGTATCATTACCAAGAAATTATTTGATGGTTTATTGATCAAATATCCCCACTATACTTACTTTATATCTATTACCAGAAAGTGCAAAGATCAGTTCAACCCTTCTGGTCATCTGATTGTCTCTACCATGGGAAGGCTTTGTGTCCCTGTTTGCATATTTATTATCTATGACCATTGGGTAAAACTTTGACCTGGTATGTCAGACACCACAGACATCCTGTGACATGTGGATGGCTTACATTTGGAATCCCATCGGTTATTAGTATCGGCAAAGATAGAGTCTTATACAGTTGCAAGGGTTAGAGGCAATGGGATTTTTTTAGGACATGAGTAACCTTAGTCTGGAACTGCACAATTTAATTTTGGAGTTGCTGCTTTTCATTTTGATAATTTGATTCCCTTCAAAGATAGGTTCTTTCAGCAGAAGCAAGGTACTGGGGTGGGAGCAGCATGTGGCTTTCGCGAGAGAAGGATATTTTGCGCTGGTGCACATGCCGCTTTCTTCGCACTGGGATAAAAATATACATAAGAGGGAAGAACGGGTATATGCCACGCTTAAGAACCACTGAGGCAGAACTGATATAAAAATTTATTTTTTATTACAGCATTCCAACGCGTTTCAGAGACAAGGACCGTCTCCTTCTTCAGGGAAAAAGAAATCATACAAACATTCCCAAGCTGGTGTCTTATAAAGGATCCAAAATGCCACGTTGACAGCTATGACGTCATCCGCCCACAGGATTGCAGAGTGATGACTCACAAGCACGTGGGGAAGCAGACACGTGAATGAAGGAGAAAAATAAAATTTTCACATTATAATACATTAATACATTAATAAATTATCGCAAAAGAACAAACATTTATAATAAAAATTGTAAAATTAATGATTATTGATTATTTGTGTGAAAAAAATAAAAATATTGAGAATTTGAAAAAATGTGTAGAAAAGGGAATGGGAAGGTACGAACCTGTGGAGAATATGCTGGTGGGGAGAGGGGTCAAACATCAACCCATTACTCTGAACGCATCAGACAATCCTGATTGACAACGGGCTGGTATATGATTAGGAAAAATTGTGAAAGGGACCGTGGGTAGTGAAATTATTTTGATTCATGATGAAAAAAACATTATTTGATATATAAACCGTGTGAGTACATAAGTGTGAATCCAGGTCAGTACTAATAATTCTGGCCGGTTAGTACTTCGGGGGAATAGTGGGCATGCATGGAACATAAGCATGGAATTATAGAGATTATACAAGATATACAGTGGGATAGTTCCTAAATGTGAGGAACCAGCGTGCCCGTAGCCTAGGTTAAATGAACGTTGTATGAGGGGATGGGACGGGTATCAGCTGTCAAGTTAAAGAGAGTTCAACCCGTAAAGAAAAGAGTGCATGCGTGAGGGGATGGAGCGGGTACTAAACTGTCAGGGTGAATAGAGTTCAAACCGTGGGAAAATAGTGAAGTGCGCAGGCGCATGGAGAAGATTTAGCTTAGCGGAGGTAACCCCGGGTCAGACCGTGGGAAAGAAGCGCTTACTGCGATATAGAGTGGTGAGAAAGAGCAGATATGAGGCGCTTTCACAATTTTAAAACAGAAACTCGCTGGTTATTTTCTTTAAAAAAGCCTAAAATCTGATGATGAAAAGTGGGGATTGGATGAAATTGGTACACATATAAAATGAAAAATGTATAAGAGTGCCTATTTAGGAATGCCAGCACATATACACGCACATACATACATATGTATATACCCACATATCTATACAGACAAGTGTAGATGCAAATTACTCTAAAAACAACAATTAGGTTCCAATATCATGAGGAAGAAGATAGTAAAAATGGCAAGACTTGCAAAAATCTTGTCATGTACGGGCTAATCAGGAAAACACTGTAATCACCATATTTTAGACTAAAAGAACTGACTCTTGAGAAACTTGCATAAATTTGGAGTAAGACAAGGATCTGGAAGGATAATGAATATATACAAGGATGGGATACTAAATAAATAATTCAACAGAAGTAAGAGATAGTAAAAAATTTTTTCACAAGGGTGGGGACTAATAAAAAAGGTCTGATACTTCATTTAAGCCAAAGGGTTTTAAGGTATTAAGTTTGTGTATCAAAAACGTCTCTTTTCTGCTTAAGGCTTCAGTCCTATTGTGCACAATAGAGTCAATTTGCTCGATTGGTGTAATCCTGAAGTCCAATTTTTTCTCGTGCTCCAGAGTACAGTGTTATCCCTATCAGGTGAGTGTACCTATCTTCTTCTTATTACCCCTGGTATACCGGGTAAGACCCTATTGCGCCTTTTTGTCTCCCCACCTCTAGTATTCGCACTGGGATGGTATTGTTACATCTATGATTTGTTTATTCTATGGTAAGAGTCTGAACTTCAAAGTTTCATGTCAGAACAGAATAATAATGACTTGAGCATCAGGTTTACATACAGTACAGACCAAAAGTTTGGACACACCTCATTCAAAGAGTTTTCTTTATTTTCAGGACTCTGACAATTGTAGATTCACATTGAAGGTATCAAAACTACGAATTAAAACATGTGGAATGAAATACTTAAAAAAATGTGAAACAACTGAAAATATGTCCTATATTCTAGGTTCTTCAAAGTAGCCACCTTTTGCTTTCATTACTGCTTTGCACACTCTTGGCATTCTCTTGATGAGCTTCAAGAGGTAGTCACTGGAAATGGTTTTCCAACAGTCTTGAAGGAGTTCCGAGAGAAGCTTAGCATTTGTTGGCCCTTTTGCCTTCACTCTGCGGTCCAGCTCCCCCCAAACCATCTCGATTGGGTTCAGGTCTGGTGACTGTGAAGACCATGTCATCTGGCGTAGTACCCCATGACTCTCCTTCTTAGTCAAATAGCCCTTACACTGCCTGGAGGTGTGTTTGAGGTCATTGTCCTATTGAAAAATAAATTATGGTCCAACTAAATGCAAACCGGATGGAATAATACGCCGCTGCAAGATGCTGTGGTAGCCATGCTGGTTCAGTATGCCTTCAATTTTGAATTATTCCCCAACAGTGTCACCAGCAAAGCACCCCCACACCATCACACCCCCTCCTCCATGCTTCACAATGGGAGCCAGGCATGTAAAGTCCATCCGTTCACCTTTTCTACAAAGATACGGTGGTTGGATCCAAAGATCTCAAATTTGGACTCATCAGACCAAAGCACAGATTTCCACTGGTCTAATGTCCATTCCTTGTGTTCTTTAGCCCAAACAAGTCTCTTCTGTTTGTTGCCTGTCCTTAGCAGTGGTTTCCTAGCAGCTATTTTACCATGAAGACCTGCTGCACAAAGTCTCCTCTTAATAGTTGTTCTAGAGATGAGAAGGTGTGTCCAAACATGATATAATTATTCAGGAGGGAGGTATGATTTCATTGTAAACAGACATCAGTTAATGCATTATTATATGCGTCCTCTGCCCATACTGCCTCTACCATCTGTGCAATTTCTTTGGGGCAGTTTTTCAGTGTATTTCTCTGATGGTATCTTAGAGGCAAAGGATTTAAGTACAGCCGAAGATACAGTGCCTTGCGAAAGTATTCAGCCCCCTTCATTTTTTCGACCTTTTCCCACATTTCAGGCTTCAAACAAAGATAAAAATAAAAATTTTATGGTGAAGAATCAACAAGTGGGACACAATTGTGAAGTTGAACGAAATATATTGCTTATGTTAAACTTTTTTAAAAAATAAAAAATTGAAAATTGGGGCGTGCAATATTATTCGTCCCCTTTACTTTCAGTGCAGCAAACTCACTCCAGAAGTTCATTGAGGATTTCTGAATGATCTAATGTTGTCCTAAATGACTTATGATGATAAATATAATCCACCTATGTGTAATCAAGTCTCCGTATAAAGGCACCAGCTCTGTGATAGTCTCAGTGTTCTGGTTAAAGCACATAGAGCATCATGAAGCCCAAGGAACACAACAGGCAAGTCGGTGTTACTGTTGTGGAGAAGTTTAAAGCCGGATTTAGTTACAAAAATATTTCCAAAACTTTAAACATCCCAAGAGAAGCACTGTGCAAGCGATCATATTTAAATGGAAGGAGTATCATACCACTGCAAATCTACCAAGACCCGACCGTCCCTCAAAAATGTCATCTCAAACAAGGAGAAGACTGATCAGAGATGCAGCCAAGAGGCCCATGATCACTCTGGATGAACTACAGAGATCTACAGCTGAGGTGGGAGTCTGTCCATACAGTGCCTTGCGAAAGTATTCAGCTCCCTTGAATTTTTCAATCTTTTCCCACATTTCAGGCTTCAAACATGAAGATAAACATTTTAATGTTGTGGTGAAGAATCAACAATAAGTGGGACACAATTGTGAGGTTGAATGAAATTTATTGCTTCATTGAAAGCCTTATAAAAAAAAATAACTGAAAATTGGGGCATGCAATATTATTTGTCCCCTTTAAGTTAATACTTTGTAGCACCACCTTTTGCTGCGTTTACAGCTGCAAGTCACTTGGGGTATGTCTCTCAGTTTTGCACATCGAGAGACTGAGATTCTTGCCTATTCTTCCTTTGCAAATAGCTCGAGCTGAGTGAGGTTGGATGGAGAGCGTTTGTGAACAGCAGTTTTCAGCTCTTTCCACAGATTCTTGATTGGATTCAGGCCTGGACTTTGACTTGGCCATTCTAACACCTGGATATGTTTATTTGTTAACCATTCCATTGTAGATTTTGCTTTATGTTTGGGATCATTGCCTTGTTAGAAGACAAATCGCCGTCCCAGTCTCAGGTCTTTTGCAGACTCCAACAGGTTTTCTCCAAGAACGGTCCTGTATTTGGCTCTATCCATCTTCCCAATTTTAACCATTTTCCCTGTCCCTGCTGAAGAAAAGCAGGCCCAAACCATGATGCTGCCACCAGCATGTTTGACAATGGGGATGGTGTGTTCAGGGTGATGAGCTGTGTTGCTTTTATGCAAAACATATCGTTTGCAATTGTGCCCAAACAGTTTGATTTTGGTTTCATCTGACCAGAGCACCTTCTTCCACGTTTGGTATGTCTCCCAGGTGGCTTGTGGCAAACTTTAAACAACACTTTTCATGGATATCTTTGAGAAATGTTTTTTTCCTTGCCACTCTTCAATAAAGGCCAGATTTGTGCAGTGCACGACTGATTATTGTCCTACAGTGCCATGCAAAAGTACAGTATTTAACACCTTACAAGATTCAGAAGCCAAGAATAGAGTCTGCAGGGCCTGGGAATATGGAAGCCCGTATTAGCAATTTGTGTGAAGTGACAGACACGATTCTTACTGAGATACAGGCTTTAAAGACCAGCATTGCAAGTCTGCAGGATCGCAATGAACACAATCTGCAGGTTTTCGGACAAACCATTCGAGATTTACGGACCCGGATTGAAGTCCTGGAGGGGTGACTCCAAGCACCATCTTCACCCCCGGTTTCTGGACTTCCCAAGTTGCCACCATTTCAGTTTGGCGGTGAACGGGAAAAATTCAGGGGGTTTATTAACCAATGCAAACTGTTTCTTTTGCTGCTCATGCATCACAGTTCCTCAATGAGCGATCGAGAGTGCTAACAATCATGCTGCTCACCAACAAGGCTCTCGCATGGGCTACTCCTCTGATTGAGACTGATGACGAATGTTTGAATAATCTGAATGATTTCATTTCAGCCATGGGTCAAGTGTTTGATGACCCGAACCGAGGTGCTACAGCAGACGCAGCCATGTTGACTTTGCGGCAAGGTAAGCGTTCTGTAGCAGAGTATGCCTTGGAGTTCAGAAGATGGGCCCTTGACACCACTTGGGATAGCTCAGCCAAAAATTCTGTCTTCCGGAAAAGATTATCTTCTGTGATTAAGGACGAACTTGCTCGTGCAGATCCTCCCTCTGCCTTAGGAGATTTCATCAATTTCTGCATTCGGATCGGTCAGTCTTACTGAGCGCAGACAGGAGAGAGTATCCGAAAATGATCGTATTAACAATTTCTTTCCTTCTCCATTTAAGGAGTCTCTCGGTAGGAGAACTTGAGACCCTGAACCTGAACACATGGAGGTGGACTGTATACAGAGACGGGTCAGTTATGCATGCATGGAACATTGACTGAAGGAAAATTTATGTTTCTATTGCGGTAAGTCAGGGCGTTTCCGTAAGACTACCGCAGTGGTCGTACACTGTGAATGCTGTGAAAGGAGATCTGTAATATCTGAATCACGGTCTCCAGAGAGATCAGCAGCTTTAGACATTGATTATTCGGACTTGAACTCCGTTATTTCTGAGACCGATTCCCACATCAATGCGGCAGTTTTTCAGGTTTCCTCAGCCGTGTCTCAGCCGAGCTGTAAGAAGAACAATTCTCATATTTCTCTCTATCAAGCTCTGGGTTAACACAGTCAGGGTGTCTAGCTCTGTTATGATTGATTCCGGAGCAAGCGGCAATTTTATGAACATTTCCTTTGCCCAGAAACATGGGATACATTCTGTGAAGAAGGCTACTCCTGTACAGATGGAGACTGTGGATAGTTCACTGTTAACCTCTGGACCAGTGGACCACTGGATCAGGAGACCGAGTTCCTGAAGGTTCTCCTGGGTAAAAATCATCCAGAGAGACTGTCTTTTATGCTCATCTCTTCTCCCCATCTTCCCATGATCCTACGATTGCCATGGCTGCAGGCTAAGAACCCTACAATAAACTGGGAAACTAAGGAGCTGCATTTTCCAGAGAAGCAGAAGCAGAAGCAGATAAGTCCTGGGGTTTCAGTCTGTTCAGCCCCTAAGATACCCACATCAGTCTCCGAGCTACCAGCAATATACCATGAGTATGCGGATGTGTGTGATAAGCGGAACGCTGACCAGCTTCCCCCCCTCACCGTACCTATGACTGTCCAATTGAACTTTTACCTGGTGCTGAGATACCCTTTGGCAAAATTTACCCCCTGGCTGGACCAGAGTTAAAAGCATTGAAGTACTATATAGATGAAAATTTAGCCAAGGGCTTCATTCAACACTCTTCATCTCTTGCACGCGCACCGATCATTTTTGTGAAAAAGAAAGACGGATCTCTCAGGCCCTGCATAGACTATCGGGAGCTCAATAAGGTCACAATCAGTAACCGCTACCCACTGCCTTTGATCCCTGAATTATTCGAAAGAGTTCGGCATGCAAAGATATTTTCTAAATTGGATCTCCGTGGGGCCTATAATTTGGTCCGCACTAGACCTGGGGATGAATGAAAGACGGCATTCAAGTCACGCTATGGACATTTTGAATATCTAGTTATGCCGTTTGGCCTGTGTAACGCCCCACCTACCTTCCAACATCTAGTTAATGATGTTTTAAGGGATCTCTTGGATACATTTGTGGTGATTTATCTAGACAATATTTAGATTTTTTCTAACTCCACAGATGAACATCATAGCCATGTGAGGATGTCTTGGAGCGCCTTCGACAGAACCATCTTTAGATCAAACTGGAAAAGTGTGAATTCCATAGGACCGAGATTCAATTTTGGGGTACTTAATGTCTTCACAGGCAAAAAGCATGGATGAAAGCAAGACTCAAGCCATCAAAGACTGGCCAGCTCCCAAGAATGTGAAGGAGGTTCAGTGCTTCATGGGTTTTCCAATTTCTATCGGCGTTTCATCAGGAACTTTTCTGAGGTAGTGTCACTTATCACACAACTTACCCGTAAGAAGTCTACTTTCACCTGGACCCCTCAAGCTCAAGAAGAGTTTTCCTGTTTGAAGAGTAAATTCACCTCAGCGCCTATCTTAGTGCATCCGAACCCTGAACTTGCCTTCATAGTAGAGGTGGATGCCTCGGACTGCGCCATCGGTGCCTTACTCTCAAAGAGGACAGGTGAGAAGAATGTTTTAGATCCCTGTGCTTTCTTTTCCCAGCGGTTGTCTTCAGCGAAAAAGAACTATGACGTGGGAAATAGAGAATTGCTGGCCATTATTGCTGCCTTCAAGGAATGGAGACACCCCTTCAGGGTACAGCACAGCAGATAATCGTCCTGACTGATCATTGCAATCTGGAATTTATCAGGTCGGCCAAATGCTTGACTCCTCGTCAGGCTCATTGGAGCCTTTTCTTAAATCAATTTAGATTTGTCTTCTCCTAAAGGTCTGGATCACGCAATGGGAAGGCTGATGCACTGTCTAGGATCTTCTCGACTGACACCATTTTATTTACGTCTCCTAAGACAATTCTTCCCAATTACAGATTCCTGGGAGTGATTCATAATCACGACTTAATGACATCAAGGAGGCATATCAGATTCCTTGCTAGCACGTCCGTCTGATAAAGTAAGTCTGGTCTTCAAAAATTGTGTGTGGTTTCAAGGGCAATGTCTGTACATACCTGAGGCGGTCAGATTGAGAGTGCTGAAACTCATTCAGGATTCAAAAATAGCTGGACACAGAGGAATTCTAAAGACTCAAGAGTTCTTTTCTCGTTTCTTTTGGTGGCCCACTTACAGAAGAGACGTTCAAAATTACGTTACTTTGTGAAGTCTGTGCGAGATTCAAGTCTCCACGTTCTTCACCTTCAGGTCTATTACAGCCCCTACCTATTCCATCCTGTCCATGGGGTTCCATTGCAATGGACTTTATTTTAGAATTGCAAAGCTCTCAAGGGAAGAACACTATTTTGGTGGTGGTGGACTGTAACGAAAGCAGCTTATTTTATTCCCTGTTTCGGCTTACCCACTGCAAAACAGACATCTGACCTAATCATTCAAAATGTGTTCCGTCTGCATGGAGTACCAGATGAGGTTATTTCTGATCGAGGGGTGCAATTCACTTCAAAGTTCTGGCAGAATTTTTGTACTGCATTAGACATCAAAGTTAATCTTTCTTCTGCCTTTCACCCCCAGACACATGGACAAACTGAGCGGTCCAACCAGACCTTGGAGCAGTATCTCCGCTGCTTCATCTGCAATCTACAAGATGACTGGGTAAATCTACTCCCACTGGCTGAGTTTTCATTTAACAACTCTCAGAGCGCCTCCACTAAGCAGTCTCCTTTTTATGCTAATCTGGGCTATCACCCTAATATTCTTCCTCGCCTTTCCATAGATTCGCCCTTTCCAGTTGTGGCTGACAGAATCTCTTCGCTATAGCAGAATCTTGATCTTCTAAAAGAGAACCTGGGATCGTCTCAAGAGAGGTATAAGAAAGCAGCTGATAAGTTACGTAAGCCTGCACCAGCCTTCAAGGTAGGAGATTTGGTCTGGTTATCAACCAGAAATCTTAAGTTGAGAATTCCATCATCTAAATTGGGACAAAAGTATGTTGGACCCTACAGATTGTAAGTGCTGTGGCTTGTCGTCTACAACTACCCAGGACTATGAGAATTCATCCTGTGTTTCACGTTTCTCTCCTAAAGGCAGCAGTACCTAATACGTTTCCTGGACATTCTCTTTTCCCTCCTGAGCCGGTGTTAATTGATGGTTAGGAAGAATTTGTAGTGGAGAAGATCCTGGACTCAAGGTTGCACAGAAATCAGCTACAATACCTGATTAAGCAGCAGGGCTACTCATCGGAAGACAACTCTTGGAAACCAGTCGACAACATCAATGGCCCCCGCTTACTCTGCCAGTTCCATCAGAGGTACCCAAGCCTGGTCTGGGGTTGTCCAGAGGCCGTCCCTAAGGGGGGAGTGATGTGAGGTTTTCAGACTTTTTGCCTTGTTTTGTAATTTTGCATTAATCTTTTTTTTCTTCATTGGCCATTTTTGCTTCCTGTTCTGTTGCCCTCAGTCAATATGGATTCCTCCGCTTCTATGTTCCCTGCCAATTACCTGCTTAAGCCATTTCAGCTGATGGACAAGTGCTTCTGAATCCTGTTTGCAGTCTGCCTGTAACCTGGTCTTCTGAAGTCTTTGGAAGAACCTCTTTTCTGCCATCCTCTGCTTTGGATCCCTGGAACTCGTGTCCACACAGCAACCCTTCTGCTCTGCCATGGACACTTACAAGTACAGTAAGAGAGACTAAATTACACCTTGACACTTCGGCTGAACTTTGAAGATCTGTTCCTGCTTAATTTGTTCCCAGCCTCTGCACCCTGCAACTGTTTAACCCATTATGTTTTGTGCACTTACTTGTATGAATACAAGAACTGTTAAGCAAACCTGTGTCTCTGTGCTTCCCTTGTACCCTTGCATTAGACTCTATACAAACAGTATTTAACGCCTTACATCTGGTTTGGATATAGAGTGGAAGAGAAAACTCAAGAACGTAGGTTAGTAAAATGTTTAGTTAATTAAACACCAAGTTTAGTTAAAGTATCTGGGGTACTTCTAAACAGGATTTCATATAGAATCTCAACTTAGTGGTCCCTGCTGGGGTGTGTCTGACACTGAACAAAGCAAGGGGAAGACTCTTATACCCTTGTTACCTACACTGCCCCAACCTCTCAACCCTCCCACTATTCTGTGGACGATATGGGGTATGTAGGGTCAGGTCTGTCCCCAAAGCCTGCCATATCTCTTTGGCTGGCAATGAAAGCAGGTCCCTGGCCACTTTCTATGGTCTCCGGGAGCCCACAGCCGCACCCCATCTCAGTCCTCTTCTTTTTCTGAGACTTGCTTTTGTCGGGTCAGGACAATGTTTTCCCAAGACTTTCCATCTTTCCTTTCTTCACATCGGGGTCACTAAGGAGCACAGATTGGCTGACTGTTTCTGTGGTAAGTGGTCGAATTGCTTTTTTGTCTGTTCTGTCAGCACGGGCATTTATTACTGCTTCCCTTAATTCCTCCAATGTAGGCCTCAACCCTTGTCACCGCGACTCTGTCTGGCAATAGCAAAGCTTCCATCACTTCTATGGCCTCATGACTATGTATAGTTCCATTGGCGGTGATCAAGTCTCTTGCCTTACATACAGAGTAGATGTTGGCTGCCATCTTGCAGGCTTCAGTGGGAGCACATACCTCAGCTTCTTTTGCAGACAGGGATGCGGGTAGCGACTTCACTATCAGCACAGCATCTTTGGCTACCACAACCATACCTATGTGGAACCGTCCTTCTTGATCTGCATATTTTGATCCATCTGCAAAGGAGTTAAGTCAGGATGTTCCAAGCAGGGCTGTGGAGTCAGAGTCAGAGTCGTGGACGGTGTTTATTTTGGTGGAGTCGGAATAAAATGGACTCCGACTCCATCAAAATGAACACCGATTCAGAATCGATGTTTGTGACAACAAAGAAATTGTTACCAAGACACTGGCAGTAAAAGATACTAAAGCTCATCACACCAGCCAGTTTCTCCAGGCCTTAATGGAAAAAGTTCAGCAAGAATACGAACTCAAAAAAGAACAGATTCTTGTTATTGTAACGGACAATGCTTCAAACATGATAAGTACAATTAAACTGATGAATGAGAGTAATGAATAACAGCTTGAAGAAAATTTAGGAATCAGTATGTTTGAACAGAAGAACAGCAAAATGATACTTTAGAATTAGATCTTGTTGAAGCTGCTTCAAAACACTTTCATATTCATCACATGTGCTGTGTTGTGTGCAAGAGGGGCATACTGGAAATCTGATTGGAAAAGTGAGTAAATTTATTATTGCCGCCAGAACCCCTAAAATTGATTTCATCTTGAAGAGACATGCTGGGAAAGGGGCAATTGTCGATCAAACCACTCGGTGGAGCAGCACTTATTTAATGATTGAGCGATTGCTTGAACTAAAACTGTTTCTTATAAATATGGCGAACCCTCAGGTAACCCTAAATGAAGGTCAGTGGACACAGGCGGCTGTTTTGAAGGAATTGCTTAATCACCCATTTACCGTGACTAAAAAATAACAAGTTGAGGATTTAACTCCTGGCATTTTCATAAGGGAGTGGAAGAACTTGCTATTTTACCTGTCCCAAAGAGGTGGTTTAATCGCAGATGGCATTTCTGCTTCAATGAAACCGAGAGACACAGCTATTGGAAAATAAAATTCTTCTGGCAGCTGTTTATGTTCATTCTCCTTTGCAAGAACAAGACCAGACTTATTTACGCAATAAGTTTTGAGCCCAAACTCAAGGACACAGAATGTTTTGACTTAGAAACAACTGAAAAACATCTTATTATGGAAAGAAATGTTATAGACTGTTATGGGAATAAAACTCATTATGTTAATTTCTCTTGCGGGGAACATGTAATCCACGCCTTTAATGAATATGTATGTTGCATAGTTACGCCCTAATCAACTTTGTATAACTTTGTAATGTAAACAAAAATCAATACAGTTCTATTTGGGAGCCACACATCTCCAGGTCTTATGTGTATAACAGCGTCTGCCTGTTTTCATTGAGCTGGAATAGCCGAGGGGTGGTTACCGGTACGCTCTCCGCATTCGGACATCGCTGGCAACAGCTGTGACCGTTAGGTCAACCTAACATTATCTGGCGCCTGAATCCCAGGACGCGGTAGATCGTCTTGCCAAACCGAGGAGGAGGTGACCAGACGTGGGGACCAGAAATACCTGGCCAGGTAAGAGTTGAACGATTTCTGGTCTTTGCTCTGCTCCCCATCTCTGTTCTCTTCCCTCCTCAACGTGCAAGAGGTACACTGTGAGTAGAAACTGGGTTATTGGCAGGTTTCTACTGAACTCAGAGAGCTTTTGCCAGCAGATGTTTTCTATGCCTTGTTTGTTTCTCTGCCCCTCTGTGCTTTGTTTCAGTGTGTCTGCTCTCCTGCGTTTTGCTTCTGTGCTGTTGTCCTTGTTGGTTGTCATAGATCCCATACATCAGTGAGTGTTGAAAGGGAATAGTGTGCCTGCTCTGTCCAATGGATGTGATATTCACTGCCCTAGTGTTAGTTGGAGGAGCCCTGTTTGCCATTGTTATCGGATATAGAGTGTACCTTTGGTACAAGAAAGGTAACCCACCACCATTCAACATACTCAGCCCCCTCTGAACAGTTAGGACACCACCTTTCAGCAGGAATACAGATCAAGAGTCAGTCTCTGGACACTTCCAGGATAGGTGGTTCTAGACCTCACCTTAGGTAGGAATACAAATAAGGAGTTAGTCTCTGAGTATTTCCAGGATAGGTAGGTTAAGTCCAAGGGACGTTCAAGGGTCTAAAAGCTGAAGAAGATAGACGAAGAATGGGGAAAGGAATATCAAAGGACAGAAGAGCTGGATGCACTCTGCAACATCTCATTACGTGTTATCATGGCAAAAGAACAGCCAGTCAGTCCAAGGAAGTTTTTAAGACATTTGGATTCAAGGGGATCAAGGGGAAGGATCAATTGGACCCCAACAAATGGGACACAATAAGAGCTACTAGAGCAGGAGTTATAGCAGATAAATAATGGACTAAACTGGTCAGAACTCTTTCTGACATGGCAAAAACAGCCCACGATCAAGGTTGGATATACCATGAAGAATCAGACACATGGGAAAAAGGCTAATAAGGATCAGCAGCCTCCTCCGTACCTGTCAGCTACTCCTGCAACAACTCCAAAAGTAGCAGGATCCCCGGAATGGACCTGCACAAACTGTGGCCAACAAAATCCAGATTGGAGTGAAACATGCCTAGCCTGTGGAGCCCCACAGCACAAGCTACAAGCCACAGCACCAGTGCCTCTTTATCCAGTAGTGGAAAGAAGAGTCCTGATAAGACCACCTGTTGATCCACAAAACCCAAATGATCCCAGAGATGCAGTTCCTCGTACGTATGAAGACTATGTACCCTGGACTCCAGCCGAGCAGATGGCTTTCCTGCAAAATGCTCCAGACCAGACTAGAAACCCAGTTAGTTTTTCATGTTACCTAAACCAAATACAGGTCTCCTACAGAAGCACTTGGTTGGACATGGAAGGTTTGTGTAGAGTTAAAATGTCTCCCGAACTGTATGCCAAACTCACTGCCCATCTGACAGGACATGTTCCAGACGATACCCGTAATGTGGAATCGGGCCAAGACTTCATGATAAGACTCAATCTCTTCTGCGTCCAGGAGCAAAAAACTAAGGGCACAATGGGACCAGTGCATCAAGGTCCTGTGGAGAAAATCAGCTCATTTTACTACAGATTGATGCAGTCATTCACAGATGAAGTGCTGGACATACAAGCAGCCGCAGCAGCCGCAATACGTCGCCTGATGGTAAGATCCTAGATGGATGGAATACATGCAACTCTGGCAGAAAGATTGAAAGTGTGCTGCCCAGAATGGAGAAACATGGAAGACATAGATCTTCTAGTCAACAAAGCAAGTGGCTTAGAAACCGACGCAAAAGATAAAAGGAGCAACAAGAAAGTTGTCATAGCACTAGTGGACGGTCAGACAGAAGGTACAAGAAAGAAGGCACCGACCTGCTACTATTGTGGAATCAGAGGACATGTGATCAGAGACTGTAGAAAGAAAAAGAGGGACACTCAAAACCAACCCGAGAGTCAGGAGGGGAAGACAGCCTGACTTGAGGCAGCATGGGATAGGGATGCCAGAGGTCCATTTATACACGTCCCCCTTCACATTGGCAACAAGGAAATAAGAGCTTTGGTGGACTCAGGAGCCTCACGCTCCGTGCTCCCCAGGAACTTGGTGCCTGAAGGATCCATCTCATACGAAGCTATTATAGTATCCGGTTTTGATGGACAAGCCCAGATAATCCCAATAACCTATCCACTGAAGGTGAAACTGGGACCACATATGTTCGTGTCTAAATTCTTAGTGTCCCCCAAGGGTGGAGATGCCCTAATGGGAGCAGATGTACTATCAAGACTACAAGCTCAGATAGTCTACAATGAAGATGGATCTGCTATCCTGCAAATTCCAGAAGATATCCCAGAAGTCCTGTGCACCATCCAGATGATCGAAGATCAACCAGAACCTGATGTTGCACGTGAAGTAAACACGGATCCAATACTTCTACAAGTTCCTGCAAAACTCTGGTCCACATCAAAAACTGACCTCGGCACACTACCCGTGCCCCCCGTAAAAGTTTCAGTCAAGCCTGGAATTACACCACCGCAGCTGAGACAATATCCTCTCAATGCTCAACAGGAAGCTGCCCTGGATTACCAAATAAAAGAACTGCTGAAGTCGGGAGCCCTCAGAACTACTAAGTCTCCGTACAACACTCCGCTGTTTCCTGTTAAGAAGAGAAAAGTGAAAAAAGGTGACCCAGTCACGTACCGGAAGGTACACGATTTGAGGGCAGTGAACTCAATACTGGAGCCCCTCACCCCTGTTGTACCAAATCCACATACATTGCTCCCACAGGTGCCGGCTACATCCACCCATTACACAGTCATAGACCTTGCTAATGCCTTTTTCTCAGTACCACTGGACCCAGCATGCCAAGATTTCTTTGCATTCACGCACAAGCAAAACCAATATAAATGGACAAGACTGCCTCAAGGAATGCAGCATTCTCCTACGCTATATACTCAGGCTATGAGTAGTGTCCTTCAAGGCTGGCAGCCCCCAGACCACGGTGTTCTCCTCCAGTACGTGGATGATTTACTACTATGCTGCCCTAGTGAAGAAGAATGTAAAACGGCTTCAATAAAGCCTTCTTATCTTTCTAGCAGAATCTGGATGCAAAGCAAGCAGAGATAAATTACAATTCTGCAAAACGAGGGTCACTTTTCTGGGTCATTGCCTTTCTGCAAAACAAAAACATCTCAGCCCGGACCGACAAGAAGTGATCAGACAAGGGGGGCGTGGCCTGACTGGAGCAAGGAGCAGACGTGAGGCTGGAGAGCTCTGCTAAAAAGTGAAAAAATCCGAAGGCATCGAGTCTTTTAAAGCTTACCCAGCGGTGGGACCTGTCCTCTGGTGACCCCAGAATTGAGGGACCCTCTGTACAGCAAGCCCTGGGGTATCTGTGGAGAGGAGGCCTAGTCCACATAAGGAAGCCTCGGCCTGGAGGAAAGCTCTGCCCAGACACAGAATAGCTCCCAGCAAACCTCCTCCCTGCCTCAGAGGTAAACAGAGCACTCTCCTAACCCCTCATCTCCCTGAACTGCCCAGGATTCATTGTCTCAGGGATTTCTGCTAGTGAGAGCGGCTGCTGAGGCCATAGCACAGGGCCTTATCACCTGCAGCACCGCAAAAAATCCTCCCCCCCAGTGGTGACTTATCTGCTGTATGTGACTGGGTCCAGGAGCTGGTGACTAGAGGCAGGGAAACGCTGTCCTGCATAGCTTGTTTGGGACACTGAGGAGCAGATATACAGGCATACATCTCTCCCCTTTTCCTCCTGGCAGCAGCTTAAATATTAACCAGATAAGGTCCAGTACTCAGTGACTCTTAAAGGGGACACACCTGATTATATTGTGAAGGGGAAATGACCTACATCCTAGCAAGTAGATCATAAGAAGAAGATATCCCCTTACATAGATCTCTTTACTGCTTGTCTCAGGAAGCCTGGTCATTGAACATACCCCCTGGGACACCAGGTTCATACATACACCAGAACCAAGCACCTAACTTAAACGGACTAGCAGGTACTGGGTCTTAGAGGAATGCAATAAATCAATCTCTTTGCTACCTGGGAGAACCCCAGCTCAACCTACAGATGAACAGGATAAAACATGGTTAAGTTTGGCCAGAAATCCGCATCAACAGAGGTATATCACGCATCTACACCCCACAAGAAAGAGATGGACAAATTCGTTAACAAGCAACAGAAAAATAAACAACAAACAGAGCAGAGCAAAGGAGGACAACATACACCTGACCACAATTCAGATGTCTCTGACACAGAAGCAGAACTGCTTGATAGCCCAGACAAGCCAATCTCCAGGGCATTTATTACCAGAATACGGAAAACAGCCTTAGCACCTCTGGCAAAAGATCTATCTGACATTAAAAGAGACATTCACCAACTGGGTCACAGAGTGGAGGAGCTGGAGCAGTCTCAGACAGACATCATATCCCATGCCCAAGAGCTGGAAGCCAACCTTTATGTACACGATGATCACATTTATAAAATATATGCCGCAATGGAAGACCTGGAAAACTGGAACAGACGCAATAATCTCCGGATACGGGGTCTTCTGGAAACGGTAATCGCTGAGGACATCTCTAAAACACTAACTGCCCTCTTCTCAAACTATTTGGATGCTGAAGAAAAACACCAGTTAATCATAGAGGGCACACAGAGCACTACGCCCAAAACCCAAACCAAACGATCCTCCCAGAGATGTTATCTGCCGATTTCTAGATTTCTGCCTTAAGGACAAAAACTTCCAAAAAGCCAGATCAGACCCTAACATCCAACATGAAGGATCTAACATTGCAATCTTCCAAGACATAGCCCCTTCTACATTAGCCAAGAGGCGCCTCCTTAAACCTCTCACGGACGAACTGAGGAAACAACAATTCCAATTCCGTTGGCTGTTCCCCTTCGGTATTTTGGTCTCGGCCAAGGGGAAGAAGTTCACTGCAAGATCTCCCAAGGACTTCTCCAACCTTTACGCAGAACTGGACATCCCACCAGGATCTACTCCAGATCTGAATCTCCTCCAACCTTCTCTACATCTTCCACAATTCCCCACGCAGCAGCCATGGGAAATCGTGGAATATCCGAAAAGTCAACGCCCCAGACGAAGACCTACCAGGCCACCTCTGTCCGAAACCAGACACAAAGCTGTTTGATGGAAGGCGCCTGTTCCATCTCAATAATCCATCTCAATAAAGACTGCATATGTGATGAGTATACCTCTGACAAATTTGAATATTTGACCTGTTGTCTCTTGTTCTCTCCCTCTTATCATCCTACAGATTTAAAATGTTTTTCATTTAGGTTGAACTTCTGCATATATTGTTATAATTAATTATTGGGTTCTCCCTGGCAGACCAAAATCGTCCGCTTATTTGAATGAACCCCAAGAAATCCCCCATGGTTACGGTTCACAAGGACAAGACTGCTATCCACACCATTCTCCTCTCTTATGTCACACCTTCCCCCCTCTATACCCCTTCTCTTAATACTCTCTCTTTTGCCTTTCTCTGTGTATCACTTTTACATTGGCTCGAGATCCAAGGTGGGAGTGGGTTGAGCTGGGCATCCACACAGCTTAACTATGGCTAAACAACACAACCTGCTGACACTCGCCTCTTACAATGTAAGAGGCCTTAACTCTCCCGTCAAGCGCTCACAAATTCTAGCCCACCTTAAAAAAGAAAAGATAGACATACTTCTGCTACAAGAAACACACTTAATGCTAGAGAAGTCACCGAACTTTGATAAAGCATTTTACAACACATGGTTCCACTCATACTCAACTACAAAAAAAGCCAGGGGAGTAGCCATTGCCTTCTCAAAACATACACCCTTTCAATTGCTGGATACCTTTTCAGACAATATGGGCCGATTTGTATTTATCAAAGGGAAAATAGCACATACACTAGTAACAATAGGAAATATCTACGCCCCGAACACTAAGCAGGATGTCTGGATATCGAAGGTTTTGAAGGAAGCTAAACATTTTATTGAGGGTACATTCATCCTGGGAGGTGATATAAATGTGGCCCTTAATCCGGAACTTGATTCCTCCACAAACAGATCCTCTATTCCTAAAAAGGCGCTGATGCGTATACATAAATCCTTGCATTCGGCCCAACTGGTCGATGCCTGGAGACACCTCCACCCAACAGAAAGAGATTACTCTCATTACGCACCTGCACAAAATTCATATGGCCGAATTGACTACATATTTATCCTTTCTTAGCTCTTTCCATGATACAAAATGCCAAACTTATTACTAGCATCCACTCGGACCATTCTATCTTAAAACTGGGAATCACACTTGGGGAGAGGGTCCGGAACAGGACATGGAGATTGAATGAATCTCTCGTCTCAATCTCAGTATAAGACACGTGTTACGAAAGCCCTGAAAAATTACTTTGATATTAACACTCAAGATACAGTCCCTTTTCCTACAGTGTGGGAAGCGCACAAGGCAGTAATACGCGAAGAGTTTATCTCCATATCCTCATTCTTAAATAAATCCAGAAAAGATGAGGTGGCATCATTGTATTCCGAGATACAAAAAATGGAACTGCAACATAAAACCTCTCAGTCACCAAACATCCTCAGTCCCTTAACACAATTAAGGCTACTTTCACACATCCGGTTTGAGCACTGCGGCTCAATCCGACTGTGAAACCTATGCAACGGATGCGGCGAAAACACTGCATCCTTTGCATAAGTTTTTACATGCGGCCTGTCTGTTTTTTTCCGGTTGCGGCACGCTACTGAGCATGCGCATTGGAAAAAAACGCATGCGGCGGCCGGATGCGTTTTTTCCGCATCGCGCCGCATCCAGCGTCCATAGGCATGCATTGAAAAATGCGCCGCAGCAGCCGGATGCAGCGCGATGCGTTTTTTTTGCCGGACAAAAAACCGTTGCAAGCTACGTTGCCTCCGGCCGCCGCTTTAACTAATTTTGCCGCATCCGGAAAAAAACAGATGCAACGCAAAGCCATCAGGTACAATCCGATAACAATGCAAATCTATGGGGATAAAACGGATACGGTACCGGATCAGTTTTACCCGTTTTTTTCCGGATTGTACCAGATGGAAAAAAACTGATGTGTGAAAGTAGCCTAAGACAAAGGCTCAGAGATATCTTAACAAACAGTCTGCAAAGTTCTACATGAACTGGAGGAATCGCCTCTTTGTACATGGAGACAAAGTATCTAAGCTTATGGTTTCCCTGATCAAAAAAAGGAAAGCACGTACGTACATTTATTCTTTAAAACATTCAAATAACAAAAAACTTGCAGACACTGAAGCTATTGCTGATGCCTTTAGCAAATATTTCTCCTCCTTGTATCACATTCGAGAGCATGAGACACCAGAACAAGCAGATAAAAGACAACGGGACAGAAATCTCTTTTCTGTCAGAACTACGTCTTTCAACGCTCAACACAACCCATATAACAAACCTGAACAGGCCATTTTCTATTGAGGAGCTCCAGTCGATCCTGTCAAAGTGCCCCACAGGGAAAAGCCCTGGCCCAGATGGCCTCCCGATCTCTCGAAATATTAGTGCATGCCCTCATCATCTCCCGCCTCGACTACTGCAACCTCCTGCTCTCTGGCCTCCCTTCCAACACTCTTGCACCCCTGCAATCTATCCTAAACTCTGCGGCCCGCTTAATCCACCTCTCCCCTCGCTACTCCCCAGCCTCGCCACTCTGCCAATCCCTTCACTGGCTTCCCATCGCCCAACGACTCCAGTTCAAAACATTAACCATGACATACAAAGCCATGCACAACCTGTCTCCTCCCTACATCTGTGACCTAGTCTCCCGGTACCTACCTGCACGCAACCTCAGATCCTCACAAGATCTCCTTCTCTGCTCCTCTCTTATCTCCTCTTCCCACAATCGCGTACAAGATTTCTCCCGTGCATCCCCCATACTCTGGAATGCTCTACCTCAGCACATCAAACTCTCCACTACCGTGGAAAGCTTCAAGAGGAACCTCAAGACCCACCTCTTCCAACAAGCCTACAACCTACAATAGCCCTCAATCCAGTAGACCACTGCGCAACCAGCTCTGTCCTCACCTATTGTACCATCACCCATTTCCTGTAGACTGTGAGCCCTCGCGGGCAGGGTCCTCTCTCCTCCTATACCAGTCTGTCTTGTACTGTTAATGATTGTTGTATGTATACCCTCTTTCACTTGTAAAGCGCCATGGAATAAATGGCGCTAGAATAATAAATAATAATAATAATACTCTCTTATTACAAGAATTTAAAGAAACTCTACTCCCTCATCTCCTTCACCTCTTTAATGCTGTGCTACAGGGCTCCCCTTTTCCAAAACAGTCATTAGAAGCACATATTACCCTCATACATAAGGAGGAAAAAGACCCTGAAATCTGTAGCAACTACAGACCAATTTCACTGTTGAATAATGATTTGAAATTACTTGCGAGCCTTGTAGAACACCGTTTAAGTACCATTCTACCTACACTTATCTCGCCCGAACAAGTGGGTTTTGTGAAGGGAAGAGAGGGACGAGATAACTCCATACGCATACTCCATTTAATGCAGCATGCCCTTATTCACCGCACACCCTTAGTGCTATTAGGCACTGATGCGGAAAAGGCTTTTGACAGGATCGATTGGATATTCATGAGAGAAACACTACGGCACTTCGCCTTTCCTACCCCATTCATAGAGGCAATTTTTCAGATGTATACACACCCGACAGTGCGTATTAGGATACATGGGGATCTTTCTAGCCCATTCAACATTAACAATGGAACTCGGCAGCGCTGCCCGCTTTCTCCATCTCTGTTCATCTTAGTGATGGAGACCCTCATTCAACGAATCAGACAGCAACCGGATATAAAAGGGGATTCCATAGCTGGAACTATACATAAAGCGGCAGCCTTCGCCGACGACCTTCTTTCCCTGTTGACGGAACCCCTCAAAGAATTTCCGGCTATCTTGGATATCTTCAAACATTTTGGCTCACTGTCAAATGTCAAAATTAATTTGGACAAATCAGAGGCTTTGGGTATACAGCTCCCTCAAGCAACAATGGATACCCTAAAAAGTAAATACCCCTTTAAGTGGCCCCCCAAGTTTATTACCTACCTGGGAATAAAGATATGCTCACATTGGCCTTCTTTAGTCTCTTTAAACTTTTTCCCGTTATTAAAATCTTCTTTAAAAGTCATAGCCTCATGGTCAGCCCCATTTGTCTCATGGATGGGACGTAAAAATCTATTAAAAAGCTTTGTGTTACCAAAATTTAGTTATGTATCACAGATGTTACCAATTCAGGTACCACAGACCTTTTTCCATAAAGCTAGAACCCTCTTTATCAACTATATTTGGAAGGGTAGGTGCCCGAGGTTGAATTATAATACCCTAGTACTACCTAGGTCCAAAGGAGGAATGGGGGCACCAGACCCACAAAAATATCACACAGCAGCAATACTATCAATGATAATAGATTGGACTTGCAAATCTCCAAACTTTGGACCTTGATCACAGACTCCATCAGTCCGATGAACTTAAGACCCATCCTTCACTCGGCAAAACATTTTCTTCGAGACCCGACGACGGGTAATTTAATGTTTAAGAACGCGCTTCAAACTGGGACAAAACATGCACATTATCTTATTCCCCCACCTTCCCCGATAATCCAAATGGATTTGCCGGGGCTGTACTCAGATAGCACACAATCACGCACTCCTGATCAGCTTCATACACTCACTACGCCAGTGGAACTAGTGTTGGAGGATGGAACATTAACACCCCTGACTCAGCTTAATAAGATCATAGCCCCAAACTCACTGAACTTCCTTCAATATGAAAGACTAAAAAGTTAGCGGTACGGGATCACTTACCAAATGGGCTGCCCCGAAGGGATCTTTCCACTTTTGAATCTATGATTACGCAAACAAAATGCCCTCAGAAAGTCCTGTCTAAATTATATCAAATACTGGTCTTAAATAAGCGAACGCAGAAACGGGCATTCATATCATTATGGGAAAAAGATCTAGGCAGGAATTTTACAGGAGATTTGATCCAAATTTATAAGAGATCCTTTGGCCCATCATATTGCGTGAAGGTACAGGAAAACTAATACAAATTAGTTACCAGATGGTATGTATCACCTTCTCAAACTAGCACATGGTTCCCTTCCTCTTCAGAGTCATGTTGGAGGTGCAATAGAGAACGAGGTACATACTTCCACATTTGGTGGCAGTGCGACCAGTTGCAGCCCTTCTGGGGAAAATGTGATTACCTACACCAAGCGGATCTGTAAACTGTCCTTTAACCCCCAACCCAGCCTAATCTTCCTGAACTTGGTCAGCAACCCACAAAACACTCCGAACAAAACTCTCCTCCTATTTCTACTAGCGGCGGCCAAACTGCTCATCCCCCCCCCCTTTGGCGCTCGACAAGTATACCTACTATCCAAACTTGGATGCTCAAAATCGACCAGTTATATCATATTGAAGAGCTGGCAGCTCTAGCTTATCACTCAAGATAAATTTAGACTCATCTGGGCCCCCTGGTTGTAGTTCCGAGAATCCTCCGAGTACTTTGAATTGGTGGCGTCTTGACCTGCTCCCATCTCCCCCCTGAGCCAGCCATGATATATTTCTCATCTAGATTAATTCCCACTCACACCTCATGTCTCTCACTATCTTCTTGAAACCATCCTTACCTTTCTTTACACCCCCCATCCTACTATTGACATGTTTTACATATGTTCATTTCACTAATGTTAATTATTCACAAACGTTTATTGTTGATTTCACATGGACTGCAATGGTAAACACACCTAACTGAGGTACTTCCGACAAGGGAAGAAAAATTATCCAGAACTGTGGACCGAACTTTGTATCTAAATCCTTCCCTCCAGGATTCGAATGCCTTTATATTTTCTCACATTTATTCATTGTTTTATGTTACGATATATCAATTGTTTGCTCCGAACAATACTTGGAAGGTGTGCATTGTGTTTCATATGCTGTTTTTCACTATAATAAAAAGAATATTGAAAAGAAAAGAAGTGATCAGACAAGCAAGCATTCCTAGGAATCTCAAGCAACTTAGAGGATTTTTAGGATTGATCTCATTTTGCAGACAATGGATTCCCAATGCGTCACTACTCATGCAACTGCTGTATGATTGCACGAAGAATGTTCCTTTTTCTCTTACAGAAGAAGCTCGACAAAGCTTTCAAAAGCTTAAGGAACTAGTGATTGATGCACCTGCTCTGGCACTACCAAACTATCTCACCTTCTATCTGTTTGTAGCAGAGCTTCAAGGTTTTGCCGTAGGAGTACTCACCCAGAAGACGGACAAACATCACATAATCGGGTACTACTCCTCTCAACTTGACAACGTCACAAAAGCAGCACCAACCTGTGTCCGTGCTGTTACAGCAGTTTCAAACATACTGCAGAAAGCATCTGAAATCTCACTCGATTTCCCGACTACCATTCTTACAAGCCATGACATCTATGCTATTCTCAATCAAGTACAGCTGAAACATCTCTCCATGGCAAGACAAGTCAGACTTCAGTGCACGCTGTTGCTACCCCCAAACATCTCATTTGCTCGAGTTACAAGTCTAAACCTTGCTGATCTGCTGATCTTCACAAGTTTAGAAGGGGGGGACAGAAGAGAGGACAGAAGAGAGTGACAAACGTACCAGCGCACCCTTTGATCATGATTATCAGGAACTCATCGAACATGAGGCAAAGCCCCTGCACAATATTCAGGCAACACCGCTTGCAAATAGAGACTTTGAACTTTTTGTGGATGGAAGCAGATATGCCGATGACACAGGCATATTCCACACCGGATTTGCGGTAGTAACTCTATATGCAGTCTTAGCCAAACAACTGCTACCTCCACGCATATCTGCTCAAGAAGCAGAACTTCTTGCCCTCATCTGGGCAATTGAGTTTCTGGAAGAACGAACAGCGAACATCTACACGGACTCAGCCTATGCACATGGCATTGTGCACGATTTTGGCACTATCTGGCAGACTAGAGGATTCCTCACAACAACAGGAAATCCCATCAGGCATGGAGCCTCAGTGAAGAAACTAATGGAAGTAGCCTTGATACCAAAGCAGCTAGCAATCATAAAGGTTGCAGCCCACACCAAGGATCAAAAACCCGAGGCAAGGGGAAATCGCTTGGCCGACCAAACAGCAAAACAAGCAGACTTACTCCCTTTGAAGGAGACGGAAACAGTGTCAACGACGGAGGAAGAAATGCAGAACCTCTTTGAGACACAAGAAAACGCCTCGGAGGAAGAAAAGGCCGGATGGCGGGCCAAGGGGGCAGAAAAGGTAGAGGGGATTTGGCGCCTAAACGGACTTTCCGTCCTGCCACGCAGTTGGTTCCCTGCCATTTTCCAAGTACTCCACTACCCTACACACGGTAGCACAAACTCAATCATGAACCAGATGCAACCTTATTGGGTAGCCCCCGGCTTCAGACAATACGCCTCCCAGAGAATAAAAGCTTGTCACATCTGTCAACAGCATAATCCAGGCCAGCTAACTAAAATCCCGCAAAGACACATGCCAAAGACGTTTGCCCCATTTCAAAGAGTACAAATAGACTATATACAGTTGCCAAAACATGACATCTACGAGTTTGTACTTGTCTGTGTAGACCTCTTCTCAGAATGGCCAGAGGCCTACCCTGTAAGCTCAGCCACGGCCCGAATTACAGCAAAAAAAATTGGCCTGTGAGCTGGTGCCACGGTTTGGACTCCCTGAAGTCATAGAGTCAGACCGAGGTAATCCTTTCACTGGACAAGTTTTCCAGAACACTTGTGCCCTGTTAGGCATTCAGTCAGCCTTACACACGCCTTACCACCCACAGTCATCAGGGAAAGTGGAAAGGTTAAATGGAACTCTAAAGCTCAAACTAGCCAAGGCAGTGGAGGAGACTGGTAGACCATGGACAAAATGTCTCCCCATAGCTCTTTAATCTATAAGGACCACCCCGCAGGGAAAGCACAGGCTCTCACCCTTTGAAATACTCTTTGGTAGTGCACCCAGATTAGGATGCTACTTCCCGCAGGAGTTACACCTGCAATGTGATAGCCTAACGTCTTATGTTGTTTCTCTGCAGAAGAGACTAACTGAAACCCACCAAAGGGTCTACTCTTCTCTACCTGATCCTGATGCCGTTCCAGGAACCCACTCCCTAAAGCCTGGTGACCGGGTCTACCTAAAGAAGCACGTGAGAAAGAACCTTGAGCCACGATTCGAAGGGCCTTTGACTGTCCAGCTGACCACTCCAACCTCTGTCAAACTTGAGGGGAGATCGACATGGGTCCATGCCAGCCACTGCAAGAAGGCCTAATACTGCTGATAAGTATTTCTATGTGTACTCCCTTTTTGGGGCCTTCTACACCACGGCAGAATTCATTTGAGACCCATCATGAAGTGTTAGCTGAAAATCTTGAGATCACAGACTGCTGGATATGTACACACGCACCTGTGACAGCCTCTTCTATGCCTTACTTAGCCATACCAGTCCCAATAAACGAGGTGTTCCAATGGGGAGGCTGTTACAATAGACTATCAGTCAATGACACCAAGTATCAAAAACTGTGGAACACTAGTGTGCCCATACCAATAGTAGGATGGGTAGATTTCCTCTGGTGGCAAGGCAACCTTACTACTGGCCTTCCCGGAACCCAGCAATATTTAGCCTTTGAAGAAAGCAGCTGGGTACCCCGTAACTACACAAAAACACCTACTATGGGCAAGATTCCAACAGAAGAAATCAAAATAAGTTTTGGGTGAACCTCTGACAGTACAGATGCATTTAAACCCTTGCTGTTAGAGAGACATCTGCATGACCATGGGTGGGTATACAATTCATTGTTTCCAGAAGGCACAAATGATACTTGTTACTCCCAACCCGGAAATTCATGGTGCAATGATTCTGACCCATATGTGCCTGGCCGAGAAACCTGTGGTGAACCGTCCGCATGGTATTGTAGTCCCCTAGGCCAACTTCCCGGATGGTGTATGCTCAGAAACATATCGGCCTTTATAGATATAGTACATAGACTCATATTACAACATTCTGCCATCTGGGATCTCCCACCGCAAACCTACTGGGTTTGTGGTTACAATGCCTACAAATGGCTACCAGTAGGAGTAAATGGCACCTGTTTGACCCGTTTGACCCCTGCCACCTTCATTATCAATACCACTGATATACCGGCAGGGAAAATGCCTCTCCACCTACTGGTAAAGAGAGCGTCAGACAACAAAGACAGGCCTAGTGGCTGACCCCATGTGGTTCAAATGAGCCATGTCAACAAATTTTTCAGTTCTCTTTTTATCTATCCCATGATAATGCAGATGTATGATAAGTTGGTGGACAGCACTGACTATCTTGATAGTCAAATTTTTGAGGTTCTCCAAGCAGTAAATAGTACCATTGCCATACAGAGACAATCATTGTAACCAACCAACATACTTTGGTACTGGATTACCTCACTGCGGCCCAAGGAGGGATGTGCCAAATAATAGGCCCCAGCTGTTGTCACTACATAGATCCAAAAGGAACCTTAAAAGCCCAAGCCAGTTTAACTGAGATACAAAAGCTGAGGAAAAAAACATGAGGAGAAGGTACTCAGAAGCTCAGATGCTTGGTGGAGCAATACCTTTTCAATGTTCAACCCTGCAAACTGGTTTAAGGGAATAGGAGCATGGTTCATGGGGATACTGCAATCAGTGTTCCAAGTGTTACTCTGTTTATTAGTTGCTTATGTAGTGTTCAAGTTGCTAATGGCTTTGTTTTCCCGCTGCTTGAAGCAATGTAGATACAATGATTATTCAGCACCCCTATGAAATCACTAATATGCTTTTTTCTCTTCTCTACTCTTTCCTCTAGACATCACCTTGGCGTATCATGATGAGACTCCTATCGAGAGACATGCAGGCAGTCCTCTGGGTGATGGATGTAGACGACATTCCCTGGGCAACCCGCGGCTCAGAAAGTATCTGGAGGCTAGCCTGCTCGCTCTACAGTTCACAGCTTCTCGATGGCCCCCTGTCCATCACTCACGCCAAAAGGGGGGATTGTGAGGAAAGAGTTAACCTTTTTCACTGGTTAGAAAAATAATAGAAATTCATTCTCCTTTACAAGAACAAGACCAGACTTATTTACGTAATAAGTTTTGAGACCAAACACAAGGACACAGAATGTTTTGACTTAGAATCAACTGAAAAACATCTTATTATGGGAAGAAATGTTATAGACTGTTATGGGACTAAAAGTCATTATGTTAATTTCTCTTGCTGGGAACATGTACTCCACACCTTTAATGAATATGTATGTTGCATAGTTACACCCTAATCAACTTTGTATAACTTTGTAATGTAAACAAAAATCAATACAGTTCTATTTGGGAGCCACACATCTCCAGGTCTTATGTGTATAACAGCGTCTGCCTGTTTTCATTGAGATGGAATAGCCGAGGAGGGGTTACCGGTACTCTCTCTGCATTCGAACATCGCTGGCAACAGCTGTGACCATTGGGTCAACCTAACATTTAAGTATACTACTTGATGATAAACAGCTTACTAAAGGAATGGCTTTGTGTTAAGGTGAACTCTTAATCACTTGTTGCCTACTGCCTGGCCTAATTGGTGTGGATCGAGTGCATGCTTGGAAAGTGAGATCAGACACACAGTCGGATATTAATCTTTCCTTGACAAAAGTCGGCCCGGACTCTGCTTTATTTCATCTGAAGCATGCCCTGATATAATCTTGGAAAGGGGCATGTCCAGATGTGTTCATTGGTCAGTGGGTTGAACAATGTGTTAGTCCATGAGCTGATTAATGGGCATCATCGTGGGTGGGTCTATGATGTCATTGGATGGATACATGATGATGGTGATGGGAAGGACGTCATCTGGTGAATCCATACTGATGGTAGGGTTTGTGATGTCATCGGGGGCCATCTTGGGTTCCTCTGAAGACTGACTGGCTTATGTATACAGAATTGATTTAATTGAACACACTTCTCACAGTGCTCTATGTCCAGAGGTTAATTACGTATTTCATCTTATGGCTCTCCTCCACAGTCCCCCCAAAATACTTTATTAACCTTCTGACCCTACCGTGGTCCTCTAACACATCAGCTCTAATGCTTTAACTGCAACTCTTTTCGTTTTGCTATACAAGCAATGCTAATCCTTTGCCCCAACTGGTACAGACTGTTGATCAGAGAGTTGATCACATCCTGTGCACACAGTTCACAGAGGCACAGGTAATGTTCCAGTCCTTAGAACAGACTATTTAATGCCGAAGAGCTCACCTAGATTTTGAGATTAATCGATTAGAAAGAGTAAGGCAATTGTAAGAATAAGCTTAACGTTATGCTGCAGCTTTTAGCATTACAGTTTCTGAAAGACTGATTCTCAGTCAACATCTGAGTGCTATCTGCGTCTTCGAGACTTTTCTACCTGAATACACCTGATTGTATCACAACACTAATGGATCTCTTCTTGTCTTGGGTCCATAATCTATCACCAAGAGGCCTTTTAAGAAGATTTCCCTTACACATGGATCCGATTACCGTCAGTAAAGGCCCAGTCACATCAAACAACTTACCAGCGATCCCAACAACGATACAACCTGATAGGGATCACTGGTAAGTTGCTTAGGAGGTCGCTGGTGAGATGTCACACTAAGCGGCGCTCCAGCGATCCCACCAGCAACTGACCTGGCAGGGATCGCTGGAGCGTCGTGGAAGCATGCTGCGCTTGGTAACTAAGGTAAATATCGGGTAACCAACCCGATATTTACCTTGGTTACCAGGCACACCTAGCTACAGTACACATGGGGTTAATTACCCGATGTGTACCCACCACCGCAAGTCCTTCTGCAACGATAGGGAGAAGGGGAATCCCCATCGGAACGGTAAACCCTTCTCCTTTAATACGTCCAGGAGAGGCTTAAGATTGGCGCGCTGGGCCAGGGTGTGCCTTGAGAGATCCGGCATTATACGGATGGCGGTGCCATTGTATGATAAGGTCTGTTTCCTCCTAGCAGCTTGCAAGATGGCCTCTTTGACGGCAAAAAGTGCACCCTGCACACAACATCCCTCGGGCGAGAGTCCGCTGGTCAGGAGGACGTAGAGCCCTGTGAGCTCTGTCAAGTTCAAGGAGGGCACCTGGTGGTCTCTTTAGCAAGCCATTAAAAAGTGACCGGAGGACTGCTGGGATATCGGGGGCAGCAATGGACTCAGGAAGGTCCCTAACACGTAGATTGTTCCTTCTGTTTCTGTTCTCTAAATCAGCTACGTGCTGTTGGAGGGCAAATAATTGCTTGGACTGTTTTTTTTACTGTCTCTTGGATAGATTGCATAGAGACCTGAGAATTTGATTGCTGCTCATCAAGGGCGTCTACCCTGTGGGTAAGTATGGAAAGTTCAGACCGTAATTGGGTGAATTCTTGTTTACATTCAGCTACCACTTGGCTGGCGAGTGCAGCAATATCATTCTTGGTGGGAATCGCTTGTAGCAATGACCGCAGGTCTGCCAGGGATGCCGGGCGGTCCTCGCCCATCGCGGCGGCTGTATGAGATATGTTGGGGTATGCACGAAAAGAGTCCTGTGGAGTTGGACCATATATCATGTTTTGCGTGTCATGAGGGTTGATTATGTCATCCCACGTCCGTGGGTCTGCCGCAAGATGGATTGAGGGAGACCCCAGCATCCTGGATCCCCTGTTCACGGGCATCAGTGTGCCCCTCTCTAGATCCCTATTAGGTCCTGACAGGTGCTCTGCCCAGGAGGATCCCGTGGACCAGCTCCCTGAGGGTGTGGGGGATACCTTTCTCTGAGGAAGTCCCCACGATTCACCAACATCCACCAGGGGCTCCTGTGGCCTCCCTCCTTCTCAAGCTCCCCCCGAAGGCTGTGGGACCTCCATATAGAAGGTATGGCTGGGGTTATTACTGTTGCCCCCAGCCTGAGCCCTGTCCATCAGGACCCCCTGCTGTCCCTGCTTCTGGGTGATACAGCCAGGCAGTCCCTTAGGGTTAATCATTATACCCTCCTCTCCCCCAGCCACAGCACCATTGTTTGATGATGATGGAGGTTCCTGCCCATCAGCTTCATTGCGCAGCAGCTGGTTCCTCAGCGCCCGCTGCTGCAGCGGTGAGTCATCGCCTGCTGCTGCAGCGGTGAGTCATCGCCTGAGCCCAGGCCCACGTGTACCTGGCGTCGGCTGGTCCCCACCTCCCGAATTCCACCAGCGCCGGTCGCAGGTGAGTTATGCTGGTTCTCCGGTCCCAGCTGGGCTGCAGGCCTCAATTCCTGCCCTGGTAGTGAAACAGCCCCGAGCTCCCGGGAGCGGGTAAAATATGCTCCGATGTTGCTTTGGGAGGTAGGTGGGCGCCCTGGGGTGCAGGGTTTCTTCTTTTTAGTGGAGGATTTGCCCATTTTGAAGTTAAAACCGGCTTTATGGGAGAGTGTAGAGAGGAGCTCAGGAAAACAGTGTCCTCACTCAGCCATGTCCGGCTCCGCCCCCCGCACTTCTTTTTATTTAACACAAACCCAGAAAAAAATACCAAACTCATCCAACAAGTCTAGTACCCTCGGCAAGTCTCTCTCCACTTCGGCCATAAAAAGTATAATGTCATCTGCAAAGTATGCAGCTTTTAGAGTTTTGCTCCCTATCTTAATTCCTTTGTATGGTCCATGTTGTTCTAGTAACCGTGCCAATTGTTCCAACGCCAGGTCAAAGAGTAGAGGAGATAATGGGCACCCTTGGCGTGTCCCCTTTTGCAATGAGAAAACGCTCGACAAGTGGCCCGGTATTTGCACTCTCGCCAGCGGGTTGGTGTAAATCGCTCTTATATAGGCTCTGAACTGACCTTCCAAGCCCACCTTGTCCAATACTTTTTCCAACCAGCCCCACTGCATTGTTGAACGCCTTCTCCGCATCCAGAGTCACCAGGGCCGGCTTCCCTCTCTCCTCCACATCCTTGCGTACGGCTTTGATCGCCAACAGCATCCGCCTGATATTTGTAACTGCGCTTCTCCCTTTAATGAAACCAACCTGCGCCGGAGCTACTATTGCTGGCAGGACATCTGCTAGTCTATTCGCCATAATTTTGGAAATTATTTTTATATCTTAGTTGATGAGTGAAATTGGCCTATATGATGCTGGGTTTTCCGGATTTTTCCCGTCTTTCGGTATGAGGTTAATATGTACTAGATTTGACCCCTCTATTAGATTACCACCCTGTAATAAATCATTATACCATTTTGTTAGTATTGGGGTTATCTGCTGGGCCATGGCTTTATAAAAGTCCCCTGTATACCCGTCCGGATCCGGAGATTTCCCTGACGGCAAAGACTTAATGGCCACCTGGACCTCTCCTTCTGTGACAAGTCTATTTAAATCACTCAGTTGGTCCGCTGTTAGTCTAGGAAGATTTATTCTCTTAAGAAAGGCATTACCATCTCGCTCCCCAGCTTCCTCTTGGGTGTATAGTTTTGAATAAAAGCTTTGTAATTCACTAACTATCTTTACTGGGTCAGTAACAATATTCCCATCTTTCTTTTTTAGCTTTAGGATAGTGCTCCTAGTTTGCCGCCCCTTAGCTAAATTAGCTAAAAGTTTACCTGCCTTATCCCCCAAAGCGCCGCAAATCTATGTCTAGTTGTGTTTTCCTCATGAGTTCTCGTTTTTCTGCCCACATATCAAAGTTCTTCTTGGCTTATTTCCATTTTTCTCTATTTTTTATTGAAGCATCACTCAAGAATTCTGTATACGCAGCACGTAATTGGGCAGTTGTGGTATTAAACTTTGCATTCACTTGCTTTTTAAGCCCAAACACTCGTGCCATCAAGTGCCCTTTCATTACCACCTTTCCAGCCTCACAATATAGCTGCGGCTTCATCTCTTCTGACGCATTGTGGTATTCAAAGTCACTCCACCACCCCTGCATTACTGTTACAAACTGCTGATCCCTAAGCAAGAAGGAGGGGAACCTGCAAATAAAGTCAGTACCCCTAGGATAATGGTCAGCTAAGTCTAATGATATCAGCGCGTGATCAGATATTACCATGTCTTCTATCTTAACTCACCTGCATCTATCCATGAAATCACTACTCGTCAACAGATAGTCAATTCTAGACCATGTTTGATGCGGGTTCGAATAGAAAGAATACTCACTTTCGCTCGGGAACTCTTTTCTCCATACGTCTACCAGACTTGGATCTGCCACCAGCTCCGACAGGGGTGTTGGTCTGTTCCTACGCTCTGTATGGCTATCTTTTGTTTCTTTTCTATCCTCTACCAGCGAAGACACTGAATTAAAGTTTCCTCCCACAACTGTCTTTTGTCCTTCTCCCTGGAGCAATCTTACCCTCAATTTAGCATAGAAGGGCCTCTGTTCAGTGTTTGGTGCATATACATTATGAATTGTCAGTGTGCCCTCCACCCCCTCTAATGTGAGCGCCATCCACCTGCCCTCCGAGTCACGCTCCACTCCCTTCACCTTGTATGCTAAATGTTTGTGCATCAGTATGACTACCCCTGCTTTCCTCCCTTATGTTGGTGACCCCACTACCTCTCCCACCCACATTTTCTTCATCCTGAAAAAGTCCTCCTTGTGTGTTTCCTGTAGTAGCGCTATGTCTGCCTTTAACTTTCTGAGATGTCTTAATACCATCATACGCTTTCCTGGAGCTTTCAACCCTTTAACATTCCATGAGATGACCTTCATATTATGTGATTGGTATTTCTGAGCTACTTATGCATCTGGTATTCCCTTTGGTGGGTGAACCTTCCATGCGGTTTCTTATTTGTCTATATTCGTGCTGCTGTGTGATTCCCCCTTTTAACCCCTCCCATTGACAATATACCCTAAATGCTACTACAACTATCAATAATATCACAAACTTTAACATTGCAAACAAATACCAATGTGTCTTAGTACTCTTTTTTTCTGACTTTGCATCCCACCTCTCTACACTCCTCCCCTCCCCCCCCCCCGACCTTGTGTAGCATGGTTAGGCAAGGCAAAGGAGAGACAAAAAAAGGGGGAGGGAAATCCCTCCACCCCTCTTCTCTCTTCCTCCCTCCCATCAAAAAGTCCAAAAATGTGAACCCCCTCTCACGTGTCCTTGCGTTTTTCTTCTCCACCACTTCTATCCAGAGTCCATGTTAGCCGATCTCATCTCGTTGGTTTGGACTTCTCCACCTGCTTGCTCTCTTTTTGGCTGGTGTCACACTTATGGAATGTCTTAGGATGTCTTTGCCTTTGCGTCTTTGGCGATAAACTGTTGAGGCTTGGTCGGTCTCCATCCTCCGAAGCTTGCTCTTTTCCTCTGGGTTGGTCTGGCGATGATCTTTTTGCCTGCCGTTCCTCACTTTCCTTCTCTAGAGTCTATGTAGAGCTCCGCAGCTTTAGGGTCCTGGAAGTTTTTGCTGTGCCATCCGTGCACTATATTTTCAAGGTGGCTGGATAGATCAGTTGAAATTGCACCTGGTTCCTATATAATTTGGTGCAGCTCGCACTGAACATTCTGCGTTGCTTAGTAACCTCCACTGAGAAGTCATTAAAAAGGACAATTTTGTAATCCTGGAACATCAGGGGTTGTTTACGCTTCCGAAAGGCTCTTATTATGTCCTCTATCCTTAAAGTCTAGGTATTTTGCAATAGCTTGTCTCGGCTTCTGGGGCCCAGCTTTATCTGCGTTTTTTCTCGGCGGTCCCACTCTATGCGCTCTTTCCACTCTTCTCTTAGGTTCCAGACCCAGGGCGGAGGGAAGGTCATCCTCAAAGATTCTTTGCAGCTGCCTTTGCTGTACTGTTTCTGGGAGACCCACTAACCACAAATTTTTCTTGCGGGATCTATTTTCCAGGTCTTCTATCCAATCCAGCAGGAACACCTTGTGCTTTTTTATACCACAGTAACGTTGCAGCTCTGAAATATGAGCAAACTGGTGGCAAATGGCATCTTGGCAGCTTCACGCTTGATTTTCCTCAATCCATGGGCAGTTATTTTGTGCCTTTTTTGCCCAACATGCTTCCTGCGACCCTGTTAGCTATATGCCATGAAACGCTTGATTGTTCAGTGATCACGCTTAAAAAGTTTGGCAATTTAAAGACTGCTGCATCCCTCTGCAAGACATCTCACAATTTTAGACTTTTCAGGGCCCGTCAATTCTCTCTTCTGACCCATTTTGCCAAAGGAAAGGAATTTGCCTAATAATTAAGCAAACCTTATATAGGGTGTTGATATGTCATTACACCACACCCCTCCTCATTACAAAAATGCACATCACCTGATTTACTTAATTGGTAGTTGGCTCTCAAGCTTGGAGTAGAACATGTATAAAAATTAACTTGAATAAGAGGAAAAAATATCAGCACATCCAACGTAAAATAATTTTTCTTTATTTTCACATAATGTTAAAAAAGTCCATCCATATTCAGAAGACCCTGACGCGTTTCCGACACAAAAGAGCGTCCTTGATCATTAAGGACGCTCTTTTGCGTCGGAAACACGTCAGGATCTTCTGAATATTGATGGACTTTTTTAACATTGTGAAAATAAAGAAAAATTATTTTACGTTGGATGTGCCGATATTTTTTCCTCTTATTCAAGTTATAGTCCACCTGGCGGACTTCATATTGTTGCACTCCATGGATGTGTGGTGACCTATTCCATTGGGCGTATCAAGCTTTCCTCCACTTCGTCTGTTGTTATAAAAATTATCATGTGATCAAAATACTCATTTGCCTAATAATTCTGCACACAGTGTATATCGATGATAATATAAGAAGTAAACAATACACAGTTGGTTAGGGATAGATATAAGCAAAGATAGGCACTGCTAACTAAGACACACAAAAATAGGATAGATCACTGGGTGCTGCCAGCAAAAAGCCTAATAGAGTATATGCCAACTTCTGATGATCAAAATTCCCTTTTAGGAGCACACAATCCTCCACCCACTACATGAGGGAACTCTTGAAAGAGCCCTTACAGCCAGGTCTCTTTCCCATCAGCTCAGTACTTAGCAGGTATACCATGCCTGATGAAGAGACCTGAGTAGTCTCGAAAGCTTGCAATTATTACCATCTTTTCAGTTAGCCATTAAAAGGTATCAACCACTGAGGACTCTCAGTTCTTTTAAATAATTTTTTTACTCAGCAGGTAAATCACTAAAACCCCCCTTCTGTCTCTTCTATTCCTAGAAAACTAGGGCCCCAAGACTTATCAATTATTTCAATTATTGGACCAGTCACACAAAGTTGTAGCCATAAACTAAGCAGTTAACTTGTCCAAAGTATTAGTTCCTCGTTCCACAAGCGACTATTTCCAGACAAAGACGAGAAAAGATGAACCAACACAAACTGACATAAAATAAAGACACAAGATATAAAATGCAGATGTCTGAACTCGTCAATTACACAGTTAAAAACAGTTCTTCATATAACTTGCTTCATACCAGAATTCAGCTTATATCTACTTCCCCTTTTTTCTCTAAAACCAACGGAGCTCACAACTTCCACTTTTTCACGGAACAGATAAAGACAAACATTACATTATGCAGACATTTTAAGAGATATGACCAGATTTCACTAAAACTTTTATCTCACAGAGATCGGTCATCAGGTGTCTGGACCGGCGCAGACGACATCCCCTACTTCCAAATGAAAACACACGTGAGTTTATTAAGGCAAGATAAGAAATTTTCTTTTTTTGGTGAGTTGTGCAATCTCCCCTCCCCGTGTGTGCTCCGTTCAGAAAACGAAGGTGAAAGCACGGCTGTCCTTCGTCCAGACTTTTCGTCTTAGGTGACGTTGGGCGCCATCTGATAAAGGGGGCATAATTTAGGGTGATGCAATCCAAGTTATGCATCCGCGTCTTAAACCAGTCTGCATTCCAAATCATGAGTCATTTGTCCGCATGCATGCTATTCATCCACACAGATCAGAGATGACCATGGATCTGCGTAGAAAATATGACTGCTATAATTACAAAACATCAGATACATTTAAAGAAATCAGTTGGCTAGGAGCCAAGAATACGTAACACGTCTCCTTTTGGGTAAACGGCAAAAAGAGTTTATTCTGAGATATATTTGTATATGTGTTTCATCATTTTATATTAAGCTAAGTCAGCATGAATCACTTATGACCAGAAAGTCCCGTATCTGAGTACAGTTCAAATGCCATTTTGAGTCCTGTTTTTGGATGTCTCCATATAAATCTGAATACTGACCATAAAAGTCCATAACCATGTCCATAACAGTAACGGAGAACACACGTCTTTGAAATAAAATGATTTTCTATACTCCTGTCTCTAGCGCTGCTGTCGTTTGCTTCAGGACCTGCTCATTGTACTCGTGCATATTCACTGCATGGCTGACCCAGAAGCAGCAGCGCCAAAGACAGCAGCACAATGGACAGCAGCGATGGGGACAGGTGAGTAAAAAATTCCTGATGTGTGCTACCACGGATAACACACACAGAACACGTGTGCCAAAATCCCGGCACATGGGTGGCCATACACACCTTCAACACATCCGTGAAAAACGTGTTTTCTACAGACGTGTGAAAGAGGCCTAAATCTGTCAATGGCTCAAGGGAGTTTAGGATTCTGAACTTTATTTCCTGCAGTACTTCATGTGAGGAAAGAGTTAACCTTTTAATGGTTAGAAAAATCATAGAAATTCATTCTCCTTTGAAAAGAGCACGACTAGACTTGTTTACGTAACAGACTTTGAGAAAGATTCAAGGGCTCAGAATGTTTTGTCTTAAAGGAGAGAAAAACATCTCCCTGGGAAAGAAACAGTTTTTTGCTGTGAGAATAAAATTTATGTTATGGGAAAATGTAATTCACGCTTGTGACGAATCTAGACTAATGAATATGCATGTTACATAGTTATGCCCTAATTAGTTTTGTATAACCTTGTATGTCAAAACAAAATCAATACAGTTCTTTTTGGAGCGCACATCTCCAGCTTTATGTGTATAACAGCGTCTGCCTGTATCTCATTCAAGGCTGAGGGAAGCAGGGGGGGTTACCAGGACTCCCTCTGCATTAGGTCATCACTGGCAAAAGTTGTGACCTTTTGGTCAACCTAACATTCATATGTTGTCTATCAGGTCACATTTACGTGCAATTTGACCTATGTTGGTCTCACATCTAGAGAACTACATAGTTGCACGTATGAACACGTGTGAGACATTGTGACAGCTCCCAATATAGATGACTTTTCCTCTCAACACAATCCCCAGACACCTTAAAAAGTTTCATTATTATGATCCCAATCACTTAAAGGTCAGAGGTATTGAATAGATTGTGATGTGGCATCCGGAGAGGTGATACTACGCGCTTTATTGGCCAATTAGAATGTCACTGGTTTGTGACTCTTGGGTCCCTATTTCAACATGGTTTAAATGAAAAATTGAGTTTCGTTCCTTTTCTATGATCTTTTCCTCAGTAAGGTGAAATAATCTTTCTTGGTGTCGTTACCTTGTTTTTTCTTATATATTTTTTTAACGTTGTATTTAGATGGTCTAGTGATGTCCTATGATGTTCACAATATTTACCTTTTAATCTAGTCACTAGAGATTTTCCCTATTCAAGATGCCCCCCGTTTTTTAGATAGTTTTTAAATTGCACTATTCATACTGTAGCACTTTATTATTGATACATTTATTGCGATATGGGCGCAGTTTTCTTCTAATATTATTACACTGTGTTTTATATATTTGTTTCATTTGCACTTTATTCTCTCTTATATGTGTATGTATATATGCATGTATATATCTTTTTATCCTTTTTACTTTTTGTATTTTACAAGTAATGTGTTTTAATTATAATGGCGTTTTAAATATCTACAGTCGAAACCAGAAGTTTACATAAATTATCTAAAAAGACATGAGCCATGTTTGTAGGTCGCCTTTCTTGCACCTGCCTTTTCAGCTTTCCCAATACATTTTAAATAGGATAGAGATCAGGTCTTTGTGGTGGCCACTCCAAAACATTGACTTTGTTATCCTTAAGCCACTTTCCAACCAGTTTGGCAGGACGCTTTGGGTCATTGTCCATTTATAAGACCCATTTCTGTCCAAGCTTTAAGTTCCTGGCTGATGTCTTGAGATGTTGCTTCAGTATTGCCACAATCTTCTTTTGTCATGATGCCATCTATTTTGTGAAGTGCACCAGTCCCTCCTGCAGCAAAACAACTCCCCAACATGATGCTGCCTCCTTGTGTTTCACAGTTGGGATGGTATTCTTGGGCTTCAAAGCATCTACCTTTTTCCTTCAAATGTAAGGATGGTCATTATGGTCAAACAGTTCAATTTTTAGTTCGTCAGATCACAGGTCACCTCTCCAAAAAGTAAAGCCTATGTTCCTGTGTGCATTTGCAAACATTAATCTGGATTTTTTTATGTTTTTTTTTGGAGTAATGGCTTCTTCCTGGCAGAGTGGCCTTTCAGCCCATGTTGATGCAGCACTCGTTTCACTGTGGATAAAGACACAATTTTACTAGTTTCCGCAAGCATCTTCACAAGGTCTTTTGATTATGTTCTTGGGTTGATATACACATGTCTTACCAAAGCACATTCATCTCTGATACACAAAACCCATCTCCTTCCTGATCGGTACAATGGCTGGATAATCTCAACTTGATTGTACTTGCGTATTAAATTGTTTATACAGATGAACAAGGCACCTTCAGGTATCTTGAAATTGCACCCAAGAATGAATCCACAATTCTCTTCATGAGATCATGGCTGATTTCTTTTGCTTTCATCATGATACTACATAAAGAAGCAGTGTGTTTCAGGCGTGCATTAAAATACATCCACGGGTGGGTCTCTAATTAATTCAGCTATTGGCAATAATCCTATCAAGAAGCTTCCAAAGACATGACATCATCATATGGGTTCTCTCATATTGTTTGAAGGCATAGTCCTTTTAGTAATGTAAACGTTTGACTTTGCAGAAAATAATAAAAATGCCTTAAAACATTCTCTCATTCTGTCATTTGTCAAATATAAATGATTTTGGTAATCCTAATTGACCTAAAACAAGAAAGGTTTATTCTGAGTTCATGTCTGGTAGTGAGAAAAACATGCCTAGATGTCTTTTTAGATAGTGTATGTAAACTTCTGGTTTCAACTGTATACATTCTTTGGGCCTATATGATCAATATAGGAAGACCAGCAACCCAATGGGTTGATACTATCAAGATAATGGCAGTGAAGACCCTAGAGGACCAATCTAGGCTTGTACAAGATCATCTTCCTACAGAGGGTTGCTATTGTTCGAGATTGAGCTGAAGGCCGTTAAAATAGTAAAAAAAAATATGATCAATAACTTTTTTGGATGGCACTCTGTATCTAATGAAGTATGGATATTTAAAATATGTTTGTGCATGTCGGGAGGTCTTGATATATTTTTTTCCCCATCTTAAAATGGTGCCTGCATTGCATATTTATCTATTGACCTTCCTATGATGTGCCACACATGCGTACTTGCCTCGTTCGGTCGCCATTCATCGTGTAGCACTGATGCTCTCTAGGACCCTGAGCTTATGACGTTATGGGGGATGCCCCCCACTTGGTATGACACGATCTGATTGCTGATGTTCCACGCACCTGGTTAGTTCAGTGGACTGGACATACGCCACTGATCGTGAGGCACTAGTTAACATTTGTGGACTGTGCTATTTAAAAGTTGACCTGACAATTCATGACGGCTCTCCTGAGGAAGACCATGTGAAATGTGCATTCGAGTTGTTCTGGTGCATGACTGACATTGAGGGGAATATGGGTGAGTTATGTTGGCAACTTTGCCTTTATGTGTGCACTGCCTTTTAACTCTCACTAGATGATAGATCGCATGTGGTAATTCCAACTATGTGCAATAAGCTGCTTTTGGTTATGTAACGAATACCTGTAACCCACATATATATTATGTGTCATTTACATTCACTGTTTTGCATTTCCCACCAAGACCTTCTGTCGCTATATTTTTTCTCATTACATGTGTAATTAAAAGGAAATTTTAAGAGACTTCTTTTGGTGGATATTTGACTCTTGCAATTTTAAGTACTAGTATGTTTGGAATTTTTCCACTATTGTATATTCCCGATCCCCCACCTTTATTACACGGGTGTGGCTAATCTAGCAAGTTCAGATATTTTCTTTACTGAGAGTTCAAAACATTGTTAGAGCCACTTGAAAATTAGGATCATACTTTATTTAAAATAAAACCATGTAAAAACAATGTTTAAAAGAAAATAAAATGCCTGAAAAAATAATTTTATATAAAAAATAACTTAGAAACACCAAATATACAACATGTATATCTACAATATGAGAAAAAGTGTTCTGTCGAGACTTCAACAAACTGTAAATCAGATACAAAACAATCATAATATGATTTAAGGAAAGGTGAGGCTTGTTTGTAAAGTGAAAAGGTTTCATAATTGATGGGGTTACTATTTCAATTAAATTTGTCACACCAACACAAGTACTACTTCTGTAATAGCATGCATGAAATTAACAAGTGCTTAAATGTTCAAATAGTGGTGTATTACCATACCACATCCTACATTTTCCCTTATTTAGGTTATTAACAGTGCGTTTGAAAAGTAAATCCTTTCCAGTAAGGCTATGTGCACACAGTGCGTTTTTCGCGGCGTTTTTGCGCGTTTTTCGGGTGCGTTTTTGGCCTCAAAACTGCAGGACTTTGCTTCCCCAGCAAAGTCTATGAGTTTTAATTGTTGCTGTCCCCACACATCTGTTTTTTTTCAGCTGCGTTTTTGTGGTGCCACAAAAACGCAGCATGTCAATTATTCACGCATTTTTCACTGCGCTTTTCATCCGAGTTCAATGGGATGTTGAAAGACGCAATGAGAAACGCAAATAGCTGCGTTTTGGTGCGTTTCTAAGACCAAAAACGCAGCTATAAAACGCAGGAGGTGGGTAGTAAAGTGACGTGTACAGGAAGAGGATTCCTTCTGTCAGTATATACAGAAGCGTGAATCCTCCCGGTACCGTCACCGCTGCGTCCACCTCCCGTCCTGTGCATGTATGCTGCCGTGCGGCGCCATGTACAGGCAGGAGGTAGAAGCGGCTGCAATATCAAAAGTTAACAGTAGAAAAAAAAAAAAAAGTTATACTCACCTGTGTGCAGCCTCCCGGTGCCATGCCCGCTCCCATCTCCTCTCACGGTATCGCCACCCCCGCTCCGGCTGTGTGCAGACGGCCGGGAAACCTCCGATGGATACAGGACCTGGCGATGGATCACCTGATGCAGTCACCTGACGCATCAGGTGATCGTAAGTATCGCGGTGACACGGGCGCCCGGCCGGTATCAGCGGATGCGTCAGGAGACTTCATCCCTGATTACCGGCAGCTGCTGCAGCGATCGGACAGGATCAGACTCCTGCCCCATCGCTGCAGGAGCTACCGGTAATCAGCACATAAGTGAGTATTATTTTTTTTATTTTTTTTTGCACCGATGCATCAGCTGATTGTATAATCGGCTTTTATGCAATCAGCTGATGTGTGATGTGATTCAGGCACTTGATCCTGACACATCATCTGATCGCTTTGCCTTCCAGCAAACCGATCAGATGATATTGGATCCGGATTGGACGGCGCGGGACCCTGACCCAGGATTACTGCAGAGGGGGGTTCTTTATTTCAATAAAGATGGAGTCACTAATTGTGTTGTTTTATTTCTAATAAAAATGTTTTTCTGTGTGTTGTGTTTTTTTTTATCTTTACTAGAAATTCATGGTGGCCATGTCTAATATTGGCGTGACACCATGAATTTCGGGCTTAGGGCTAGCTGATAATATACAGCTAGCCCTAACTCCATTATTACCTAGCTAGCCACCCGGCATCAGGGCAGCTAGAAGAGTTGGATACAGCGCTAGAAGATGGCGCTTCTATGAAAGAGCCATTTTCTGGGGTGGCTGCGGGACTGCAATTCACAGCGGGGGTGCCCAGAAAGCATGGGCACTCTGCACTGTGGATTCCAATCCCCAGCTGCCTAGTTGTACCCGGCTGGACTCAAAAATTGGGCGAAGCTCACGTCATTTTTTTTTTAAATTATTTCATGAAATTCATAAAATAATTATTTAAAAAAAAAGGGCTTCCCTATATTTTTGGTTCCCAGCCGGGTACAAATAGGCAGCTGGGGGTTGGGGGCAGCCCGTACCTGCCTGCTGTACCCGGCTAGCATACAAAAATATGGCGAAGCCCACGTCATTTTTTTTTGTTTGGGGGGGGGGAAAAATCCTGTATACAGTCCTGGAAGGAGGATGCTGAGCCTTGTAGTTCGACAGCTACTGTCTGCTGTCCTGCATACACTATTGGATGGAGTATGCTGAGCCTTGTAGTTCTGCAGCTGTCTGCTCTTCTGCATACACTAGTGGAGAATGAAGAACACATTGAAGAAGGAAATTACATCAGACCTTTTCTTTTTGTTCACTGATAAAAAACGCATAAGGACGCAGTGAGCAAAAACGCAGCAAAACGCAGCAAAAACCGCACCAAATCGCGGCAAAACGCGTGCGTTTTTTGCTGCGTTTTTTCGACACAGGTGCGTTTTTGTGCGTTTTTAGCGGACAAAAACGCACAAAAACGCAGCGTAAAAAAAAACGCACTGTGTGCACTTAGCCTTAGACATTAAAAAAGGTTGTGGCATGCTGCCTAGGAATGTAGCATAAAGGTGTTAGGAGAAGAGCTCTTAAAAGTTATGAAGCTCAAACAATAACGCTTTCCAACAGCAAAATAACCAAAACTGAATTGTGCAGAATAAAATAAAAATAAAAAATACCCCCCCAAAAAAGCAATTTCTTTATAATCATGTAGTCACGACCTATGTAGTTATGAAGGCTGAGAAACTTTGACCATGTAAATATTCATGAATATATTAGAGAGGCTATAAAATGAGTAAATATTATATACATATTTATTGGAGACCATGTATAAATTGTAAACTAAGTTCTCAAGTGTCAATTTACATAGTTAATATGAACATGTTTGTTTAGAGCACACTGAAGCAGTCCACATTGGAACATTCACCTGTACTGCCTTAGTTACTGTGCATCACAAAATGTATAAAACATAGGCTAACAGGTGCATGATATTTCACTTTCTGGATCAGCTTTTACAAGGTTCCTGAAATAGTTCTTAAATGGGTCTGCTGTTGGTTTGTCTTGTTGGTTGTCTTTTAGAGAACTTCATGCCTATATGAGACTCTTTAAGCTCAATGTGCAACAGATTTTTTGGGTTGATCATACAAATTGTTTTGTATATAACAGATAAAAGTAAACATGTTAAAATAATTTAAATTACTGGTATTACTCTAAAGATTAAATGTATTTTAAAACAGAAATAACAATAACTGGCGCTCTAATCAATGCCTTATTAAAGTGTGAAGTGTACTTAATAAATATTGTAGGAATGAGGCAGCTAGTAGGCACAGGGTATCGTGTGTATATCCCCACAATAAAAACCTTAAAACAATAATTTAAAATGCACTACTGCGCAAAACATTCACTATCTATTGAGTGTATAGTATAATATAATCACCTGTAGTATAATTGAAGAAAAAAATATATTGATGGTGACTGCTGGTGGCGGATAAAAAAGTGAGACACCCTATTGTACAAAGCAAAAAAAAATTAAAAATGTACTTATTATTATTTAGTTAATGGATGCAACGATACTAAAGCAGATATCTTTAAATTACATGACTAATAATTAGTATAATATTTACCATATCTAATTGGAGTGGGCTGATATGTATATTATATAACAGTCGATGTATAATTACTGTCCTGAACAGGATAAATCCCTCAATAAATGAACCACAATAAAGGCCCAGTCACACTAAACAACTTACTAGCGATCCCAACAACGATACAACCTGATAGGGATCGCTGGTAAGTTGCTAGGAGGTCGCTGGTGAGATGTCACACTAAGCGACGCTCCAGCGATCACACCAGCAACCTGACCTGGCAGGGATCGCTGGAGCGTCGCTACACGTGGAAGCATGCTGCGCTTGGTAACTAAGGTAAATATCGGGTAACCAACCCAATATTTACCTTGGTTACCAGCGCACACCGCTTAGCGCTGGCTCCCTGCACATCTAGCCGCAGTACACATTGGGTTAATTACCCGATATGTACTCTGCTACGTGTGCAGGCAGCAGGGAGCCGGCTTCTGCGGACGCTGGTAACCAATGTAAATATCGGGTAACCAAGAAGCCCTTCCCTTGGTTACCCGATATTTACCTTCGTTACCGGCGTCTGCCGCTCTCACACTGCCAGTGCCAGCTCCCTGTTCCCTGCATTCCTAGCCACAGTACACATCGGGTTAATTACCTAATGTGTACTCCAGCTACGTGTGCAGAAAGCAGGGAGCCGGCACCGACAGCTGAGAGCGGCGGACGCTGGTAACGAAGGTAAATATCGGGTAACCAAGGAAAGGGCTTCTTGGTTACCCGATATTTACATTGGTTACCAGCGTCCGCAGAAGCAGGCTCCCTCCTCACTGCACATTTAGTTGTTGCTCTGTGGCTGTCACACACAGCTTTGTGTGCTTCACAGCGGGAGAGCAACAACTAAAAAATAGTCCAGGACATTCAGTAACAACCAGCGACCTCACAGCAGGGGCAAGGTTGTTGCTGGATGTCACACACCGCAACATCGCTAGTAAGTTGTGCCTCAGCAGCGATGTTGCTAGCGATGTTGCTTAGTGTGACGGTACCTTAAGGTGGCTTTACACACTGCAACATCACAAACGACATCGCTGTAACGTCATCGGTTTTGTGACGTTATAGCGACCTCCCCAGCGACATTGCAGTGTGTGAAACACATCAGCGACCTGGCCCCTGCTGTTAAGTTGCTGATCGCTACAAATCGTTCAGGACCATTCTTTGGTCCTTTGTTTCCCGCTGTGCAGCATGATGGCTAGAAAGTCTCAGTGTGTAAAGGGGACTTTACAGCGACTTTGTTAGCGACTTCCCTTTCAAAAAGCTGCTTTACAACGTCCCCAATGACTAGCTAGGTCGTTCTGCAGGTCCGGATCGTTGTTGCGTCGTTGGCCAGGTCTGCCTGTTTGACAGCTCACCAGAGACTTTGTTGCGATCCCGGCCAGGTTGGGATCGCTGGTGGGATGCCTAGAAAGTCTCAGTGTATAAAGGGGCCTTTAAGTTCTTAAGTTGCATGTCTTCCAAGATAAGTAGGAGTCAGATGACAATAGAGGTATGATCTATAATGGGATTAGTAACAGGTAATTGTAGATATAAGGGTGATTTATCAACTTAAGTAACTAAAACAAACAACCAAAGGCTCCCTAGGTTAAAAACTCCCTCTTTGATGTTTCTTTCAGTGTGTGGATTAATCTCCCTGGTAAACAACAATGTAGGGCCCATTTTGTCTCCCATCAGCCACCTTCGCTTCCTAAAGGTACCGTCACAGTAAGCAACATCGCTAGCAACATCGCTGCTGATGAACAACTTTTGTGACGCAACAGCGATGTTGCTAGCGATGTTGCTGTGTGTGACATCCAGCAACAACTTGGCCCCTGCTGTGAGGTCGCTGGTTGTTGCTGAATGTCCTGGACCATTTTTTAGTTGTTGCTCTCTCGCTGTGAAGCACACATCGCTGTGTGTGACAGCGAGAGAGCAACAACTGAATGTGCAGTGACCAGGGAGCCAGCTTCTGCGGACGCTGGTAACCAATGTAAATATCGGGTAACCAAGAAGCCCTCTCCTTGGTTACCCGATATTTACCTTCCTTACCAGCGTCCGCCGCTCTCACGCTGTCAGTGCCGGCTCCCTGCACACATTGCCAGACTACACATCGTTTAATAAACCCGATGTGTACTCTGGCTAGGAGTGCAGGGAGCCAGCGCTAAGCGGTGTGCGCTGGTAACAAAGGTAAATATCGGGTTGGTTACCCGATATTTAGCTTAGTTACCAAGCGCAGCATCGCTTCCATGCGTCGCTGCTGGCTGGGGGCTGGTCACTGGTTGCTGGTGAGATCTGCCTGTGTGACAGCTCACCAGCCACCCGTGTAGCGACGCTCCAGCGATCCCTGCCAGGTCAGGTTGCTGGTGGGATCGCTAGAGCGTCGCTTAGTGTGACGGTACCTTTAGCAAGCTAATGACATCACCAGCAATCATAAGACACAGCTGCTCCGCTCCCGCCTGTCGGACGAAGGTGGTGGAGGATAATCAGCGTGTCTGCCATTCAGGTCTGCTAACACATTATCTATTAGTAACCTGCCAGTGCTACTGCCCCTTCTCTCTAGTGATCAGAAGTAAAATTCAGTATCAGCTCTGCAGCACACAGGAGATCAATGGGAGACAAAATGTGCCCTACATTGTTTACCAGGAAGATTAATCCACAAACTGAGAGAAACGTCAAAGGCTATGTGCACATGCTGCGTTTTTTTGACGCTGCTTTTTTGGCCGCTAAAAATGCACAAAAACGCACCCGCGGCAAAAACCGCATGTGTTTTTGCCGCGATTTGGTGCGTTTTTGGCTGCGTTTTTGATCTCTGCATTTTTCCAATGCATTGCATGGGGGGAAAACGCAGAAAAACGCAGGAAAGAATTGACATGTACATTTTTTTTTTTTAAGCTCAAAAACGCAGCTTAAAAAAGAAGTTGTGTGCGGACAGCGAAAATGAAAACTCAGACTTTGCTGGGGAAGCAAAGTCATGCAGTTTTGAGGCCAAAAACGCACGCGAAAAACGCACTTTGTGAACTTACCCAAAGAGTGAGTTTTTAACCTAGGGAGCCTTTGGTTGTTTGTTTTAGTTACTTAAGTTGATAATTCACCCTTATATCTACAATTACCTGTTACTAATCTCAATATAGATCATACCTCTATTGTCATCTGACTCCTACTTATCTTGGAACACATCCAACTTGAGAACTTCTTGTGGTTCGTTTATTGAGGGATTTATCCTGTGCAGGACAGTAAGGCTAGGTTCACACACTGCGTTTTTTTGACGCGTTTTTTGCGGCAAAAACTGCACAAAAACTCACCCACGTCAAAAAAACGCGGCAAAAACGCACGCGTTTTGCCGCGATTTGGTGCGTTTTTTTGCTGCATTTTTGCTCACTGCGTTTTTATGTGTTTATCAGTGAACAAAAAAAAAGGTCTGATGTCATTTCCTTCTTCAATGTGTTCTTCATTCTCCACTAGTGTATGCAGAAGAGCAGACAGCTGCAGAACTACAAGGCTCAGCATACTCCATCCAATAGTGTATGCAGGAGAGCAGACAGCAGCTGTCGAACTACAAGTCTCAGCATCCTCCTTCCAGGACTGTATGCAGGATTTCTTTGCCCCCCGAAACAAAAAAATGACGTGGGCTTCGCCATATTTTTGTATGCTAGCCGGGTACAGCAGGCAGGTACGGGCTGCCCCCAACCCCCAGCTGCCTATTTGTACCCGGCTGGGAACCAAAAATATAGAGAAGCCCTTTTTTTTTTTTAATTATTTCATGAATTTCATGAAATAATTTATAAAAAAAAAAAAAAAGACGTGAGCTTCGCCTAATTTTTGTGTCCAGCCCGGTACAACTAGGCAGCTGGGTATTGGAATCCACAGTGCAGGGTGCCCAAGCATTCTGGGCACCCCCACTGCGAATTGCAGTCCGCAGCCACCCCAGAAAATGGCGCTTTCATAGAAGCGCCATCTTCTGGCGCTGTATCCAACTCTTCCAGCTGCCCTGATGCCGGGTGGCTCGCTGGGTAATAATGGGGTTAGGGCTAGCTGTATATTATCAGCTGGCCCTAAGCCTGAAATTTATGGTGTCACGCGAATATTAGGCATGGCCACCATGAATTTCTAGTAAAGATAAAAAAACCACAACACACAGAAAAATATTTTTATTAGAAATAAAACACAACACAATTAGTGACTCCATCTTTATTGAAATAAAGAACCCCCCTCCGCAGTAATCCTGGGTCAGGGTCCCGCACCGTCCAATCCGGATCCAATATTATCTGATCGGTTTGCTGGAAGGCATACCGATCAGATGATGTATCAGGTTCAAGTGCCTGAATCACATCACACATCGGCTGATTGTATAAAAGCCGTTTATACAATCAGCAGATGCATCGGTGCAAAAAAAATAAAAATAAAATATATATATATATATATATACTTACTTATGTGCTGATTACCGGCAGCTCCTGCAGTGATTGGAGGAGTCTGATCCCGTCCGATCGCTGCAGCAGCTGCCAATAATCAGGGATGAAGTCTCCTGACGCATCCGCTGACAGGTTAAACCGGCCGGGCACCCGCGTCACCCCGAGACTTACGATCAGCTGATGCATCAGGTGATCCATTGCCAGGTCCTGCATCCTGCAGGCATACGTACCCGGGGAGACTGCACACAGCGCAGCAGCGGTACCGGGACAGGAGATGGGAGTGGGCATGGCACCGGGACCCTGCAGATAGGTGAATATGACTTTTTTTTTTTTCTACTGTTCACTTTTGTTTTCTCAGCCGCTTCCACCTCCTGCCCGTACATGGCGCCGCACGGCAGCATACATGCACAGGACCGGAGGTGGAAGCGGCGGTGACGGTACCGGGAGGATTCACGCTTCTGTGTTTACTGACAGAAGGAATCCTCTTCCTGTACATGTCACTTTACTACCCACCTCCTGCGTTTATAGCTGCGTTTTTGATCTTCGAAACGCACCAAAACGCAGCTATAATAACAATTTGCGTTTCTCATTGCGTCTTTCAACATCCCATTGCGCTTTTCATCCATTGAGTGCAGTGAAAAACGTGGGAATAATTGACATGCTGCGTTTTTGTGGCACCACAAAAACGCAGCTGAAAAAAAACGCTGTGTGCAGACAGCAAAAATGAAAACTCATAGACTTTGCTGGGGAAGCAAAGTCATGCAGTTTTCTGGGCAAAAACGCACCCGAAAACTGCGAAAAAAACGCACTGTGTGAACTTACCCTATATCTGAAAGGCTTCCTTATGGATGAAGAGTTCCCAATCTCCTCTGTGAGCATGTGCTGATCGATATATTCAATCCCATAAGGTACAGATGTGGAGACATTCCTGTCATATTGATAAATTCAGTGTTTGGCCACATAAAAGGTGTTACAATTAGAAGCTGACTGATTGCGTATAGAGGAGATCTAATACTGTTTTTTACTTTTCTTAACCTTTTCATCCCCAAGCATTTTTTCACCTTCCTGACCAGACCAAATTTACTATTCTGACCAGTGTCACTTTATAATGTAATAACTGTGGAACGTTTCAATATTTCCCAGTGATTCGGAGATTCTTTTTTATGACATAATGTACTTCATGTTAGTGGTAAACTTTGGTTGATATGATTTGCATTCAGGAAAATATCACAAATCGACCAAAAATTTGAATATTCCGCAATTTTCTAACTTTTACTTTTTACGCCCTTAAAAGAGATACCCTGTTTCCCCCAAAATAAGACATTCCCTGAAAATAAGACCTAGTAGAGTTTTTGCTGAATTGCTAAATATAAGGCCTCCCATGAAAGTAAGACCTAGCAAAGTTTTTGTTTGGAAGCATGCCCGCCGAACAGCACACCAGGGCATGTTGTACATGGAAATAATGGTAGTAGCAAGAAATTCTTGATAGAATTCACAGTTTGTTTATTTATGCTGGTTTGTGACGACAACTTCTGTACAGTATATAATAAATGTTCATTTTTTCTGTTGAACAATAAATGTGACATTTTCTTCATGGAAAAATAAGACTTCCCCTAAAAATAAGACCTAGCGCATTTCTGGGAGCAAAAATTAATATAAGACACTGTCTTATTTTCGGGGAAACAGGGTAGCTATCTCCAACAAAATTTAGAAATAACCATATGTCTACTTTACACAAGCAACATTTTTTTTTTAAATAATTTTTTGATAGGAAGTTAGAAGGGTTAACATTTAGCAGCAATTCTCATTTTCCAACAAAAACAAATATTTACAAATCCAATTTTTTTTTACAGATCACATCACATTTTAAGTGACTTTGAGAGGCCTGTATGAAAGAAAATACCCAAAAATGACACCCCTCAAAGTGCTCAAAACCACATTCAAGAAGTTTATTAACCTTTTAGGTGCTTAACAGGAACAAAAGCAACGCAGAAGGAAAAAAAGAAAATGTTAATATTTTTGTGAGAAAAAGTGCTTTAGCCACAAATTTTACATTTTCACAATGGTAACAGGAGAAAATGGACCATACAATTTATTGTGCAATTTCTTCTTAGTACAGAGATACCTCATATGTGATGGAAAACTACTATTTGAGCGCACGGCAGGGATCGGAAGGGATGGAGCACTATTTGAATCTTGGAGTGCCGTTTTGCTTAGATTGTGGACGCCATGTCACATTTGAAGATCCCTCACATGCAAAAACAACAGAAACCCCCCACAAGTGATCTCATTTTGGAAAGTACAGATCTCAAGGAATTCATTTATGGGTGAGTACTAAGCAATTTTAGGCCTCAGGTGAATCACAAAATTGTATAACATTGCCATTTTTTACAATAAAATGTTGCTCTGGCCCCACAGTTTTAATTTTCAAAAAGGGTAATAGGAGAAAAAAAAACTGTACAATTTGTTACACAATTTCTCTGAGTTAGCCAATAACCCATATGTGGTCAAAAACTACATTTGAGGCACATTGCAAAACTCTGAAGGGAAGAAACGCCATATTAGGAGCACATAATATTTTTTTTTCTTATATTCTACTTCGCTTTATGTGAGACAGAATCAAGAAGAAATCATAATTCAGAATGTTTTTTTTCACTGTATCGTAAAATGATAACAGCGGTCTATTTTTTGGATCAGTATGAATACAGTGATACCACATTTATTATGTACTACTTTTAGGAAATAAACAGTTTTAAAGAAAAAAATGTTTTTGCTGTATTATGAGAGCTATAGGTTTTTTTTCAGTTTTTCGCTTGTTTTTTTAAAACAACATTTTCAGTGATCCCATTTCAATTTACATAAGACGTTTTGATTTGTTTTATTCCACTTTTTTGTCAGTTGTATCATGAAAAGACAGTTTTTTGCTATTATATTATATACATACATACAGTGCCTACAAGTAGTATTCAACCCCCTGCAGATTTAGCAGGTTTACACATTCAGAATTAACTTGGCATTGTGACATTTGGACTGTAGATCAGCCTGGAAGTGTGAAATGCACTGCAGCAAAAAAGAATGTTATTTGTTTGTTTTTGTTTTAAATTGTGAAAAGTTTATTCAGAGGGTCATTTATTATTCAACCCCTCAAGCCACCAGAATTCTGTTTGGTTCCCCTAAAGTATTAAGAAGTATTTCAGGCACAAAGAACAATGAGCTTCACATGTTTGGATTAAGTATCTCTTTTTCCAGCCTTTTCTGACTAATTAAGACCCTCCTCAAACTTGTGAACAGCACTCATACATGGTCAACATGGGAAAGACAAAGGAGCATTCCAAGGCCATCAGAGACAAGATCGTGGAGGGTCACAAGGCTGGCAAGGGGTACAAAACCCTTTCCAAGGAGTTGGGCCTACCTGTCTCCACTGTTGGGAGCATCATCCTGAAGTGGAAGGTTTATGGAACTACTGTTAGCCTTCCATGGCCTGGACAGCCTTTGAAAGTTTCCTCCCGTGCCGAGGCCAGGTTTGTCCAAAGAGTCAAGGCTAACCCAAGGACAACAAGGAAGGAGCTCCGGGAAGATCTCATGGCAGTGGGGACATTGGTTTCAGTCAATACCATAAGTAACGTACTCCACCGCAATGGTCTCCGTTCCAGACGAGCCCGTAAGGTTGCTTTACTTTCAAAGCATCATGTCAAGGCTCGTCTACAGTTTGCTCATGATCACTTGGAGGACTCTGAGACAGACTGGTTAAAGGTTCTCTGGTCTGATGAGACCAAGATCGAGATCTTTGGTGCAAACCACACACGTGATGTTTGGAGACTGGATGGCACTGCATATGACCCCAAGAATACCATCCCTACAGTCAAGCATGGTGGTGGTAGCATCATGCTGTGGGGCTGTTTCTCAGCCAAGGGCCCTGGCCATCTGGTCCGCATCCATGGGAAGATGGATAGCACGGCCTACCTGGAGATTTTGGCCAAGAACCTCCGCTCCTCCATCAAGGATCTTAAGATGGGTCGTCATTTCATCTTCCAACAAGACAACGACCCAAAGCACACAGCCAAGAAAACCAAGGCCTGGTTCAAGAGGGAAAAAATCAAGGTGTTGCAGTGGCCTAGTCAGTCTCCTGACCTTAACCCAATTGAAAACCTGTGGAAGGAGCTCAAGATTAAAGTCCACATGAGACACCCAAAGAACTTAGATAACTTGGAGAAGATCTGCATGGAGGAGTGGGCCAAGATAACTTCAGAGACCTGTGCCGGCCTGATCAGGTCTTATAAAAGACGATTATTAGCTGTTATTGCTAACAAGGGTTATTCCACAAAATATTAAACCTAGGGGTTGAATAATAATTGACCCACACTTTTATGTTGAAAATGTATTAAAATTTAACTGAGCAACATAACTTGTTGGTTTGTAAGATTTATGCATCTGTTAATAAATCCTGCTCTTGTTTGAAGTTTGCAGGCTCTAACTTATTTGCATCTTATCAAACCTGCTAAATCTGCAGGGGGTTGAATACTACTTGTAGGCACTGTACATATACATACATATACATACATATATACATACATACATACATATACATACATATATACACACATATACATACATATACATACATATACACACATATATACACATACATATATACACACATATACATATATACACACATATACACACATATACATATATACACACATATACATATATACACACACATATACATATATACACATATACATATATATTAATTTGTTTATTTTTTTTATATTCTACCTTTTTTCTTCTCACTTGTATTACTTAGTTCCTAAATGGGACATTACCTTTTATTCTCTGGTAAAATGTATTGCAATGCAAAAGAATTGCAATGCATTATACTAGTCGGTGTGACATTAACAGAACGCCTATTAGACCATGCTCCTTGCATGGTCTAACAGGCCACTATAGCTGGCAGACCCAGAGATCATTACTTGACCTCAGGTGGCCATGGCAATGATTAGGGTCCAGATTTGGTAAGAAAGGGAGCACAGTCCCTTCTCACAGTCTCCTAAAGGTTAGGATCGATATTGATTGTGGCATTTGGGGTGTTAAACAGTCAGGCGTGGGCACCAGCCCTGGCTGTGATAGCCGAATCTTGGCTATCACTTAAGTAGAGTGCCTGGTGGCTATCGTGAGGGCACAGCTAATGTGCCCGCTATGATGTAAGTTTGTCATTTTGCAGGAACTCCTTCACGACCATGACGTAAATGTTTGTGAAATATCATGAAGATGTTAAAGTGTACACTACATATTTTAGATTTTACATATTTAAGTGCATTTGGTAAAATATGAAAAGTACAGTTGTTCAGATCTTTAACCCCTTAACAACTGCTGATACACCTTTTAACGATGGCCATTCAGGGGCCTTAATAGCGCTGCGGAATAAGTGAATAGCATCCTCACCCCCGTGGGTGACAGCTGTGTATGAAATCTGTTAAGTGGGCAACAGCCCCGACCGCTTTTAAAGCCAATCGACCTCTCAAATACAGCTTTTAATTGCAACAGTGGTATCCAAGAGGTTAAAAGAGGGATAAAATACCACCCATTGCCATGTGACTGTAATCATGGGTGTCGAGCATTGCTATGGCACCCTGAGTTAATCTGATGACAAAAGGGTATGGTGGCCTGTGAGATCCTGCTATAAGCAGGGTCTAACAGGTACAGTCAGTCACGGACAGGTCCCATGTACTGCAATACATTAGACCAGCAATCAAAGTCAAAAATATTTATGTCCCACAGTGGAACTAAGTGAAATGTAAAGAAACTTTAAATAAAATATGTAAAAAGGAAATAAAATGCAAACAAGAAAGCGCATAAAAATCATGAAAATCCGTTTTGTCACTAAAAATGCGAGTTAAAAAGGAAACTTACACATAACTGGTATCGCCTTGACCGAAACAACCCAATCTTTAACACTTTTACCCCTAAGCTTTTTTTTTCACCTGCTTGACCAGGCCATTTTTTTCAATTCTGACTAGTATCACTTTATGAAGTTATAACTCTTGAATGCTTCAACGAATCCCTGCAATTCTGAGAATGTTTTTCCAAGACATATTGTACTTCATGATAGCGGTAAACTTAAGATTACATTTTTTGCATTTATTTGTCAAAATATCAGAAATTTAGGGAAAGTTTTGCAATATTCAAACTTTGAATTTTTATGCTATTAAATTTTTTAGGGACCACATCACATTTGAAGTGACTTTAAGAAGCCTAGCTGACAGAAAAATACTCAAAAGTGACACCATTCTAAATAATGTACCCCTCAAACTGCTCAAAATCTCATCAAAGAAGTTTATTAACCCTTGGGAAGCTTCACAGGAACTGAAGCAATGTGGAAGGAAAAAATTAAAATTTTACTTTTTCCCCACAAAATTGTTACTTTAGGCCCAAATTTTGCATTTTCACAAGGCTAAAAAAATCCACAATACTATTTGTTGTGCAATTTCTCCAGAGTACACTGATATCCAACATGTGAAGAAAAACTACTGGTTGGGCGCATGACAGGGATTGGGAGGGAAAAAGTGAAATTTGACTATTTGAATGCAAAATTAGTTGGAATCGTTAGCAGACACCATGTCGCGTTTGGAGAGTTCCTGATGTGCTTAAACAATACAGCTCCCCTACAAGTGACCCTATTTTGTAAACTAGACACTTAAAGTAATTAATCTAGATGTTTGGTGAGCACCTTGAACACCTGGTGCTTCACAGAGGTTTGCATTGTTGAGCCATGAAAATATACATTTTTACAAAAAAATGTTGCTGTAACCGCAAATTTTTTTTTTCACAAGGATAACAGGAAAAAAAAACACCATAAAATTTGTTGTGCAATTTCTCCTCAGTACACCAATACCCCATATGTGGTTTAAATCTGTTTGGGCGCGCGGCATGGCTCGGAAGGGAAGGGGAGAGAATTTAATTTTTGAATGCAAATTAGCTGGAATTTTTATCGGACACAATGTCGCATTTGGAGAGCCCCTGATGCGCCTAAACAATTGTGCTCCCCCACAAGTGACACCATTTTGGAAGCTAGACCAATCAGGGAATTTATTTAAAATGATTAGTGAGCGCCTTGAACCCCCAGGTGTGTCACAGAATTTTATAACATTGAACTATGAAAAAAAAAAATCCATTTTAACCACAAACACAAAAATGTTGCTTTAACCCCAGATTTTTCTTTTTCATAATGGTAACCGCACAAAATGGACTATACAATTTTTGCAATTTCTCCTGAGTACGCCAATATGTGGTCAAAAACTACTTGAGGCACAGTGCAAAGTGAAAAAGGGAAGGAGTGCCATATTTGAGTTCAGATTTAGTTCAAATGGTTATATTGGCAAAGCCCCTGAGGTGCCAGAACTGCAGAAACCCCACACAAATGACCCCATTTTACAAATTGCACTCTACAATGAGTTCATTTAGGGGTACATTGAGCATATTTACCCCACAGGTGTGTCACAACATTTTATACTATTGGGTGGTAAAGAAAAAATAATTACATTTTTACCACTAAAATGTTGTTTTACCCCAGATTTCCAATTTTTACAAGGGGAATAGGTAAAAAAAAAAGGCCCCACAATGTATTGCACAATTATTCCTGAATGTGGCAATATCCCAAATGTGACTGTACAATACTGTTTGGCTGCACTGCAGGGCTCAGGAGGAAAGGAGTACCATGTTATTTTTGTTGCACAGATTTTCCTAGAATAGTTTGTGGACTCCATTTACAGAGCCCCTAAATGCTACAACAACAGAAAGCCCCTCAAGTGACCACATTTTGGACATTACAGCCCTCTAGGAATTCACCTACGGCTGTAGTGTTGATTTAGTCTCTAGAAACCACAGTCATCGAGTCAAATACAGTGAATGCTGCAGAATTAAAAATTGTAAATAAACCTTTGTAGTGCCCGTACAGTGTGCCAAGCTCGTGCTTCTGGAAACCTGCACCTTGTAAATTAAGTGGGCCTACAATAATGCCAAACATGTGGTCGCTAACTGGTTTAGGCACATTCTGGGGCTCAAAAGGGAGGGGGAGGGATGTGGCCTGGAAGCTAATGGCACTGGCTTCATAAGGTAGAAGCTCCTGCATTCTAAGGCTCCTAAGTGGCTTAGATAAGCAAAGACAAGCTGAATTTTGCCTTAACTTGTCTCTTCCCCAATGCTGGAATACTAAGTGCATGATATGAAGCAGGGTAAGGCACAGGAAATTAAAAGACTTCTTTGCATGCAACACAGCACAGCAGCCCTGGCCAGAAAAGATGGTGTCGTCCCCTGCTTCTTCCCGCTGTTCGTACAGAGGATCTCAAGTGGTGTCACAGTTGCTTGACAGTGACACGGCTGATATCTTCGTGGTCAAGAAGACAAGGCAAATCCTTCTTCCTTCCTTGAAGTCTCTGCAAGCAGACCTTAAGAGAGAGGGGAGCCAGCAGGATCTGAAAATGGCATGCATCATATAAAAAGTGCAAATTCACAGATTTATTCCAACTGTACTGTAATATAAATGAGAATTTTAGCAAATAATTGATCAATTCTTTGAGCCACCCCTGCCAACGTCACGGCAAATCTCAATAGGGGGGGTCCTACTCTATATTCTGTATTTCATGTGCCATGCGGCCTCCTAGATAAAGTTAAAAGCAGAACCATAATGAAGCACACATACCTGTAACCTGTATATATATCACCGCTTCTATGTTGCAAAAGAGGCAATTGTGGATAGAGGCCAGCCCAGGTCCCAGCATGTGGAGCAAGCTCTACACATACCAGGACTATATCAGAACTGACCCTTCCAGTGCCAGACAGCAACCATTGATAAAGGCGGACCAGATCCAAGTATGGTGCTTAATTAGCAATGCCTGTGGAAATGGTGAGGCAACTGAATGTGTACACCTACCAACAGGAGGAATATATTGCAAACCAAGATCAGGCGTGCATAGCATGGTGGTGACCAGCCACCAGACATTTGTAGCATAACTACAACCAAACAGAGAGAGAGGGGAGCCAGCACGATCTGAAAATGGCATGCATCATATAAAAAGTGCAAATTCACAGATTTATTCCAACTGTACCGTAATATAAATGAGATTTTTAGCAAATAATTAATCAATTCTTTGAGCCACCCCTGCCAACGTCACGGCAAATCTCAATAGGGGGGTCCTACTCTATATTCTGTATTTCATGTGCCATGCGGCCTCCTAGATAAAGTTAAAAGCAGAACCATAATGGAGCACACATACCTGTAACCTGTATATAGCCACTTCCATGTTGCAAAAAAGGCAATTGTGGATAGAGACCAGCCCAGGTCCCAGCATGTGGAGCAAGCTCTACAGATACCAGGACTACATCAGAACTGATCCTCCCAGTGCCAGACTGCAACCATTAATAAAGGCGGACCAGATCCAAGAATGGTGCTTAATTAGCATTGCCTGTGGAAAGGGGTGAGGTAACTGAATCTGAACAGCTACCAACAGGAGGAATACATTGCAAACCAAAATCAGGCGTGCATGGTATGGTGATGGTCAGTCACCAGAAATTGTAGCATAATTACAGTCATAACAGAGAAAAAGGAGACAGCGCGATCTGAAATTGGCATGCATCATATAAAAAGTGAAAATTCACAGATTTATTCCAACTGGACTATAATAAAAAAAAAAAAAAAAAATGAGATTTTTAGCAAATAATTGATCAGTTTTTTGAGCCACCCCTGCCAACGTCACGGCAAATCTCAATAGGGGGGTCCTACTCTATATTCTGTATTTCATGTGCCATGCGGCCTCCTAGATAAAGTTAAAAGCAGAACCATAATGGAGCACACATACCTGTAACCTGTATATAGCCGCTTCCATGTTGCAAAAAAGGCAATTGTGGATAGAGACCAGCCCAGGTCCGCCTTTATCAATGGTTGCAGTCTGGCACTGGGAAGATCAGTTCTGATATAGTCCTGGTATGTGTAGAGCTTGCTCCACATGCTGGGACCTGGGCTGGTCTCTATCCACAATTGCCTTTTTTGCAACATGGAAGCGGCTATATACAGGTTACAGGTATGTGTGCTCCATTATGGTTCTGCTTTTAACTTTATCTAGGAGGCCGCATGGCACATGAAATACAGAATGTAGAGTAGGACCCCCCTATTGAGATTTGCCGTGACGTTGGCAGGGGTGGCTCAAAAAATTGATCAATTATTTGCTAAAAATCTCATTTTTTTTTTTTTTATTATAGTCCAGTTGGAATAAATCTGTGAATTTTCACTTTTTATATGCTGCATGCCAATTTCAGATCGTGCTGGTTCCTTTTTCTCTAAGCAGACCTTAAGGTATCATGGATGAGCTGAAGGGGGAGCTGAATGTTGTGGGGGAACGTACCGCTCACAATGAGTTAAAGATGGAGGAGCTGACCAGCTTGCATAACGACCTGATAAACGCCAACACTTCTCTGGAGGAAAAGGTGTCCCAGCTTAAACATAAGATTCTGGACCTTGAAGACAGGTCCAGACAGAATATTGTCAGAATGAGGGCAATCCCATAATCCATACCTGACCGGGATGTACCTAAAGTAATCAATATAGACAAAAAATGTATTGTATCAGCTCAACAGACTTGCTGCAGTCCGTAATGGAGGATTCAGTGCACGGATGGTTTAGAAGTCACCAGGTAAATTGGAAGGCATAAATCCAGCGCAATCTCATAACGTATTAAAAACAATCTTCTTTATTCATATAGTTTTCATAAAATCCAGGAACATGCAGCATAGATTATAAAGATGCCCAGGTCAGAGCGACGCGTTTCAACAAACTGTCTTAATCATGGTCTGAACCAAAACTAACCAAATCCTTCTTTAAGAAGGGAATCAACCCAATAATAATTGCTCACCTGTGGGGCTAGCAGCTAATGGGTTAACATGCAAAAAACATTCAATTAAAAACATATACAAATATATAAGTTACATCACAATTAATGGAGTATGTAGCAAATATTCGGAATCATGATATATTTCTCTCTAAGATAAAAACTATTTTAAATTGTACAGTAGAAGGATATTTTAAAGGTTCACTTTTTTAATTAGGTTTTATTATAATATCAAAATATTCTACTCCTAAAAAGTCAGAGGATCAATGAGTACATAAAAGTTTATAAACAGATCAATAATGTAAAATTAAATCCTATTTGCTGTTCAGTCCATGGGGGTATCTGGTTTCCATGGTGAAGATCCAGAAGGTCTCTCGATTGAGAAGTTTCCTCCTGTGATCTCCACCCCGTAGTGGTTTAGTAACCTTTTCAATTCCCATTACTTCGATACCATTCAGACTACCCCCATGGATATCGCTGAAATGCTTGGAGACCGCTGATGCAGATAATGCATTAGGGTTCCCAGCGTCTAATATGTGTCTCCTTATTCTTACTTTTAAAGGGCCAGTCGTACAGACAATATATTGAATATTGCACAGAGTACATGTTATCAAATAAACTACGTACTCCGTGTTACAGTTGATGTAATTTTTAATCAAATATTCTTTTTTATTATGGCTAGATATAAAGTTTTTATTAGATTTAACATATCTACATGTTTTGCATCGGTTAGCACCGCATTTATAAAAACATCTGCATTCAACCATGTCCTTCTATCTTTAATATTCTCACTAGTATAAAGACTGGGTGAAAGTAGATTAGCCAGTGTAGGCGCTCTTTTTTGCGATGCAATGTGTACCGTTGCTTAAAATTCGTTTAAGTTTCAAATCCTCATTTAAAACAGGTAGATTTTATTATTTCAGCGATTTTCCTAAACTGCAGACTATAATTAGTTGTAAAAACTGTATTTTTGTGATTTTTATTCTTATTTTTGTCAGCAAACAGAAGTTTATTACGATCCATCTCCGTCACTATGGACTTTGCTCTATTTAGGGACCAGGTAGGATAACCTCTGTATAAGAGTCGATCACATGTCATTTTTTCATGTTTATTATACTCTTCTGAGTCAGTGCAGTTGCGTTTTATGCAAATTAATTCACCCACTGGGATGTTTTTTATCGTATGTGGCATATGGCAAGAAGTGGTTTTAAGATGGAATTTGTAGCAGTAGTTTTTCTGAATGGTAAAATATTAACCTTATTATTTTTAATTACCAAGGATACATCCAAAAAATTAATATCTGTGGGATGTGAATATGATGTAAATTTAAGGTTAAACTCATTATTGTTAATATAACTCATAAAATTAGTTACTTCTGTCTCTGAGCCTACCCAGATGATCAACAGATGATCCAGGTATCTCCACGTACCACAATAGGTTTTTACAAAAAGGGTTATCCTCATTATAAAGCATATCCTCCTCCCATCTAGCCATCACCAGGTTTGCCAAAGACTGAGAGAAGCGGGCCCCCATACTCACTCCCCGTCTCTGCAGAAAAAAATCTCCCATTGAAGTAAAAGTAATTATACCTCAATAGGAATTCAACTGCTGAAATCGGGAATATTTTAAAATTTTCATCATATCAACTATACTTATTGAGATGGTCTGATAAACAACGTAGGACTACATGGTGAGGGATAGATGGGTAGAGGGAGGTCACATCAAAACTAAGCCATCGGTACTCTGTATTCCATGGAAATCTATCTAAAGCTTTCACTACCTCCTTGGTATCTTTTAAGAAACCAGGGATTTCATATACCAGGGGCTGCAGGTGATAATCTACCCACGCCCCAAGATTCTCCCCCAATGATCCAATTCCCGAAACAATTGGTCTCATTGGGGGTGGAAAGATGTTTTTGTGAATCTTGGGGAGTGAATGATAAATGGGAAGAACAAGTGACGGTACATACAAGTAATCTTTCATTTTTTCATATAACACTTCCATAGATAAACCTTCCTCTAATAGTTTAAACAATAAAGAATTAAAGTTAGTTGTAGGGTTATGATGTATTTCCAGATAAATATCAACATTTTCTAAATCTTGGAGATTAAGTTTTTCATATAATCCTGAGTCGAGGAGAACAATCGATCCCCCTTATCTGCCTTCCTAAGTATTAAATCCTTATTATTCCTCAATTCATGGAGAGCAGCATGTTCTCCTCGACTCAGATTATCACTAGCTTTTTTAGAATTTTTTAGATCTATGAGATCACTGACTACCAACTCTTGAAATAAAATTTAATACTTTAGGGTGTGACTTTATAGGGTAAAAAAGGGGATTACTAGGAGGGAAACTGATTCTAGTATTATTTGATTCACCCTTTAATTGCCTAAGGCCTAAAACGCACTTCCGCAAAAAAAACGTCCGTATGACACGGTCCGTTTTTCGGGTCAGTGTTCCGTATTTTTGGGCCGTTTCTCCGGTACGTATGGCATCAGTGTGATGGCGTATGCGAGCCGTGTGTGCGTGTGGAATGTCCGTATTGACATAAAATACATACGTGTGCAGTCCGTTTGCCGTCCGTTTTTTCAGATACGTATTTTCACACACATAACCTTGTTAGCCCATCATAATGTGCTCCTGGTGTGTTAAATTGGTCAATTAACTACCCAATTTGCTTAGTTTGCTTAAAAAACCTTAAAAAAACATGGCTTCTGAGCTCATTCTCACATTAGACACACTCCAAAATGTCTCTCTCCAATGAAGCAACCATGTATTTGCTCTGGTTGATATCTAAGAGATTTGGGGTTAGGCGACATATGATTGAAGAAGAGACACCACTGGAGAAAAGGATGTGGATTCACCCCCTTGTGAAGCTCAGGAAAACACATGGGCATTTTAATATTTTATATGGCGAAATGCGCAAATTTCCACCAAAATTCCAAGCCTACTGCCATCTCACCATGAATTCATTTGACAACATCCTTGGCCTTGTGTACCATCGTTTGAAGCATCAGGACACCTCTATACGCCTCAGCATCTCCCCTGAGGAACGACTGTTGGTGACTTTACGGTAGGTGTTGTCATGTATACTCATGCTTTATCTGTTATATTGAAATACATGTTAAGTCACTAAGGCATCATTTTGTAGAAATTATGTAATTTAACATTATGGTCTTTGTAGAAAACTTATATTGATCACTTAACCACAGTGCAATTTCAAAATAAGATCTGAGAAGTCACATCTACCATTCTATCTCTACTAAAATTAAAGAAACAAGAGGCTTAACTCAAACAAGCTTGTTTATTAAACACAAAATTAAATATTTTTCCAATATGGAAAGTAAAGATCACATGTTTTCCCAACCAAAGAAATTATAAAAAAACAGACACAGTATCTCGCCAGTCATTGGATGATACAAATAATTGGTGTGAAATATACATTACATGAATAGTCAAAGTAATGTCATGTTTTTATTCTATTTCAGTTACCTAGCAACTGGGCAATCCATCAGCAGTCTACATTTCGAATTCTTATTGGGAAGGGCCACAATTGACAAGATTATCCTGCATACCTGCACTGTGCTTTGGGAGACCCTTAGGCATCATGTCATGCAGCTGCCTTCAACACAGGAATGGATGCACATTTCAGATGAATTTTTGGAGAAAACAGCTTTCCCTAATTGTATTGGTGCCATTGACTGAAAACACAGAGTGAAGAAACCACCAAACTCTGCATCAAGATATTTTAATTATCATAAGTTTTCTGTAGTTATTTTGGCCATGGTAGATACAAACTACTGCTTTTTATTTGCTGATATTGGGGCCTATGGCAGTGCCTCAGATGCACGCATTTTCAGAAGCTCACGTTTAGCAAGACGATTAATGTCTGATAGTTTAAGTTTGCCTGCACCAAGACCATTGCCTGGTACTAATGGCCCAATTGTCCCTTTTGTAATGGTTGCAGATCAGGGGTTTGCATTGTCTAGGCATTTGATGCGTCCATATCCCAAAAGGGGGCTGGACAGATCAAAAGCCCTATTTAATAGCAAATTGGCCAGAGCACGTTGCTATGTTGAACATGCCTTTGGCATTTTGGCCTCAAGATGGCGCATTTATCAAACCACCATCCAACTCCAACCAACCACCGTCAAGGCTGTCATTAAATCGACAGTAGTGTTACATAATTACTGTAGATTACATGAAAGCAATGACGAAGACATTGAGGAGTTGCCAGCTTTAAATGCACCATTTGTAGAGAATGGTACTGTTAGAACCACTGTGTCCACTTCTGGTCTACAAGTGAGGAATCAGTTTAACGATTATTTTAGTTTAAATCGCCATAGTCATGTATAATTTTGACATTGTTATAGTTTTTTATCACTTGGTTACATAATCACAAACACATATGTAATACAAAAGAGAAAATAACCATACATAGGTATTTTTATTTTTTTTTGTTGGTTGGTTGTTTTTGTGGTCCCCATAAGCTATTGTGATATAACTATATTGCTATAAAATCAGGATTTTTGGTTATTCTACAAACAGTACTACTGAATGTACATGACTAATTAAAATATGGCAAATTGTTTTTGAACAAATTAGTCCAGAATTATTATTTTATTTATGTATGTATGTTATCTTTTGCAATACACCCTGTATTTTTATTTTTTACATATCTAGATATATATATATATATATATATATATAATATACATACATATATATACATATAGATATAGATCTATATATATATATATATATATATATATATATATATATATATATATATATATATATATATATGTATATGTATGTATATATATATATATATATATATATATATATATATATATATATATATATATATATATATATATCTATGAACAATTTTGTCAGGGACATTAGCCCATACAAAACACCATACTTTATTATGCAATAATGTCACGCAAAAATAATTTGTTTGACACTATTGGAATACAAGTATGGGACCAGACCATATGCAGATACTGCATAGTGGCTGGATTTTTAATAAGAAAGGTGTCTGAATGTTAGTGTAGTAGTTTATGTGCGTGTATTTTTACTCTAAACCCAGTTTATTCTAATGGATGGTCCAAACAACATGTCCAGAGCAACGCAACATTCTAACAGGCAGGTATTGTTTTTGAAGTGATAGAGTAATTTCTATTGCATTTTTGTAAAGGAAAAAATAATTATGAACACATACATATAGAGTAAGTAATGTGTTACATTTTGATATTTTTTTCCCACCAGCAATACCCTAGAAAACATATCAAAATGTAAAATAATACATACAATATCACATTATGATTCAACTAAATCCTCTAGGCTAGTGATGCTTTCCTGTGTAAGCTCCATTGCATTGACATCTACAGAATATATTTGCTGCACAACAGTAGATGTTGTAGTGAGTGACTGATCAGTGTTTCCACTAGTAACAGTTGTTGTACTTGGAACAAATAATGAGGCAGTTGTTTGAGCAGATGGTAGACCATGTGTAGGTGGTACATATTGATGTGTTGGAAGAGGCCGAGTATGGGTGTATGTGAAGTTAGTTGGGTAAGTCTGTTGTTGAAAGTACTGTTGTTGTGGATTATTAGGAACATGGTAGGCTGTTGGTTGTTGAAACATTTGAGGTAGTCTATGAACATTACTAACAATACTAGTATAGTTAAAAGAGGTTTGCATTGGTGTCTGTTGGGGTACTTGTAGGACAAATGTTGGCTGTTGAGATGGCCTTTGTGTCATTAATGTACCTGTTTGTTGTGGGACAACTGTTGGCCTAATTTGTACATCAGTTACCATAGAAGAAGATGGACACTGTATATGTGTTTGTTGCACTACAGGATGAAGTTGAAAATTAGAGAAATGTTCTTCAGTTTGGGTTTCCACAGTGGTGTTCGTGTGTGGGCCACGTGGATTTGCTCTCCATTGTTCTATCACTTCAAAACAATAAAAGGGTTCTGGCTCACGTTTGGTAGCAGATATTCATGTTATTAAGGACGCCCTCAATCTGTCCTGCCTATCAGGTGCAACCAATGCAAGAGAGGGAGAAAGGGAGCGGCAAAATCGCTCTCCATCACTCTCTGGTATCAGTGAATTCATCATGCGTATAATTCTGGTATTAATGATATCTGGCAGGGAACGTAAATCTTCATAACGCCTATGTCTGCGACCACGGATAGATTGGGCTACTGTGCGCATGGTATTAGTTGATATTCTTGGCTGTATGCCTGCATGTTGCTGTGGACTACTCTCTGCAAGAACTGGTGAAGGGCCACTTTGTTGCCCTGTAGACTGGCCTGCAATTACATTAGTGGATTGACTTGTTCCCAAACCCAAATCAGAGGACATTTCTTCTGCGTCTGGCTGACTGGTGTTGGGGATTGTTGGTGGTTGATATGAGGTTGGCTCCATCTGCGAAGCAGAGGTCACTGTTAATACTGCTGACTGGGCTTCCTCACTATCTTCCAGATTATCCTCTGTACTTTGATGACAAAAAAAAAAATAATGTGTGCCTTAAAAAAAAACAAAAAAAACAAACACCATGTGATGTAATGGTTTAAACTTACTTTGGTACTTCCATAATGGGCATAAGGAAGCTAAGTTTTTCATAATGGACATATTTTTTCTTTTTTGCAGCGGCAGCTGTGGTGGCCACTGGGTTATATTCTCTTCTGAACTGGTCACGGGCTGAGCGCCATCGCCGTTTGACAAGATCCACTGTATAAAAAAAAATACATTGTAAAATAAGGTCACAAACTCTAACAATTGTAGATTTAAAAAATTAGACAGTCTTATATTGCAGCAATTGTAAAAAATAGGAACACACATCCATGTGTATGAAAACAACAATCACCATAACACTCATATAGTGACATAACACAATAAGCATGAGAAAGGAAACAAGTTCACCAGTGAAAATCTTAAACCACTGAATAATCATTTATCTCCTTTTAAATGTACACAAAAGAAAAAAAAAAATTCCTACAGAAAGGCATGAGAATGAAAATGACTACTAACCCATGAAGTGCCATATGTTCAACATATATTTTCCATAATACACTACACATTACTGTTACCATTCCAGACATGGTGACACGAAGGAACATGCATAATAAACCAAACATAGAAATACAACTCAAAATGTATAGACATTTCACAGCACATTTGCATTAGAAAAAGCACAGAAATGCAAACCAAAAAAAAACCCCCAACATGTTTAATAGTGGCCTGACCACCCTGAAATGCCTTTTGTACATGCATAAAATGCTTTGCAGACCACATATACACATGCTGACATTACTAGTAAACTGCAATGAATACTTCAAAAAGGCCAGAAAACTACACTCTCCTGTTTGTGAGTCTCCAGTGTGTCTCAAAATGAGTCAGGCCCATTAATACATGCCAAACAAACTAGACAAATATGTTTCTAATCTGCCTACAGAATGTGCACATGTAGGTAAAGACAGAAGCAAGGCAAATATCTGTACTCACCATATCTATTTTTCTTTCCAGGGGTACATTGAGACCATCCATTCCTAGGGTAGACTCTCTCTGCCACAGCCATCCATGCTCGTTCCACCATTAACCTGTCATGATAGCCATCAACACGTGTGTCCCACAGCTCTGGATGCCTCTCTACTTATCCAATCAGCCTCTCTATCAATTCTGGGCGCCATGCTCAGTACCTGTGTTGTTCTCTGTGCTCAAAGGTCCCCCGCAGTGAGAGGACAGGTGCCCAGCTGCTGTCTGGCGTGCAAATGAGACAGGAAATGTATGTTTGGCGCCAGAATTAATGGCCTACAATTGACCTGATAGATTGGTAACAAGTGTTTCAAATTTTGTAATGAAAAACGGACACGGACGATACGTGCTGAACACGGACATACTCCGTGTGCGGTCTGTGCAGGCACGGACCCATAGACTAAAGCGGGTCCGTGCCTGCGTGTTGCCGGCCAAAAACGGACATGTCGTCCGTGTAGAAAAGCGCACACGTACTTACGACACGGACACACGTTCCGTGTGATTTTACGTGCGTGTGCCATCTACCATTGAATAACATGGGTCTCCGTGTGTACGTGTCTCCGGTACGTGCAAATACGTACCGCACACGTACAAATTACACGGATGTGTGTTGCGGGTCTAAGATATTGTAGTGATTTTTGTTCAGTAAATAACGGATAAGAGATATCATCATTCTGATCACATACATCATATATCATCTCTGAATTGGTGGTGGTCATCACATCATTATCAAAGTGACATTTTAATGTAATATTTCGTGAAAACCTGTTTACATCAAGAATTGTCTGGAAAATATCAAAATCCACTGTTGGGCAGAAACCAAGTCCTTTAGATAGAAGGGATTAAAATTAAAAGATTAAAAACTGGAATGGAATTTTGAGTGATTGTTCCCTAAAACTGATGGATCTTATTGTGAAGCAGGAAGAAATAGAGTTTTCAACATTGAAAGATAATATAAAGAAAATTTGAGAATCTCTGACAAGCTACACATCGCAAGAGGAGTATAAAAATACTTATGATAAAATCCAAGTGAAAATGACTAAATTGGAAACTAATCTAATGAATCTAAAGAAAAGGAAATTCACTAGAAACACGAGATGAAGTGTATAATTGGGGAAAAAGACCTCGCCCAATCCTCAAGAAAAGTCATTATAATACAAATAGAGTGAGTTTTGATGATTCCAACTGCTCATTTTATAACTCCTCTTTTGCAACATCAGAGGGAACCTCAGACAACTCCATTCCTCCACAGGAGAACAGTAACTTTTCTACAAGATCTAAAACGTACTATAAAAACAAAAATAAGAATAAAAGCGGACCTCCTCCAAAAAACGCAGAAGCGCAGGGAGGAAGCACTAGAAAAGACCGCTAGCACCCCGGGATATAGATTCAAAAGATTTAAGTCTTCCAATATGGAATCTTTCCAGCTACATTTTGTCAGAAGAGCAAATCTCCCTTCTATCTAAAGGACTTGGTTTCTGCCCAACAGTGGATTTTGATATTTTCGAGACAATTCTTGATGTAAACAGGTTTTCTCAAATGACATTAAAATGTCACTTTGATAATGAGGAGATGACCACCACCAATTCAGAGATATTATATGATGTATGTGATCAGAATGATATCTCTTATCCGTTATTTAATGAACAAAAATCACTACAATATCTTAGGCAATTAAAGGGTGAATCTAATGTAATGGAGGATACAAATAATACTAGAATCAGTTTCCCTACTAGTAATCCCCTTTTTTTACCCTATAAAGTCACGCCCAAAAGTATTAGATTTATTTCAAGAATTGTTATCTTATAGATCTAAAAAATAATTCTAAAAAAAACTAGTGATAATCTGAGTCGAGGAGAATGTGCTGCTCTCCATGAATTGAGGAATAATAAGGATTTAATACTTAGGAAGGCAGATAAGGGGGGAGTGATTGTTCTCCTCGACTCAGGATTGTATGAAAAACTTAATCTCCAAGATTTAGAAAATGTTGATATTTATCTGGAATACATAAGGGTAAGTTCACACAGTGCGTTTTTCGGGTGCGTTTTTGCTCAGAAAACTGCATAACTTTGCTTCCCCAGTAAAGTCTATGAGTTTTCATTTTTGCTGTCTGCACACAGCGTTTTTTTTTTAGCTGCGTTTTTGTGGTGCCCACAAAAACGCAGCGTCAATTATTTTTGCGTTTTTCACTGCGTTTTCCACCCATTGAGTTCTATGAGATGTTCAAAAACGCAATGAAAACAGCAAATTGCAAATATAGCTGTGTTTTAGTGCGTTTTTATTACTAAAAACGCAGCTATAAACGCAAGGGGTGGGTAGTAAAGTTACATGTACAGGAAGAGGATTCCTTCTGTCAGTAAACACAGAAGCGTGAATCCTCCCGGTACCGTCACTTCCAATTCCCGCCCTGACCATGTCCGCTACCGTGCAGGAGGTGGAAGCGGCTGCTAAATCAAAAGTGAACAGTAGAAAAATGTCATACTCACCTGTCTGCAGACTCCCGGTGCCATGTCCGCTCCCAGCTCCTCTCCCGGTCCCGCCACCCCCGCTCCAGCTGTGTGCCGGCTCCCAGGCACGTACGATACCTGCATTACCTGGCCGTGAGGACCTGGCCGTGAGGACCTGGCAGTGATCACCTGATGCATCAGCTGATCGTAAGTCTCGCGGTGACGCTGGTTTTACCGCCGAGTGACTGATTCCCCGGTGCTTGCAGTCAGTTCATGACAGCTGCAGACAGGCTGGGGTGATCTCCGGAGTTCAGGTGAGAGCACCGGAGATGAGCCTGGATGTCTGCAGCTGTCATGAACTGAATCGTAAGTGCAGGGGAATCAGTCACTCGGCGCTCGCTTGCTGTACAGTCTTGGCTGCAGTCTGGAGCTCAGGTGAGAACTCCGGAGTGCAGTGCAGGTACCTGAATCCAGGCCTGGCATTACTGGCGATTCCTCTGGTAGCCAGCCCAACGCTGCACAGAAGTGTTTTGTTTTTTTTTCTTGCACTGATGCATCAGCTGATTGTATAAACTGCTTTTATACAATCAGCTGATGTGTGATGTGATTCAGGCCTTGAACCTGACACATCATCTGATCGCTTTGCCTTCCAGCAAACCGATCAGATGATATTGGATCCGGATTGGACGGCGCGGGACCCTTGACCCAGGATTACTGCAGAGGGGGGTTCTTTATTTCAATAAAGATGGAGTCACTAATTGTGTTTTATTTCTAATAGAAATATTTTTCTGTGTTTTGTGTTTTTTTTTTTTTTTATCTCTACTAGAAATTCATGGTGGCCATGTCTAATATTGGCGTGACACCATGAATTTCGGGCTTAGGGCCAGTTGATAAAATACAGCTAGCCCTAACCCCATTATTACCCAGCGAGCCACCCGGCATCAGGGCAGCTGGAAGAGTTGGATACAGCGCCAAAAGATGGAGCTTCTATGAAAGAGCCATTTTCTGGGGTGGCTGCGGACTGCAATTCGCACCGGGGGTGCCCAGAAAGCTAGGGCACCCTGCGCTGCGGATTCCAATCCCCAGCTGCCTAGTTGTACCTGGCTGGACACAAAAATTAGGCGAAGCTCACGTCATTTTATTTTTTTTTTAATTTCATGAAATTCATGAAATAAAAAAAAAAAAAAAAAAAAAAAAAGGGCTTCCCTATATTTTTGGTTCCCAGCCGGGTACAAATAGGCAGCTGGGGGAAGCCCATACCTGCCTGCTGTACCCGGCTAGCATACAAAAATATGGCAAAGCCAATGTCATTTTTTTTTTGTTGGGGGGGGGTTGGGCAAAGAAATCCTGCATACAATCCTGGAAGGAGGATGCTGAGCCTTGTAGTTCGACAGCTGTCTGCTCTCCTGCATACACTATTGGATGGAGGATGCTGAGCCTTGTAGTTCTGCAGCTGCTGTCTGCTCTCCTTCATCCACTAGTGGATAGAGTATGCTGAGCCTTGTAGGTCTGCTCCCCTTGACTCTCCCTCCAGCATACAGTCCTGGATGGAGCATGCTGAGCCTTGTAGTTCTGCAGCTGTCTGCTCTCATGCATACACTAGTGGAGAATGAAGAACATATTGAAGAAGGAAATTACATCAGACCTTTTTTTTTTTTTCAACAATCTTTAATGGCAATGTTCACTGATGAACGCAGAAAAACGCAATGAGCAAAAACGCAGCCAAAAACGCACCAAAACGCGGTAAAACGCGTGCGTTTTTTTCAAGACGCTGCGTTTGTGCATTTTAGCGCTAATGCGGCGCAATTTACAATGCAAGCCTATGGACGCCGGATGCGGCGTGCTGCGGCAAAAACCGCATCCGGCCGCCAGATGCTTTTTTGCGCTGCACATGCTCAGTATCAAGTCGCATCCGTCAAAAAACGGACGGGCCGCATGGAAAAACTTATGAAACGGATCTTTTTTTTCCGCCGCATCCGTTGCATAGGTTTTTGAGCCGGATTGAGTTGCACTGCACAAACTGTTTTTGTGAAAGCAGCTTTAGATGAAAAAATGAAAGATTACTTGTATGTACCGACACTTGTTCTTCCCATTTATCATTCACTCCCCAAGATTCACAAAAACATCTTTCCACCCCCAATGAGACCAATTGTTTCGGGAATTGGATCATTGGACGAGAATCTTGGGGGGTGGGTAGATTATCATCTGCAGCCCCTGGTATATGAAATCCCTGGTTTCTTAAAAGATACCAAGGAGGTAGTGAAAGCTTTAGATTGTATTCCATGGAATACAGAGTACCGATGGCTTAGTTGTGATGTGACCTCCCTCTACCCATCTATCCTTCACCATGTAGCCCTACGTTGTTTATCAGACCATCTCAATAAGTATAGTTCATATGATGAAAATTTAAAAATATTCCCGATTTCAGCAGCTGAATTCCTATTGAGGTATAATTACTTTTACTTCAATGGGAGATTTTTTTCTGCAGAGACAGAGTATGGGGCCCGCTTCTCACCGTCTTTGTCAAACCTGGTGATGGCTAGATGGGAGGAGGATATGCTTTATAACGAGGATACCCTTTTTTGTAAAAACTTATTGTGGTACGGGAGATACCTGGATGATCTGTTGATCATCTGGGTAGGCTCAGAGACAGAAGTAACTAATTTTATGAGTTATATTAACAATAATGAGTTTAACCTTAAATTTACATCATATTCACATCTCACAGATATTAATTTTTTGGATGTATCCTTAGTAATTAAAAATAATAAGGTTAATATTTTACCATTTAGAAAAACTACTGCTACAAATTCCATCTTAAAAGCCACTTCTTGCCATATGCCACATACGATAAAAAACATCCCAGTGGGTGAATTAATTTGCATAAAATGCAACTGCACTGACTCCGAAGACTATAATAAACATGAAAAAAATGACATGTGATCGACTCTTATACTGAGGTTATCCTACCTGGTCCCTAAATAGAGCAAAATCCATAGTGACGGAGATGGATCGTAATAAACTTCTGTTTGCTGACAAAAATAAGAATAAAAATTAAAAAAAAAAAAAAAAAAAAAAAAAAAATCACAAAATACAGTTTTTACAACTAATTATAGTCTACAGTTTAGGAAAATCGCTGAAATAATAAAAAAAATCTACCTGTTTTAAATGAGGATTTGAAACTTAAACGAATTTTAAGCAACGGTACACATTGCATCGCAAAAAAGAGCGCCTACACTGGCTAATCTACTTTCACCCAGTCTTTATACTAGTGAGAATATTAAAGTATTAAAGATAGAAGGACATGGTTGAATGCAGATGTTTTTATAAATGCGGTGCTAACCGATGCAAAACCTGTAGATATGTTAAATCTAATAAAAACTTTATATCTAGCCATAATAAAAAAAGAATATTTGATTAAAAATTACATCAACTGTAACACGGAGTACGTAGTATATTTGATAACATGTACTCTGTGCAATATTCAATATATTAGCTGTACGACTGGCCCTTTAATAGTAAGACTAAGGAGACACATATTAGACGCTGGGAACCCTAATGCATTATCTGCATCAGCGGTCTCCAAGCATTTCAGCGATATCCATGGGGGTAGTCTGAATGGTATCGAAGTAATGGGAATTGAAAAGGTTACTAAACCACTACGGGGTGGAGATTACAGGAGGAAACTTCTCAATCGAGAGACCTTCTGGATCTTCACCCTAGAAACCAGATACCCCCATGGACTGAACAGCAGACAGAATTTAATTTTACATTATTGATCTGTTTATAAACTTATATGTACTCATTGATCCTCTGACATTTTAAAAGTAGAATATTTTGATACAATTATAATAAAACCTAATTAAAAAAGTGAACCTTTAAAATATTCTTCTACTATACAATTTAAAATAATATATTTGTCTCTAAGATAAAAACTATCATGATTCCGAATATTTTCTACATACTCCATTAATTGTGATGTAACTAATATATTTGTATATGTTTTTAATTGTATGTTTTTTGCATGTTAACCCATTAGCTGCTAGCCCCACAGGTGAGCAATTATTATTGGGTTGATTCCCTTCTTAAAGAAGGATTTGGTCAGTTTTGGTTCAGACCATGATTAAGACCTGGGCATCTTTATAATCTATGCTGCATGTTCCTGGATTTTATGAAAACCATATGAATAAAGATGATTGTTTTTAATACGTTATGAGATTGCGCTGGATTTATGCCTTATAAAGTCATCAATAACATGTTGGTAGCAGTCCTGCCGGACTTGCATATTAAAGAGTTAATAGTGGACACAATATATAGTGCCCCTAAGCCTAAAGCACTGAACCAGAATCTGTCACAACTTCATTTTTTTTTAAATCAAAGAGGTCTTTTTACAAAGCGTAAGAAAAGGGGCTGATCTTCCAGGATGGTAGTGTTACCTGAGCTTTCAGCTGGGACACTAGCTAAGAGAAGAGAATTTACTCCATTCACCAAAACATTGAGAGAATGGTGTGCTGTACAGGTGGGACTTCCTGGTCAAACTGGTGGTCCAAAGATCTGGATCTTCAATTGTGTGTCATATACCAGTGCAAATAGGGAAACTTTTGCAATCCTGGAACATGCAACCGACTCATAAAGCGGACCATGCTCTAGCCCAAGGTACACAGAGGAAAAGGTTATCCAGAAGTGGTATAACCCATGACTTTCCAGATACAAGCCTAGTTTGGACTTCAAACCCTACCTTTGGCTATGTTTACACAAATAGTATCCATCTTAACCATGGGAACTATTAGGTACTTGTTGCCCCAATCGAGCAGTCTTATTGTTCGAATCTTATGTTTTGGACTTTTATAAAGACTTTACTTTGTTTTTTTATTACTGTTTTGTTTCATCCCTTTTTGCTCACTACACTCAATGATCTGGCATGCATATATTCTGTACTAGTTCTCCCACAATGTCAGCATGAGTATACAGTTCTTATCACTGAAAGTGAGGGAATTAAACTCTGCCGCTAAGAGATCCCTAATGTGGACAGAGGTATCTAGGTCAAATTGTGATGTTGTCTGTAGAGTCATCTGTTGGAACAAGATAACAGTGGACTGAGCAATATTAAATTCCGACATAGGTTTTCTGCGAATAACAAAAAAAAAAAAAGAAATGGAGTCTGCATAATATAGAATCAGACCATGAAGGCAGATTTGTCACTCTTCTGATCCCTGAATAATGTAAAATATACTATAGCTTGTATTTGCATGCCTAATACATCTCAACTTAGTTTCACATGGAAGTTCCTTCAGAAGTTCTTCGAATCTGCTCATGGATTTAATATATTGTGTAGTGATTTTAACATTTCCATGTCTAAAAGAATATGATTATTCTCACTCTAATCTTAACAGGAAAGAGAAGTGGACTCTACCACCTGAATATCACTTGCATGACATCTGGAGGTATTTGCACTTTAATGAAAAAAAAATGATTTTTTTTTCCTCTAGACATGGTTATTATAGTATAGATTACTTGTTTGTAAATAGTAAACGGTTTTGCAACTGTGTCAAGCCAGAGATTGGGTTACTCACTTGGTCTAATCATGCCCCTATATTCCTAATTATTAAAGATCAATTTTCAGCCTGTAAAACAACTAGATGGTGGTTAAATGATTATCTTCTGGTGAGTAGAAAGATTGTAGATACAATTATTAAAAACCTAGAAGAATACATCATTTTTAATGATAATGGGTTGGTAACAGAGTAGACACTATGGTCAGCTTATAAAGAATTTAAAAGAGGCATGTTCATTAAAATTACTACATATGAGAAAGAAGGAAAAACATGTGACCGATATTTTGTCTCAAATTCAAGAAGAAGCTAATATAGAAACCCCGTCCCCAATGTTCTCCAAATCTATTATATCATTGAGATTACAGCTCCATGGCAGCTTTATGTCTGAGTATGAAAAAAACTTGAAGTCGAAATTCTATGCCATGAGCAGGACCGAAGCATTGCTAAGAGTTAGAAAACAAGTCAAAAACAAAACTAGAATATATAGAGTTGCGAGACTGTGCCATACTCCGTAACCCTATGAACATTACTAGTGGTTTTGTGGATTATCATAAACAATATAATTTTAAAAATGACACGTCAGCTCAACAATCTGTAGAAAGCATCCAGATCTACTTTGAAAAGATTAAACTCCCACAAATCTCAGCATCACAACTTGAAAGCTTTTACACTCCTTTTTCTGTTACTGAGATTCAGTGGGCGATCCAGACAACCAAACGAATTTCAGCTCCTGGCCCAGATGGGCATACTAATAGTTATTACCTGTTTTCCCATACGCTAGGACCATATATGCCCAAGACCTCCAACCAATGGCAATCTTCTCAATTCATTGCTCCTGAAAATTTGGAGGCCACGATAACCACATTACCAAAGCTGGATACACCCCATACTGCTCTGGGTAATTTTAGCCCAGCTCCTTGCTAAATTGTGACGTTAAGATATTTTCAAAAATATTAGCTAATAGAATCTTAACAGTGCTACCATCCTTAATATCAGATCAGGTTTGTTTTGTGTCAGGAAAGCAGGCTAAGAATGGGTCAAGGAGGCTGATCGATATCATTGAGACGATTGAAAAGAGGGAAGTCCCAAGTGTGCTCTTGTCACTGGACGAAAAGACAGGGTACGCTGGGGGTAACTTTATAAAGTTCTGACAAAATTTGGTTTGTGGGCCAAATAAGATCTGCGGTGAGGTCAGTATACTCCAACCTTAATGCATCTGTGTTAGCATCTGTGTTTTCTTCTACAAATGGTTCCATTACAAATGGAACCCGCCAAGGGTGACCTATTATCTGTTATTTTTGCTTTAGTGACAGAACCACTAGCAGAATCTATTCAGTCTAACATATCCGGGGTTCAAATTGGAGATCTAGATCATGTTATAGACTTATATGCTGATGATATCATAACATGCACAGATGTTGAATCCTCACTGCGGGCTACCTTGGATGCGCTAGCAGACTACTCTGTAGTTTGATATTACAAACTCAATGAGTCCAAATCTCTCATTCTTCCTTTCTTTATTTCCCCTTTACTTAATCATCAGTTACAAGCTCAATTTCCTTTCACATGGAAGGATAGTATCCTTTACCTGGGAATGAAGAGATACGTTCCCGAGACATAAGCGGGCTTTACACGCTGCGATCTCGCTAGCGACATCGCAAGCGATTGTACCCGCCCGTCGGTTGTGCGACACGGGCAAATCACTGCCCGTCGCGCACAACCTCACTTACCCGTGTCAGAGGGACTTACCTGTCCTGCGACGTCGCTCTGGCCTGCGATCCGCCTCCTAAGGGGGCGGGTCGTCTAGTATCACAGCGACATCACATGGCAGCCGTCCAATAGAAGCAGAGGGGCGGAAATGAGCGGGACGTAAACATCCCGCCCACCTCCTTCCTTCCGCATTGGCGGTGGAGGCAGGTAAGGAGATGTTCCTCGCTCCTGCGGTGTCACACATAGCGATGTGTGGTGCCGCAGGAACGAGGAACAACATTGCTAATTAGAAGAGAACGATTTTTTGTTTTAGGACGACCTCTCCGCGGCAAACGATTTTGTCCGCTTTTGCGATCGTTTTAGTTCGCTCATAAGTGTCACACACTGCGATATCGTTAATGACGCCGGATGTGCGTCACAAACAACGTGACCCCGATGATTAATCATTAACGATATAGCAGCGTGTAAAGCCCGCTATAGTCCAGCAAAATATAGATGCCCTATACTATTCCATTAAAGCTGAATTAGATAGATATGATCTTTTGCACTCATCTTGGATTGCTAGAATCCAGGCCTTCAAAATTACTTTTCTCCTAAAAATTTACTTATTTAGATGTATGTCCTTAAAAATTACAAATACACTCATTTCTAAACTCCAATCAATATGAAGATTTGTTTGGGCGAACAAGAGACCTCTTACACTATTCATATGTCTATGGGGCATGGGAGTTCCCAACCTTCTCTTATATCATAGGGCAACAATCTTGGAGGTATCACGAGATTGGTGGCTTAATATTCATTCTCATAAGTAGTTGCAATTAGAATTCTTTTATGTGTATCAAGGCTCCACCACAGAACTCCTTGAAAGGGAACTTCTAGGGCCATCTAATTCCAGTCAATATCTCCTTACTATGTCAGCGATATTATATTGGTGGTCTAAATGGGGAGAGAGAAATATTTCCTCTTCATTGATATTCCTTTAAGAACAATGAAGGCCCATAGTCTGTATTTAAATTTGAGTACCTGGAAAAAATATGGGATTTTAGTCCCAGCAGACATTCAAAAAGTCTCACTCCTATCTTCTTTCTCTGACTTAACTACAAGGTTTTCACTTCAGAAAAATAGTTTCTATCAGTATCTCCAGATTTCTTAATGTCTTTTTTATACTGGTGTCATGCCTTACCCTTCCCTGAAATTTTTTTTTTAAAGATAGTGATGGGCCTTTTGTATTAGAACTATTTTATAAAGCCCTAAGTAGTCCAATGGAACACTCAAAATTACCTTACATGGTCACTTGGGAGTGTGAATTATAATTCGAACCCCTCTATTAGTGGTGCTCTGCATCAAGATAGACTCAGAAGACCTCAATGTTTAAATCATTTATAACTCCTCAAGAAAATGTATATGGGTTGGTATGTAACCCTTGCCAAGTTGTCCCAATTAATTCCTAACTGCTCGCCCCTATGTTGGAAGAGTTGCTTGCAAAGAGGTACTATGGGTTATGTTTGCTGGTTCTGCCCTAAGGTCAAAAGCTTTTGGGACTAAGTATCACTACCAAGGTTCCATTTTAATATGGATGCGCCACAAGCACTGTTAAATATAGGGTTGGAAACTTTCCCAACAAATCTGAAAATACTAGTGGCCGATATACTCACTGCTGCTAGGCAATGTCTGACTGTAAAATGAAAAATTCCAAATATTCCAACCCTGTAGGATATTAGGAAGATCAACATATATTTTAAATATGAAGTAACTCTCCTCCCGCATCTGCAAAGGAAAACTGCAGCTCAAAGACAGATATTTGGGCTTTGTTCCTTTGCTCAACTCAGTATGATAACAGATATACCATATTTATATATTTTTTTGTTTAGATTTGGCTACTACTTGTATCACACTAAAACTGCTTTTTTTTTACAGAACAAGTTTTTTGCATCACCGAATTTGGAAGGCTATAGTTTGTTTTTTTTCTGCTGACAGTCATGTGAGGGCTTGTTTCTTGCGGGATGAGTTGGAGATTTTATTGGTACCATTTTGGACCACTATTTTTTTATAGGTTTCTATTCCGCCGTGTATTGGGAGGCAGAATCAAGAAGCAGCAGTAATTCAGGATTTTTTTTTATATGCCGTTCAGTGTTGTAAACGTAATTACAGCTTTATTCTTCACTTCAGTACGAATACAGCAATATCACATTTATATAGTATTTTTATGTTTTGATGCTCTTAAAATCATAAAAACTATTTTATGGAAAAAGTTTTTGCATTGCTGTATTCTTAGTACTATAGCTGTATGGGTATGGCGGCTTGTTTTTTGCGGGATAAGATGACGCTTTATGATGAAAAGACAGCTTCTGCTTTTTTTAATTTCTTTACAGCGTTTACTGAAGGGGTTAACTAGTGTGACAGTTTTATAGATTGGGTTGTTACAGACACGGAGATACCAAATAAGAGTAGTTTTTTTTTTTAAATAAATATACTGGAATATATATTGGAAAATATATTGGAATTTTTTCTGTTCTTTATTTATAGATTTTTTTGTAAATATTTTGTTATTGTACTTTTTTTTAACTTTTTTACTTAGTCCCTATATGGGACATTACTTTTTATTTCCTTGATAGCATGTATATTGTATTAAAAGGGAAAACATTTTACGTCACTTTTACATGGACAGAAGCATCTGGGATCATGCTACTGGTATGATTCCAGGAGTTTTCCATAGCTTGATGACCAGAGGTTGTCATGACATTCCCATTATGGGAGAACTGATTGGAGGGAAGGACTGCGATCCTACATCCCCTAAATGCTGTGATTGATATCAACCGCTGCATTTAATGGGCTAAAAAGCCAGAAACTGTGCGGGGACTGTCCCTGGCTGCTAAAACCAAGGCTCAGCTTGTCTGGTAAGCTGAGTCCCCAAAGGTGAACATGTGGATGCAGAACCCAGATAGTCATGACGTACCCAGTACATCCAAGGTCGGGAAGGGGCTAAAAGAGTGCCGTATAAATAACTCCTCAAAAGACAGTATTATATCTTGTATGCTGGTTCCCCCAACAGTTAGACACAGAGGGCACATATAGTCATGGCCAAAAATGTTGGCACTCTTGAAATGATTACACTAAATAAAATATTTCTCTCAGAAAATAATTGCAATTACACATTTTGTTATACACATTTATTTAGGTTGTGTGTATTGGAGCAACACAAAGAAAAAAAAAATTAGAGAAAAAAAAAGCAAATTGGGTATCATATCACAACATCAAAAATGGAATTATTCGCACCTTTCCAAAATTGTGAGTAAACAACTTTGTTTCAAGCATGTGGTCGATGAAACTCACCTGTGGCAAATAACACTTGTGGGCAATATGAAAATCACACCTTAAACAAGATATAAAGGGGAGAAGTTGACTTAATCTTTGCAATATATGTCTGTATGTGCCACCCCAAGAATGGAGAACAGAAAGAGGAGAAGAGAACAGAACACTTGAAACTAAATCCCATTGAACACCTGTGGAGAAATCTTAAAATTGCTGTTGGGAGAAGGCACCTTCAAATACGAGAGACCTGGAGAAGTTTGCAAAAGAAGAGTCCAAAATTCCATTTCAGAGGTATAAGACGCTTGATGATGGTTATAGGAAGCAATTGATTGCAGTTATTTATTCCAAAGTGTGCAACCAAATAAGTTGAGGGTTCCAACAATTTTGTTTGCCCATGTTTGGAGTTTTGGGTATAATTATGTCCAATTTTCCTTTCTTTCAGTTTTATTTTGTGCTGTTGCAATACACACAAAAGGAAATAAACATGTATAATAAAATGCGTTATTCAAATAATTTTCTGGAAGAACGACTTCATTTTCTGCAACAATTTCAAGGGTGACAACATTTTCGGCCACAAGCATTCCTAAACACGTTGGTGCACTTGTCAATGTTTTCCTTCATCATTCTGCTTTCAGATTAGGTGGCAAAAACCTGGTGGCAGATTTCCTTTAAAACTACAACCAGTAGTTTGCTCCAGCATATTCAGTTTAAAAAGAAGGTGTAGTCGTCAAAAAAAAATTTCAATAACTGAAAAAATGTAAAGTATTAATGTTTTAATGTTTTGTTTAAATATTTGTTTTTAATTGAGGAAAATATATAAAAAAAAATTAAAAAGTTTGATATTTTCCACTGTTAAACACGAAGGGGAGCAGCTGCTGAAATCCTACAGAAAAGCCACTGTAGAAAAATCCTGGATTACAGCTGCAGTTGAGTGGGCAGAATCTGCTCTCCTGTGTGTGATGTCACAGCCCCACCTCCCAACCTGAGTGTTTCCAACTGATGAGAGAATGAAATGTAGGGACACAGTGCAGAGTCATTTTGTTGGTGACCAGAAATGTCTAAAGTGTCACCAAGGACAGCAGGAGTATCACACAGGATAGGATTAGATACACGGCTCAGCAGACGGTATCACACAGGATAGGATTAGATACACGGCTCAGCAGAAAGTTTCACACAGGATAGGATTAGATACATGGCTCAGCAGACAGTATCACACAGGATAGGATTAGATACACGTCTCAGCAGACGGTATCACACAGCATAGGATTAGATACATGGCTCAGTAAATAGTATCACACAGGATAGGATTATATACACAGCTCAGCAGACCATATCACACAGGATAGGATTAGATACACAGCTCTGCAGACAGTATCACAGGCTAGGATTAGATACACAGCCCTGCAGACAGTATCACCGGTACACACACAGGCTGACAGGTGGCGGGGGGGTGGGTTGAGCGGGGGGGTGTTTTTGGAGACGGTAGCAGCGGCGGTATCACATGCAGAGGCACACAAACACACAGACCAGTGGTAGCAATAGCGGGGGCAGAGTGGGGGCTGGGTAGAGCGGAGGGAGGGGTTGTCATTGGAGATGGTGACTGTACCGGCAGGGGGAGGACGGGCGGCAGAAGTAGCTGTTAGAATGGAGGGAGGGGGTGTCATTGGAGACAGTAACGGCGGGGGGAGGGCCCGTAGGCGTCCCGTACTCACACATCCACATAACAGGGGTAAAGTGGAG